>NC_140588.1:1123502634-1124118018 GCF_964204655.1 Triturus cristatus | reverse complement strand
AGCTGCTGCTGGACAAGGAGAATATCTATATTACATCCTTTTCAACGCACCTAGATCTATGATGCTAGGTCAGCTAAACTTTGGAATCTGATTTGGTTCTGACGTTTTTCTGAACACTATCTGACCTATGAAGTGTCATGAACATCGGTCATGAGATCCTTGTAGACTTGGTAACCCTTGATGAACACACTCACCGACTACAAGCAACACTGTAAGGTTCAGCGACCATGGACTCACGATCCACTGAGATCTTTGAGTCGCGTCTTCACCTAGGATGCGCTTATGGTGGATCCCAGAGAAGTCCCAAGCAATTCAACAAGCACCTGCTTCTTGCAACACCGCTGAAGAGTGCAGCTTCCTGGGAATGAACACATACTGTTGCTGGTTCATATCCAACTTAGCAACACTGGCGGAGACAAGCCTGCTCGAACAAAAATGGATGTGAAATGGGCCTTGGGCCACAAACAAGCCACCGCGTTTGACACAGTAAAACAAGTCCTTCACGCCGGAGACATGATTGTATACTTCGTCCCTGAAAAAACACCAGAATTCATGGTGGATGCCAGCCCGGTTTCTCAGAGTGGTGTTAACCCAAGAGAGAGAGCCGGGCTAGTGGCCACCTTGTTTGCCAGCCCAGTACTCATGGCTACCAACACTTCCATCTTTACCTGTGAGTATAGGCATTTAAAGTAATCATTGATCATTGGCCACTGCCTTACTGGTCTAGCAGCACTGCACCGCACGACCCCTCGCATCAAACGATGGGTGGTCCACTCATAGCCATATCACTTCATGGGGGTATACAAGCCCGGTTCAAAGAATCCCACAGACCTCTGATCTCAGCGTCCGGTGACTCCCGGCGGGGGCACAGTCGTTGTTAGCTAAGTGTGTGACTGGTAAAAGAACCCTGAAGGTGCTCAAAGGTGCTCACCTCTCAGAAGGGCCCCAGGGATATATAACATATAGGGTGGACAGTCCGGTCAGAAGAGGAGGCAGTTAACAATTATCAATTGCCCCCACATGAAAGCTGTTTTCCAACCATCCACCCCAAGCATTGTGAATCCCTCTTCCTCTGTATGGAGCTGTCCCAGACATGCCTTCCTCCAAGATCTGAGCACCATCTTGAAGTCTTCTGCTAGTACCACGGACCTTACACTATTGGGAGACTTTCATTTTTATTTGGAAGACCCCACTGATAAAGATGCAACGATTCTACTTGATGTGACTGCCAGTATTGGGGGAATATTTACAATGGAGTGGCAGAGTTAGGCGCAAGCCTTCCTGGCTTAACGCCTCACTCCGCCTCTTCAGAAATACAGGGCTGCACCATCTTTACAAGAATATGGTTCAGGCCTGCGTTTCCCCCTGCGCTGGCGCTACACTTAGCAGCCTAGCACCAACACAGGCACTCTTGCACCCTAGTGCGAGGGTGTCTGCATGCAAGGGAAGAATGTTTATTTGCAGGAAGGTCCCCCTTCCTGCACATAAACAATCTTTAAGTGCCGTTTTGTAACTTCTATGTGTGCTGCTTAATGCAGCACATATAGAAGCTGCAATTCAGCATTTAAAACAAGCATTTGCAATGCAACAGTTCTCACATTTTTTGAGAGTTACAGCTTTTGGTGCTGTAATGGAAATGTTTTTTTTTTACTTATGTGACACAGAGCGCGTGAGTGAGAAACTGATAGAAAGTGAGAGATGGGAACTAGAGAAACAGTTTTTTTTCGTACATATGTGAGAGGTAGAGTGAAGAAAGAAAGAATGAGAGAGAGTGAAAGAGAGTAGGAGAAAGGTAGAGTTAGAGAGAGAGAGTGTTTAGAGGTAGGTTGTTAAAGTTGGAGAGAGAATTGTGTGGTAAAGTGAAGCGAGAGACAGATCGTGTGATTGTGGCAAATCTCTTAATCTCTCTGTGTATACCACACATGAAGGTGACCTGGTGTAATGTAACTGCTCCTTATTGTTTCTATGACTGCACGGCAGCTGGAGGGGTGATGGTCAGCCTGCACTCCAGCGCTCGCGCAGCACGCATGCAAACACCGCCTCCCCAAGACTCTCACACTTCATGTTTATTATGTTTACCTTGAAATAGCCTGTTGTAAAGCAGCTTTGCACCACGTCTGTGTGAGATGAAGGGAAGATGTTGTTTGGAGTGGAATTATGTGGTTTGAATTGGAATTATTAGTTGTGGAATTGTGTGGGGTGGATTTGTGTGATGTGCAGTGTATTTGTAGAGTGGAATTATGTGACATGGTGAATAGAAAGGGGTGACAGCTGCACAGAATAGATAGAAAGGAAGATAGAGTGGGCTACGCAGTTTGTGCAGGAGGTGGTGGATGAGCTCTAGGGAGGGGGAGCAGAAAGAGTGTGTGAGAAAGAGAGAAAGAAGGGGAGACCAGGACACAGAGGCATAACGGGGGTAGGCAGAAGAGACCCTAAGAAGTGTAGGAGAGTGTGGGTTTGAGGGAAGGAAATGTTCAAAAGGCACGGGAAAGAAATTGTGCTTGAAGATCTGAAGTGATCTAATATGAGAGTGTCGGGAAGAGTGTATGAGAGAAGAGAGAGGTGTGAGAGAGAGAGAGGGACGAGAAGGAGGCGCACCCAGAGGGTGGGGGAGGCGAGAGGTGGATTTTCGCACAGCATGAGGTGGTACAGGAAGGCAGCATGTGTGAGCAGGCAGTACAGAGAGGAGAGAGGGCATGTGAGGGGGCGATCAGGGGATTCAGAGGTAAGAGAGGATAACATCTCCTATGGAAAATCCGATTGTAAACGAGACTGAAAACAAATTTAGGAGCCCTCCTATAACCTTTAAATAGGCTGTTTTTGCACCACATTTGGTGAACTTTAGGATATCTTCCTGTACATTGTTCCTGTAAATCCATCAAAGGACAGAACAGAATGTTGGACAGGTCAGCTCCCGCCCACCGCTCAATCAGCATCAATTTCCTTGCGGCCTTTAGGGTTGAAATATGGGCTTTATTTTTGATAATGGCCTCAAACGGTTTCCTTATTTTTCCTTTCGGATGCAATATCTCGTTTTTGAGTAACATTTTAGCTGTTTCTTTTGCAAACACGCTATGAAACGTCAAAGTGCATTTCAATTCAATTCATAAAGCTTTATTCGGAGCTTGACAACAAAGTCCATAAAAGCAGATCATACATAAAACAACAATGATACACATAGACTAATAGCGAGAATAATTCATAAAAACTTCATCAATGGAGTTAAAACAGGTAATACATAAAAACAGCAGTAACGATATTAAAAAATGATAATACTAGGCCTAGCCTTAATAGCTTTTAAAAGGAATGTGGCTGTAAAGAAACAAACATCGGGAGAGGGGTTAAATATCAATTTCATGACATCCTTAACTGTTCTAACACCAAGTTTCTTATACAAGGGTTTTAAGAAAGCAATACGGTAGTTACCATATAGTGGGCAGAACAATAGAAAGTGCATTGTACTTTGAGTTGTAGTTCCATCACAAGGGCAAGGACCAATTGGGTATTTTTTAATATTAGGAAACGCCACCAAATGGTGAACAATTCCAAAGCGCAGTCTAGTTAAAACGAACCTATGAGAGGGTCTAGTAACAAAGCTCAAATATGATTGATAACCTGACAACTCACAGCAGCTGTCATAGAGCTTACAGGTGGATAAATTGCTACTGGCCTTCAAATGTTGCTCATACTTCAGCGACAACCAAACAGACTTCAGTTCGCTTTTGGACATACTGTTGGCAGCATAGCAGTCCTTGTATAAATTAAGACCATATATGTCCTTAAAACTGTGCATAACAAAATTTACCCAGGGGATCTTCGAATAATTATCTAAAGATAAACAGTCCTTAATAATAGCTCTGTTCATGGAGGTCTCCTCCTTAGCCCAGATAGCACGCCACAGCATTAAAGGTCTATGGGCAATGGAATCTAGGAGATGGGATATTCCAAATTCCCTATGCACCAAATGCGTGGATGCTGAAGTAGGCAAACAAAGTAACCTTTTTAAAAACAGGTTTTCCTCCACTTGGAGACTCCCAGCCAAAACATGCCCCCAGACACCTGCTCCATAAAGGGCGATTGAGAGGCACCTCATCTGGTAGATCTTCAGCATGTCGCTAATCCGTTTATCCCCGATCTTAGAGGCGAACGTGAATACCCCGTGAGCACATTTCGCCATTCTTGCTCTAACGTGGGTGACTTCGCTGGACCAGCTACCTGTCTTGGAAAAGGTGATACCCAGGTAATTAAATGTATCTACCGTCTGTACCCTCTGTCCTTCCATAAAGAAGGAATGCGGTTTTTTACGGCCCTTACCGCATTCCATGACAAAGGTCTTTGTTTTGTTGATGACCAGCTTCCTTTCCCCAATAAACAAGGAAAACCTGTCCATGAGGCGTTGGAGGCCGACAGGGGTCCTAGAAAGAAGTACTGCGTCGTCCGCATATAGTAAGACCGGGATATAGGAGTCAAGAATGATTGGGGCATCCGCCCCCACAGACCTTAAGACAGAGTCTACCTCGTTAATAAATAGTGTGAAAAGCAAGGGGGCTAACACACACCCCTGCCTAATGCCACGCTTAACAGGAAACTTTGGAGTACACTCCCCACCCGGGCCATATCGAACACTAGAACTAAGATTAGCATATAGTCTGGCCAGGAAATAGACAATACCCTCCGGTGCCCCCATTCCAAGTAGTGTCTCCCATAGAATCTGATGGTTAACCATATCGAAGGCACTACTAAGGTCGGCGAAACAGAGGAAGAGGGAACCTTTCTTGGCCATAGTATATTTCCCGATTAGTAGTTCTAGGTTGAGACACTGTTCAACTGTGCCTCTGCCCTTCCTGAATCCGTATTGAGAATTGGCTAGGATGTTATTATTTTCTGCCCATTCTTCAAGTCTGACAAGGAGCACCCGGCTCATAATTTTCACGGACGAATCAAGAAGGGAGATGGGCCGATAGTTCTTAGCATCACCCTTCTCCCCCTTCTTATAGATGGGGATAATGATAGATTCCTCCCAAGTGGGCGGTGCACCATGTCTCACAGCAGTATTAAATACTTTAGTCAATAACGGGCCCCAGATTTCAGGTTCTTTTTTATAAATATCCACCGGCACACCATCTGGTCCCTGAGCCTTCCCACCTTTACTTGCAATAATACATTTCTTAACCTCGATAGGTGTGATATCTAAGGGGAGAATTGGCCAGACCCCACCTCCATAGTCCATATGTTTATCGGAATCAAAAATCAGGGAAAAGTGGGAAACCCAGCTTCCCACGCTAACGTTAGCTGACAGAACAGGCATAACCTCATCCCTTAAGAAAGGGCTGTTGACTGTGGCCCAAAACAGCGAGGAGTCAGAGGTTTCGGCGGCCCGGTCTAACTTATCCCAGGCCTCTCGCTTAAGTTCTGCCTTTCTTTCCGCCACGGCTGCCTTGTAGGTAGCCCTAAGATGCCGGATAAGAGTAATGTCCCTCTGTTTTTCTGCCAAAGCCACTTTGAGGCTCTTAAGGGCAGCAGTGCAGGCATGATCAAACCACCCCCTTTGCCGGTTTGAATCGCCCTTAAAATGTTTGGTGAATACTGCTTCTATAGAGTGATTGATATCGACAAATGTATTCAAAATTACAGCTGTCGGTTCTTCACTCGCTAAGATAGTTTCAATTTCTTTAGAGCAGTTCTCAATAATGGAACTAGACAAAAGGTCTGCCTTCTCCCCCTTCCACCTAATTCTAAATCCATTGGGTCTATGTGGTTCAATGTTATCCACAATACTTGGTTTGGGACCTATATTCGTTTTCCAAAAAACCATCTCCATGGTCAGGCAGTTGTGGTCACTAATCAAATTATCTACTACCAAAGGGGCAGAACACCATGGGATAAGGCTAGAGGAAGTACAAATAAAATCAATGACAGAGTTAGCATTTCTGCCCGTGAAGGTGGGGACAATTTCATCAAGGGCACCCCTCGCGTTCCCCATGATCTCCATATCATATGTCATCAAGATTTTATTTAATGAATCCCCGTATGGGTTATGGGGAAAATGGGCGACTCCCTCACCTCGGGAGCTTAAGAAACCACAGACCCTATGGGCAGAGGACATACAGGTAGAGATATTAAAATCACCCAACCAGATAAAATCAAAAGCGATTTCATTTCCTGTAACAATTTTAACCAAAGCTTCCTCCAAAGCAAAAGCTATCCGTTGCCTAGATTTATCAAAAACATTATTATAAAAATTGATTAAAAGGATATTCCTATCCTGCTCCTTACAAAGCCAAAGGATCTGGGAATGGTCCCCCACCGGGACATGTTTCTTTACTACGAACGGAGCGTCAACAGAAATCAGTGTCAGGAGGCCACCCTTGGCTCTTCCTGAGTTCGAAGCCACTGCTGGTATTTGATATGAGACAAACCCGTTATAATTAATGGGGACCAAACTCCAGGTTTCCTGGAAACATAAGATATTAAAAAGATTGATAAAATCGAACCAACCTAAGCATTCATCCTTGTGGGAAAGTCCCGCAACATTCCAACAAGCTATGACACATGAACCAGGGTTAACTAAGCAGGTGGAAGGATTCAACAGAAACCTATCCCCTCTCACGTTAACCAGACTTTCGTGGTCGCATGCCACAGTAGAGTCTGGTTGGCTTACACCAATATTGTTAGTAATAGTTGTTGATATCCTAGGGGCCGTGTTAAAGCTCACTTTACTCGGGTCCAAGTCCTCCGACCTGACACCATCTATGGCCGGCTCCAGTCAATCATTGTAATCAAGCCCACTTAATGGCTGGAATCTATTAAACGTAGGGATAGTGGGAGTAGCACACAAATCCTGAACTCTAGGCCTATACCAATGGCGCTCATCAACAGATTGAATAACAGGTTGGGTTGCAAAATCTCTATAGAAGTACCCAAGCGGCCGCAAGGATATACCATGTTCACTCGCAGGGAGAGAAGCGGCTTTAATTAAAACTGTGGAGGTAAGTTGGGAGTTACGGAAGTTAATGACTATACAGTCACCTTCGCAGGTCTTACGGGATTTACCAACCCAATTAGTTCTCCTGGTACTAAGTATATCCCTAGATAGTGCTACAGGAAAATCACACTGTCGGTGGAGCCAGTCCACAGTTTTGTTCTTTAATGACGAGTGTGATTCTACACTAGCAGGGTTGCTATCAAACCTCTTAACAGGGGGGACATTCATAAGAACTGCTACAAATGGTGCGCACGTTGGTGGCAGGTCCGGTTGAGGGTTTCTGGAGTTAGGGGTGTTTACATAATGGCCCAACGCTTCCCCCGGTACTGAACCAGAGGATGGTTTAGTGGTGTCTTGCCGCTGATATGGTACATTGGGAACCGCAACAGGCTTTCCAAGGGCACACCTAGGTCTGCATTCAGAACTACTGTTCTCAACCGTCATTGGGGCTGTATTAGATGTAGTTAAAGGAGTCTCCTCTGGCACCTGCGTACCAGCAATATTGTTTGGGGCTGGTCTAGCCTTAATAAAAGAATCCAAGATGCCTCCCAATCTGACTACTTCGTCGGCAAGAGTGGAAAGTTTGGTCAATAAAGGTTTAACAAATATGTCAAACTTGGCGACTATAGCCTGGGTTATAAGATCCAGCTGTTCTTTATCTAAAATGACCTTAGCTCCTTCCGTTAACGCAGATTGAGCTGGGAGATTTATCTGCGGGGAGGTGTCCTTTTTATTAGTATGGCGATTCCCTCCTCGCTTAGACTGTATAGGTTTGCTGGTGTTCCTACAGGTGCGTGTTAATTTTTGGCGTCTGGATACAGACTGGCTAGGGATGGGTACATCAGGTATAATAGCTTGGTCTGGTTCAGGGTCTTTCGTGGACTCAGGAGTATCACTTTCCAAACTAATGATATCAGTTACAACTCCCTCAGTTAAACAATCAGTGGGTAATAAGGGAGTATTAAGATCCTGAACAGGGGAGGGCTCGGAGGCCAAGCAATTAGGCGGGGGGGACAACAAACTCTGTGACCCTGGACGACCTAAAGATTTCCTACGTTCCTGATTAATTTTATCGACCATCTTAACCAGGTAATTGTCCATGGTTGTGGTCGAGGCTGCTGTCTTGGCTTTAGGCATAATTAGCAAATCAGGGTCCCACACCCCCTACAATTTCTCCTTGTAAACACCAAACGACAATATACCAGTGTTTCCCAGATGGATTATCACATACGACCTCCGAACACCTAGGGGCATTAAACGGTAACCAACAATGACTAGGCAATCTATACACACATAAGAATGAGAAATGGTGAATTAAATAACACGATTATCAATAGCCCGGTCTGCTGCTCCCACCTGCCCCCTCCTGTCCCGGACTGTCCGCCCTTTGTCCGGGCTTCGTCCAGGGCGTCCCGCGTCGCGTCCCGCTCCGCTGGTACTGGTACTATTTGGCCAAGTCAACAGCCAATAGGAAATAGGGGTGGTCCGTTTATTCCGTTAGTGGGCGGGATGGCGGGAAGGCGGGCCGCTACACAGCTGCGGCGCTCTGCAGTTCAAGGGCTCCTGGGACCTGCAGTCCCGTCCGGCGACTCCTTTTGTGAACAGCAACCCAGGGACACCAGGCTCAAGTGGTGAGAGCCTCCACCTGCAATACGATGCGGGACCCGCGCCAGCGGGTTCCGCGAGGTGTTTTATTCCGTTAGTGGGCGGGATGGCGGGAAGGCGGGCCGCTACACAGCTGCGGCGCTCTGCAGTTCAAGGGCTCCTGGGACCTGCAGTCCCGTCCGGCGACTCCTTTTGTGAACAGCAACCCAGGGACACCAGGCTCAAGTGGTGAGAGCCTCCACCTGCAATACGATGCATTTATTTGCAAACACAACCAACAAAGCAATGGCGCGTGATCAGCCCTAGTTCTGGCAAAGTTCTACTTTCAGCATTCACTGTGAGAAAGGTTACACTAGAAAGCGTCCTTGTCATTGGGGTTTGTATATGGACAGCCTTCAGCACTGCTCCATCTGCCCCGGGGTCTCGTGACCCACGGCGGGTCGGTTGCTGATAGTTCACAGTGACTGAGACAGCAGGCTCATAATGCTGCTTCTATCACTTCGCCTCCCTTTGCAACTCTAAACACGCGAATCTCTTTTCACTTGAAGCTGTTGGATCTGGAATAACCGCATTATTGCTCAATAAAGCTCGCTGTTCTATTTCCTGGCAGGTACAGAATCGAAAGGTGTAGGCCACGCTAAATAGGTGTACAAACAAGCAAAGACTCTTCAAAACTCAGACAATAAATATGTGTTTACTGAGAGTTTGTATTTCAGCTTTCACTGCCCAGACCTGAGAGGGTGCGGAGCGATGGGCTAATTAAAAATTCAAAGTCACCGAGATAACTCAGTGAGCTAAGCACTCATTCCTGGTGTAATCTGCTAGTCAAAAGAGGAACTGCTGACAGAGAAATCAGCTTTTCACACCTTTCCAATGTCAACGAGAAACCTTAAACTGTGGGGGGGAAATCTAGTTTTCATTGCTGAAAGCGGGGCATATTTCCCTTTAAACGCAGGGTCCATCCCTTCCCTCCCCCTCTTGCCCCTCACCGAGGGGTTGGGTAGATGATTCAGGCGAGGGGGGAGGAGGGGATCGGACCTGTGAATGAATTTAAAATCCACACCGCCTCAATAAAAGTGCTCTTACCAAAGGCCATAATCAGGGCTGCTGAAGTTATGGAACACCGGGGCTGTATCGTTTTCAGCATAATCATGGTTTTGCCACACAATTCATCATCTGCAGTGTAATTAGCACATTTCAACAAAAAAATAGTTTCTGGGTCAAACGTAACAAAAGTTTCTATACACTCTGTTCTATATTGCCGAGCAGTGAAAGGCACTCTGCAAAGGTTGACTGGTCACTTTCTGTGTGCCATTTCTGTACTTGGGTGAGAAAGTGGTACCAATGAGGTGAAACCTTTGCTAGATACTGTTAACGTGTAAAAATGTCAAAATAAAAAGATAATACTCACACAAATTGTGCCGCATCACGCTGCATGATCTTGCAGCATAATTTAGTTAACCACGCCACATAATTTGGTAGTTTCCTGCCGCATAATTTCAGTGTCCCTGTCTGAAATGTACTTATCCTGCACTCCAGGCCAGAGGAGGCTGTGTGGGCGGGGTTAGAGAGGCACTGTGTTTGCAATGAGAGAAGTGTGTAGGTTTTGCTAGTTCTGGGCAAGCAGAGGCTGCTGAGTAAACCAGCACCATTGAGCTGATGGTGACACACAAAAACGCAATGCGCCTCACGGCGCTATAAAGGGTCAGTGGAGACCCGAGGGAGGAAGGGTTTCACTTTTCCGTTTGTTTACCGAGGGGGAGGGGAGGGGCCCGGCTCGGCTCGTGTTGGGCTCCAGGCTCCAAGAGGACCTCGAGCTGAGACAGAGCCAGGCCTTCAAGGGCTCACCCACCTGTAATGCACAATCTGTGTGTTGCCGCTGACGGACAGTGCTCTGTTTGAGACGATAAAAGTGGCTGACGCTTCTCTGATGGAGCAGCAGGGGCGTATCACAGGTCCCCGCAGCCCCCGCGCTCCAGGGGCCCCCGAGCGCAAGAGCCAGTAAGCACTACTCAATACACATCTGGGACCGTCTGGGTTTTGATTAATAAGTAGGGGTTACGTATCTTACGTTATGAACCCTGCCTCGCTCTAGACTTCATAAAATAAAGGGGGGACGGCACCAGGGGCCCCCTGAGCCAGTAACACATCGGGGACGGTCTGGGATAGGTCATTACTTAAGGTTCACAGTATCATGTGCTCGCTCTGAGACGTGTCTTCCTGAATTAAGAGGTAAAATAAACAAGCATTGGCATAGCCAATAGGTCTCGCCTTTGGGACCTTATAAGTGTTTAGTTAAGCAACACAATATCCTTGGTGCAACAACATCAACTGTTGCATGGCTAAACACTTATAAGGTCCCAAAGGCGAAACCTATTGGCTATGCCAATGCTTGTTTCCCTTTGTTCTGAACTAGTGTGCGTTTATAGTGAGTGTAGAATGTGCGTGCTTTCAATAATAAAATAGCCTTTAATGTCTTATTGATTAACTGATGCATGTTGAATGTTAGGAATTTGTAAATTGAATATGTACTTCAAGGGCTGGAATCAGATTAATGTAAGTATTTAAAAATCAGTATGTTCTAGTGTTGTGTATAGTGTTACGGGGTCGCTGCCGCTTAATAGTGTTCATTATTAAGTGTCTGTGTGGGGCGGTGTAGATTTATTTAGTGTGCGTAATAGAACAGAAAGAAAAGCCAGGCCTGGTGGGAGTGAAAGGTTGGAAAAAAGACGTTTAGCACTTAAGTCGCTAATGCCTGTTCATGGCCTTAACTATTCGCCTACAGGTTTGTTTCATCTGAGGAGCGTGTGTGTGCGTATACTATACAGTTGCTTCTTCGAGGGGGGAATGCACAGAATGCTTGCGCCTGATCGCGGAATAAAGGGGCATATTATCAAGACCGGCGATAAAATTATCGCCGCTTTATTGGCAGAAAACTGCCGCAAAAACGGTGATAATGGGCTTGATAATATGCTCTATGGAATTCCAATTGAAGCCCATGTTGGGTGTGAAGGAAATGGAACCTGGGCTTCAATTGGAATTCCATAGAGCATATTATCAAGCCCATTATCGCCGTTTTAGCGGCAGTTTTCTGCCAATAAAGCGGCGATAATTTTATCGCCTGGCTTGATAATATGCCCCTAAATTGTGCACAGTTCGCCAGATAATACAAGCAAGTAGATCAGAGGTCGGAAAGGGGTAAAATGTGCACAACTCTGGTGCAGCACCCTGATTCTGTACCATGTTTATGTTTCAGCTCACTACATCTCAAAATTGCGGAGGGGGGTGTTAGTGGTGGGGTGCAGGGGAGACGGACAATATTGGCTCTGGAAAAAATGCGCGGAGGAGTTAAGTTTGTCTCAGGGCGGAATTACTCACAATTTAGAAGGCTGGCTACAATCATTGACATGACATTATCATAATAAATACTGCATGTACTCAGAACACGTATCACGATGCCTAGATAGCTTCAGCTTAATAAAAGATTTCAGTAAAGAACAAGCATTTGCAATGCATTAGGTCTCGCATTTACGCGAGTTTGAGCTATTGACATCGCAAATAACAATGCCTATTGGCATTGTCATTTACAATGCAAATAGCTTTAACTCGTGTAACTGCGAGACCTATTGCATTGCAAATGCTTGTCTTAAATATGCCATCCTTCGATATCTCATGGTTCCCTCTCCCTTTCATGATCAGCAGGCATACGGTGTCCGCCGGTATGGATTCTGCTGCAAGAGGCTGCGCCGAGGTCTGAAGTCTAAATAAACAATGCCTGCCCACCGAGGATCCCCATTACCAAGGAAAGCTGTCTCTAGGACTTGGGGTGATATTGTCAGGCGTAGTTAGCGGGAGGACGAGAGGGGTGATATGGAAATACGCAACAATGTCTTACCGTGCTAGCCAGCACTTAATTACAGGAGTGGCTAGGGATGGACGAGGAACACCTCGTGCAATCTTGAGACAAACGCCCAGGATAGACACCCCAGTCTGCAGGTAAAGACCACTTTGAATGTGAAATGCGCCCAAGATACCTGAAATCAAACCTGTCCAAAGCGCCTCCGTTCAAAATGTAATCTAATTAACATGTGCTGGAGAACGGCAACTAGCCATCAATCAAGGCAAGGCACTAGGGGGCATTCGGTAGCCACTTTAGGCAGTCTGCATTGTTTTAGAAAACAGCATAGAGTGCCAGACCTGTAGATTAGTGTTTGAGAGCAGAACTACAGAGCTGCAACCATGCACTCAAACAACCCCAAAATAAGGGTGGTAAGTAGTGTATTTTATTCAGCATCATAAAACAGGTGCTGATAGACAGAGGCGCTGGAAACAAAGGATTCTAGCCACTAAGGAGTGAGCGCTGATAGACAGAGGCACTGGAAACAAATGATTATAGCCACTAAGGAGTGAGCGCTGATAGACAGAGGCGCTGGAAACAAAGGATTCTAGCCACTAAGGAGTGAGCGCTGATAGACAGAGGCACTGGAAACAAAGGATTCTAGCCACTAAGGAGTGAGCGCTGATAGACAGAGGCACTGGAAACAAAGGATTCTAGCCACTAAGGAGTGAGCGCTGATAGACAGAGGCGCTGGAAACAAATGATTCTAGTCACTAAGGAGTGAGCGTTGCTAGACAGAGGCGCTGGAAACAAAGGATTCTAGCCACTAAGGAGTGAGCGCTGATAGACAGAGGCACTGGAAACAAAGGATTCTAGCCACTAAGGAGGGAGCGCTGATAGACAGAGGCACTGGAAACAAAGGATTCTAGCCACTAAGGAGTGAGCGCTGATAGACAGAGGCACTGGAAACAAATGATTATAGCCACTAAGGAGTGAGCGCTGATAGACAGAGGCGCTGGAAACAAAGGATTCTAGTCACTAAGGAGGGAGCGCTGATAGACAGAGGCACTGGAAACAAATGATTCTAGCCACTAAGGAGGGAGCGCTGATAGACAGAGGCGCTGGAAACAAAGGATTCTAGCCACTAAGGAGGGAGCGCTGATAGACAGAGGCACTGGAAACAAATGATTCTAGCCACTAAGGAGGGAGCGCTGATAGACAGAGGCGCTGGAAACAAAGGATTCTAGCCACTAAGGAGGGAGCGCTGATAGACAGAGGCACTGGAAACAAATGATTATAGCCACTAAGGAGTGAGCGCTGATAGACAGAGGCGCTGGAAACAAAGGATTCTAGCCACTAAGGAGGGAGCGCTGATAGACAGAGGCGCTGGAAACAAAGGATTCTAGCCACTAAGGAGGGAGCGCTGATAGACAGAGGCGCTGGAAACAAATGATTCTAGCCACTAAGGAGGGAGCGCTGATAGACAGAGGCGCTGGAAACAAAGGATTCTAGCCACTAAGGAGGGAGCGCTGATAGACAGAGGCACTGGAAACAAATGATTCTAGCCACTAAGGAGGGAGCGCTGATAGACAGAGGCGCTGGAAACAAAGGATTCTAGCCACTAAGGAGGGAGCGCTAATAGACAGAGGCGCTGGAAACAAAGGATTCTAGTCAGTAAGGAGGGAGCGCTGATAGACAGAGGCACTGGAAACAAAGGATTCTAGTCAGTAAGGAGTGAACGCTGATAGACAGAGGCACTGGAAACAAAGGATTCTAGTCAGTAAGGAGTGAACGCTGATAGACAGAGGCACTGGAAACAAAGGATTCTAGTCAGTAAGGAGTGAGCGCTGATAGACAGAGGCACTGGAAACAAAGGATTCTAGTCACTAAGGAGTGAGCGCTGCTAGACAGAGGCGCTGGAAACAAAGGATTCTAGCCACTAAGGAGGGAGCGCTGATAGACAGAGGCGCTGGAAACAAAGGATTCTAGTCACTAAGGAGTGAGCGCTGCTAGACAGAGGCGCTGGAAACAAAGGATTCTAGCCACTAAGGAGGGAGCGCTGATAGACAGAGGCGCTGGAAACAAAGGATTCTAGCCACTAAGGAGGGAGCGCTGATAGACAGAGGCACTGGAAACAAAGGATTCTAGTCAGTAAGGAGTGAGCGCTGATAGACAGAGGCACTGGAAACAAAGGATTCTAGCCACTAAGGAGTGAGCGCTGATAGACAGAGGCGCTGGAAACAAAGGATTCTAGTCACTAAGGAGTGAGCGTTGCTAGACAGAGGCACTGGAAACAAATGATTCTAGTCACTAAGGAGTGAGCGTTGCTAGACAGAGGCACTGGAAACAAATGATTCTAGTCACTAAGGAGTGAGCGCTGCTAGACAGAGGCACTGGAAACAAATGATTATAGCCACTAAGGAGTGAGCGCTGATAGACAGAGGCGCTGGAAACAAAGGATTCTAGCCACTAAGGAGGGAGCGCTGATAGACAGAGGCGCTGGAAACAAAGGATTCTAGCCACTAAGGAGGGAGCGCTGATAGACAGAGGCACTGGAAACAAAGGATTCTAGTCAGTAAGGAGTGAGCGCTGATAGACAGAGGCACTGGAAACAAATGATTATAGCCACTAAGGAGGGAGCGCTGATAGACAGAGGCGCTGGAAACAAAGGATTCTAGCCACTAAGGAGGGAGCGCTGATAGACAGAGGCACTGGAAACAAATGATTCTAGCCACTAAGGAGGGAGCGCTGATAGACAGAGGCGCTGGAAACAAATGATTCTAGCCACTAAGGAGGGAGCGCTGATAGACAGAGGCACTGGAAACAAATGATTATAGCCACTAAGGAGTGAGCGCTGATAGACAGAGGCGCTGGAAACAAAGGATTCTAGCCACTAAGGAGGGAGCGCTGATAGACAGAGGCACTGGAAACAAATGATTCTAGCCACTAAGGAGGGAGCGCTGATAGACAGAGGCGCTGGAAACAAAGGATTCTAGCCACTAAGGAGGGAGCGCTGATAGACAGAGGCACTGGAAACAAATGATTCTAGCCACTAAGGAGGGAGCGCTGATAGACAGAGGCGCTGGAAACAAAGGATTCTAGCCACTAAGGAGGGAGCGCTGATAGACAGAGGCACTGGAAACAAATGATTCTAGCCACTAAGGAGGGAGCGCTGATAGACAGAGGCGCTGGAAACAAAGGATTCTAGCCACTAAGGAGGGAGCGCTGATAGACAGAGGCGCTGGAAACAAAGGATTCTAGTCAGTAAGGAGTGAACGCTGATAGACAGAGGCACTGGAAACAAAGGATTCTAGTCAGTAAGGAGTGAACGCTGATAGACAGAGGCACTGGAAACAAAGGATTCTAGTCAGTAAGGAGTGAGCGCTGATAGACAGAGGCACTGGAAACAAAGGATTCTAGTCACTAAGGAGTGAGCGCTGATAGACAGAGGCACTGGAAACAAAGGATTCTAGTCACTAAGGAGTGAGCGCTGCTAGACAGAGGCGCTGGAAACAAAGGATTCTAGCCACTAAGGAGGGAGCGCTGATAGACAGAGGCACTGGAAACAAAAGATTCTAGTCACTAAGGAGTGAGCGCTGCTAGACAGAGGCGCTGGAAACAAAGGATTCTAGCCACTAAGGAGGGAGCGCTGATAGACAGAGGCGCTGGAAACAAAGGATTCTAGCCACTAAGGAGGGAGCGCTGATAGACAGAGGCACTGGAAACAAAGGATTCTAGTCAGTAAGGAGTGAGCGCTGATAGACAGAGGCACTGGAAACAAAGGATTCTAGCCACTAAGGAGTGAGCGCTGATAGACAGAGGCGCTGGAAACAAAGGATTCTAGTCACTAAGGAGTGAGCATTGCTAGACAGAGGCACTGGAAACAAATGATTCTAGTCACTAAGGAGGGAGCGCTGATAGACAGAGGCACTGGAAACAAATGATTCTAGTCACTAAGGAGTGAGCGCTGCTAGACAGAGGCACTGGAAACAAATGATTATAGCCACTAAGGAGTGAGCGCTGATAGACAGAGGCGCTGGAAACAAAGGATTCTAGCCACTAAGGAGGGAGCGCTGATAGACAGAGGCGCTGGAAACAAAGGATTCTAGCCACTAAGGAGGGAGCGCTGATAGACAGAGGCACTGGAAACAAAGGATTCTAGTCAGTAAGGAGTGAGCGCTGATAGACAGAGGCACTGGAAACAAATGATTATAGCCACTAAGGAGGGAGCGCTGATAGACGGAGGCGCTGGAAACAAAGGATTCTAGCCACTAAGGAGGGAGCGCTGATAGACAGAGGCACTGGAAACAAATGATTCTAGCCACTAAGGAGGGAGCGCTGATAGACAGAGGCGCTGGAAACAAAGGATTCTAGCCACTAAGGAGGGAGCGCTGATAGACAGAGGCACTGGAAACAAATGATTATAGCCACTAAGGAGTGAGCGCTGATAGACAGAGGCGCTGGAAACAAAGGATTCTAGCCACTAAGGAGGGAGCGCTGATAGACAGAGGCACTGGAAACAAATGATTCTAGCCACTAAGGAGGGAGCGCTGACAGACAGAGGCGCTGGAAACAAAGGATTCTAGCCACTAAGGAGGGAGCGCTGATAGACAGAGGCACTGGAAACAAATGATTCTAGCCACTAAGGAGGGAGCGCTGATAGACAGAGGCGCTGGAAACAAAGGATTCTAGCCACTAAGGAGGGAGCGCTGATAGACAGAGGCACTGGAAACAAATGATTCTAGCCACTAAGGAGGGAGCGCTGATAGACAGAGGCGCTGGAAACAAAGGATTCTAGCCACTAAGGAGGGAGCGCTGATAGACAGAGGCGCTGGAAACAAAGGATTCTAGTCAGTAAGGAGTGAACGCTGATAGACAGAGGCACTGGAAACAAAGGATTCTAGTCAGTAAGGAGTGAACGCTGATAGACAGAGGCACTGGAAACAAAGGATTCTAGTCAGTAAGGAGTGAGCGCTGATAGACAGAGGCACTGGAAACAAAGGATTCTAGTCACTAAGGAGTGAGCGCTGATAGACAGAGGCACTGGAAACAAAGGATTCTAGTCACTAAGGAGTGAGCGCTGCTAGACAGAGGCGCTGGAAACAAAGGATTCTAGCCACTAAGGAGGGAGCGCTGATAGACAGAGGCACTGGAAACAAAGGATTCTAGTCACTAAGGAGTGAGCGCTGCTAGACAGAGGCGCTGGAAACAAAGGATTCTAGCCACTAAGGAGGGAGCGCTGATAGACAGAGGCGCTGGAAACAAAGGATTCTAGCCACTAAGGAGGGAGCGCTGATAGACAGAGGCACTGGAAACAAAGGATTCTAGTCAGTAAGGAGTGAGCGCTGATAGACAGAGGCACTGGAAACAAAGGATTCTAGCCACTAAGGAGTGAGCGCTGATAGACAGAGGCGCTGGAAACAAAGGATTCTAGTCACTAAGGAGTGAGCGTTGCTAGACAGAGGCACTGGAAACAAATGATTCTAGTCACTAAGGAGTGAGCGTTGCTAGACAGAGGCACTGGAAACAAATGATTCTAGTCACTAAGGAGTGAGCGCTGCTAGACAGAGGCACTGGAAACAAATGATTATAGCCACTAAGGAGTGAGCGCTGATAGACAGAGGCGCTGGAAACAAAGGATTCTAGCCACTAAGGAGGGAGCGCTGATAGACAGAGGCGCTGGAAACAAAGGATTCTAGCCACTAAGGAGGGAGCGCTGATAGACAGAGGCACTGGAAAAAAAGGATTCTAGTCAGTAAGGAGTGAGCGCTGATAGACAGAGGCACTGGAAACAAAGGATTCTAGTCACTAAGGAGTGAGCGCTGCTAGACAGAGGCGCTGGAAACAAAGGATTCTAGCCACTAAGGAGGGAGCGCTGATAGACAGAGGCACTGGAAACAAATGATTCTAGTCACTAAGGAGTGAGCGCTGCTAGACAGAGGCGCTGGAAACAAAGGATTCTAGCCACTAAGGAGGGAGCGCTGATAGACAGAGGCGCTGGAAACAAAGGATTCTAGCCACTAAGGAGGGAGCGCTGATAAACAAAGGCACTGGAAACAAAGGATTCTAGTCAGTAAGGAGTGAGCGCTGATAGACAGAGGCACTGGAAACAAAGGATTCTAGCCACTAAGGAGTGAGCGCTGATAGACAGAGGCGCTGGAAACAAAGGATTCTAGTCACTAAGGAGTGAGCGTTGCTAGACAGAGGCACTGGAAACAAATGATTCTAGTCACTAAGGAGTGAGCGTTGCTAGACAGAGGCACTGGAAACAAATGATTCTAGTCACTAAGGAGTGAGCGCTGCTAGACAGAGGCACTGGAAACAAATGATTATAGCCACTAAGGAGTGAGCGCTGATAGACAGAGGCGCTGGAAACAAAGGATTCTAGCCACTAAGGAGGGAGCGCTGATAGACAGAGGCGCTGGAAACAAAGGATTCTAGCCACTAAGGAGGGAGCGCTGATAGACAGAGGCACTGGAAACAAAGGATTCTAGTCAGTAAGGAGTGAGCGCTGATAGACAGAGGCACTGGAAACAAAGGATTCTAGCCACTAAGGAGTGAGCGCTGATAGACAGAGGCACTGGAAACAAAGGATTCTAGTCAGTAAGGAGTGAGCGCTGATAGACAGAGGCACTGGAAACAAAGGATTCTAGCCACTAAGGAGTGAGCGCTGATAGACAGAGGCGCTGGAAACAAAGGATTCTAGCCACTAAGGAGGGAGCGCTGATAGACAGAGGCACTGGAAACAAAGGATTCAAGTCACTAAGGAGTGAGCGTTGCTAGACAGAGGCACTGGAAACAAATGATTCTAGTCACTAAGGAGTGAGCGTTGCTAGACAGAGGCACTGGAAACAAATGATTCTAGTCACTAAGGAGTGAGCGCTGCTAGACAGAGGCACTGGAAACAAATGATTATAGTCACTAAGGAGTGAGCGCTGATAGACAGAGGCACTGGAAACAAAGGATTCTAGTCACTAGGAGTGAGCGCTGATAGACAGAGGCACTGGAAACAAAGGATGCTAGTCACTAAGGAGTGAGCGCTGATAGACAGCGGCGCTGGAAACAAAGGATTCTAGTCACTAAGGAGTGAGCGCTGCTAGACAGAGGCACTGGAAACAAAGGATTCTAGCCACTAAGGAGTGAGCGCTGATAGACAGAGGCACTGGAAACAAAGGATTCTAGCCACTAAGGAGTGAGCGCTGATAGACAGAGGCACTGGAAACAAATGATTCTAGTCACTAAGGAATGAGCGTTGCTAGACAGAGGCACTGGAAACAAATGATTCTAGTCACTAAGGAGTGAGCGTTGATAGACAGAGGCACTGGAAACAAATGATTCTAGTCACTAAGGAGTGAGCGCTGCTAGACAGAGGCACTGGAAACAAATGATTATAGTCACTAAGGAGTGAGCGCTGATAGACAGAGGCACTGGAAACAAATGATTCTAGTCACTAAGGAGGGAGCGCTGATAGACAGAGGCACTGGAAACAAACTATTCTAGTGTAGGAGAGTAGGGTCTGCTATCCTATGGTCACCCCAAATTTTTGCTTTTTGCTTCACTGGTTTCTGACATATTGAGGCTGTGGGCCTGCCAATCAGACCCCCAGCCTGCTGTTCTCTCTACTAAATTGACACTATGCACCCTAGGTGCATAACCAATTGGAATTGGATCACCCTGTGAGCCCCTGTACCAGTGTACACTAGGTACCCAGGGCATTGGTGTATCTAAGGCCTACCCGGGGATGAAGCATGTATTATGCCACCCCTGGCCTGGCCTAACAATTTGACACAACTGGCTGATCACTCAGCTGGGGTAAGTTGGTGTAACCACCTCTTACTTAGGTGTAGTATACCTATACCTAACCTTAAATGGGACACATATTAACCTATAAGTCACTCCTATGGCAGGCCTTAACAATCCTGAAGGCAGAGTGCTTGGTTCCATGTGAGATGGTGCTCTGGCATGAGCTGAGCCGGTCTGCAGTGGTCGGAACAACTTCCTTCTACCGTTTCCAGATATCGTCATACCATATACTCTTAAGTGCATTATGAACCTCGCGGTTAAATGCTATCTTTGGTTTGGCTTTATCAAAACATGTTGAGTAAGGTGTCATACGAATTGGAATACTAACCCCTCGCCAGTTCTGGCGACGGGGTTAGCATTCCACCCTTCTAGAGAGACACGACATGTACAGTACCTGAAACCCGGGTAAAATCAGACATAGCCTCAGCTCCACAAAATGGACGCTGCCACCACAGACACAAGTCTGCCCTCCTGCTGCTGGGAGTCCTTCCAGCTTGGGAGACGTGGACAAAGGGTTTCCTGCCAGGGGAGTTGCGTGCACCACCCCAGACAGGATTTTGTATATTGGTCAGGTAGGGCTTGAATGGAATTAGACATGCCTGAGGCTCACAAGGAGCCTAGGTGCATATGCCAGTTCAAACCGGTCCTGGGGCACACCAGCCCCGGACCTGGGGCGAGCTGGACAAAGGATTGGGGGTGTAACCACCCCCCTTCCTGGTCCCACCCTTAGGGAGGGACCTAGCAGGTAGTCCGGCCCCTAGAATCCGCTTAAAGGTAGGAGCTGTGTCCTAAGACTTCAGACATCCTGGAATCATTTTAACTACAAGAAGAAGACGGGAACTTCGACGCTCTGCTGCACAGAGGACAGAAGGAAATCTCCCCTATGGTCAGGGAGTGACCATCTTGCTAACGCAAGCACCAACCAGCTACTCGACGTCTGCTTTGCCGCTGCCTCCTGCTGGAACCCGAGCCCAGAGCCCAACAAGACTTGGACCTCCAGACCTCTCACCGCTCGATCCACAGTCCCTGAAAAGAAGGAACCCGTGGAGGCACCGAGACACGTGGAGCCAGCCATCTTGAAAGACCCACGACAAGCTGCAAGCGCGACAACAGAGACTCCCTCCAAGTTGTGCTTTGGGTCCTGAGAAGCCCAACACCCGAGCAGCATCTGCACCAAAGGTGAGCCCTCCAGCATCTCCACGATCTGCGTGGGGCCCCTCTACACTTTGCATCTCGAAGCGCCTGCCCAGTCCTTGGCCTGTTGGCTAGTGGCCATTTTGGCGATGAACCTTGAAATCTACGATGCTGGTCTGGTTGCTCCAGACTGGCCCTTGCTCCCCTCCAAAGGAGCAGCCCCTCTGACCTTGCTGGTCAGAGTAATCAGCTTTCTTCATTCTTCACAACTTCTGCTTTTACCAAGGCTTGTTTGCTTTCTTTGAGTCGCCGACACCGCCAACAGTGAGAGCCTGCGTGGGACAGCTCGTGAACTGACTCCTGGACATCGTCGACCTTCAGGGACCACGTGGCTGCAGAGACAAGCTACACCTCTTCACCTGTTTGCACCCGACATCGCCTGGTACCTACCTGGTGCCACGCCGGTCACTGGCTAGTGACTGTGAACACTGTCCCCTCTGCTTTCAGGTTTTCTACAACTCTGATCCACCCTTGGATCCACCGCATCTCTTCTGGACCGGCCGCCTGCAGCATCTTTGTCATCAGGCTCCATTGAACAGATAGACGAAACCCGACGCACTTCGAGACCTATGCACCCGCTTCCTGTGGGTGAGGTAAAGCTGGCACTCCGGTGCCCAAGTGTAGAGAAACATCTCTAGTGTCTGTGTTTTAAGTCTTAAGTTCGTAGCTTGAGCAAGGCTCCGTTCCTTCCCTCGCCACCCCCTCCAGTGGGCACTTGTTCTGATGTGTGAGGCTCACGCTTGAGCAATGCCGCTGCCCGCGTCCCACGCAGGGGGACATCAGCAGGGCAGCCCTCTAGTGGCCACCCGTCGGAGCCTTCCCCCCCCCCTGCTCCGCCTCTCTCGTGAGGCCGCACCTCGGGGAGGGGAGGCCCCCAATGTGTCTGGCTCGTGGAGGCGTGTCTCGGGGGGGGCTGCTTGCCCTGGATCGCCCGTAAGATAACCCACTCATCGTCATACGCATGTTGTATGAAATAAACCTGCAGCAGTTCTTCACCCATAACGAATGTGTCAGTGTAATCTTTGGGTGACGTCTGTGCATGCGTGTTGAGTGGAGCGGATGACGGTGTGGTCACTATGCTCCTTTCCTTCCCTCGCCACCCCCTCCAGTGGCCACTTGTACTGATGTGTGAGGGCAGGTGGGAGGTTTGGACTCCAGCGCTCTGCCTCACTCCTGCTGGCATAGGAGGACTGCGGGGTGTGATTATCCTCTATCAGACAGAGAGATGTCTTAAGACGTTGGTCATTGGCAGTGCAAATATTAGTGTCATTGGGAATTCGCGCTTCGATTTGAAATTAGTCATTTCTGAAAACATAACATGCGAAAATAAGTGTCTCATCAAATATACGTTAACACTTCACCCTAAGTTTTGAAAAACGACCTCAAACTTCATCACTGTATGCTGTCTTGTGCAAGATAAGTTATAGTTTCTGCTCGAATTCTACAGAACTGAAAAATAGGCTTACCTACAGAAACCGGAAGCATAACCCAGATGAGTCTGCCCTTTTCAACAATATGGTTGGAGATGTCGATCATCTATTACTTTTTTGTGAATTGTATAAAAGGGTGAGAGCGGCTTTGTATACATGTGGGCATTAGGAGCTATCAAGTTGCTACTAGAATTTCTTTGACAGATACTAACTAGCCCTATTACAGTTCATGCATGAACCTGTCTCTTATATGCTGCCTGAATCAACAAGAGGTAGTTGGGTGTGACACTGTGAACTTTGGATTGATTACATTTGTCCCAGCATTAGTGGCGCAACAAAAGCTCAGGGCGGCTGGGAGCTCCAGGGATCCCCCGCACTGCGCCCGAGAGCTCCTGATTGGGCACAGAATGTGGGGGGCCCCTCCATATACTTTGCAGGGGGGCCCCGTCCAGTTTCATTACCCCACTGTGGAGCACTGTCCCTAGCTCTGTTCACCAGAGGTAGGACCGGTGTCAAACACACACAAGAGCCGCCTTCCCACTGCTGGCCGTCATCCTTCTGAAGTAGGTACAGGCAGGCCCACCAGTGCCATGTTCAAAGCTGGCATTGATTAATCTACCCTGCGAAAGGCCCGAGCATGCCTTTGCGCCTAAAGTTAATGGGCAGGGGTGGGGGTGAGGACGACATCTGTAAACGCATTCTAAACATAAAAGCGGGTGCTGCGCTATATGTTTTAGCATGGCACCCACTGTTATATTTACAATGCCAATGGGCTGTAATTCAGTGGCGGTGCGTCCATTGGGGGCGTTGAGGCGTTGCCCCACTAAGCTGGACGACACAAAATCAAGTATAATAAATTAATCATTCCAGCCAAATTATATTTGCAAAATTTGCCAGCGCACTGACTGAGAGTGACTGAGCGCGCGCCGCGCACTCAGTCGCAGTCTGTGGGTGTGTGTGGGGGCGGGGCTGCCACTGACGTGGAAATAGCGTGCAGACAGCAGTGCGCATGTCAAGATTTGGGCTATTAATGTGGAATCCTGGCCCGAACATGCGCACACGTGTGAGTGTGGTACTTATAGAAACTTTGACTCACAGTGACGACTGGAACCCGAGGGTGCTTCTCATAACGCAGCCCCCCGGGTCTCATTATGGGCAGGGACTAACCCTGCTCTTAAGCCAATCCTGGCGCTGCTGGCGCAGTGGCGCTGGTTATGCAGCACCAGAATTGGCTGAGTCTATTCACCGCGCAGCGCGCAGTGCAGCAGCATGGTCATGACTCATGGTGCCGTGCGTATGGCCAATCACACTGCGGCAATGTGAAGCCATGCAGTAGTGATTGGCCATTTCAGTCTCTCTCTACGCTGTCGGCGCACCACGTCACCGCGCCAGTGCCTGCTGCCGCACGACACGACTCAAGATGACACGAGGAGTCAGAGAGTCACGAGCACGAGTCGTCACTGTCAGACTCATCCTACCTCCTGCCTCTCACAGCAGACGAGACACAGTGCAGCAGCCAGTCAGTCAGTCGAGAGTCAGACTCAGAGCAGAGAGCTACTACTCTCAGTCTCAGTCAGGCAGTCTCTTCGTTCTCCCATTATCCCGGGAGTCCGGGACCCATAATGTAAGTTTTTTTATCTGTGTGTATAATAAGGCAGTGCAGGCTGCAGCGCTCGGTCCCTTGAATCACAGAGGGGTGGAATGATGGCGAGAGGAAGTGAGTGTCAGTGTGTGACTGGATCAGGATGTGGCCCATGGGCTGTGTGGCATAGACCTGAGAACACAGGCACCTCGGCGAGCGAGCGACCAAGACAAGTGCTGACTGCAAGCACCCACCAAACCGAAGTCGCACCACAGGACAGACCTAATATAAATAACGCGTGACATCGGGGATCCGTTCTTCTCCAAGGCTTGATCCAATGTCCCGAAGCAAGCAGCTAGGCCTCTCTGCTGAGCGACTGGAAGTTTCAATCCTTTCAAGGTTGGCGCTATGTGTGGCGATAGCACCAGCTTCCAGCATGACTACAGTAGTCCTTAAATTAGCAATATTCAGAGATTCCAATCCCAACTCAATAAAGGAAGGTCCGACCTCAACAGACCCACGGGTAACGCAACCCACGCAGGGGCGGAGGAGACCCGTTCACCCGTGAACTTGAATCATTCCTAGGGAGCGGTTAATGAGAGTGAGGGTCTGACTCTGACAGGGCGAGTCCATCGATGGCAGGCAGGGTCAGGGGCCAGGGGAGGTGGTGTGTCTGCGGTCGCTGTCAAATATACTGGTGGTCCCACGGGAGAGGCTGAGCGGCAGCATGTCACAATGAGGAGAGACGCAGTGTGCCTGTTCCTGTGTGAAGTTGTGAACCCGTCTTTCCTCCTGTAAATTCGGGTCCTTGTCAGCGTCCGCTGTAGTGGTTGCAAAGATTCTGAAGGCCGGGTTCAGATAAATTGGAGCACAAGGACGCGCGCACGTTCAATTACTGTTCGGGTGAAATCTTCTCCTGCATTAGTGCATTCCTGAGTCAGGAATGCAGAAGATTTCACCCGAACAGTAATTGAACGATCCTGAGACCTTCAGGGGTGCAATCACCTGCACCTCGTGAATTTCTATAGTCGGTCATTGATTTCTTACTCCAGATTCCCCTCCTTGGTGGGGGAAAGATCCTTCATGGTGCATGCAGGCAGACAAACCCATCAGTGAAAGGGCTGGGCTCGCTCTCCCTTCATGATGTGCTTGCTGTATTCCACGCCTGGCGGATACTCATTCTTTTACACTAATCACCCGCTTCAGTGGAGCAGTCTGCTTGCTGTGGGAGTGCCAGTCTGTTGGTGCAAGGGTTGACTCACCCATTCCTGATCATGTATCACTTCGCATCAAAGGCCTCCTGAATATTTAATCCTTCTCTACAAGAGCAGAGGGTCGAGAGTCAGTACCCACATGGTCCATGAGAACGCGCCAGTGTGCTAGGGCTGCCTTCAAGTTCACACACATCAGTGGAGAAGCCTGCTTGCTGCATGCATGCTCTCTGTGAAATACTTAGTGTTGAACGCCTGCTGTGTACTTTGTTATTCCTTCACTCTTAAGTACTCCCATGGGTGGAGTTACAGGTGCCTGTGGACACCAGCAGACCCGTGGTTCTCCACCCATTAGGGCCACGTAATCATATCTCAGCACCCATATTTTCCAAATCAAATGGGAAAGAGAAAACCCGTAGCTGTGTTCAAGTAGTGCATGAGCAGAACTACACAGTCCTGGGTTAGATGGTCATATATGTGCCTGGTTGGCCCTTAGACTAGGTGCTAGGGCATGAGAGGGCAAGGTGAGTGTGTCTCTGTACTTAACAAAGTAGGAATGTGCACAAATATGTAACGGACAAACTGTGGCCAGTCGCTGCCTGCAGAAATGTCCAGCCGCAGAACTCGTAAGGTGTTTGCTGCCAAACCACAAGCATTCCTGATGCCTGGGGCTTGTATATTCTCTTTTTATTTTGGTGTGTGCTTGCCCAATGCATTCTTCCCAGTGGACCACCTTAATTATTTGATAAGATAACGTCATGAATGCTGCCCGTGCAGTGCCACCCTTCTGTCTACAGTACAGTCTACTGTCTGATGTTGTTGCACCAAGGATATTGTTAATGTTTTTCCTAGAGAGAGATCAGAGTTTTGTGTAATGGAAGTTTTGACTCATGGAAAGGTAGCGCAGAACTTCAGAAGGTTAATGTGCCTGCTGCTGCAAAGAAGATGTACCTGATGCAGATCACAAAATGCACATGATGTAAATAGGTCAGTGAGTCACTGCATTTGTCAGAGAGATCATTTTGTTACTTGCAGTTTGTAAGTTGTAATCCTAACATACAACAGTGAGCTATTATTAACTGTCATCTAAGAGCTGCATGCAAACTGCAAGCAGGTAAAAATTGTAGCGTTATGTTTTTTCCCCCCCAGTCTTTGTTTGATTACCCTAATGTTTCAAAAATAAATTGTTATATTTTTATTTTCAGCACCTGGTAAAGCCTGAAACATTAACTGAAACACTACCTAATTTTTGGGCAATTTTTGGACAGAGAACAAGAGGACCCAACCTCGTACACAAAATGGTCGCACACTGCTCGTCACACCAGCAAGTTGCCCCAAAGGACTGTGGTAAATGAAGTGGCGACGGCGGGTACGCCTATGCCACGATGTGTAAAGAGAACAGTATGTGTTGCATTTAGCCATCCCTGGACACGTGTTTCGAGGTAGTTGCCTCTCGTCAGCAGGGAGTAGGTCAGTGTAAAGGGGTGCCGTGTGGACTGCCAAAATGTAATTAAAAACAGGTCAAGTACCTCTCATGGTGCGCAGGTGCAGATCCAAGGCTACACATACTGTTCTATTTACATTCCGTGGCATAGGCGTACTCGCCGTCGCCACTACATCTCCCACAGTCCTTTGGGGCAACTTGCTGGTGTGACGAGCAGTGTGCGACCTACTTTTCCTCAATTTAAACGGCTTCCTTAAGCTAACGGGCTGACGAGCCTTGAGTTTGCACCTGCGCGCCAGGAGAGGTACTTGACCTGCTTTTAATTACATTTTGGCAGTCCACACGGCACCCCTTTACACTGACCTGCTCCCTGCTGACGAGAGGCAACTACCTCGAAACACGTGTCCAGGGATGGCTAACGCAACACATACTGTTCTATTTACATTCCGTGGCATAGGCGTACTCGCCGTCGCCACTACATCTCCCACAGTCCTTTGGGGCAACTTGCTGGTGTGACGAGCAGTGTGCGACCTACTTTTCCTCAATTTAAACGGCTTCCTTAAGCTAACGGGCTGACGAGCCTTGAGTCTGCACCTGCGCGCCAGGAGAGGTACTTGACCTGCTTTTAATTACATTTTGGCAGTCCACACGGCACCCCTTTACACTGACCTGCTCCCTGCTGACGAGAGGCAACTACCTCGAAACACGTGTCCAGGGATGGCTAACGCAACACATACTGTTCTATTTACATTCCGTGGCATAGGCGTACTCGCCGTCGCCACTACATCTCCCACAGTCCTTTGGGGCAACTTGCTGGTGTGACGAGCAGTGTGCAACCTACTTTTCCTCAAGAGGACCCAACCTCCTTTGCTGCTCTTTCATCCCGTCTACGACCCAGCAAACAACAGTGTTAAAGGTAAAGAAACTGATGATATATTTTTTTAGATTGGAATTAGGGCTATGTTTGTGGTCACTGGTCACTCTAGATGGTGGTTGGGGTGGGTGCACATTCTGAAGATTGATCTCTCAGTGGATAGCATTTACTAATACTGAGCCTTAGCCCTGTGCTTTGGGCAATAACTGTTGTTAAAGGCACTATCTATTCCTTCCTTGCCTTGTTCAAGGCCCTCAAACAGTGTCTTTTGCAGTGTCTTCAGCAACCACTATGGCACACAGAGGCAGCAGGCAGTAAGGCTGTATTTTTAGCAGTCCTGTTGTCCAAAGGGGAGCTTTGGAGATATATTGCGATAATGCACATGATAGATGTATTTATACTGAAATTTGATATTAATGCACCAAATCTTATACGTTGTACTTTGACTATTGACAGGCTTCCTTCATATTGGTAAGGACAGCATCGACATGATGAATACGGTAGAACAATTAATTACACGGTCATTCCATGCACGGCCACTAGAAGATAAACTACATATAAAGAGATTAGGACCTGATCGGCCAGACCTACAACTACAACAAGTTACCCAGGACAGAGGAAAATCTTAAACACGTACATTCTCAAACACCTGGTACACAAAAGCTGAATGGCTTACAGGGTGTCCGTCAAGAAACAAACTGCGCTGCTTCCCCTCCTTGCTGTTTAATGGTGATTTTCCTTGGACAAGAGAAGGAGTGATAGACTTGAAGCATCTGTCTGAAAAAATCAAGAAGCATGCACACACAAGTAAGCATATGGAAAACGTGACAAGACTGGGAATGTTGGGAGACACACCGATTGAGCAGCACATAAACGATGCATACCGCCAAACAATACAGAAACACAATGAAGCCGTTGATAGGAATAGGCACATACTATCAAAAATAATTGATTGCATTTGTTTCTGTGGTGCTTTTGAACAGGCATTGCGAGGCCATGGTGAATCAGAAGATTCCACAAATCCAGGAATATTCAAAGGCCTTGTGGATTTAATAGCAAGCATAGACAAGGAAATGGAAGCACATTTAGCAACTGCTACAGTCTTTAAGGGCACCTCTAAAACTATACAAAATGAACTCCTTGAGTGTATGCTCGAAATTATGTGAAGCCTTATTGTCCAAGAGTTGCAAAACACAGACTTTGTGGCTATTCAGGCTGATGACACCACTGATGTGGCCACACAAACACAGTCCGTATTATTCTTTCGGTACCTGGACAATGACAATAATGTTGTGGAGAGGTTCTATGGTTTCACTCATTTAAGAGACTCTACTGCAGAAACCATTACTGCAGCTATACTGCATCAACTGAACTTCATTTTTCCAGAGGTGCACCAAAAAAAAAACTTATTGCACAAAGCTATGATGGTGCGTCCGTAATGAGTGGAAGCCTTGGTGGAGTACAGAAAAGAATTAGAGATGTGTACCCTTATGCTCATTACGTGCACTGTTACGCCCACCAACTTAATCTTATTATGCAGCAGGCAGTATCAAAGATCTCCGAGACACAAATTTTCTTTCAGGGTGTAGGAGGCATGGCTGCATTCTTCTCACGTTCCCCAAAAAGAACGGAAGCACTTCAGGAGATTGTGGACAAAAGGGTTCCAAGGGGATCCTCAACTTGTTGGTACTTTAACATACGTACAGTCCAACTAATATATCAATATAGGGAGGACCTTGTGAAATGTTTTCAAACTATAGAAGTCAATGAAACCTTTGATTTCAAAACTCAAAGTGAAGCCCGTGGCTTTGCTAGAACACTAGAAGATAGAGTGTTTCAGTTCTTTCTGTTTTTATTTCAAGACATAATGTCAGCTGTCGAAAATGTATACAATCAGTTACAAGCACGAGAGATCGATACTGTCTCTGTGAAAAGAAATACCGCTATGTTTGTCGAGCGCATAAGCATAGTGAGAGATGAGGTTGACAATTTAGACAGCAAACTGCCAGAGGCTTCAACTTTTTCAAACCACAGGAAAAACATCACCACTCTGGTCCGAAATGCAAAGGAGATATGTGACATTGTAATTGTGCATGCACAAGAACGTTTTGCTTTCACAAAACATTTGGTGAGTGCCGCATTATTGGAAAGTCAAAACTTTGCAAAATATGGTGAATCCTTCCCTGAGCGTGCTCTGCATGAGGCTGTGGAAGCTTATCCTATGCTCAACCAAGAGGACCTCAAAACTGAGTTGACTGTACTGTACTCAATGCCTGTGTACCGAAAGGCCAGAGATGCCAGGTCTTTGCTGGCTTTAATTCATAAACTTAATATGGAAAAGACATTTACAGAGACAGTGGGCCCGATTCACAGAACTAACTTAAGACAAAATGCTAAACTTACTACCATTTTCGTATTCACAGAAGGCACTTACTCATTTCGGTATTCACAAAAGACACTTACTCACTTCGGTATTCACAGAAGTTAGGAGTCCTAACTTTAGGACTCCTAAATGCCTTCTGTGAATACTGAAAGTCTTAAAATTAGGATTTTTCTCAGTTTAGGAGTCCTAAAATTAGGAGTCCTAACTATACTACTACTAAACTGAGAAAAATCCTAATTTTAAGGCTTTCGGTATTCACAGAAGGCATTTAGGAGTCTTAAAGTTAGGACTCCTAACTTCTGTGAATACCAAAATCAGTAAGTGCCTTCTGTGAATACCAAAATGACTAAGTGCCTTCTGTGAATACCAAAATGGTAGTAAGTTTAGGATTTTGTCTTAAGTTAGTTATGTGAATCGGGCCCCCTGGCTTTACTTAAAATTGTCATAACCACTCCTATGACAACAGCAGAGGCACAACGATCTTTTTCCGCCTTACAGAGGATTAAGACATTCCTAAGGAATACCATGCTTGAGGAAAGACTCAATGCTTTGGCAATGCTCTCTATAGAGAGCAAGTTAGTTCAAAATATCTCAGACTTTAACGTTCAAGTAATTGAAAAGTATGCTGCTCTTAAAGACAGACGTGCTGATTTTAGATACAAAAAGTAAACATATGTTGAATGCTGCTAGTTTCCGACCACCTGTTTAGTTGTTTGTTAAATAAAAAACACCTGTGAGGTACTCAGAAATGCATTATATCTCAAAGTCTGTTATGAAGCTCTGTGGTTATACTGAATAAGCAGCTACCTATGTTATATGACATGATCTCTTTATTACTGTAATAACTGCACTTTCTTAATTGCTTTATTAACCTTTCTGCTTTCTCAAATTTGCTTGAAAATGCATCATTTGTCCACTCTTTTTTCAAAATTTTCTCGGGGGGAGAATCCCCCCGGACCCTCCTTAGGTTGTTCGGGCTCGCTCGCTACGCTCGCTCGCTATGCTGAAGTATTACAATCATTTTACACCCCACCACTTTGAAATGTCACCGTCCGCCACTGCTGTAATTATGAAAGAGGGCGCCGAGCTATACTTAAAGCCGGCGCGCATGTTGTACTTATGAATGCGGCCACTGTGCTATACATAATGTGCAGCGCCTGTGTATGTCAAAACTATGAAACGTCTGCTGTGGCTAAACCGTTTTCATGTAATAAAATAAAAAGTCCTCAAATGAACTAATAAACAAGCACAGCATAAGTAAACTGTACTTAGTCGGTGCTGCCTCGGCAGAAAACGGAAATGACGTATCAGACCGCCAGCCAACAATAAGCCAGATAAGAACAGCAATGCCAGAATTAACCAATGGTAAGCGGCAGGAGAAATTACCCTCCATATTCTGTTTACTACAGGTCCTCTCGACCTAAAAAATGATTGTTTATGTGCAGGAAGGGGGACCTTTTGTACATAAACAATCAGTGGCCTTTTGCTGCACAATGCAGCAGACATGGAAACAGCAAAAACGAGGAGAAATGAAACATTTCTCCTTGTTGCGCCAGGTTAAGACCAGGTTTTCCCTGGTCTTAATTCGAGCACTGCCTCCTATTTACTCCTCCCTTGTAAATAGAGGGGCAGCGTCATAATCAGTGGGTGTTGCGGTGGAACGCCCACAGCAACACCCATGGCCCTCCCCTTTCACGCTAAGCATAGCATGAAAGGGGCCTTATTTACAAGGCAGCGTCAAGCCACATTAAGTGACTTAACTCTGCCTTGTAAATAAGGCGAAGCACTTATTGCACTGAAACTGACGGAAGATGTTTTCTCCCTCGCCACGTTCTTCCACCGCAAGATCGCCGATATACACAACAGCTTCGGCGCCCAGACTACGCACCCATCCACCGAACCAATGCCCCCCACCACCACCCTCTGCACCTGGAACCCCGTCAGCACAGATGACACCACCCACATGATGAACACCATCCACTCCGGCTCCCCAGCCGACCCCTGCCCACACCACATCTTTAACAAAGCCGACTCCATCATCGCACCCCAACTCCGGGACATCATTAACAACTCCTTCGCAGCCGCCACATTCCCGGAGAGCTGGAAGCATGCGGAGATCATCGCCCTCCTGAAGAAACCCACCGCGGACCCCACATACCTCAAGAACTTCCGCCCCATCTCGCTCCTCCCCTTCCCCGCTAAGGTCATCGAGAAAACCGTCAACGAGCAGCTGACCACCTTCCTCGAGTCAAACAGCTCCCTCGACCCATCACAGTCCGGATTCCGAGCAAACCACAGCACCGAGACCGCCCTCATCGCAGCCACCGACGACATCAGGACGCTGCTTGACAACGGTGAAACTGCCGCCCTCATCCTCCTAGACCTGTCGGCCGCATTCGACACTGTCTGCCACCGCACCCTGACAACCCGCCTCCACCACGCCGGGATCCAAGGAAAGGCCCTGGAATGGATCACCTCGTTCCTCTCCGACCAAACTCAGAAAGTCCGGCTCCCGCCCTTCCGCGCAGCGGCCACCAAGATCATCTGCAGCGTACCCCAAGGATCCTCGCTCAGCCCTACCCTCTTCAATGTCTACATGAGCCCCCTCGTAGCCATCGCACGCAAACACAACCTCAACATCATCTCCTACACCGACGACACCCAGCTGATCCTCTCCCTCACCAACGACCCTGCCACCGCCAAAGCCAGCCTCCAGGAAGGAATGAAAGATGTCGCAGAATGGATGAAGCTCAGCCGGCTGAAACTGAACTCAGACAAGACAGAAGTCCTCATCCTCGGACCTTCCCCCTCCGCCTGGGACGACTCCTGGTGACCCCCGGCCCTGAGCACCGCCCCCAAGCCCACGGACCACGCACGCAACCTGGGCTTCATCCTTGACTCCTCCCTCACGATGTCCAAGCAAGTCAACGCCGTCACTTCCTCCTGCTTCAACACCCTCTGCATGCTTGAAAAGATCTTCCAGTGGATCCCCACTGGAACCAGGAAGACGGTCACCCAGGCCCTCGTCACCAGCCGACTGGACTACGGGAACGCCCTATATGCTGGGACCACCGCCAAACTACAGAAAAGACTCCAGCGCATACAGAATGCATCGGCACGCCTCATCCTGGACATTCCCCGACACAGCCACATCTCGGCTCACCTGAGAGACCTGCACTGGCTCCCCGTCAGCAAGAGGATCACCCACGCACACAAGGCTCTCCACAACATGGGCCCCGAATACCTCAACACCCGCCTCATGTTCTACACACCCACCCGCCAGCTCCGCTCCGCCAGCCTCGCCCTCTCCACCGTCCCACGGATTCGCAGAACCACCACCGGAGGAAGGTCCTTCACCTACCTGGCGGCCAAGACGTGGAACTCCCTCCCCACCCACCTATGTCTGACCCAGGACCATCTCTCCTTCAGGAAGCTCCTCAAGACCTGGCTCATCGAGCAGTAGCGACTCCCCCCACGCCCCCACACAGCGCCTTGAGAACCTCGCGGGTGAGTAGCGCGCTTTATAAATGTTCTTGATTGATTGATTGATTGATAAAAACAAACAGCCTTCCACCTCAAGCGTACATCACCAGCACCTAAAGAGCCTCCCCTGACTCCAGATCCAGAAACGCGCCAACTTCAGACCTCATAACATCTCATGCATGGGAATAAAATACCCAAGATACAATGACTTGCTGTAGGGGACACTGAATGTTGGAATAGTATAATTTACTATTCCAACTCCAGTCTGTGCGGACACTAGGGAAGGTGTTGGATTTAATTGCAACACCTTCTGCCCCCCAACACAAGTCGTTGTTCAGACTTGTGTTGTAACTGTATGCAAAATACCAACTCGGTCGTTGTAACAACTGCGTTGTTATGGCTTGCATTGTTAGGCATGTATGGCAAACGCTGTTTACCGGCGAAGATATCTTGCCATCGGCTGCATGAGGAATGACTGTATGAACCTCAGTGCCTGTGCTCTGCGAGGCTGTTAGTCTGAGGATGAAAGCTGGTGCTGGGTAACTAGTCCCCTGTAGGCATTGTAGAGGCAATGATTTAGCTGATTAAGAAATTAAGCACCTCTATCAAGTGTTAACAAAAAGTGTGAATCCTACTCTCTCAAGGAATGCACCATAATGTTGACTTCAGTGTAGTTAGTCATTGACCACAGGGTCACTCACTCATGAAATACATATATATTTTCTTTTATGGACATTTTGTCATATTACATACAATGTTGTAATCAATTACAGTCAATGTCACTCCTATGAGACTCAAAGGCATATGTAAAGAAGAGAAAGAGAAAGAGAACAAACGAATGCATTGAACATGAGTCCTGAGTCACACAACCAAGCACATCCTGAAAATACCACATTGGCCTGTAGTAACGCAGGCCAATTTAAATAGACAGTAATCCCCCTTACCAAGTTTACCAACAGCACAAAGAGGTAAGTTAATAGAGTGATGGCTAAAGGACAGGGCGGTCCCATCCAGCTTTAGGGGAGGGGGTTATGTGTGGTGTCTGGGCACTGTGACATTTCGTGTCAAATATATGGATTTTTCCCCCACTATCAATGTTTTATAAATTGCGAGTTCTTTTTATATTTGTTCTTCTCTGAGTCAAGTTAATCCTTCCTCCAGATGCGCTCTTGCTTTGGGATTTTAAGAGTCTCGGTAAGCCAGGGAGCCAAGGGAGGGTTTCTCTTATGTAAGGAGGCCTTTCCAAGGCCAACGAGTGGATGACTGAAGATGGCCAAAACGTGTAGTTGTCTACTGCGAAATCGATCTCCTCTGTTATCAAGAGCGAAGATACTGGCAGTCCAGGTTTGAGTCTGGCTGTCTTATGCCTTAGAAAAGGTCCTGCTCTGTTGAGGGGGTGATATTAGAAAAGGAACCTTACTGCTGGATGACCTGACCATATTAATTGCAGTGTGCAGAAATCTGACAAGGAAGAGATGGCAGTGAAAATACCATCAAGACAATTACCAACAGAATGGGTAGAACCAACTATAACCTGGGAAAGACCAAGGGGCATATTTACAAGCCCCTATCGCCACAAGATTTTAATTTTTTTACGATGTTCCTGTGTCAAAAGGGAATTCGCCTTCTATAGACACCAAGAATTCAGTAAGAGAACTTTTTCAAATGGTAAACAAATTGATACCTATGGAATCAGCGCCAGCCAGTCACAGTATACAAGAATTCAGGCGTCTGGGTGGGATTGCTTTCTCCTTCTCATCATGCCAAAACCAAGATTTTTTACAAATCTACTGATTCAACTGTAGAGCAGTATTATTTGGGAAAGGACCGGGGCCCCTGTGTACAGGATGGCTGTGCCCTGACAGGGAATAAGCAACAATTGGTAAGAGAACACCTGGGCAAGGTGGATTATATCCTATGCGGGCATAACAATTTCAAGTCAATCAAGAAACAATAATAATGAAACAAATATGTATTCAAAAATAGATATTTATTAAAAACAATCCTTTAAAAAAATACGTTTTCTCTTTTTTCCTGATTTATATATGTATATCAAATATCAAATGGATAAATTGATATTAAAATCACTATTATAATCATTCAGTATTATCTTTGTGTGAATCGATGTTACACAATTTGATGTACAAAGGTCAGAATACCTAGAGATATATCACGAATAATTCACAACATGCAACAAATAATTCACCCTTCAAGTTCTTGGTTGCAACCAACACTGCGGCGATGAATAAACACTGTATGTAGAAACTGGTGGTATGTGGTTATTCTAAGCGCATTTCGGCAATGCCTTAATCAGGGCTCCGTCTCAGAATTTACTGAATGAAACACATAATCACATAGTTAGATATGAAATTGGGTGCCCGCTGATTGGTTGAGTAAATAACAAAATAATGAATAGCTGTAGAGCAGTTCACCTCTCAGATAATGTCCACAAAATCCGTCTTCCCCCTTTGGTGGCCAAACAGGCACCTGAAATAATTGCATGAAATCTCACAGCTATTATCCGGCAAGTTTGCCATCACTTTCTTTCCTACCCAATGGAATGTTGCATCAATATTGCCCCTTTCAAACAAACCGCTGCTTAGACCCACAGATACCAACAGTTATCGGCCTATTTCAAGACTGCGCCTACTGGCCAGGATTGTAGAAAAAACAACAATCTCCTGCTGGCCGCCTTTATACAAGACAGCAATCTAGACCCCAAAAAATATGGATTGAGATGTGGGCACTGCCACAAGAGTGATTAGGTAAACTCGGTCTCTTCATCCGTCTTTCACACCATCAGGACACTAAACAACATCTTACCTATTCTCCACTCTTCAAAAAACTGTAGTCAAGTCTATGGTGCTCTCAAAACTTGACTTCGGTAATGGTCTATACTCAACCCTGCAACAGCAACATCTCCATAATCAACATACGCTGGCGAATGCAGCAGCGCGGCTCCTTCTAGGCATCCCTAAATTGAAATCTGTCTCAAGGGCAATGAAGCAGTTACATTGGCTTCCAGTAAGACAGAGTAGTGTTTAAGGCCCCTGCATTGTCTTTCTCTGACCACCTTAAGAAGAGATGTACTTTGTGTAGGCCCTCGAGACCTTGAGGTCACCCGCAGCCAACGAGGTAGTAGTCCACAATTTCAGGCTCGCTTCATGGGGGTGAGGGGTTTTGTGACTAGCGCTTCCCGATCCTTGAATGCCTTTCTGCTCCATCTAAAACCATGAACATCTATTGGCCGTAAGGAAAGCCCTAAAAACCTGGTTTTTTAGGTCTCGCCTGATTCAGCGCTTGCGCTGATCTGGCCGAGACATTTTGTAAACGGGCTTTTTCAAAGTGCTGCCGTGGCCTAAAGCTACAGTGCACGTGAACGTGCACGCGCGCCCTCCGTTGCACGCGATCGTAATCGCGATTGCGATCACTTTCACTTTCGCGGCTTGACGCGTCCGCGTTGCCAAAGCTTGTTGACAAATAGTATGTAGCCATATAAACTATTTAGTGAAAAGATAAATCGTTTCTCTTGAACACACAAACACACGATTTGTGTTTACATCATCTTTAAACTGACCAAATGTAAATGTTAATCAGTGGTGTGTTTCATTACAGAACACTGCTAGTACATAATAAGTGTGCTAAATAGATTTGCCACTCAGTACAGGATTTATATAGATGATATTTGATGATTTTTCATTTCGGCTTTTCTTTTTTATTACCCTTTCATGTGTGGCTATGCTTTTGTTGTAGAGCCAACACTTGGACACATTGAGGCCTGAAGGCGGGAGGGCTGCATATGGCCGTTCCCTCCACCATTCATCAAGGTAAGATCTGCCAGGAGGTGTGCTCTTTAAACAGCCGACCCCAGGTGCTTCCGTGACACGTCAGACCGCTTCGAACCTTCCGGGATTTGTCATCCCATACGGCAGGCTCAGACATTTCTTACTTTAAATACAATTTAGCTAGTCTCAATTGGCCCTCATTTACTAAAATGTAATTCTGCGCTTTTGTAATTCATTTCAAATGATATTGAATACTTTTTTCCAGTTGTGGAATGCACCCTTTAATGACAGATGAGAATGATCCTTGCCACCCCTGGAAAAGCATCCATGGTAATTTCGGCCCGGTTCACTGAGCGTGGGCTCCGCTGCTGCTGAACCTTTGCCAGCCGCGGTTACTACAGTTGTTCCTGCAGATGGGAAAGTCACGGGCCATTTTCCCTGCTTCCCTCGAGCCAATGTCATTCTGTTTTGAGATTCCAAAACGTGTGGCTCCGACACCTGGTCATAACTCCGCCTCGCGAGCAACACCTGGCCTTGGATAGCGCTCGCGAAGCCGCAAGGCTCCTGCGACGCCCGCGCAGCGCGCGCCTCCGATAATACATTCCCTTCTCCGAGAGACCATGCTCTGAATCAACACACTTTGATAACGGCGATAGATCATTCAGTCATTGTCTGCAGCTGCCATTATTACTTTGCTAAGAATTTAGCTGGGCGCCGGGTAATTGGATAATTGATTCCGGACTTAAGGATGCTCATCACAAACGGCGCTCTCCGAAGAATATTTTGAAGGCAGTTTGAGGCGCTCAGTCTGTGGGCTTGGACTCACCAGGAGATAGATAATATCTGTACCTTTGATTGCTAATTAATCAAGTAACACAAATGCCTAACTCCGAGGAAGCGAGGTATTCCTGTTTTCATCCACTCTCTAGCGTTAAAAACAAGCATTTGCAATGCATTAGGTCTCGCATTTACGCGAGTTTGAGCTATTGACATTGCAAATAACAATGCCTATTGGCATTGTCATTTACAATGCCAATAGCTTTAACTCGTGTTACTGCGAGACCTATTGCATTGCAAATGCTTGTTATATACATGGGTGGTTTGCATATGTTATCCCAATCTCAGCCTTGCCTGTTTTATTCCACAGGATCATTACATAAAGCATATATTGTAGAAAAAACACACATTCAGCATGCTTAAACTATTACTTGCTTCATTATAAATGTTTTGCACACCACCTCCCTTTTACAGATCTTGTAAATATAACTTAAACTGGTAGACTCCAAAGCCTGTTGGGTTTTACTTACGCAAATCGAGATTAGTGCGGCAAGGTACGAGGAACCACTGCGTGTTCTAACCAATGCCTATGCTTAGAAAAAATATATTGTCAAGTTGTTCTAATTTGCATTCAATTTTACAACATGGATACCTTCATATAAATACAATGAAAATACACCACTTACCAGATTCTTTTTGTATTTTCATCAATTAATAAATCAAATAATTCCACATTTTAAGGTATGAGATTACAAAACAATTATTGTAATTAAGAACTTGATTAAAATAAATAAAATTTAAAAAAAGTAAAAAACATTCTTTTTAATGCCAAAAGTTCTAACTTTAACAAATGCGAGACTGATTGCATTGCAAATGCTTTTTCTCTTCAGTTCCTCCATGCAGCATGAACTAATTATCTCATTATTATCTCATTACACTATGGTTTTTTATCTGTTCTTTAGGGACTCTTTTTATCTTGGTTTCCTGCTCTGTATCGGTCAGCCTGTGTTCAGCTTTGGGGCCATAGTTGCTTAAATTTTACTAGAGCATTCCTCCCTCCCACCTTCTCTTAATGCCACAGTTGTGTAAGTGCTGCCCCCCTCACTGTTCCTCCCGCTACTTTGCCTGTTTTTCTTTTAGCTTTTTTGCACTTTTCGATGTCCACCGTCAGTTGGGCCTTTTTTGGTAGGATATTGGTTTGGGCTTCCTTGTAAGGGGATTTGGCTTCTTGAAGTTTTATTTGTAAGAAGAAAAGAGCCTTTGCAGCTCCTCCTGCTGAATGGATGACGTGGATGTCACATATAAAGGGCAAAGATAATAATCTGTACATCTTTCTAAAACACATTGTTACAATGAACAGACCATTTCCAGTGCATTAGTAAGACTGCAATGTACCAACCCCAGCCTGCGGTGCAATTACAGACTGAAGGTAGAATGCACACAGCTTCTGGTCTGAGTTAATTACCATTTCTTCTGACACACTTGAAGAATCATCTAATGTGCCCAGATCTCATTTGCCTCCATCAGACGCCTTAAGTTCAGAAGACATAGAATAAAAAGCATATTTACCAAAGAAGGTGGGGGGTGTTCAGTACACAAGTACAAAAGTACACAGGTGCTGCATAAAATAATGTTCTCATTTAGTTATCACAGCACCTCTTTGCATGTGCGAGGCTACTTGTGGGCACTCAGCGCTCTGCTAAAGTGAGCCTTCCTTTTCCCCGTTGAGCACGGTGCTTCATCCGAAACCCAGCACCGCACTAGTCGGCGTGTGTAATATTATTAGGGAATAACATTTCTGTGGTTTCTGGTTTTACATGCTGTTGTCCAACCCCCTCCTGATTTGTAGCTTGACCCGTCACCCACCCCCTCCCTCATCTCTGCTTACTTCGTGCACGAGTAAGGTGCAATTACAACATCTTGGCTTGCAAGCGGCTTTCTCTTTGTTTTATTTTTCATTTATCCGCACAAAGCACCTCTTTGCCTGTGCAAGGCTACTCATGAGCATCACGCCCCCTCCTCCATGCATGTGTGAACTTGCCTGAGTCCATTGGAGTAGAGGAGGATGCGCTGCCTAAAACGTAATGTGTATTTTGTTTTATATCATTTATGCTATTGTTGTGTAGTTCCTACAAATCTGTATAGGATCCGTGCGTTTAGAAAACATAAACTAAGGGATTCGTGTCCAGACTGATTCCAGACACCCCAAAGGATATGTTAGTCTGTAGACCAGCTAGCTCACAGTGCCACTATAAGCCCCACAATCTTACCAAGGAGCGAATGGTTTCTGGCAACTATCGAATATGACAAACCCCGACCCCTCAGGGATCGTGGAGCAGTGTACTAATTTTTGGTCAGTCGCTATTGCTCACTTTCTCTCAGAGAGATATACAGAATAAACGGAGGGGACGTTTTCAATAAGCATTTATTGGACAAGCATCATTCTAGTATAAAATACATGAGCTGCAACAACCATTGGTCAGAAACAAATGTATACGGTTATAAGTACTAATAGAGTGAATAAAAGGCAGAATTCTACCATGGTGCTAAAACAGTGCATATATGCAGGAATATAAATACATGGCAGTAATCATGCATACTCCTACGATGCAAACCCTAACTAGATGTACCTAAGTGTACCAAGCATGTGTGTTGGTGTGAAGCCAAGAATCCCCCTTAGGAAAGAGCCTACTCCATTACCTGATGGGAGAGAAGGAAGGGAATGATGTCAGACCACTGCGTGCTGGAGTGTCTGCGTGCAGAGACTTCAATATCTCGTGTCAGCATGGAAGCTCCTCCACTGGTTTGCCCAGCGGAGATGTGGTACTTATATACCCGAAAGGTACCCTCAGGGATTATACCTACATGTGTCATGGTACTGTTGGCCTGTCAACCAAGGATGATGATAGTGGTGACTTTTGTACAGAGTTATTAAGCAGAAGATGGTAAACCTGCTGTAATACTAAGAATCCTCCTGTATAATAAATTACGGCAGTTTTCGAAGAGAACCACACAACATTTATTCGGCACATAACTAGGGAATAAGTAAGCACCAGAGATGTTATGTAGAGCAAGGTAAGATTTAGTAGGTAAAAGGTCACGCAACTACCGAGGCCTATATTGGGGTACATTGGGGTTCATTACACTATACATTGCTTATCCTTCTTTTAAACTCGTTTCGAGATTGTCGGGCTTGAGCATATTTTGGGCTTCCCTTAGTAGCCCCTTACGGTGCTTGAGCTTCTTTCCAAAGGGTTGTGCTTGTTTCACAGTCACCCTCCCATCATGCACCCACCTTTAACTCCTTCCTTCCTTTTGTTTTCCTGACCGCCCCCCCACCCCCGTGAGCGCATGGGAAGGGTGTTCGCTTAATTACAAAGAAGTGTGCTGTTAAGTGGTGTGCGCTGGCAATGTGGAGAGCGCTTTACTCAAGTTACACTGCAGGTAAAATTGACTTTTTGTTCACTCCTAAAGCCGTAGGTTTCCAGATTGCATACAACTTTGCAGCGGATGTTATCTCCCGAAGGTAGATCACCAGCTCGAGTCGTCACTTTCTGAGAGGTGAAATAAACAATACTTCAAGCACTATGGGGCATATTTACAACGAGGCGATATAAAATTATCGCCGCTTTAGCGGCCGTTTTCGGCCGAAAAGCGGCGATAATTTTATCGCTATATTAGCAAGGCAACGCTAACGCGTGAAACCTTGCTTTAGCGTGGGGATGTCTAACGCCCAGCTTTGCATCTCTAATGAGATGCAAAGTGGGCGTTCCTGACCTGACATGATAGGAGAAATGTCGCTAAGCGACATTTCTCCTATCATCAAGCCCCACGCTATGAAGCATTGTGGCAAGAAAAGTAGCGATAACACCTGTTATCGCTACTTTCCTAACACCTGCTTCAGGACTGACTTAGCCATGATATCCTATGGAAGGTGGATATCATGGCTAAGTTTGTGAGTCCCTATCAACAAGCTAACGTGAGATTATCGCTGGGTTTCCAGCGATAATCTCACGTTAGCCAGTTAGCGCTAGGATTTTTATCGCTGATGAGATAAGCGTTGCTAATTGCATGCTATCTCAGCGATAAAAATCGGCGCTAGCCGGCGATATTTATCCGAGCGCTAAGTGCGCTCAGCGATAATTATCACTGGTTGTTGTTGATATGCCCCTTTGTGTCTGCGCAAATAGCTTGGCCATTCCATTTTTACTCGCTCCGACTTCAAAATGGCTGTAATTCTTGTCTCTCTCTCTCCTTCGGCTGGTGACATTCACAGCAAGCGGTGAACTTGTGAAAAAACTGAACAAGTTTGTGCAGATTTCTGTGCTTCACAGAGACATGGCATTTCTAGTTTAAAAAACACAGTTTCTCTCAATATACATAGTCTATGTGCAAATAATTGGACTTTGTTTTTTTTCTATCTCTCGGTTTACGGTAAAAGGGGACTCTTTTTTATTTAAGATATTTGTTTGCAACCGTTTATATTATGTGTATGCTCCATAGAAGTGTATACCCTATTAGAAGTGGTCGGTCTTAAGAGTATGACTGCAAGTGGATGCTAGTTTAGGAGAGTCGGCAGAAGACAGAGTGTGTTTTCACCTTAAATCTACCTAATTGGTGCTTCTGAAGACTAAGGGGCTGATTACAATGGCGGTGAGCCCACCACCAGCAGGTAGCCGGTGGTGAGTTCACTGCCATCGTGCGCCCATTTTCCGCCTGCCAGATTGTGATGGCGGGCAGTGTGCTGGTGGCCGGAAAGCCCAACCGCCACGGGTCCGACAATGGCAATCATTCTAATTGCCTGTCGTACGGCCCGCATGCCTAGAATGGTGGCATGCCTAGCAGGCACCACCGCCTGATTAGGATGCAGAATCCCCGCCAGCCTTTCCATGGCTGGTCAACCGCCATGGAAAGACTAGCGGGGATGGAGTTTAGGGGCCCGTAGCAGGGCTCCCTTGCCCCAGGCACCTTGAACTTCCACTTGGGGGGCACCTGTGGTGCCCCCTACATTTCCCTGCACCATGTGGCAGGCACCGCATGGTGCCTGCAACGTAGTGCATGGAAATGTACAAAGTGCATTTTTAACATTGGTGCAGGTGCTGCATCTAACAGCACCCGCCGCAATGCTAAGTATTGCAAATGCGACCACCGTGGTGGTGGTTGAATTTAAAATTCCATTTATGGGATGCCGCCTCATAGGCGGGTGGTCCCTATCCCCAACACGATGGCGGACGGACTGAAGACCGTCCACCAACGTAATGAGCCCCTAACTTTTAACTACACACACCACACTACCCTGCTAAGTACCACGCTTCAAGGGTTAGACTAATGCATTTTAATGCTGGTGTCCTCATCACCGCACTAAAATGCATTGGTCACGCATTATAACTCCCTGACACACCTTGAGGATCATGAGGCGCTTCAAACAAATAGCCTGATGTGCAGCGTTTAATCTCAGCACTTTCATTGCTCTGCCTGCAAAGCAATTTACCCTGCTGATGGGCGTGAAAGACTTGTTATGGTGACCCTGCACACCGGGATACATATTGTGAGCCCTTTCTCAGCCCCTGCGCCCTCTCTGAGACACGTGTGGCCGCTAGATCTCCCAGCTTGGGCTGATTGTAAGTCTGTGAGCAAAGGACTGTGTTTCCTGTAGTCTCTGGGTGGCGAGGGCGGCTGCCGACTGGGCAAAACGTAATGCCATGTTACAGTTGCCAAACCTAATCTGTCTAATGTACCACCTATCTCTTCTGGGGAAAACTGTGGCACAATTATTATTGACTCACAGTCCGATCCTACTGCGCATGCCCCCATCCCTCCTCTGTCCCCGAATACCAAAATCGCAGGGGAAAAAAGAAAAAGAGGCTCTTCGAAACCATCAGCCAACAAAAGAAAACAACCCACACGTAATAAGAGCCAACCAACACCGCAGAGTATGTGGACCAGAGGGAAGCAAAAAATATCAGGGGGCAGTAGCGTTATGACTGAACAAGTGCAATCTGTCGAAGGACGCTCGGACACTGTTCCCTCAAGAAATGGTCATAACTGCACATGCACACAGACTGATCCTGCTATTGAAAGCACCACATTAAAAAAGCCAAATGAGAACTTTATGGAAACTATTGTGGACACTATTTTTAAACAGTTAGAATGTCAGATGATCAAACAGTTTAATAATATTTTTAAAAGATTAGATCGAATAGAAACTTTGATAAAAAAGGAAGATGTTAAAAGGAAAGGGGCATTTAGCCTTGATTTAATGAGGGGAGATCGCCTTCTGAAAGAGTTGGAAGCCGCTAATAAGGGCATTTTGGGTGGAGGACCCAATATTACAAATAGTGCAACCACATCCAACACTGTATCTAAAGGTGTCAATGGAGGGAGCAACCACACTGTAAAGACCCCCCAGCACACTCCGGTTGGAACAACGGAACTAGTTTGCCCCACCAGTATGGCCACTAATACGCTAAAGGATGCTCCTACTTTGCCCTCTATAAGGATGGAGGCACCTATCAATATTGGATTGGACAAGGGCCAAACTATCGTTACTAGGCCAACTATACACCCGGGGCCTGCCCTTCATCTGCCCCCGACGCCTGCCCTTATGTTATAATCCTGGCAGGCGTACCTCAGTTAAGGGATGGACAGAGTGAGTCATGGATTCAGTTAAACAACAAGTGTATAGATTGGCTATCTAAACACAAAGGGGTAGGTCCTAACATTTCGAGAGAAATCTTGTCCGTTCGACGGGTGAGCTGGGTTGGGCCATTATCTAAGAACATAGAAGGAGATTGCATTGTTATTAACTTTAGAAATACCTCCACAGTTAAATTTATTCTTGGCAGTATTAACACGCATTTTTCCCCTCCTACTGTCATAACCGCTTTGCCATTGGGCTACTTTTATAGACCCCATCACAGACCACCCAGCCCTGCTTTACCACCTTTTCCTCTGTATAATAGGTTTAGTGCATTGTCCGATTTGGGCACCTTGGACTGACCATCACCTATTCTCTCAGATCCAGTAACCAGGAATCATTTTAATACACCTGGCCTAGCGGGGGAATTAACTATCCACCCCACTATAGAGACCTCCAATGACACCAAGGTGCCCACACTGTTATCCCACCCTAAAGTCAACAGTCATGTCACTACCTCGTCAACATCTAACCACAATTTGACGATCTTGAGTTGGAATATAGCAGGCCTCAATGCGAAAGTAACAATTAGGGACTGGGTGGACTGGGTCTCTAATTTTGACATCTTGATGTTTCAAGAAACTTGGTGTACTAGCCCTCTACTTTTTGACGGATATTGCTGTCTTAATCAAACTGTACCAACCCCAGCTATGGGTAGACCCAGTGGGGGACTATCCATCTGGGCTAAAATTAGGGCAGATGTTAAAATTGAACCGTTGGAAACAAATGATATGAGTTTTCAGGCATTGCTTTACATCAGCAGAATAAGATTATGTTTAATTAATTTTTATAACAATGATTTTAAAACACATCCTAATATGAATTTTATAAAGTTTTTTTATTTTATTGATGATATTACAGATGGTCAAAAGTATGGTAAATTTGACGGGATATGTTTAGGAGGAGACTTTAATGCACACATTCACCGTCAAACCCCTCCCTGTAAAAGAGGTGAAGAACTGTCTAACCACTTGGCCACACGGGACCTAGCTAATGTTGTGGAAAAGGCAAACACTGCCGTAAATAAATGTCCCGTGGCTACCTATGTCGGGCGTGGGAGTGCGTCTACAATTGATTACGTATTTATAACCTCCCCGCTCGTGGATCTTTTATTAGAGGCCACAGTTGTTAGGACTGTATATAGTGACCACCATCCGATCTTATCCTGTTTTAAATTTATTAATAAAATGACGAAACGGAGAGAAATAGGGGCTAAAAATGTAGCTGTGTCGACAGACAAACTTAGGTTGGTCTGGAAGGGGATTGATAATAAGGGGGTGTTAGCTCGTATCATAAAATCTCATCCTTTATTAGTATCTACCTGTCTATCCTCCGATAGCCCCGGACATGCTATTGTGGAAGCATTCACGGGGCTGTGTAAGACCATAAAAAAGGAGATATCTAAGCCAGCTTCAATCAACATCAATAAAAACCCAAGATGGTTTGATAACTTATGCTCCAAAGCAAATAAGGAATTAAGAGCTGCCCTTAAAGCTGATCCACCAGATCAGTTACTGGTGAGGACCCTGAGGTCTAGATATAAGCGTACCTTAAAATCACGATCTGAAGAGCTTCTAAAAACTCATTGGGAATCCCTTGTACGCACAGCAGCAACGAAGGATGTTGCTGGGTTTTGGAGCGAGGTTAAGAACTTGAGATCGATCGGTTCTAACATCACCCCCATAAATTGTAGCATATTAGGGGATGTGTGGGTGGAGCACTTTTCAAATATTTATATGGCACGACCCCATTTATGGCAAATCCTCAGCCCCTCAAGTTACCGAATATTTCTATAACGGAGGTGGAGGATGCAATTTTTCAAAGCGCAGGGAACAAAGCCCCGGGCCCTGATGGATTATCTATTGACCTGATTAAATCAGAGCCTGACTTCTGGTCACCCCTGTTGTGCAATGTTTTTAATAATCTATCAAATACCTCACTGCCTGATTCCTGGTCCAACAGCACTATTGTACCAATTTTTTAAAAAGGTAGTAGACTTGACCCTGGTAGCTATCGCCCAATATCATTAATCGATAACACACTGAAGATTTTGGGCAGGGTCATTTTTAATAAGATCAGTAATTGGGCTGAAGAAAACACGATTTTACATCCATGCCAGTTAGGCTTCAGAAGTAACGTTGGGACGGTGGAGCAATGCTTAAACCTAAATTTAGTATTAGCTAAATACACCATAGCAAAAAAATCTCCACTCTATCTAGGTTTTATGGATTTAAGTTCTGCTTTTGATTTTGTTAACCGTTCCCGTTTATGGACAGTTCTGCTGAGATACGGCTTAGATGAACCTTTGGTCCATTTTTTGGCCCACTTACATAGTGATTTAAAAGCTTGTGTTCGAATAAACAATGATGGTGAGGTTTCGGGCGAGATTTTAATTGGCCGGTGGGGTAAGACAAGGTTGTGTCCTGGCCCCCCTGCTTTTTATTTTATACATAAATGAATTAAGCACATCCTTGGGCAAACTAACTACCGACGTCCCGCTCGTCAATGGTAATCCTCTTCCAGCACTTCTCTATGCGGACGACGCGGTTCTTATGGGCCGAACACCCAATGCACTGCGCTCTTTAATCTCAGGCTTCGTCTCTTATATGGCCGATCTCGACTTATGCACAAATTTTAAAAAATCCTACATAATGTCCTGCGGCCCAAGGAAACACAAAATTCGCCATATCATGTCAGGGAATAATGTTTTAAATAGCACTTGCACTTTTCCTTATTTAGGCCTGTTGTTTTCTGACTTTGGAACCTGGCAACCTCATGTTGCCAGAGGGAGGAATAAATTGGGCAAAGCTATTAACTCTATAATTACCCTCCGTCAACCAAAGCATGCTGAGGTCATTCTACCACTCTTACAAATTTATAAGACCCAGTGCCTACCTACAGGAACTTATGGTGCTGAGGTGTGGGGATATTCGAATTGCACTAATATCCAGACGGAAGAGAATAAATTCTGCAGGAAGGCTCGGGGGGGGGGTAATTTCGGCCCCCTCCTATGTGTGCCATAGAGAATTGAATCTCCCCTATATAGAGGATTTTATAAAATCAAGACCCGCTTTGTTTTGGTTAAAAATTTGGCAAAACCCTGCTGCCTCCTTGACTCGTGATAACATTTCAGACTGCCTAAAAAGTGAGCGGGCCAATTATATTCCTTGGCTCAAGGCGGTACAGAAGAGTTTAGTAAGCGTGGAAATGGGGCACCTTTTCTCAGCACCCCAAACACTAGACTGCTCACATAAGAATATAGTAAAAAGGGCTTTATACGACCTGTACCGAGCAAATAGAGAAAACATTGAATTTGCAAAGCCAGCTATCCTCAGGTACATCCCCATTCAAGAACCATGTGGTAGGCCACATAATATGCCCCACGGTTACTTCCGTAAGAAACTGGGTAGATGGAATAGGAGCTTGCTGTTTCGGTTCAGGGATGGAAGTGTGGTAAATTTACTCTGTTTCCCCTTAGGCTATATCCATAATTTGGGAAATTTAAGCTGCCCCTGTAACCAAGGTGGAAAACAAAGTTTGCTACATTTTACATTGTTTTGTGGTTTTTATGTAAAATATACCAAACACTACCTAATTCCCTATTTTAGAGTCAGTGCTTTGATGGATTTTAACGCAGCTTTTAGAGATCTACTGATGTTAAGCTCGGACGATGTAATCTTTAGAGTTAGTCGTTTTCTCCAAACTGCTGTCCGTTCCCGCGCTTCAATGAACATGGCCTGACAGGTTGCATTACTATTTTGCATTATTTGCACATTGCATTTCTGCACAATGGGTGTTCGCGCATTTTAATGAACATGGAATGATAGGTTGCATTATTTGCACATTGCATCTTTGCACAATGGGTGTTCCTCTACATAATGTTTTGACTAATAATGTTTGTTTTTATCGTTCATTTGGATGATTATCGTGTTTTATATATATTTTAATGGATGTAATTTTAAGAGCTATTTGTCTTTTATCTCCTGCTGTCTGATGCCGAGCGAAATGAACATGGTTTGTTAAGCCTGAATTATCTTTGTATTATTTGCACATTGCACATTTGCACCAATATTGGCCCTTTTGCACATATTATAGCTATTTGATGTGGTTCCTATTGTTTATAGGGATGAATGTTGTGATTTATATGTACTTTTATGGATGTTTTTAAATATATCCGAATAAAGATCATTTGAATTGAATTGAATTGAATTGTAATGCCATGTGTGTTATTCATATTTAGAGTCCCTGCCACCTGCCAGCCAAAGACACACTGCTTTAATCTAAGCTATGTTTCTTTTTATTTGTTTTACTGACACCCGAGAGGAGGGAGAGTTCTTCGTGAATCCAGAAGCAGTCCGGAACAGCTGGCAGGCGCCCGTCCTGGTAGACCACTTTGTAAAAACTCCCAAAACTCAGCATGCTATCTTGCAGGTACCTGCTGACTTATTAGTGACTTTTATAGTGACTGAGTTGTGACTCTTTTTGAAATAATACAGCCTGCCTGGCTATGACCTAATGTGTGCCTGCCTCACTGTCACAGCCACTCGCTTGATTTCTGCTTGCAAAAAAGTGTCACTGGTTGTTAAATGTCACTCATAATTACACTGAAATTATGAAAATGTCACACATAGCAATATGAAACCTTGGCAGCTATGACTACAACTGGGCTAAATATATGCTTTAATTTGGGATCACCTTTACCAATTGTTTAGCTGTGTTCTAGTGCTCTTATCTCATCTGGTATAGCGCCTTTCTCACAATTAGTACACAACTAGTGAAAGCTCCATTCAAATTTTAAGGTTTTTAGGCAAATTCTTCCTCAAATTTGATGACCTAGCTAAAAAAAAATCCCTCGTCACTTGACTTCATGTAGCTAACTGCGTATGTTCCTGAATCAGACTGCATGGCCCAGTGTGTGGTAATTGTACAGCTCTTCAATCTCTTGTTGTGCAGCACCCAGGATAATGTGCTGCATGGCCCAGTGTGTGGTAATTGTACAGCTCTTCAATCTCTTGTTGTACAGCCCCCAGGATAATGTGCTGCATGGCCCAGTGTGTGGTAATTGTACAGCTCTTCAATCTCTTGTTGTACAGCCCCCAGGATAATGTGCTGCATGGCCCAGTGTGTGGTAATTGTACAGCTCTTCAATCCCTGGTGGTACAGCACCCAGGATAATGTGCTGCATGGCCCAGTGTGTGGTAATTGTACAGCTCTTCAATCCTGGTGGCACAGCTCCCAGGATAATGTGCTGCATGGCCCAGTGTGTGGAAATTGTACAACTCTTCAATCCCTGGTGGCACAGCACCCAGGATAATGTGCTGCATGGCCCAGTGTGTGGTAATTGTACAGCTCTTCAATCTCTTGTTGTACAGCCCCCAGGATAATGTGCTGCATGGCCCAGTGTGTGGTAATTGTACAGCTCTTCAATCCCTGGTGGTACAGCACCCAGGATAATGTGCTGCATGGCCCAGTGTGTGGTAATTGTACAGCTCTTCAATCTCTTGTTTTACAGCCCCCAGGATAATGTGCTGCATGGCCCAGTGTGTGGTAATTGTACAGCTCTTCAATCCCTGGTGGTACAGCACCCAGGATAATGTGCTGCATGGCCCAGTGTGTGGTAATTGTTCAGCTCTTCAATCCCTGGTGGTACAGCACCCAGGATAATGTGCTGCATGGCCCAGTGTGTGGTAATTGTACAGCTCTTCAATCTCTTGTTGTACAGCCCCCAGGATAATGTGCTGCATGGCCCAGTGTGTGGTAATTGTACAGCTCGTCAATCCCTGGTGGTGCAGCACCCAGGATAATGTGCTGCATGGCCCAGTGTGTGGTAATTGTACAGCTCTTCAATCTCTTGTTGTACAGCCCCCAGAACAATGTGCTGCATGGCCCAGTGTGTGGTAATTGTACAGCTCTTCAATCCCTGGTGGTACAGCACCCAGGATAATGTGCTGCATGGCTCAGTGTGTGGTAATTGTACAGCTCTTCAATCTCTTGTTGTACAGCACCCAGGAGAAAGTGCTGCATGGCCCAGTGTGTGGTAATTGTACAGCTCTTCAATCCCTGGTGGCACAGCACCCAGGATAATGTGCTGCATGGCCCAGTGTGTGGTAATTGTACAGCTCTTCAATCTCTTGTTGTACAGCACCCAGGATAATGTGCTGCATGGCCCAGTGTGTGGTAATTGTACAGCTCTTCGATCTCTTGTTGTACAGCACCCAGGATAATGTGCTGCATGGCCCAGTGTGTGGTAATTGTACAGCTCTTCAATCTCTTGTTGTACAGCCCCCAGGATAATGTGCTGCATGGCCCAGTGTGTGGTAATTGTACAGCTCTTCAATCTCTTGTTGTACAGCCCCCAGGATAATGTGCTGCATGGCCCAGTGTGTGGTAATTGTACAGCTCTTCAATCCCTGGTGGTACAGCACCCAGGATAATGTGCTGCATGGCCCAGTGTGTGGTAATTGTACAGCTCTTCAATCCTGGTGGCACAGCTCCCAGGATAATGTGCTGCATGGCCCAGTGTGTGGTAATTGTACAGCTCTTCAATCCCTGGTGGCACAGCACCCAGGATAATGTGCTGCATGGCCCAGTGTGTGGTAATTGTACAGCTCTTCAATCCCTGGTGGTACAGCACCCAGGATAATGTGCTGCATGGCCCAGTGTGTGGTAATTGTACAGCTCTTCAATCTCTTGTTGTAAAGCCCCCAGGATAATGTGCTGCATGGCCCAGTGTGTGGTAATTGTACAGCTCGCCAATCCCTGGTGGTACAGCACCCAGGATAATGTGCTGCATGGCCAAGTGTGTGGTAATTGTACAGCTCTTCAATCTCTTGTTGTACAGCCCCCAGAATAATGTGCTGCATGGCCCAGTGTGTGGTAATTGTACAGCTCTTCAATCCCTGGTGGTACAGCACCCAGGATAATGTGCTGCATGGCTCAGTGTGTGGTGATTGTACAGCTCTTCAATCTCTTGTTGTACAGCACCCAGGAGAATGTGCTGCATGGCCCAGTGTGTGGTAATTGTACAGCTCTTCAATCCCTGGTGGCACAGCACCCAGGATAATGTGCTGCATGGCCCAGTGTGTGGTAATTGTACAGCTCTTCAATCTCTTGTTGTACAGCACCCAGGATAATGTGCTGCATGGCCCAGTGTGTGGTAATTGTACAGCTCTTCGATCTCTTGTTGTACAGCACCCAGGATAATGTGCTGCATGGCCCAGTGTGTGGTAATTGTACAGCTCTTCAATCTCTTGTTGTACAGCACCCAGGATAATGTGCTGCATGGCCCAGTGTGTGGTAATTGTACAGCTCTTCAATCCCTGGTGGCACAGCACCCAGGATATTGTTCTGCATGGCCCAGTGTGTGGTAATTGTACAGCTCTTCAATCCATGGTGGCACAGCACCCAGGATAATGTGCTGCATGGCCCAGTGTGTGGTAATTGTACAGCTCCTCAATCCCTGGTGGCACAGCACCCAGGATAATGTGCTGCATGGCCAGTGTGTGGTAATTGTACAGTTCTTCAATCTCTTGTTGTACAGCACCCAGGATAATGTGCTGCATGGCACAGTGTGTGGTAATTGTACAGCTCTTCAATCCCTGGTGGCACAGCACCCAGGATAATGTGCTGCATGGCCCAGTGTGTGGTAATTGTACAGCTCTTCAATCCCTGGTGGCACAGCACCCAGGATAATGTGCTGCATGGCCCAGTGTGTGGCAATTGTACAGCTCTTCAATCCCTGGTGGCACAGCACCCAGGATAATGTGCTGCATGGCCCAGTGTGTGGTAATTATACAGCTCTTCAATCCCTGGTGGCACAGCACCCAGGATAATCTGACTGCATGACCCAGTGTGTGGTAATTGTACAGCTCTTCAATCTCTTGTTGTACAGCACCCAGGAAAATGTGCTGCATGGCCCAGTGTGTGGTAATTGTACAGCTCTTCAATCCCCGGTGGCACAGCACCCAGGATAATGTGCTGCATGGCCCAGTGTGTGGTAATTGTATAGCTCTTCAATCCCTAGGGGAACAGCACCCAGGATAATATACTGCATAGATAAACCCTTATAAGGTTCCAAAGGCCACTGTACTGTAAAGTTAAATACATTGACATTTAAACCGCCAATAGCTCTAACTCCCGCAAATGCGAGACATAATGCTTTACAAATGCTTGTTAGTATAGTTCTATTTACCGTTGCTGCAGTCAGGTTACTGTGGTCTTGGTAGTTCCTTCTCAGGCAATGCGGTGAGAATCTGGAACTTACTTCCTCCAACACTCCGTACCACCACCTGTACCCAGGCCTTCAAAACTGACCTCAAATCTCTTCTCTTCCAAAGATACTTCCAGAACTAATACATTCCTTTTCATGTCCCTCAAGGAAGTTCTTACAATATTGTAAATTTGTAATCTTTGTATGATCCTCGTCCTGCTGTGTTTTTTGTTTTTGTGTGACTGCTTTCCGTTGTTTTATTTAACTTTTTCTTCTTTCTTATTTGTATCTGCAACGTGTAAATATGTAAAATTCTCGTCATGTAACGTACTTGGTTCTGTTGTGAAGCGCTCTGACACCTTTGGGTAAAGACCCCGCTATATAAAAATGCATTAAATAAATAAATAAAATAAATAGTTTTGTGTTCATGAGAGATGTTTTTTTGTGGACATTTGAAATAATTCTGTTGTTTGGATGAATTACCACTAGAATCCTGCAGGTGGCAGAAAAGGCACATTACCATCCACATCCACCGCTTTGCGTTTGTGAGTTTTGCTACGAGTTTAACAAGCATTTGCAATGCAATAGGTCCCCTCGCAATTGCGAGGGTTTAAGCCATTGGCATTTTGTAAATGTTAATTCCTTTTATTTATGCGTTTTGATAATTAACACATAAATAAAAGGCATTGTCATTTACATTGTTAATCGCTCAAACTCATGTAAATGCGAGACCTTGGCCGACATTGTCCCGTCATGCTTGGAAAGTGAAAGCATGCAAGGTGCGCTGAATGTTGCAGGAAAGCATGTTGTGCCTGCAGTGGGAGAAACACATTAAATAAAATGGTGCTTACAGACTAAATAAGACAAACCATGTAACAACAGAAGTTAAAGGGCCAGTCCTCATGGGACGGATGCTAGCAGCATGGCTGAAAGTAAAAAAAAAGAAAAAGCGCTATGACGTTGTCAATACTAGTTGTGCCATACCACTTTTTTAGGTCTCACCTGACCCAGCGCATGCACCGGTCTGGCGAGACTTTTTGCGAGGGCTCAAAAAAGTGCTACCATGGCCAGCCTAGAGCTACAGTGCATGTCTGCGGGTGCACACTTAGGAGCAGAGGCTGGCAAACTCGTCATGCTCATTAAGCACCCGCGATCACTTTCACTTTCACCCGCGATCACTTTCGCGGCGCCCCTTTGATGTTCTCGTTCAAAGAACATCAAGCATCAAAGAACATGTTGTGTTAATGCTTTGCTGCGCCCGTTTGACTTACAATGTGCTTTCTCTTTCCACAAACTCGATGTTTGTGTTCCTTTATTTTGAGATGCTTTTACTATTACTGTTTTGTGACTTAAAGAACATTAAGAAAATGTTACTGTGAAACTGGACAACGTTCACAGTGTTTATTTCTGATCGCAGCGGCTGCACCATTCAGGGAGTCCTTTCGTTGGCGCTTTCACGAGGACATGATGAGGAAGCTGGAAACTTTTGGCACATTCTCTTTAAAAGCACAGCATGTTGGTGACTGGTTAATCGACTAGACGTATGTAGCGCTTTAGATCTCAAAGCGCTATGGTGGGTGCAGCAGTTACAACTCATGAAATATGGGGTGCAACTCACAAGGAGGGGGCAGGTTTGAGTGCACATTGGCTGCAATCGAACTCTTAAGATGATGGGCTGTGTGTATCCATTATCAGCACTCAGTCTTCGCTAAGTGATCTTGTTTGTTTTGTTGTTGTGTTAATGCTTTGCTGCCCCCTTTTGACTTACAACGTGCTTTCTCTTTCCACAAACTCGATGTTTGTGTTCCTTTATTTTGAGATGCTTTTAGTATTACTGTCACACAACCACAACCACACACACAACGACACACACAACCACACACACAACCACACGCACAACCACACACACAACCACACAACCACACACACACACACAACCACACACACAACCACACACAACCACACACACACAACCACACACATACACACAACCACATACACACACACACAACCACACCCACACACACACAACAACCACACAACCACACACAACCACACACAACCCCACACACAACCCCACACACAACCACATACACACAACCACACACATGCACAACCACACAACCACACACACAACCACACACACACTCAACCACACACACAACCACACCCAACCACACAACCACACACACAACCACATACACACAACCACACACACAACCACACACACAACCACACACACAACCACACACACAACCACACACACATCCACAACCACACACACACAACCACACACACAACCACACATACAACCACACACACACAACCACACACACAACCACACATACAACTACACACTTAGCCATTCCAAACTCTGGCCCATCCTATCAGACCTGGGGGTGGAACAAACTGTAGTAACCTATATTAGGGAACTGTATGCTGACGCATCAGCCAGAGTAAGGTTTGGCATTAGTGGAGAACTCACAGCGTCGTTTGGGGTGGAAAAGGGCGTGAGGCAGAGATGTGTCCTGGCCCCATTTCTATTCACCCTCTATACAAATGGCTTAGAGAGAGAGATGCTGAAAGGGGCTCAGGACCTTCCCATGGTAGCAAACCGCCCTGTTCCAGCCCTTCTGTACGCTGACGACGCTGTGATATTAGCTCGTACATCTATTGAACTACAGAAGGCCCTAAGTAGCTATGCTTCATTCATGGCTAGCCTAGATCTTAAAATTAATGTTGGGAAAACTTTCGTCATGAAGGCAGGTGTTGGAAAGAAAAATAAAACTAAGCCCATCTACCTGAATAACGAAAGATTATCAACTACGGATAAGTATCCCTATCTCGGCGTCATGATTGACGAAAAACTTAGCTGGAAACCGGCTGTTGAAGTGAGGAAATTGCAATTTGCAAGAACTACCTCTGCACTCACAAATTTTTCAAGGAAAATAGGGAAAAAAGCGCCCGCAGAGATGATTAAAATCTATAAAGCCAAATGCCTTTCAGTAGCTCTATACGGAGCAGATGTATGGGGCCACGTAGTGGCTACCCCTATCCAATTGGTAGAGAATGGCTTTCTGAAATATCTTCTTGCCTTACCCACCACAGCCGCCAACTATCCCTGTCACATGGAATTGGGTCTCCCATATGTCACAGATTTGGTGAGAATCCAGCCTCTGTTATTATGGCACAGGATCTGGACATCTGAACAAACAGTCCTTACGCAGCAAATTATCCAAGATTGTAAGGGCCTAGATAATGCACATAGATCCAGGTGGTTAGTCTATATCAAAAAGTTTTTAACTGATCTTGGGCTAGAAAAATATTATAAAGATCCGACCAAGATCCAACAATTAACAAGAAAGGTTTTTTATAAACTTTGCCTTAATCATCTTGAAGAGCTCAGACTTAACCTAGAGGTTATGAAACAAACAACCAGACATTGTTTATTAGTCCAGTCGGTATTTGGTATTCAGCCCTACCTGACATATAGCATAGCTCCTTATGAACTGTTCCTTTTAGTCAGGTTTAGACTGAACCTCTTTTACCGTCTGGTGACTTTTCCGTTTAAGAATAACTGGGACAAAATATTGCCACCCTGTCCCTGTGATGGGACATCATCCCAGTCTACACTTCACACTATTCTTTTTTGTAAATATTACATGCACCAACGGAGGAATTTATTAATCCCCCTATTAAAGCGTAGGGGCTTTCGTACATGCCGCCCGGCTTTATTATTCTTACAGTTACTCGAGGGGGAAGAGGTGGTTTACATTGTCTCTAACCTCTTACAGTACATTATGCGACATAGATCGAATATAGTGTAAAATTGTGAAATGATTATATTACACCCTTTTAAATATGCTATTTTTTCCACTGCCATTTTAACCTATCAGATGGAAAATGCTGTAAATACCCATGTCGATGAAGGAGACGATTTTAAACTCTTTGTATTAACGTGATGAATCCATTGTTTTTATGTGATGAATTTTACAATGTATATGTTTTTAACAGTATCTTTTATGGCTTTTTCTTGAAATGCCGAATAAAGAAAGATTGAATTGAATTGAATTGAATTGAACTACACACACACACACCACACTCACACACACACACAACCACACCCACAACCACACACACACACAACAACCACACACAACTACACACAACCACACACACACAACCCCACAAAAACAACCACACACACAACCACACACACAACCACTCGCACACACATAACCACCCACACACACGTACAACCACACAACCACATACACAACCACACATACAACCACACCCAACGACACAACCACACACACAACCACACACACACAACCACACACAACCACACACAACCACACACACAAACACACAACCACACACTCACAACCACACACACAACCACAACCACACCCAACCACACCCACAACCACACACACACACAACCACAACCACACCCACAACCATACACACACAACCACAACCACACACACACACAACCACACACACCCACAACCACACACACACAAACACACACACACACACACAACCACACACACAACCACAACCACACACAACCACAACCACACACACAACCACACACACAACCACACACACACACACACACAAACACACACACAACCACACACACAACCACACCAAGCATTGGCATAGCCAATAGGTCTTGCCTTTGGGACCTTATAAGTGTTTAGCCACGCAACAGTTGATGTGGTTGCACCAAGGATATTGTGCTGCATAACTAAATACATAGAAGGTCCCAAAAGCGAGACCTATTGGCTATGCCAATGCTTGTCCATTCTGCTTGACTTCATTTACCCTTTTGCTTCTTGACATTCTGTATTGATCTTCTGTGCTGGATTCGGTTTTTCTGTACAAGATCGAGCCAAGACACCTCCGGGTAAACATGCGCTCTATAAGTATATGTAACATAAAATGACAGATGATGCAGGATGACGATGAAGTACTCTCGGGTGGGAAAGCATTCTTAATGGAGGCAAACCAGTGGATAAACCCAAAGAACAACCCTCCCAGCTGTGGAGGGTCAGGAACTTACATTGATAAAAAATATATAGTAACCACCATTTTGTGGCCTTTAAATAAACATACAAATTGACAAAAATAATGCAACATGCAAAATCGACTACATTTATATCGGCAAAAAGAAGTCATTTGAATGACAAAACATAACAATAGCAATAGTTTAGGTCAATCAAAATTAAAATCAACATTAAAACAATATACAAATGTTTTAAGAATATTATAACGATGTGATATTACTATAATAAACTTAAACTGCACCCCAGAAATGTACATATCTATGCATCAAAATGTCGATAAAGATGATATTTACGACACATACTAAAATGTAAAAACGAAACAAAAATATGTATACGTTCATACATAAAAAACAAGAATATTAAAATATACAAGCCATTTTATAAAATAATTACTAATTAGGGTTCACAATAAAATGTAATAACTGAAACAAATTAAAACTAAACAAACACAAACCAATTAAAAGCAAACCGTAAAGCAAAGTAGCTGATAAAATTATATAGCAAATTAAACCAACAATATAAAAAACACACAAAACATAACTACCAACTGAACCAGAAACAACAAAAGCTGCAAAAAGACAACACTGCCAGATTTTCAACCTCAACCTGAAAACAGACGAGGAAATTTGATAAAGCTACCTTCTAAAGTAAATAAATCCTTTATTTAAACTAACTTATGGATTAATTAATTTTAAAAATGTAAAATAATAAATAACTAACAAAACACTTTACTGCTTTTATGTCTTAAATTACAAATATTAGAAAGATTTTACTATGACATTGAGAAACTACTAATCCATCCAAAATCACGTACCTTGGAAAAAGGGCACACAAAAATAAGTAAATTAAAAAAATATCAACTCACCCTAAAACAGTAAAAATAAAATTAAACTTCCATTTTAAATGAAACTAAATAATTTTATTTTTACCACCAACAAAAAAGGACCCACCTGACCCACATTACAACACCCCAATGGAAAACTTGAAAATAAAGACAGCAATTACCAGCAAGAACACACATGTAAGTATAAAATAGGAAACGAGTAGCATAATGTTTTATGACTTTATTAAATGCATTAACAAAACATTCAGGGACTCATTGCGATGGCGGGCGGACCTGGGTCCGCCGGCCATCGTTGCAGTCTTTGGGACCGCCCGCCAGGAATGCGGCAGTTCCACCACTGCAATTACAATGCGCCCGCCATACTGGCGGGCGCATCCAGGTATTTTTAACATTGCGTTCGGTGCTGCTGGCTAATGTTAAATAGCAATGCTGTGCATTACCCTGCACTACATGGCAGGCACCACCCGGTGTCTGCCACGCAGTACAGCGAAATGGGGGTACCATGGGGACCCCCCCAGTGCACAGCTACCTCCCCCAACACAAGGGGGGCACGCTACAAGCCCCCAAATCCGTTTCCGCCTGTCTTTTCGCAGTGGGATGACCGCCATGAAAAGACAGGCTGAAATGGATATTGTAATCCCTACGGCAGTGCCTGCTAGGCACTGCTGCAATAAGGCCCTATGTTTTGGTTCCGCAAGGCGGGCAGAAATGGACCGCCTTGTGGAACCGTGGCAGACGGAATTTGCATCCGCCACGGTTTCCTGAGGATTCCCCTTGCCATCGTAATCTGGCATGAGGATAACTGTTGTCAGATGGCGAAGGGCCTGCCACCGCATAGCTGGCGGTGGCCGTCCCTTCGCCATCGTAATGAGCCCCTTAGTTATTTGTATTATTACACAGTTTTAAGACAAAATGACAGAAAGAGAACTATGAATCACATCACAGAAAGGTAAACAATTGCTTTCTTCCATGGGCTACACTCACGGTCAAGAAAGTACAAGCACAGAAACTTTCAATTGGAAATGTACTAAATATTACTCTGTTGCTATGTGAGGCCCACTGCCAAAGATGATGGTCAAATTCATGTACCATGGAACACAACCATACACCAAATTTCACCAAAATGGAAGTAAGGCATGTACTACAAAATGTAAGAGAGACAGGCACTAGCTCCCAAGAGCCCACAACTACAATACTAAAAGATATACTCCCTAAAGACCCAGAACGGTAAACAGCCATTACAGCGAACCTATGATGACGCATGCTATTTTATAACGAAAGTAGCATTACATCGCATGCTATCACAATGCATGCCATTACAATGCATATGTTTTTACCACACTTGCCTTTACAATGCATTTTGTTGCAAAGGCATGAATGTTAAAGGCATATGTCTTTTACATGCAAGTATATATATATTATGTACTGGCATCCCACGTTGTTGGTTATAGTTAGGACCTTGTTTCTATTCAAAAAGCGTTTTTTCTTTTGCCAAACGTACAAATATGGCCGCGAGGGATCCGCAAACCCGCCTGATCTCGTGCCTCAGATTCTGATTGGCTGTCAACACTTCAAACCAGGAAGTGTTGGCAGTAATCTTGTGACTCAGTTAACCCGAGTTACAAGAAAAAAAGGTCCAAAATCATAACAATTTAAGAAAAGGGGCAGGGTAGAAACACCCTGACACTTAGGGCCAAAAAAAGCATTTTTTCAAAAAAATTGGCGGGATTCAACTTAGGTCTGTGAATCCGGCCATAAAATAAAACACAATGGAGTGCTGGCTCCCACCCTTCGTTTTCTTTAAGGCCCCTGGTGGGCCATGTCTCTGGGTCAATGATTACAATAGATGCGGGGCCCATGCGGGCCCCAGCAGACCCAGGGACTGCCACCTTCCTGGGGCTAATTATGTTAAATGGGCCACAGAGAGCGCCACCTCCCTGAGGATAAATTGAAATGAAGCGTGGGGGGCTGAAGCCCCCCATGAAGGCCCGGGGACTGCCAGCTCCCTGGGTCTAAATTAATGTAATGCAGGGGGCCACATGGTCCCCCCCAGCCCCAGGGACCGCCACCCCCCTGGGGCACAAATTCAAAAGATGTGTGGGGGCTCCAGCCCCCCACAGTGCCCCAGGGACCCCCACCTTCATGGGACTCATTTGATGTAATGAGGTTCGTCACGCTGACACCACAGAGCCCTGGGAACTGCCACCTCCCTGGGGCACAAATTCAGTAAAGGCAGAGGTTCCTAACGGACCCCCGACTCTGGCAACCACCACCTTCCCAGGGATATGCATAAGAGGAGATTTCAAGGAGCCCTCTTTGCCCACCCCAAGGACATTGCAGTTTGCTAAGGTATGGCGGGAGCACTTCATGAAAGCGAAACAGACTTGCTTTTTGGTAGTAGGAGCTGCATGTTTGCAGCTCCCTCTGCCCAAAAGCTATGCCAGTTCCCGCAGGAGACAGGGAGCCGGCAGGGACCACGGCGGCCTTGAGGCTCACCCCGTGGTACCCAATGACCTAGCCCTGTCCAGGGGATCAGGTTCCTGGGGCAGTATCGACCCGGGTAGGGGGACCTTACAGGCCCCCTACACCTTTTTTCTTTTTTTTAAAGATTAAGGCCTGGCCCCAGAGGATGGGGTCCCCGGCCACAATTGGCTTTTCAGGAGGGAGGCCATGCAGCCCCCCTCCAAAACTATAAAAAAAAATACACAGCAGTTCCCGGGGTTGGGGTCCTTGTTGCCAAAACTGACTCATTTAAGTTGGGGCGTTAAATTAAAAAAAAAATCTCACGTGGTGGCAATTTCAGCACTAAGCGCGGCCCCCAGTGTAACTTCGCGGAATATCGGAGTGCTATTGTGACTGAGGTATGTGTCTACTTCTACATGTAGTCTGCACATGGTGTGCATCTTATGACCCTAAGTTAAAAACTATGCCGATAATCATACAGGTGCACCAATCTTTCAGTCCTATTAAAGCATTCTGTTGCAGAAGCAGACATCTGTTACCTATGTACGTGTCACAGAAGCCCTCAAATACAGAGTTCAGGCAAGTAAAGGCAATGACACACACATTGAGAGCTTGAGAAACATGGTGAGACTTACAACACTGACATGAGAAGAGTTAATCTTTTATATTTGCCTAGGCCTAAGTTTGTGAGGAGTTAGTGAATAATGAAGGTGGAACAGAAAAGTGTGGTGTAAAACATGATGGTAGATGGATCTGTGTTTATGCTAGTTCATATGAGTGTCTGGAAACTTGCACTTCAAGTAGGCCACATTAATTTAGGTGTCTGCTTCAAATGGAAAGTGCACTCTGTGAGAAGTTGGCCTGGAATATAATGTCCACTAATGTCAGTGGGCACCTTGCAACAGTCCAGACAAACCATATGGAGATTTAGGAGGTCTCAGACAACCTTAGAAAGCTATCCAAGTAGTAGCTGTGGAAAGCAGCCTTCAGGCTTAGTCTTGAAGGAGTGTAAAGCAGCTCCTTTTACCAGAATGTAATCTTATAGTAGATTAAATGAAAAGGAACCACACAAAGTAGGTATAAAAAATATGTATTTATTACATAACACACTTTTTTACATTACAGTATCTACCACACAGAAATTGACACAAAACACACAATACTATAGCAAAGAAATCACAGTAAATAGCACTAATAAACAGTAGGCCCCAGGGGTGGGCCAAACCATATACTAAGAAAGTGGTATAAGAACCACGACTCAAGTCAGGAGAATGTCAAGAGGATGTAGAATTGCTGGGGACCCACAGAACCACCCAAGGTAATTAGATAGGGATCCCACGGAGAGCGGATGAGGTGTGTGAACACAACCACGTGCTCTGTAAAATTCTATGTAAAGTCACGGTTGGAATTTCAAAGACTGGGGACCCTTGCAAGTGGACCCTTATGAAACCCCATGGAAAACATAAGGTTGGAAAGCCACCCCACCTGTGGATACCGTGGTACCCAAGTTACCTATCCCATGGAAGCTTGGTGCATAGGTGTGAAGTGGCATTGGAAACCGCAGTAGAACCCAATGGTGGACTTTAGGAAAGTGCCGCTGCTGGAAGAGGAGAAAGCGTCTGGAGAAATCCAAACGTTGATTCTTGTCGAGGAGTACCTGAAAGCAGAATGGACAGAGTCTATGTGACTTAGGGTTGACCAGGAGACTTGGAAGACGAATGCCTTCCGATGTCGGGTGCTTGAGGAAGGATGATGGTGGCCTTGACTTTGCAGCTGCGAGGACCAGGTGATGCTGAGGATGACCAGGACTCATATGCGAGCTGTCCTACGAAGCATGTCGAGTACTGATTAGTCGGTGTCTGGTGAGAGCACCAACAAGCTTTGGCAAATGCAACCCAAGCAGGAAATCAAGAAGGTGCACGGTTGGGACCAGCAAGCTCCAGGAGACTCACCACAAGCAGGGAAGTCAGGGCAGGCCCCAAGCAATTAGGGAGCTCAAGGAAAACAAAGGTGACCCTCAAGTTGACTCACAGGCCAAAAGCACTGGAGTCGCAAGAGCACCTCAAGCTGCTCAACAAAAGATGCAGGCCACAATGCACATGAGGCGGTGTGGCAGAAGATTCTGGTCGCTGGAGGTGCTCGAGGTTTGGACTACTTAGAGTCCAAAGATCTACTTGGAAAGATTCTAACAGGCCTTTGTAACTGCAAAGGGACGGGGTAGCCAAGGGTTCAGTTATTGCAACCCCCACAAGAAATACTGGCCTCAAACTTGGTGAAAAGGTAGAGCAGGGCTCGGGAGGTGAGGAAAACAAGCACCTGTGTTGCAGAGCCCAAGGAGTCCGGAGGAGCTTTGGATCTGCAGACCAGTCATCTTCTTTGTGTTGGCTGTGAATGAAGGGAAGTGACTCCTTCACTCCAAGGGAGATTACTTTGGTTGTCCTTGATGCTTCATAGGCCTTTCTGTATGATGCACAGGCACCGACAATGCAGCAGACTATAAGGGTGATGAAGTCAGGCCCAAACGAAGTCCTGCGAAGTCCAGAGTGCCAAGACAGTGGGAGTGCAGTGGTTTCAGTTTTGAATAATCCCACGATGAATCTAGGGACCTAGACCAAGGTAAGCCCTTAAGTACCCTAAAGAAAGGGTTGGGAAGATTCAGGGGTCCCTCTCAGGGGAGGATCTGGACAGGGGGAGGTTACTCCCATGTCCATTGTCCAGGTTTGTGCCAAAGCGGGAGCCAACGGTTCCCAGCACTGGTTTGAACTGGACTCTGCACAGGGACACCAAATGTGCCACTCATGCAGACTTTCAGGCACCGGAAAGCACATCCGCCCAGCCCTAATACACTAAATTCTGTCTGGGAGGTGACAGGATGTCGATTGTTCTACCTTCCCCTGCTCAAGCTTGGCCCAGCAGCAGGAGGGCAGACATGTATCTCTGGTTGGCAGCAACCATTTTGTGCTGTCCGGGACTAGAAGGCTATTAACGGGAACACTGAGAGCCTAACGGAGGGATCTCCCGGCGCTTGGAATCATACCTCCCATCTGTTTCCAGTGTGGGGGTATGATTCCAACATGTTTGACACCAAACATGATAAAAATCATTGCAGTTGTTTTCGAGATGGTCATCGCATGATTACGCGGTGCCCCTCCATATAGAATATGGCTGCTTTACTGACAACCCCGGAGAATGGACTCCATAGGCTGCAGGAATGTCCTGCTCATGCTCAATTAGAACCAAGCACCCTGCCCTCAGGATTGTAAAGGCCTGCTCTAGGGGTGACTGATAGGTATTAAGTGCAGTGACCCTTAGATATAGTAAACGTATCTCTTTAGAGATGCACCAACTCACACAGGCTGAAATGGCAAGCCTGTAGTTCCATTTTGAATTGTCACTCATGGGTGGCATAATGCATGCTTCAGCCCATGGGAGACGTCTGGGGTACCTATGCCCTGGGTACATGGGTACCATATACTAGGGACCGACAAGGGCCTCCGGGCAGCCAATCTGGGATGTACCTATGTACTGAACACAACAGTTTAGGGATAAATCAGAAAGACTGGGGTCCTGATTAGCAGGATCCTAGTCAGACTAGTCAAAAAAAGCATCACATCAAGCAAAAAGTGGGGGTACCCATAAGAAGCAGATCCTACCTTCTTACACTACTCCCCCAAACAGGAGATGAAACTAACCTTGCCTAGTTGAGTCTTCATTTCCTAATTGGAAATATCAGGCGAGTCCATCTGCATTGACATGGTTACACCTAGATCTTTGTTCCAGTTATAGTCTATCCCTTGTAGGGAAACTGACCGCCTCAAAAGTGTGGGGTTTTCACCCTTCATCTGTTTTAGCCATAAGAGGGGCTTATGGTCTTTCTGAACAATGAAGTGAGTACCAAACAAGTATGGCCTCAACTTCAGAGCCCAAACCACATCAAAGGCCTCCCTCTCTATAGCTGACCAACATTTCTCTCTGGGGGTCAACCTTCTGCTAATAAAAGCTACTTGTTGAACCTGACCCTCTGCATTAAGTTGTGACAACACAGCCCCTACCCCCAACTCAGATGCATCTGTATGGACAATAAATTGCTTGGAGTAGTCAGTACTCTGCAGAATGGGAGCAGTGCACATGGCCTGCTTAAGATCATCAAATTCCCCCTGACAGCTAACTGTCCACTGAATCTTCTTGGGCATTTTCTTGGAGGTAAGGTCATTCAAGGAAGTCACTACAGACCCATATCCTTTTACAAATCACCTGTAATGCCCAGTCAGGCACAAGAAAGCTCTGTCCTGAGTCTGGGTAGTTGGAGCAACCCAGTCCATTATGGTCTGGATTTTGCTCTGTAGTGGCTGAACCTGGCCTCCACCTACAAGGTTGCCCAGGTACACAACCTTACTTTGCCCTAGCTGGCACTTAGTAGCCTTGATAATGAGGCTGGAGTTCTGCAGAGACTCCTAAACATTCTTCAGGTGGACCAGGTGATCCTCCCAGGTGGAGCTAAAGACAGCTATATCATCAAGATATGCTGCACTATTGGCTTCCAGGCCTGTAAGGACTTTATTCACCAGCCTTTGAAATGTGACAGGTGCATTCTTCAAACCAAAGGGCATTACAATAAATTGATAATTCCCACTAGGGGTTGAAAATGTGGTTTTGGGTTTGGCATCCTCAGCTAGTCTGATGTACCAATGGGCAGCAATTAGGTCAAATGAGCTCAAAATCTTGTCTGAGGCCAAAGTGTCAATAAGCTCATCTGCCCTTGGAGTTGGATGAACATCATTCCTAGTGACTGCATTGAGCCCCCTGTAGTCAAAACAAAACCTCATTTCTCTCTTACCACCCTGGGTGTGAGGTTTGGGTACCAGGACCACTGGACTAGCCCAAGGGCTATATGTGGGATCAATTACTCCCAACTCCAACATATTATGGTTATCTGTCCTCATGCAATCCCTGACATCGTCAGGCTACCTGTAGATTCTATTCTTGACAGGTAGACTCTCACCTGTGTCCACTTCATAGGTACACAAGGTGGTTTGACTAGGAGTCAGAGAGAACCTTTGCCTATATTGATTGAGGACTTTCCTGCAATCAATCTGCTGCTCATCAGTGAGGCTGCCTGCCAAGGTTACACCATCAACTGATCCATCACCAGGGTTTTGTAAGATGAGATCAGGGGGAGGGTCACTCTCTTCCTTCTGTCCCTCATCAGTTGCCATGAGCAAGCCCATGTCAGCCCTGTCAACATATGGTTTCAATCTGTTGACATGGGAGTTCCAAGATTCACCAAGAAGGTGACTTCTCCCTTTTGCTCAACAATTGTATGGGGGCCACTCCACTAGTCTTGGAGAGCTGTTGGGGCCTCAGGGTCTAAAACCCACACTTTTTGACCGTGCTGATAAACAGCCAGTGCAGACTTTTGGTCAAGCCAAATGCTTTGCAATTCTTGACTGGCCTCCAGGTTTTTATTTGCCTTCTTCATGTACTCAGCCATCCTGGAACGTAGACCAAGTACATTGTACACTATGTCTTGTTTGGGAGGTTTGAGAGGTAACTCCCATCCCTCCTTCACCAAACACAAGGGACCCCTAACTGGATCCCCAGACAGAGGTTCAAAAGGGCTGTAGCCAACCCCCTCAATGTAAGCAAAGAGAAGGCAGGGCAGGAGAACATCACATTTTCGCCTAAGCTTTTCTGGGAGGTCCATGATTATGCTCTTAAGGGTTTTGTTGAATCTCTCAACTAACCTATTGCATTGGGGATGGTAAGGGATGGTAAATTTGTAATTTACACCGCACTCTTTCCACAATGCAGTGATATAACTTGACATGAAGTTTGTACCTCTGTCAGTTAAAATCTCCTTAGGGAAGCCCACCCTGGAAAAAATTCCCAAGAGGGCCCTTGCCACCACAGGAGATGTAGTGGTCAAAAGAGGAATGGCTTATGGGTACCTAGTGGCATAGTCCACCACCACTACAATATAACTGTGCTCAGAGGCTGTAGAAGGGTTCATGGGACCAATTATATATATCCCACCCCTCTCAAATTTAACACCCACCACTGAAAGTGGCTTTAGGGGGGCCTTTGTGGTGCCACCTGCCAAACTACTGGCTTGGCAAGTGGTACAGGAGCAACACAACTCTTTGGTGTCTTCAGACTTGCGAGGCCAGGGAAAGTGTGGGACAAGCCTGTCCCAAGTCTTACTTTTGCCTAGGTGCCCTGCCAAGGTAATGTCATGTGCTAGGGTGAGTAGGAAGCCCCTAAACTTCAGAGGTATAACCAACCTCCTAATAGCACCAGGCTTGGGGTCTCTACTCTCTGAATAAAGGAGAGCCTCATCCCAGTAGATCCTATGGGACCCACTGACATTCCCAGAAGCCTCAGCAACAGCTTGTTGTCTTAGGGGTTCGATAGGGGCAGGTTTGCTGCTCCAAACTCAAGTCTGCCCTGGAAGGACCCCCTGTCCCCGATAACTCAACCTGATCAGGCTCACGCACATATGGGACAGTTCCATCACAGGGACTGAGATCATCTCCCTCAAGAGACTTATCTTCACTTTGAGTCTTGGGGAAGACACAGCCTAACCCCCCCCCCCCCGCCTCCCCCCGCTCCTCCTCTTAGAAGGCACCTGGACCATTGCTCCAGGATACAGGTCCTGTTCATTGGATGTCATAATGGCTTGTTACCTGGTCACAGCAAATACAGCTGCAGAAATGCCCAACATTGCTGCATGAGTCCTAAACTTAACTTCATCCCAGGCTGAAGTTTCCAAATCATTGCCCAACAAACAATCTACTGGTAGGTCTGAACTTACCACAATCTTCTTAGGGCCTGTGAGAAGCTGGCCTGGTATATGATGTCCACTAATGTAAGTGGGCACCTTGCACCAGTCCAGACAACCCTTATTGTGGTTTTAGTGATCTCAGACAACCTTAGAAAGCTATCCAAGTGGTAGCTGTGAAGAGCAGCCTTCAGGCTTGGTTTTGAAGGATTTTAAAGTAGCTTGCTTTATCAGAATTCAATCTTATAGTATTGGTTAAATGAAAAGGAACCACCCAAAGTATGTATAGAAATATGTATTTATTATAGATCACTCTCTAGTATGTTACAGTATCTCTGACATGGAGATAGACACAAAGCACACAATACTTTAGCAAAGAAATCACAGTAAATAGCACTAATACACAGTGGGCCCCAGGGATGGACCAAACCATATAATAAGAAAGTGGTATAAGAACAATGACTCAGGTCAGGGCAATGTCAAGAGGACGTAGAATTTCTAGGGACCCACAGAGCCCCCCAAGGTAATTAGATAGGGACCCCACGAAGAGTGTGTGCATTGTGAGAACATGACAGCTTGCTCCGCACAAGTCTATGTGCTCGTGGCGGTTGCAATTGTAAAGGTTAGGGACCGTTCCCAGGCAACCCTGAAGAAACCCCGTGGAAGACAGAAGATTGGAGAGCCTCCCCATCCATGGATACAGAGGTACCCAAATTAGCTATCCAAGGGAAGCCGGGTGCATAGGTGTGAAATGGCGTCGGAAACCGCTGTCGAACCCAATGGAGAACTTCAGGAAAGTGCCACTGCTGGAAAAGGAGAAAGTGTCCGGAGGAATCCAAATGTGGATTCTTGACAAGGAGTACCTGAAAGCAGAGAGAACAGAGTCTGGTCACTCGGGGGTGACCATGAGACTTGGAAGACAAATGACCACCGAAAATGGGTGCTCCAGGAAGGATGACGGTGACCTTGACTCTGCAGCTGTGAAGACCAGGCGATGCTGAGGATGACCAGAACTTAGATGCGAGCTGTCCTAAGAGGGATGTTGAGTGATGAGGGGTCGATGCCCAGCGGGAGCACCAACAAGTCATGACAAATGCCACCCACAAAGGAAGTCAAGAAGGTGCACAGTTGGGACCAGCAATGTCCAGGAGAATCACCACAAGCAGAGAAGCCAGGGCAGGTCCCAAGCAATCAGGGAAGCCCAAGGAAAACAAAGATGACCCTCAATTGTACCTCCAGGCCGGAGATACAGGGATTGCAAGAGGACCTTGAACAGCTCACCAAAAGGAGCATGTGCAGTGCCCACAAGGTGGTTTGGCTGAAGATCTTGGTAAAAGAGGTTGCAAGAGGTTGGGGCTTCTTAGAGCCCAATGCACTTGTCGCAGAGTTGCCAACAAGCAAATGCACTTGCAAAAGTATGCGGTGCGCATGGGTTCAGTTAATGCTGCCCCTCCAAGGGATTCTGACCTCAGACTGGGCGAGAGGGCATCTTGGGCCTCGGGATGAAGATAACTACCAGCTGTGTTGTTGAACCCTTCGGAGTCCGCAGGAGCTTGGGATCAACAGACCAGTCAGCAGTGTTGAGGTGCCTGTGACTGCAGGGAAGTGACTCCTTCACTTTAATGGAGATTATCTTCAAGTGTCTTGGATGCTCCACTAGTCCTGCATGGATCCTGTATGGCGCACTGGCATAGACGATGCAGCAGACTGGAAGGGAGACAAAGTCAGACCCAAACGAAGTCCAGAGTGCCCAGGCGGTAGAAGTGCAGGGGTTTTAGTTCCGAATCTTAACCCACGACAAATCTAGGGACATACACCCAGGTAAGCCCTTAAGTACTCTAAGGAAAGGGTTGTGAAGATTCAGGGGACTCTCCCAAGTGAGGGTCTGGGCAAGGGAGAGGTTACACCTATGTCTTTTGTCCAGTTTTGTGCCAGAGCAGCAGCCAACAGCTCCCAGGACTGGTTTGAACTGGACTATGTACAGGGACACCAAATGTGCCCCTTACGCAAACTTTCAGGCACTTGCAAGTGCACACACCCAGCCCTAATGCACTAAATTCTGTCTGGGATGTGGTTACACCTCCCTGTGACAGGGTGCCTATTGTTCTGCCTTCCCCTGCTCGAGCTTGACCCAGCAACAGAAGGGCAGAACTGTGTCTCTGGTCAGCAGCAACCATTTTGTGCTGTCCGGGACTAGAAGGTTGGTACCGGGAACACTGAGAGCCTAACAGAGGGCTCTCCCGGTGCTTGGAATCATACCTCCCACATTGTTTCCGGTGTAGGGGTATGATTTGAACATGTTTGATACCAAACATGATAGGATTCGTTGCAGTTATTTTCCAGAAGGTCATCACGCGATTACACAATGCCCCTCTATATAGTGTATGGCTGCTTCACTGACAACCGGGGGGAAAATACTATGTAGGCTGCAGGGGTGTCCCACTCATGCTGGGGCACCCTCTCACTTAGAACCGAGCACCTTGCCCTCAGGATTGTAAAGGCCTGCTACAGGGGTGACTTATAGGGTTTAAGTTCAGTGACCCTTAGATATAGTAAACCTACGACAGTACAATGCAGGTAATTACTTTGCATCCCTTTGCCACGCATATTTTAGCATGCATGTTTTTACCGTAAATATGCAATTACAAAGCATGCCAATACCATGCATTGTTTTTAGATTTAAAAACAATGGGCCATATGATTTCCCCATAGACACAGAAAGGGCAAAACCCTTTGATGCATCTGGCCCAATGTATTTGTGAGGGGAGACCCCCCACACTCCAAACATACCTTAAATGGGTGATATTGGCATCTGTTATAAATGCATATTCCCGTTAAAAATATGCGTGCTAAAAAATGTGTGGTAAGGGCACAACAAGGTAAAAATCTCATTGTAAAGGATGTTTCCCCTTTAGTAAGTGGTGAATGCACCAACCTGCACAGACACTTACACAGGCTGCAATGGCAGGCCTGTAGATCCATTTTGAATGGTCTCTCATGGGTGCCATAATGCATGCTTCAGCCCATGGGAGACCTCTGGGGTACCTCTAACCTGGGTACATGGTTACCATATACTAGGGACTGACAAGGTTGCCCCAGTATCCAATTTGGGGTGTACCTAGATACTGAACACAACAGTTGAGGGAGAAAGCAAAGAGACTGGGGTCCTGATTAGCAGGATCCCAGTCAGACTATTCAAAAACAACATCACTTCAAGCAAAAAGTGGGGGCAACTATAAGAAGCAGCTCATACTTTCCTACACACTCTGTTAAGTTTAAATATCTGCATGCTATCATAACTGAGGTATGTGTCTACTTATACATGTATTCTGATATGTGTTGTGCATCTGATGACCCTAATTTAAAATCTTTGTAGCTTATCATACAGGTGCACAAATCTTATCAGTCCTACTGGAGCTTTCAGTGGAAGAAGCAGACATCTGTTACCTATATGTGTCAGAGAAGAACTCAAATACAGAGTTCAATGCCAAACTGTGCTGTATAAGGAGGAGAAAGTAATGAATACACTTTCTTGAACACTTAGAGAGCATGTGGTGTGAAACAGAGGTATTCTGGTATGTGAGGGCTTCTTTTGATGGGTCATGTCACCACAAAGAGGCACATGCACACACATTGACGGCTTGAGAAACATGTGTCTTTTGCTTCCTCGCCCTAAGTGCGCCAGGTATGCCCAGACGTGGGTCCTGGGCTCACTGTGCCACTGGAGTCAAGCTATCCTGGCTGAAGAGGGATGAAACCCCGAAACAGGTCCTAGGATGCTTGTTTCCAGTCCAGGGAGGACCTGGCTTGGCAGTTAGGGCTGGACTGTTCCCATGAGGCACAGGGTCAAGACTGATTTGCATATGGCTGGATTCAAACTGGAATGGCATGGTGAGCAAAAAAACGATGGATTTAGGCCCAGATCTCTTTACTGGGGTGGATATATGACATTGTTCTGCATTCTGTCCATCAACTGTTGTTTTTGCATTTGTCACCCCGAGTGGGACGGGTATGCCCAGACGTGGGTCCCGTGCTCTCCATGCCACTGGACTCAAGCTATCCTGGCTGTAAAAGGGTGAAACCCCGAAACCGGTCCTAGGTTGCCTTTTTCTGGTCCAGGCAGGACCTGACTTGGCAGTTCGGACTGGACTGTTCCCATGAGGCACAGGGTCAAGTCTGATTTACATATGGACAGGTCTAAACTGGGGGGGCATGGCGAGCAAAATAATGATGGATTTAACCCAGATCTCTTGACTGGAGGTGAATCTTTTGATTTGTTCTGCATTCCGTCCATCAAATTTGTGTCTTTTGCTCTCTCGTCCCATGTGTGGCAGGTATGCCCAGACGTGGGTCCTGGGCTCACTACGCCACTGGAATCAAGCTATCCTGGCTGAAGAGGGGTGAAACCCCGCAACCGGTCCTTGGATGCTTGTCTCCTGTCCAGGGAGGTCCTGGCTTAGCAGTTCGAGCTGGACTGTTCCAGTGTCTGGAAAGGTACACTTAAAGTAGGCTGCATTAATTTAGCTGTCTGCTTTAAATGGTAAGTGCATTCTGTTAGGTTTGAATATCTGAGTGCTATCATGACTGACGTATGTGTCTTTTGCTACATGTATTCTGACATGTGTTGTGCATCTGATGACCCTTGCTTAAAAACTATGGGGGATCTTCTCAAGAGCGTGTGAAAACTACTGCCAAAGTAGCTTAACACAACTCTTCACGTCACAGTCCATCACAGGAAAATAACACAGTGGAATCGTGGTATTTCCAAGCCGGCGGTACCATGCGATAGGCCCAGGATAACACGTCAAATGTCTGCAAAACTGAAAAACACAAACGCCCAAAAAGTTGCGATGAGGTCAATCGCGATACAAAAACCAGCAAAAAACAGCCACGGGCCTGCAAATTCCACACATCATGAGGGAAAACGCAATATAAAAGCAACAGAAAAATATGGGAGAAAAAAAGTAACTGCGTAGCACCATGGATGCACCTGGACCGAGTGCAGAGGCCAACGGGAACCCCACAAGCCCAACAGACCACCAGCAAGGAACCTCATGGTCGGGTAAGGAAAAGGAGAAGAGGAAGAGGGAGACGGGTGCAGTCCGCAGGAAAACCAGATCGGTGGCACGGAGGTGACAGAACACCACCATCCACTGAACGACAATATGACAAACGTGAATGCAGTCAGAGTGTCGAGGAGCATTATGGAGGAGAACAAGAGGAGCTGGCACGATGTGAAAAGCCAAACTAAGTACAAACCCGCTGCCAACAGGAAGGCAGCAACGGCGACAAGAGGTGGGAGTCCTGCGCCACAGGAGGAAATGGAGGCCACAGTCATCAGGGTGGAGATGGCACAAGGAGTCAGGAGTCTGGACACGGCGCGATAGGAACTGACACAACATCAACCGGGTGAGTTACGACCAGGGACTTGGGGGACGGGGATAGGTGGGCACAATGGCACACATGCACGATGATGTGTAGCGCACTGCACAACCGCAATGACCCTGGATCATGTCCCTGATCCCCGTGGCACACCGCAGCACACACACATAGCAATAACAGCAGATCCAACGACAATGTGGAACAAAGTACAACACCGACACTACAGAACAGAGGATACAACTGGGTCCGTCCGCTCATGCACAGAAACAGGCCAATCACATCTAAAGTAGCAGGAAACTGCAAGATGGAAACGTACGTGTACAACCTCATGTAAGTCATGTAGTCCAAATGACCACTGTCCCGCATCAAATATAGTGCACCTCCCAAACAGTTACAATGAACATCGTCATACAAACTGCTTGTAAACCAGAAGAATGCATCAACACACATGTCAAAACAATGTCAACATGCATATCCCCTTCACATTGCAGAGGGACAAACAACACCTCCAGCAGAGCAGACCAGACTACTCATCAGTGATGTTAGCTAGGACCACCACACCTTCGACACCGACTCCCTACAACAGCCCATGTACATCTTAGGAGACTCACCCCCAGGAGCAGTGCAGCCAAGCCACATAGAGGAGACACCAACCCCTGTACAGACCACACAGCAGGGAGCACCCACCTCCACGTCTGGCTCCCAACACTCCACCAAGGCACACATTGCATTCCAACGCCAGGTGTCACAATGCCAAAAGGAAGTGGCCACACAGGTGCAGTTGGGGTCAGAACACATGGAAGCCAAACTAGATCACACATGTTTGTGTTCAAGTCCCACCAGGGACCACCTACACCCCACAAAGCAGACCCACACATTGACAGAGACACATGCATACTTCCTGCAATGAACCACGCCCATAGCCTAGGAATCATCATACACACCCCTATGCAGGACCTCCATATGACGACCCAGTCCACTCCCACGCATTGAGCAGGTGACGACAAAGCTGCATGTCCAAGCTCTTACCCGCTGCCAGAGGTAACATGGTTGCACCCGCTGTACACAGCACAATGTAATATTGTAGGCCCAGGGACCCTCATGCATACATCATGACCACACGGACACACTGAGATAGTTCGAGGAACTAGCTACGGGCATGTGCGCCCGGATCCTTTATTGGCAGGGACACATGTACAGTGACGCCTGTGCTGGATGGGTGTGGTGTGAGTGTAAACCAGCCCGCACGGAGTGGCTGGTGCTGGAAACAACTTGTACAGTCAACACTATGGAACTGGAAACATAAAACACCAGCATTACAGAGACAACCGCGGAGCATCATGGTGATAGCCGGAGCAAGTACAAAGGTCACCCAACATTCAAACAGAAGTGTCCCTGAGTTGCAGTGCACTGAGGTTGGGGCGCTAGAGCTGAGCTTGTTCATGTGAAGAAAATGTCTAGGATTGTGTCCCTTCAGGAAACACCTGATGCAGCTTCAGTGGGGTGTGTTACACCTGCATCATCTTCCTCATCATCGTGCCAGGTCTCTCACACTGCCTGAGGTGACATTGCTGCGTCACCTCTCCATAGCACACAACTCAATCAGAGTCAGTGGCACCTGGAGTGCACGGCAAGGTATCAGGCAGATGATGGCATCCACAACAGGTGTGACCAATTCTGATAGTGTGTCAGCAAGACACTTTCGACTCTGGCAGTTGTCGTCTGGAGATGGCCCTGGCAGTGGTGGCGTGTGCCTCCTGCGGAGATGCAACGTCCAGTCCAGTCAGGACTCGAATAGATGTGTGAGCCCTGGTGGCCCGCAGTTGAGGCCGGACGCAGCGGACAGTGCAGGGCCACAGACACATGGGGGCAGATTTATGTTCCCTGGCGCATCCCTGCAAATCAGCATGGATGCGCCAGGGAAGATGCGTCACGCAAGTTTGCCCTTGCGCAAGTTTGCCCTTGCGCCACCGCAGATGCGCCGCATTTACAATGCGGTGCATCGTGGCGCAAGGACAAGCAGATACGTGTCGCATCTGCCGGCGTAAGGTTGGCGCAGTGCTGAAGTTGCGTCGCAAGCGCGACGCAACTCCAGCACTGTTCCAACCTACCCTATCCCTAACATGGTGCGTCAAGCCTTACGCCTGTTTCAAGCAGGTGCAGGGTTTTGACGCATCAGCGTTGGGAAAGTGACTCAGTAAAATCTTATAGATTTCACTGAGTCACTTTTCAGGGGCGTTCCTGCGACGGAACGCCCCCTCCCTGTGTCGAAACGCCCACGTGAAACCTGACGCAGGTTTCACGTGGCGCAGGGCTTTACACCGTGACGCATCTCCATAGATGCGTCACGATGTAAATGGGGCGCAACGTGGCACAGGGTTTACGCTGCCGCTGCGTCACAAAAGTGTCGCAATGGTGGCGTAAAAGGGGCGCAAGTCCCACATAAATCTGCCCCATGGTGTTGATGACCCTGGGCCACTGTCTCAGAGGCCATCCAATATCTCAGCAGACAGGGTCCCTGACTTGTGCTGCATAGAGTTAGTGGCCCCGGATGCACTGCGGGCACAGGCACACCCGCAAGGAATGGTGAATTGTGGTGCACTGAGATAGGGGCACATGAAGTGCTGAGTGGGTCCTCGTCAATGTCCAAGGTGGATGTGGCAGAGGCTTGTGGGGGACAGTGGAAGATGTCCTCCAGGACATGATGCAGAGGGCAGAAGCAAGCCAGAAGCAGCAAATTGAGGAGTGGAATGCTACAGCCTCATTTTTGCCACAAAGTCTGTATCACCGACATGATGATGAAGACAACCCCCAGGCCATAGACTCAGTCGCCACCAAAGTTCACACAGGAAGTGTCCATGGTTGTCAGGGAACAGACTTAGTGGCACCGGAGCTGAAAAGGGATTCAGTCTGCGATGAGGCCAGTGCAATGATTTACAATCTGCCATGAATAAGTCAAGACTGAGTTCCCAATGTGTGACCTACTGGACCGCAGTGTAGGCTGGAAGCAGCTGGCCACATGGGCCCACAGCCACGTGTTGCTGGGATGCTATGCACAGAGTTGTTGCCACCTGATCGAAGAGTGAACAGTGAAGTACCGCTGACATGTGTGTATGGCCTCGGACATCTTGTAATCAAGACACAGTTCCATATGTGTGACCAACTTCACTGCAGTGTCAGCCCGAGGCAGTGGTCAGCAGGGGCACACAGGCATGTGTCGTTGGCCCACAATGCACAGAGTTAGTGACACCAGAGCAGTTGTCGGCAGTGTTTGATCACCTCCGTAACGATGATCATTGTCTTCTCTGGACTGAACCGCGTCTTCCTCTTACACCTCTCCCTGCGTGCAATGATATGATCTCCGGCATACATGGATGAAGATTCAGTTCCAAGTGTGTGACCTACTCGGACTCAGTGTAGGCGGAAGGCGGTAGTAAGCAAGGGACTAAAGACAGGTGTGGTTCGAATGCCATGCACAGAGTTGGTGGCCTCACATAGAAGGGAGAACACATAAATGACTCAGCCATGATGTGTGTACTCTGCCATTGCATAATCAAGACTGAGTTCCAAATGTGTGACCTACTTGACCGTAGTGTAGGTCGGAGGCAGCAGTAGGGTCCGTCAACGAGAAAGGAGTAAAGCTGGCCTGTGTTGGGGAGGCCATGATGGTCTGAGGAGCCTGCCAAGGTCGTAGGCCTCAGGCTTGGATCTTGCACCGGCACGTGGTGGGCCCTTCTTGACACACGCCGGTGTCGACAGGTGAGCAGTGTGGCCTGGCTGCACAGGGGCGGGCCTGACGGGTTCGGAGTCCATCAGCCTGGGGTACAGCAGGCACACAGGATCGCAGGCAACTCCGCTCAATGCGTGTGTGCCGGCCTCGTGGCAGTGTGAGAGGTGCCGTCCTGGCAGAGACATTGGGCATTCCAGAAGAGAACCACACCCAGGGCTACGTGCTTTCTTATTCAAACCCGTACGCTGGCCTGTTGTATGCCGGGCCAGCCCACTCCACTCACCCTTAGGGGGGGCTGTAACAGGCTACATTTCCGCGAACTCCCCCACTGGCTGAGGTGACATGGTTGCATCCACTATCCACTATACTCCATGCACCAGCGGTGTATGTCGCCATGGATATGGATGTGTTCTGCATACTGTGGTCTGTCCAGCACGTCTCCGCCATACTTGGCATTGTGTACTTACCCATTCATGGTTCATGTTGGACTTGGCCCTTTTCCCAGAAATTTTTCGCTTTTCTGTGGAACCACATGTGTAAATGCAAAGATTGAATGTGTGCAGACTGAGTTTCCCCATTTAAAAAATGTAATTTAAGATGGATGCCAAAGCTGTGTGGTTGCGCCGTTTGACTGAGCTAGGTTGACAGTCTAGGCGTTATTTCCCAGCAGCCCCAGCTTTTGGAGGGAAGCCTGGCACCCCGGGTGCTCTACCCCTCCCCCTAGGCCAGTTAGAGCCAGTTTCCCCAGATGCTTCTAGAAGCTTCTGGCACTGTCTGGAAGGTGGGGGGAGGGGCGTCTAAAGGGTGGAGCTGGGTTGCCATGCAGTCAGTCAGAGGGTGGACCTGGGAGAGAGGGGACCTGCTGCCAGGGGTTACCGCCACATAGGCCTGTGTGCTGGGCCCTGAGCCTACCTACCCCCCCCTACTGTCCACAGGGCGAGGGAAAGATATAGTTGGGGCAACGCAAACCTGGAGAAGCCCTCGCAGGAGTTTTAGGCGGTAGGATCAGTCAGGGACCTATGCCTCTGAAGGTGACAGGGTTTAGGCACTGCCCTTTAAGTGAGTGAGGGATCCTGAACTACCCACTGATCTGGCCCGGCGAGAGGAGAATCCAGGGACGACAGGCAGAGACTGAGTAGTCCGCCTGCAGCCACCCACACAACTTCCCCCCCTCAAGAAACCCTCAACCAAGGGGCAGGAACCAGAACACGCTATTTACCAGCCGCCTGCAAAGAGAGAGCGCTATTTACAAGCTGCCTGCAGGGAGAGAGCGCTGTATTCAAGCTGCCCAAGGAAGGAGAGCGCTATATTTGGTGAGCGCTATCTGGGGACAGACTGCAGTCCCTGCAGAGAGAGAGAGAGCTATGTATAAGCCGCCTGCAGGGAGAGAGCGCTATATTCTAGCTGCCCGTGGAAGGAGAGCGCGATAGCTGGTGAGCGCTACCTTCCTAATTGACTGTGCCCGGCTGGTGAGTGTGGGAGAACTGCCTTGGTCAAAGCGGGTGCCCACCCCGCATTTGTGGCGCCGCCGCATATTTACAACATCGGGAGCCCACCCCGTGTGTGTGCCGCCACGCGGTGTTGTTTATTTATACTAGCGGGTGCCCACCCCGCACTTTGTCACCGCCGAAATCACCGCCGCGGCCCCCGGAGCGAGGGAAGGGCTGACGCGGCTGGAATCAAGGCCGCGCGGGCCTGAGGAACGCTTCGAGGCATTGCCCGGCAACAGGAGCCCCGGCCGCGTCATCGGCCGCGCCCCCGCGACAGCCGCGCACGGATTGGCTGCCGGACGGCAGGAAGCCAAGAAGCAGCCCGGAGCCGGAGGAGAGCCCCGAGTGCTGCGTCGAAGTCCCGGGTCCCAGGAGGGGGCCCGGGGGAAGCCGAGGGAAGCCCCGTGTGGAGCCGCGAAGCGGGAGCATCGTCAGAGTCCCGGGTCCCCAGCGGGAACCTGGACGAAGTCCTTCAAGAGTGCCGGTGAGTGGAGCCTTGGTCCGCGCTTGAGGGGGGAGGCATCGGGGCATTGTCGGTGCTCGCCTTCCCCCCCCCGGGACCGCCTGAGTGTGGGTGGTCCTCAGCTGCCCCACTTGACAGCGGGCAGCTGCATCGGGCCCCCAGAATCGATTTAAAGCACCTGGAGGGCAGGCTCCCCCGCGAAGGGGCCTTTTTGAGGAGCGGGGGATGGTGAGGGTGACGGGGCACATTGTCGGTGCCCGCCCCCCCCTGCACCAGGGGTAGGGGCTAGCAATGTTTAATGCCTCCACCGCTTGCTACGTTTAGGGCTCCAAGAGCTTGCTACTGTTTGGGACCTTGGGGGGCCGCATTTGAAGCGAGTCCCGGAGTGGGGCCCCAGGGTCCCTTCCTCATCACGACCGTGGATGCCCTGACCTACTGTAATGCTGAGGAACATGATTAAATGCCAGGGTTGGCACCATATTTACAGGCCATGTTTAAGCGCTATGTTACAGGACATGTTTTAACGCGCTAGTGCATCGCCCTGTGCAGCGCTATGTTGAAGGGTATGATCTAAAGTGCTATTCAGATGCCAGGGTTTAATGTATTGATGCCTGTTTTCCCGCGCTATGTTTATTTGCCATGCCCTGCGCGCTAAGGCTTGTTTTAACGCGCTATCGCCGTGAAAGGTGCGGCGCTATATTCAAATGTTATGTTCTCAAGCGCAATGTTAATGTCTATGTCTAGATGCCAGGTTAAGGTGGTGATGCTCTGCATACCCTAATTTCCTGCCTAAGGGGATGCCCAGGACGGTCAGGTATATTGTGATGCTGTGAGGTTTCCTTTACAGGTATGCCAACCTAATGTTCAACGTCATGCCCTGATGTATTTTATTGCAGGTTGCAGCTAATGGACTTACGTTTAGTATCTGCTAAATCGCAATGATTCCGGCAGGGGCCCGATTGGCCCTGCCCTGTATATAATTCCCCCCTGTAAATTTGACCCAGCGCCAGTTGGCGCAGTGTAGAGATTACCTGACACCTTGTGGTTTTGGACAATACAATAGCTCTTTTACCTAAACTGGTGTAGTGTCTCTTTTTGTAGTGTGCCTTGTGTGTCGCCTGTGTGTACTGCGTGGATGCTTTGCACATTTCCTCCGGAGTTTGGCCCACCCGCTCTGCACCACGCTACCCGTTTCCAACATTGGTGTTCAGCGGTGGGATAGGACTTGTGTTTGCGCAGTACCACAGCGACCGCGGGTTACACTGCAAACTGAGCGTGTAATGTGATCTCAGGTTTTGGGGAATTATTGTTTTTTTTTGTCTGATTGTGATTTCCTCTTAGAAGTGTGTTTTTAAATTGTGTCCCCTTGTTGCACTGTGGGTGGTGTGTCCCGGGTGTACCGTGCCAGGATGGGGTTAACCTACAACGAGGATGATCTTATGGAATACACGGAGCAGGAAGTAGTGGATTTCTGCAGGGAGAGAGGGATACCCCCAGTAGGCAACATACGCAGGAAGTTATTTCTCTATGAGGCCCTCAAGAGGGGGGAACTCTTAGAGATCGGTGGGGACCTGTCAGATTACCCCTCCGCATATTTAAAGGGTGGATTTAGTGGAGACCCGGAGGAGGACCTCCAGTGTAGGGAGGACTCCGAGAGGGAGGGGGCCCAGTCCATAACCCAGGAGGGGGGTGACACTGACGAGGAGGAGGAAGATGACCGGGGGGAGACGCCAGTAGCGAGTGAGGACACCAGAGTTGGGGAGTCCCGCGGTGGGTCCAGTCCCGGGGGCACTGCCCCGTCCCTTTCCCTGTCCCCAGAAGAGTGGGTAGATAGGAGGGAAGAGAGGGAGCATCAGCTGGCGCTGGGAAGGCTCAAGGTGGAGCTAGCGCGGCTGAGTGTGCAGGAGAAGAGGCTAGAGACGGAGAAGGTCCTAGCGCAGGAGAGGATGGCGGAGGCAGAGAGGGCCTTTGCCAGGGAGAGACCAGCTCGGGAGGGTAGGTTGTCCCCTGAGAGTGGTTTCTGTGGTCTGGATTCACCAGTGAGGGTGGGATCCAGTGGTGGCAGCGAGAGTGGTTCCAATGTAGGGTGTCCCACTCCCAGAGCCCAGGAGACGGTGCCTGATTCCCAGGAAGAGGGGGACAGGTTAGAGTTCAGGGGCAGGGGAAAACTGTCCCACCAGTCCTGGGGGGAGTTTGCGGAGGTGTGTGGGACTGCATTGGAGGATTGGGTGGTGAGGAGTGCCGTGAATGAGTGGGAAGGGCTGTGCCAGGTAGTTATCCGGGAGCACATGCTCAGGAATTGTTCCCCATGGTTGCGTCACCACCTAGTACAGTGTGGGTTCTCTGACCCCAGGGAGCTTGCACAGGAGGCAGACCTCTGGGTGAGGGCCAGGGTGTCTGAGGAGGCATTGGGGAGTGACCCTGAAGAGGGTGGTGCAGGGATCTTCCAACCCATCGAGGTGGGAGAGGTGGCGAATAGCCCAGCTAGGTCCCCGGGAAAAGAGAGGGTTGTAGGGCCTCACGACCTATCCATAGGAAGGAGTGAGACGGGGAGGTGTCCCGAGGTGCCCCAACCGCAGTCTCAGGGCCTGGAGAGTTCCATAAGGGAGCCCCAGGTTGGGAGCCTAGGCTGTCCTGATGTGCCGCCCGGTGAGGGGGAGCCCCTAGTGTCAGGAGGACCCGGGGCATCTGTAATCAGAGCTCCTGAGGTTCTGGGGTTGGCCCAGTTGCAGGGTTTAGATCCTGGGCTGGGATGCCAGGTTCAGGGGTTGCCTGACCTGGCGGGTGGGGCATCTGTTAACAGTGTCCCCCCAGAATTGACTTCCAGGGGTACTTCTCCAGGTGGGAGGGTGCGGAACTCTGGAAGGGGGTGCAGAGGGAGGAAGGTCTCACCTCGGGCACCGGCTCAGCCACAGGGCTTAGATCCTGGGTTGGGAGGCCAGGGATGGGTATTGCCTGACCTGGCGGGTGGGACATCTGTTAGCAGTGTCCCCCCAGAATTGTCTTCCAGGGGTGCTACTCCCGTTGGGAGGGTGCGGAACTCTGGGAGGGGGTGCAGGGGGAGGGAGGTCTCGTCCCTGGCACCAGTGCAGCCTAAGGGTTTAGACCCTAGGCTGGGGAACCAGTTGAAGGGTCAAGGCCCTGGACTGGCGAGAGAGTGGTGGTCTGAGGGTACCTCGCATGGGAGTAGGGTGAGGAACCCCAGAAGGAGAGGTAGGGGGAGGAGAGCCTCGCCCCTGAGGGCTGGTCAGCCTGAGGGTGCGGACCCCAGGTGGGAGGACCAGTGGCAGTTCGGAACTGCAAGGAGGAGGAGGAGAGTGGTCAACGGGTACTACGGGCCTGGGGTTACTGCCCCCCACTCTGTGAGACCGCAAGGGCCAGAGACATCTGGGTGGCCTAGGGGCCAGTCTTGGCCACAACCAGCTAGGGAACCCCCGGGTGGTGGCTCAGTCGGTCGAGGAAGGTTTGAGAGAGGGAACCTTCGAGATCCAGAGTGGAGGAGAACCTGCGGGTGCTCCTGCAGTTGCGGGCCTGCGTCCACCTTTTCTCGCCCTAAGCAGGGAAGCCCATCAAGGCATTGATCGGTCTACCCTGGCTTTTGGCTGGAAGGGGGTTGTGTTGGACTTGGCCCTTTTCCCAGAAATTTTTCGCTTTTCTGTGGAACCACATGTGTAAATGCAAAGATTGAATGTGTGCAGACTGAGTTTCCCCATTTTAAAAATGTAATTTAAGATGGATGCCAAAGCTGTGTGGTTGCGCCGTTTGACTGAGCTAGGTTGACAGTCTAGGCGTTATTTCCCAGCAGCCCCAGCTTTTGGAGGGAAGCCTGGCACCCCGGGTGCTCTACCCCTCCCCCTAGGCCAGTTAGAGCCAGTTTCCCCAGATGCTTCTAGAAGCTTCTGGCACTGTCTGGAAGGTGGGGGGAGGAGCTGGGTTGCCATGCAGTCAGTCAGAGGGTGGACCTGGGAGAGAGGGGACCTGCTGCCAGGGGTTGCCGCCACATAGGCCTGTGTGCTGGGCCCTGAGCCTACCTACCCCCCCTACTGTCCACAGGGCGAGGGAAAGATATAGTTGGGGCAACGCAAACCTGGAGAAGCCCTCGCAGGAGTTTTAGGTGGTAGGATCAGTCAGGGACCTATGCCTCTGAAGGTGACAGGGTTTATGCACTGCCCTTTAAGTGAGTGAGGGATCCTGAACTACCCACTGATCTGGCCCGGCGAGAGGAGAATCCAGGGACGACAGGCAGAGACTGAGTAGTCCGCCTGCAGCCACCCACACAACTTCCCCCCCTCAAGAAACCCTCAACCAAGGGGCAGGAACCAGAACGCGCTATTTACCAGCCGCCTGCAAAGAGAGAGCGCTATTTACAAGCTGCCTGCAGGGAGAGAGCGCTGTATTCAAGCTGCCCAAGGAAGGAGAGCGCTATATTTGGTGAGCGCTATCTGGGGACGGACTGCAGTCCCTGCAGAGAGAGAGAGAGCTATGTATAAGCCGCCTGCAGGGAGAGAGCGCTATATTCTAGCTGCCCGTGGAAGGAGAGCGCGATAGCTGGTGAGCGCTACCTTCCTAATTGACTGTGCCCGGCTGGTGAGTGTGGGAGAACTGCCTTGGTCAAAGCGGGTGCCCACCCCGCATTTGTGGCGCCGCCGCATATTTACAACATTGGGAGCCCACCCCGTGTGTGTGCCGCCACGCGGTGTTGTTTATTTATACTAGCGGGTGCCCACCCCGCACTTTGTCACCGCCGAAATCACCGCCGCGGCCCCCGGAGCGAGGGAAGAGCTGACGCGGCTGGAATCAAGGCCGCGCGGGCCTGAGGAACGCTTCGAGGCATTGCCCGGCAACAGGAGCCCCGGCCGCGTCATCGGCCGCTCCCCCGCGACAGCCGCGCACGGATTGGCTGCCGGACGGCAGGAAGCCAAGAAGCAGCCCGGAGGTCGACGGAGACTTCGCTCCGTGGTGGGGGCCCTCCGGAGCCGGAGGAGAGCCCCGAGTGCTGCGTCGAAGTCCCGGGTCCCAGGAGGGGGCCCGGGGGAAGCCGAGGGAAGCCCCGTGTGGAGCCGCGAAGCGGGAGCATCGTCGGAGTCCCGGGTCCCCAGCGGGAACCTGGACGAAGTCCTTCAAGAGTGCCGGTGAGTGGAGCCTTGGTCCGCGCTTGAGGGGGGAGGCATCGGGGCATTGTCGGTGCTCGCCTTCCCCCCCCCCGGGACCGCCTGAGTGTGGGTGGTCCTCAGCTGCCCCACTTGACAGCGGGCAGCTGCATCGGGCCCCCAGAATCGATTTAAAGCACCTGGAGGGCAGGCTCCCCCACGAAGGGGCCTTTTTGAGGAGCGGGGGATGGTGAGGGTGACGGGGCACATTGTCGGTGCCCGCCCCCCCCCTGCACCAGTGTGGCTCCAGAAAGGCTCCGAGCAAGTGCCAGGGGTAGGGGCTAGCAATGTTTAATGCCTCCACCGCTTGCTACGTTTAGGGCTCCAAGAGCTTGCTACTGTTTGGGACCTTGGGGGGCCGCATTTGAAGCGAGTCCCGGAGTGGGGCCTCAGGGTCCCTTCCTCATCACGACCGTGGATGCCCTGACCTACTGTAATGCTGAGGAACATGATTAAATGCCAGGATTGGCGCCATATTTACAGGCCATGTTTAAGCGCTATGTTACAGGACATGTTTTAACGCGCTAGTGCATCGCCCTGTGCAGCGCTATGTTGAAGGGTATGATCTAAAGTGCTATTCAGATGCCAGGGTTTAATGCATTGATGCCTGTTTTCCCGCGCTATGTTTATTTGCCATGCCCTGCGCGCTAAGGCTTGTTTTAACGCGCTATCGCCGTGAAAGGTGCGGCGCTATATTCAAATGTTATGTTCTCAAGCGCTATGTTAATGGCTATGTCTAGATGCCAGGTTAAGGTGGTGATGCTCTGCCTACCCTAATTTCCTGCCTAAGGGGATGCCCAGGACGGTCAGGTATATTGTGATGCTGTGAGGTTTCCTTTACAGGTGTGCCGACCTAATGTTCAACGTCATGCCCTGATGTATTTTATTGCAGGTTGCAGCTAATGGACTTACGTTTAATATCTGCTAAATCGCAATGATTCCGGCAGGGGCCCGATTGGCCCTGCCCTGTATATAATTCCCCCCTGTAAATTTGACCCTGCGCCAGTTGGCGCAGTGTAGAGATTACCTGACACCTTGTGGTTTTGGACAATACAATAGTTATTTTACCTAAACTGGTGTAGTGTCTCTTTTTGTAGTGTGCCTTGTGTGTCGCCTGTGTGTACTGCGTGGATGCTTTGCACATTTCCTCCGGAGTTTGGCCCGCCCGCTCTGCACCACGCTACCCGTTTCCAACAGTTCACTTGCCTCCTTCACACATAACTGCCTCTCCCCACATTCCACTGTTGTGTGGCTGAGGTGCCATGGCGTTGATGGCTCATGTTCACGGCTAGCCCTGGTTACCTTAGTAAGTTGAGCTGTTGTGTCTGGTGGGTGGGCATGTTGTTTTGCATGTTGTATGTGAGTTTGTGACTTGTGCATTGCCAGAGTTGTGATTTGCATGGTTGTGGAGTTGAGGTGTTTGGGGTGTTCATTTGGTACTTGCCAAGGGGCTGTGCATTTCCATTGGTGCCATCCTGGAAGCGCTGGTTGATGATGGACTGTTGGACGATGAAGTACTAATGCACACTGCCTGGGTAGTTGGCGATGATGTTGGTGGAGATTCTACGCTGTTCTGATGTTGCCTGCACATTGATGGAATGCGTGTGCTTTCTGTTGCTGTAATTGTGTGCAGTGTCACCAGGGACACAAGTAGGACATGTGTGCTGTTGATTGCCCCCAAAACGTGCGTGTATCCAGCCATGGCGTATGGTCCTTGCTTGGTCTCCAGCTGTTCCTGCACATTGTGGTGGATGTATAGGTACTGGGGTACCAAGCTGATGATGGCATGTTGGTTGTCCGCTGTGTTGGTGCCGTGAGCCTGTTGGGCGGTGATGGTCAGGATGCGTAGGATGGTTGTCCTTTTGACCCTGTAGTGGGCAATGACATTGTCAGGTGTGAGGTCTGTGAGGCTGGTACATTTTCTGGGGGTCCGCCGTCTTTGTCCGCGCTGCCTCTGTGGTGGTCCAGGGTGGGTTCCGGGGGGGGGGTGTTGCGGTCCTGGGTGTAGTGGCGGTGAGGGTTGTGGCCCTGTTTGGACTCCGAGCTGCATGATCAGTGGCTCCATGGCGTCTCTTGGTCTTCATGTGTGGCTGTGGTCTGGGCTCCCTTTTCTGTTGCCGGTTGTTGTCTGACTTTGCACCAGGTCAGAGCAGGTGTTAGATTCCTGCTGCTAACGCGCCTTATCGCCTGTTTTGTGATCTTATCGCCGATGTGGCTGGTCGTTGAGAGTGTTGGGGTGTGGTATTGTCCCGGGTTTTTGCTTGAGAACGCCTACTCTGCATCTCATTAGTGATAGTTGCCGTGGTCATCTGTGGCGATGTTTTTTGAAGGTGCTATCGCAGGAAATCTGGTGATGTTGGCTGTTTGCACCAGCTTGAGAATGGGGCGGTAATTTTATCGCAACTTTGGCTGCGATACAGTGCCGATAGCTTGGCGATAGCTCCTTGAGAATATGTCCCTATGTAGCTTATCATACAGGTGCACAAATGTTGTCAGTTCTACTAATGCAATCAGTCGCAGATGCAGACATCTCTTACCTATATAGGCATCAGAGAAGTCCTCAAATAGAGACCTCAATACCCACCTGCCCTATATAAGGAGTAGAAAGTAATTCATACACTTTCTTGTACACAATTCTAGAAAGCATGTGGTGTGAAACAAAGGTAGTCTGGTACTTGTAGGCTTCTTTTGATGTATCATGACACCACAAAGAGGCACAGAGACACAGATTGAGGGTTTTAGCAACATGGTAAGACCAACAACAGTGAAATAAGAAGAGTTGGTCTTTCACATTTTCCTAGGACTAAGTTTGTGAGCTGACAGTGAATAACAAAGCTGCAAGAGAAAAGTGAGGTTTAAAACATGTTGGCAGATGGATTAGTGTTTATGCTAGGTCATATGAGTCTCTGGAAAGGTACACTAAAAGTTGGCCAAATAAATGTAGGTGTCTTCTTTAAATGGAAAGTGCACTCTATGAAGTTTTGATGTGCACATGCTATCATGACCGAGGTATGTGTCTACGTCTACATTTATTCTGATATGTGTTGTGCAGCTGATGCCCTAACTTAAAAACTATGGTGTCGATTCCGATCCGTTGAAAATATTCCCCGTACAAATCGTATCCGGATTTTTTTACGTACGAATCGTACAAGTCCCGTACAAACTGGCAAGTACGATTCGTATGTTAAAAAATCCATACAAATCGCATTGGGAAAATTCCCCGACACGTCCTCGGGTCGGAAAAAGTGCCCGACACTTCCCCGGACCTTTTTACGTACGAATCGGGAAAATGAAGTCCGAGCGCGCAAGTACGATCCGTCCCGTCCGTCCGATTGCACAACCGTATGGAAAAAGCACCGTACGGAGCGAACTCCCATAGCAACCATGGAGACGTCCAAACATGTGCCCGCATATGCGCCGAACACCCCCCCAGCCCACCCCCCCAAGTACGCACCGTACCCCCAGCCCCCCATGTACACGCCATACCCCCACCCCACCCCCATAGGCATGGATTGTACCCCCACCCCATGTAGGTATGGAGCGTACCCCCACCCCTTAGGTACAGAGCGTACCCCCACCCCGTGTAGGTACGGAGCGTACCTCCACCCCCCTATGTACGGTGCGTACCCCTCGTATGTACGGTGCGTACCCCCACCCCCCTATGTACGGTGCGAACCCCTCGTATGTACGGTGCGTACCCCCAGCGCATAGCGCTGGGGGTACACGCCGTACATACGGGGGTGGGGGTATGCACCGTACATACGAGGGGTACGCACCGTACATACAGGGGTGGGGGTACGCTCCGTACCTACACGGGGTGGGGGTACGCTCTGTACATACGGGGTGAGGGTACGCTCCATACATACGAGGGGTACGCACCGTACATACGGGGGGGGGTACGCTCCGTACCTACACGGGGTGGGGGTACGCTCCGTACCTACAAGGGGTGGGGGTACGCTCCGTACATACGGGGGTGGGGGTACACACCGTACATACGAGGGGTACGCACCGTACATACGGTGGGTTGGGGTACGCTCCGTACCTACACGGGGTGGGGGTACGCTCCGTACATACGGGGGTGGGGGTACGCTAAGTACATACGAGGGGTACGCACCGTACATACGGGAGGTGGGGGTACGCTCCGTACCTACATGGGGTGGGGGTACGCTCCGTACATACAGGGGGGGTACACACCGTACATATGAGGGGTACGCAACGTACATACGGGGGGTTGGGGTATGCTCCGTACCTACTCGGGGTGGGGGTACGCTCCGTACATACGGGGGTGGGGGTACGCTAAGTACATACGAGGGGTACGCACCATAAATACGGGGGGTGGGGGTACGCTCCGTACCTACACGGGGTGGGGGTACGCTCCGTACCTACACAGGGTGGGGGTAATCTCCATACATACGGGGGTGGGGGTACGGTGCGGACATGGGGGGGTGCTGGGGTACGGCGCGGACATGGCGGGGGGCTGGGGGTACGGTGCGGACGTGTAGGGATGGGGGTACGGCGCGTACCGGGCCCGCTTTTCCCCCGTGCATCGTGGCGTACTTAGCTTTTCCGGCACTTTTTGGGTCCCGTAAAAATATTGCCGTGCAAAGTGCTGTGGGTACGAATCGTACTTGCTGGTCCGTAAAACGCTGCCTGACTCCGTGCGAATGTCGCGTACGCGGTGTCCCGGATCGGAATTGCGGGTATATTTTAGCCGGTCGGTGTTTTTTACGATTCGTACGGAAATGGGGACTCTGCTGCTGCTTACTTGCTGGGTCTCTGTGGTCCAGTTTTCCGCTGCTGCCTGAGCGCTGTTCCTGAAAGCCCCACATCTTGTTCCCTGATTGATTTTGTGGACTTTGGACAGAGGAGGGGTTGGGCCATTGGAGTCTGCTGTGGGGTGTGCGGTTGCTGCTGCAGGGCTGCGAGCGTTGTAACCAGGGACTCCATCTCCCAGGAGTCCCTCCTACCCTGCTACGAAACACCTGGGCCGCTCTCCCTGATAGCCCCGCCCCCCAGCCATTACCTACCCCTATTTCATCAGGCCATCTTCCCCGCTGAGCGGAAGCGTGCGGGAGCGTCCCGGGAGAAGCCCGGGACAAGGGCGGGACCGTCTGTGGCCGTCCGTGGTCGGGCGAGGTTGGGTTGGGACACCCCCCTTGGTTTGCTTGCTTATTTATCTTTCTTTGTTGTTTATGCTATACTAGTCGGTTAGAATTATGTCTTTACGTTCAGGGAAGGAGCGAAATGTCCAACTACAGACTTCGAGTGGGGTAGTTACTGGTCCTTTGGATGCATTTTTAATAAAAGCAACAGGAATCCTAGAGAAGGAGATTGCCTTTGCTGAGAAACGACTTTCTATCGATCTTACTACAGGGAAACGTTCTTCCCTAGGCCCTATTGCCTCAGTGGCTAGCCCCCAAATACCTCTTACGAGATCTAATGCTCCTTTGGTTACAGTTTTGGTGGATGTCCACTCTGAGGCTGAGGATTTGCCTTCTAATTCCTTCGATAGTGATTCAAATGCTAGAGATTCTGTTGTTGGTAGGGGTGGGGGAAGTGCGTTATTAGTGAGCCCACCGTTATTGGACTCATCCTTCAACGGGGAATCTTCGAGGAATTTGCCCCGCAAGAGGAAGAGAAGTAAGGGCCGCAAGAGGGGTGGAGTTTCAAAAATTCTTAAAACAAATAGTACACCACAGCCACCTGGCTCTCAGTTCGTATCGGCTATTAATGCTACACTGCCGCCCTCCCATGATTTACCTAGGATCTTAGATTCCCGCCTTGGAAGCAATAATAATGTTGATGACCTTTTGGATAAAATGGAGGTATTATTAAAAACTCTTATGCTTCCCCTACTAGAAAGAACCAGACTTATGAATTCTAAATTAGATGCACTTGAGAATGCTGTTAATACTAACTCTGGATTGTTAAATAAGTTAGTAAATGCTCAAGTTGCATCGCCAATTTCTATTCCATCTAGTATCTTTGAATCACAGGGTCCTGTTGCTATTGTTAAGCGGCCCCATTTAGCCTCTGCTACACTAACTAATATCCGGTCTGCCTCTAATAATATAGGTTCCACGGTCTCCAGGGGTGGGAGCCCAAATGATGATATTTTGCCCAAATCGGTTTCTACTGCCCAGGATACGATTCAAATGAAGGCATGTTTTAAACCCACACCTTTGCCCCAGCCAAGTACCTCTAAGCCCACCGATGTTACTTTTCCTCAGGATTCTGTGAGGGGCAGCCATAATCCAACTACACAGACTAAACCAAGTATTGGTGCATCGGGGAGTGTCATAAAAAATTCTTCCACCCACCCGCAGAACGTCACCAAACCAGGCCCCCTCAGTACTGACTTACCCTTAGAAGCTACCCCCTACACGATCATTTTAACAGATGTAGCTCCAGTTTTGGGGAGTTTTCCGGAGTCTCATGGGGATCTCAAAAATAAAGTTGTTTATTGGTTAAATAAACATAGACCCCTTCCACCCTTCTCTGCTACGAAGATCTTGAGCGTGAGAAGAGTAAACTGGGTAGGTCATTGTCCGAAGGATCTGGAGGGGGATTGCGTTATCATAAATTTTAAAGACCCATAGGTGGTAGATTTTATACGCAGGGAAGCTAGGTATGGGAGATTGGGAGACGTGCAGTCACTGGGACTTAGTTATTTTTATCCCAAAAGACAAGTTGTGCCCTACTATAACCCTCTAATATCTTGAAGAGCTGTCGGGAGACTATCATCAGAAGAGGTTCTACATTCTCCTTTTTTCCCCCAATTGTGTAATCGCTTCGAACCGTTATCTGGTTTGGAGGGCATCGATTGACTTCCCCCCGTATCTGGTGGAGGGGGCCACCCCAGTAACCATGCTAAGGTGGTAGTTGGTGCCCACAGTATGGCTTGTCCAACTTGTCAGGAGGGTGGCCCTCCGGAGAAAGGGTCGGGGATGGCTATTGCAAGTAATATGGATGGCAATATGAGGGGTGGCTCCTATTCCTCCGATGGTGGGGAGATAGGAATAGAGCCGAGTGTCCTGAATTTAGTAGTTCCTGCCAGTCAGGATACGGTACTTAAGATTGCCTCATGGAATATAGCTGGGCTGAAGGGGCGGATCGGTTCAGAGGACTGGGCAGATTTCATCGATACCTTTGATATTTTGGTTTTCCAAGAGAGCTGGGCCCCTGATCCAATATTTAGGGCAGGTTTCTTAAATCTCTATAAACCAGCCATACAGGGTACAAGAGGTAGAGCGTCAGGGGGCCTGGTAATCTGGGTCAGGCAATCTATTGGTTATAGCCCGACAGAAATTTTAGTGAATAACCCGGATATTTTGGGGATTAGGTTATGTAAGGAGAACCATCAGGCCATTATTGTTATTGATGTTTATGCCCGAGGACGATCAGGCGGGCGTTCACCGCAAATCATAGAGGAGTTGGACTCGTACCTTGAACTGCTTGGGAGAGACAAACTAATTCTTATAGCTGGGGATTTAAACTGCACCTTTCAACCCTTATTATGTGAGGATGTGAGTCTGGGATTTGATGAGGATGCAGTGTGGAATATCCCATCGTTGTCTCTGAATAAAATTAAAAAGGGTACAGAGGCAGCATTACACTGGTCAGGATTGTGCCTGGAGTGGGGCTTCAGAGCAGCAAATGGTCGCACCCCCACGGATAAGGCCGGTTTTCCGACTTTTGATAACGGGGTCTGCAAAAGTCGAATCGATTATATTCTGGTTAAAATGGAGTATTGGTCCCTCCTGGAGGACATGGAAGTTGTGGTTCGTCCGGAGAGTGACCATAATCCATTGTTTTTAAGGTTAAAGCTCCCAGGTGGGCCCGGAAGGTCCCCTCCAGCCCAGTGTATTACAGCAGATGCTATTCTGATTAATGATAGGAGGCTTAAATGGTGTAGGGTAGTGGCGGACCCAGCCCTGTTAGATGGCATATCGTTGGAAGTTGCATCTACCCTGAGTGCCATATTGAATTTTTCCCCAAATTTGGAGGCACCAAATCAAATCTTTAACCTTCATGAACAGTGCTTTATTAAGCTTAAGGCCCTTTTAACTCTTCCTATAAAGCAAGGAAAAGCGAATGCTACAGGTCGCCGCAAAAATTGGTACAATAAAAAATGTAGGGAAGCACATAATGGGCTAATAAAAGCTATTAAATCCAGGGTGACTTCTGATATTAAATTAGCTCGCCAAATGTACAAGAAAGCCCAGTGGGAGGCAAAGAGGGAGTGGGATGAGAACCATTGGACCAACCTCTACGAGGCTTGTCTATCCTCAAATCAGGTTAAGTTCTGGGAAGTAGTGAAATGGGGTAGGAATCCTGATTCACAAACCCCAATAAATTATGTCCCTGTGGAAGCATGGGTGGATTTTTTTTCATCCCAGGTTAAGGACCCTGACCTAGAATTTCATAATGACCCAGGGAACAGGATATCTCTGCCCACTTCTCCTGGCAAACCATTAGTGTTTATGAATACTGATACAGAGTCAGCCCTATGTCTGGTTCAAGCAGGGAAAACTCCTGGGATGGATTGCATCCCGGCAGACCTTTTTAAATCAGATCTCCAATTCTGGATTCCCTACATAACTCAGATTGCAAATGCCATAGCAAGGGGGGCTAGGATCCCAGAGTCTTGGAAAGGGGCGGCAATTATTCCCATTTTTAAAAAGAGGGACCGTTCAGTCCCGGTGAATTATCGCCCTATTAGCCTCATCGACTCTGTGCAGAAATTTTTTGCTAGAATGGTCCTTGCTAGAGTTCAAGGGTGGATGGAGATGGAGAACATTCTCTCCCCACTACAGGCTGGCTTTAGATCAGGTACCAGCACCATCGACCAGGTCTTCAGATTTACTCTGATTTACTGGAAGGTGGGGCTGTTGGGCGGAGGATCCATTTATGCCGCCTTTGTGGACCTTAAGTCTGCTTTTGATCTTGTGCCTAGGGCAAAACTGTGGGCAGTCTTGGGCAACTTAGGGAACTCCTTGAACTTATTATTAGATTGCATGAGGGCAACTTTGCCAGGGTGAGGTGGGGAGCCCAAGGACAGGTGACAAATAGTTTCCCCGTAACGCGAGGTGTTCGCCAGGGGTGCGTTCTGGCACCCACCCTTTTTTTATTGTTTATTGATCAGATGGTGAAGTTTTTTGATAACACCCCGACTGATGCTCCGATATTGGGTGGAACAAGATTCCCTATGCTCATCTTTGCAGATGACACTTTACTCCTCTCAAAGACACGAAGGGGGCCGCAAATAGCAATAAATAGGTTTGAGGAGTTTTGTCAAGTTAATAATCTGCAAATTACTGTGAGCAAGACCAAATTTATGGTCTTAACGAAAAATCGCCCCATTAAAAGCCACATTAGTATGAATGGCGTAAGTCTTGAACAAGTGGAACTTATGACCTACCTTGGAGTAACCTCAGACTATCGTCTATGCTGGAAACCCCAGGTTGAAGCCCTTCAATTAAGATTTGCCCGCCTCTCGGGCTGTCTAATCCAGGAGCAAAAGAGGTCCTTAACTAAACGGGTTACACCTGCACTTAAGATCTATGAGGCCAAAATTAGCTCTGCCATTTTGTACGGGGCTGACTTGTGGGGGTATATGGATTTAACCCCCTTGGTAAAAGTCCAGAACAAATTTATGCGCAAATTGGTAGGATTCCCCCAATCCACACCGATGAAACCCCTCCTATTAGATATGGGCTGTAAGCCCATTAATGGGATGGCTCGATATCGGTTAGTCGCACTGTGGAGACGGCTCTGAACGTTGCCGGATCTCAGTCTTTTTGCCAGCGAATTGGCGGAAGTTAGATCATCTCTGGGCTCTGCGAATATACCATGGCTACGTGAGGTGAAACTCATTTTGGAAGATATGGGTCTTAGTCAACTCTGGGTTTCCCCGGGTTCCAATGTATTCCCCCCAAACAAGATTTTAAAGCACTTAATTGGGCTTCTGCCAGATTCCTTTCTGGTGCACGGTCAGGTGCTGCTACCCTAACAGGTAGATTTTTGGTATTTAAAACCGATTCCTCTTTGGAAAACTATTGGGACACTATTACTAAGAGTCTGGATAAAAAATTATACTATCAGTTTAGAGTTGGGTCCCTACCTGTAAGGTCTTTTTCTAGGAATTGGTCTGGTTCAAATGAATTTTGTCCTTGGTGTAGTGACCACAAGGAGAGTGTGGGGCACTTCTTTTTTGCATGCCCTGCCTATCATGCCCCTAGGCATAGATGGATTAGGCCCATCTCTCAAATGCTGAAATTGAGAAGGAGCTCAGAGGCCTTGTGGACTCTGCAAACCAATACCTCGGAGACTGTGGTAGTAGGTGTTGCAAAGTTCCTTGGGTGGGCTTGGGTCATTAGAGCCAGACATTTCCAGGTAGCCTGATTGTTTTGTTTTGTTGTAAAATAAGGGTTCTTCATATATCAAGTCTATAATATTTTGTTTAATGTTTTTTTTAAATGCTGAATATAGGCGGTTTTTAATGTTTTAATGCAATGTAATGTATGTATATATTATTGTCCTTGTGTATACCGTCTTTTATGATATTAAGTCGAAATAAAGACATATGAAACCTGAACCTGGTGTTTCCGTACGAATCGTACTTGCATGTTTGTAAGGTATTTTTCCCGGGTACGAGTCGGACGGAGAAAACGCTCCGTCCGACGATTCGTACCCGGTTTTTCCAGGATCGGAATCAGCCCCTATGTAGGTTACCATATAGCTGGACAAATGTTCTTAGTCCTACTTCAGCATTTAGGGGCATATTATCAAGGTCCGGCGTTAAAATTATCGCCGCGTTATCGGCAGAAAACTGCCGCTAAAGCAGTGATAATGGGCTTGATAATATGCCCTTGAGAATTCCAATAGAAGCCCATGTTCACACCAGAACATGGGCTTCTATGGGAATACCAGAAGAGGGAATGATGTGCTTTGGGATAGCCTGAGGTACGTACAGAATAACAGAAGAGGTAATGAGGTGCTGCGGGGTACCCTAATGTTCGTACAGAACAACAGAAATGGAAATGAGGCACTGCAGGGTACTCTGAGGTACGTACAGAATAACAGAAAAGGGAATGAGGTGCTGCTGGGTACCCTGAAGTATGTATAGAAAAACAGAAGAGAGAATGAGGCACTGTGGGGTACTCTGAAGTACGTACAGAATACTAGAAGAGGGAATAAGGCGCTACTGGGTACCCTAATGTACATACAGAATAACAGGAGAGGAAATGAGGTGCTACGGGGTACCCTGAGGTACGTGCAAAATAACAGAAAAGGAAATTAGGTACTGCAGGGTACTCCTGAGGTATGTCAAGTATAACAGAAAAGGGAATGAGGCGCAGCAGGTACCCTGTGGTACATATAGAATAACAATAAGGGAATGAGGTGCTACAGGGTGCCCTGAGGCACGTACTAAATAACAGAAGACGTAATGAGGCGCTGTGCGGTACCCTGAGGTACGTAGAGAATAACAGTAGAGGGAATGAGGTGCTGCAGGTACCATGAGGTAGGTACATAATAACAGAAGAAGTGATGAGGCGCTGCAGGTACCATGAGGTATGTACAGAATAACAGAAGAGGGAATGAGGCACTACAGGGTACCCTGAGGTACGTACATTACAAAATAAGAGGGAATGAGGTGCTGCAGGTACCATGAGGTACAGAAGAATAACAGAAGAGGGAATGAGGTGCTGTGTTGCACCCTGAAGATCGTACAGAATAAGAGAAGAGGGAATAAGGCACTGCAGGTACCCTGAGGTACACACAGAATAACATAAGAGGGAATGAGGAGCTGTGTGGTGCCCTGAGGTACATACATTATAACTGAAGAGTGAATGAGGTGCTGCAGATACCATGAGGTAGGTACAGAAAAACAGAAGAGGGAATAAGGCACTGCAGGGTACCCTTAGGTATGTACAGAATAACAGAAGAGGGAATGAGTGGCTGCAGGAACCATGAGGTACATGTAGATCCAGGGGAGATGGAATGAGGTGCTGAAGCGCACTATGAGGTGCATAAAGAGACTGGGGAGAGGGAATGAGGTGCTGCAGGTTCCATGAGGTACATGTAGAGTCAGGGGAGAGGAGATGAGGTGCTGCGGGTACCCTGAGATACGTACAGAACAACAAAAGGGGGAACAAGGCACTGCGGAGTACCCTGAGGTACATACAGAGTTACAGAAGAGGAAATTGGGTGCTGAAGGGTAGCCTGAGGTAAGTACAGAATAACAGAAGAAAGAATGAGGCGTTGTGGGGTTCCCAGAGTTACATACAGAAGATGGGATTAGACATTGTGGGGTACTCTGAGGTAAATACTGAACAACAGAAGAGGAAATGATGCACTGCGGGGTACTCTGAGGTACATACAGAATAACAGAAGAGGGAATGAGGCACTGTGGGGTACCCCGATGTTCGTACAGAATTACAGAATAGGGAATGAGGTGCTGCTGGGTACCCTGAGGTAAGAACAGGATAACAGAAGAGGGAATGAGGCACAGTGGGGTACCCTGAGGTACTTACAAAATGTCAGAAGATGGAATGATGCGCTGTGGGGTACCCTTAGGTACGTACACAATAACAGAAGAGGGAATGAGGCGCTGCAGGCACCCTGGCATATGTACAAAATAACAGAAGATGGAATGAGGGGCTGCATGAACCATGAGGCACATGTAGAGCCTGGGGAGATGGAATGAGGTGCTGAAGGGCACTATGAGGTGCCAGAGCTTTCTTGAGGTACATATAGAGTCAGGGGAGAGGGAATGAGGGGCTGTAGGGTACCATGAGGTAAATACAGAATAACAGGAGAGGTAATGAGGCACTGTGGGGTACTCTGAGGTACGCACAGAATAACAGAAAAGGGGATGAGGCACTGCAGGGTACCCTGAGGTACGTACAGAATAACAGAAGAGGGAATGAGCTGCTGCAGGTACCATGAAGTACGTACAGAAGAACAGAAAAGGGCAAGAGGTGCTGTAGGTACCATAGATACGTACAGAATAATATAAGAGGGAATGAGGGGATGCAGGTACCCTGAGTTACATACAGAATAACAAGAAGAGGGAATGAGGTGCTGCGGGGTGCCCTGAGGTATGTACATAATAATAGAAGAGGGAATGAGGCGCTGAGGTGTACCTTGAGGTACGAAGAGAATAACGGATGAGGTAATGAGGCACTGCGGGGTACCCTGAGGTACGTACAGACTGACAGAAGAGGGAATGAGGCGCTGTGGGGTACACTGGGGTATGTACAAAATAACGGAACAGGGAATGAAGTGCTGCAGGTACCCTGATATACGTGGAGAAGAACAGGAGGGGGAACGAGGAACTGCGGGGTACCCTGATGTACGTACAGAGTTACAGAAGAGGGAATTGGGCGCTGCAGGGTAGCCTGAGGTAAGTACAGAATAACAGAAGAAGGAATGAGGTGCTGTGGGGTTCCCAGAGGTACATACAGAATAACAGAAGAGGGAATGAGGCACTGCGGGGTACCATGAGGTACGTACAGAATAACAAAATAGGGAATGAGGCGCTGCAGGTACCATGAGGTACTTATAGAGTCAGAGGAGGGAGGATGAGGTGCTGCAGGGTTCCATGAGGCACATGTAGACTCAGGGGAGAGGCAGTAAGGTGCTACGGGGTAAAATATGGTACATGTAGATTCTGAGTAGAATGAATGCGGTGCTGAAGGGTACAATAAGGGGAATTATTTTGGGTAGAGGTGACTGAGGCACTGCAGGGTGCCACGAGGTATATTCTGACTGCCAAAAGAGGGAATGAGGTGGCACAAGGTGCGGTGAGGTACATGAGAGGGAATGAGGTGGCACAAGGTGCTGTGAGGTACATGAGAGGGAATGAGCTGGCACAATGTACTATGAGGTACAGGAGAGGGAATGAGGTGGCACAAGGTGCTGTGAGGTACAGTAGAGGGACCGAGGCACTGCAGGGTGCTAGAAAGGGGGGGTGGACTCACTGGGGGCAGAGGCAGACACCCGCCCCCTTGGATTGGGTAAATGACTGCTACCATGGAAACAGTACCCCCCAAGTCTTGCAACCCTTGGTCAGACATGCAGTGTGACCCCGCATGGCACACTACTGAATGTGCACAGGCCCTCCAGTGGGACCCCCATGGCACACTACTGGATGAACACAGACCCTCCAGTAAGACCCCCCGTGGCACACTACTGAATGAACACAGCCCCTACAGTGGGAACCCCCATGACACACTCCTAAATGAACATAGGCCCTCCAGTGGGACCCCCCCATAGCACACTACTGAATGAACACAGCCCCTACAGTAAGACCCCCCCCCCATGGCGCACTACTGAATAAACACAGGCCCTCCAGTGGGACCCCCCCCCCCATGGCACACTACTGAATGAACACAGCCCCTACAGTGGGACCCCAATGGCACACTACTGAATGAACACAGCCCCTCCAGTGGGATCCCCCATGGCACACTACTGAATGAATACAGACCCTACAGTGGGACCCCCCATGGCACACTACTGGATGAACACAGACCCTCCAGTAAGACCCCCAGTGGCACACTACTGAATGAACATAGGCCCTCCAGTGGGACCCCACATGACACACTACTAAATGAACACAGGACCTCCAGTGGGACCCCCCATGGCACACTACTGAATGAACACAGACCCTACAGTGGGACCCCCCATGGCACACTACTGGATGAACACAGACCCTCCAGTAAGACCCCCAGTGGCACACTACTGAATGAACACAGGCCCTCCAGTGGGACCCCCCATTACACACTACTGAATGAACACAGCCCCTACAGTGGGACCCCCCATGGCACACTACTGAATGAACACAGGCCCTCCAGTGGGACCCCCCATGGCACACTACTGAATGAACACAGCCCATACAGTGGGACCCCCCATGGCGCACTACTGGATGAACACAGACCCTCCAGTAAGACCCCCCGTGGCACACTACTGAATGAACACAGACCCTACAGTGGGACCTCCCCCCCATGGCACACTACTGAATGAACACAGGCCCTCCAGTGGGACCCCCCCATGGCACACTACTGAATGAACACAGGCCCTCCAGTGGGACCCCCATGGCGCACTACTGAATGAACACAGACCCTACAGTGGGACCCCTCATGGCACACTACTGGATGAACACAGACCCTCCAGTAAGGCCCCCAGTGGCACACTACTGAATGAACACAGGCCCTCCAGTTGGACCCCCCATGGCACACTACTGAATGAACACAGCCCCTACAGTGGGACCCCCTATGGCACACTACTGGATGAACACAGACCCTCCAGTAAGAACCCCAGTGGCACACTACTGAATGAACAAAGGCCCTCCAGTTGGACCCCCAATGGCACACTACTGAATGAACACAGCCCCTCCAGTGGGACCCCCATGGCACACTACTGAATGAACAAAGGCCCTCCAATGGGACCCCCCATGGCACACTACTGAATGAACAAAGGCCCTCCAATGGGACCCCCCATGGGACACTGCTGAATGAACACAGGCCCTCCAGTAAGACCCCCAGTGGCACACTACTGAATGAACACAGCCCCTCCAGTGGGACCCCCATGGCACACTACTGAATGAACAAAGGCCCTCCAATGGGACCCCCCATGGCACACTACTGAATGAACAAAGGCCCTCCAATGGGACCCCCCATGGCACACTACTGAATGAACACAGCCCCTATAGTGGGACCCCCCTATACACACTACTAAATAAATACAGGCCCTCCAGTGGGACCCCCATGGCACACTACTGAATGAACACAGCCCCTACAGTAAGACCCCCCCATGGCACACTACTGAATGAACACAGGCCCTCCAGTGGGACCCCCCATGGCACACTACTAAATGAACACAGGCCCTCCAGTGGGATCCCCCATGGCACACTACTGAATGAACACAGGCCCTCCAGTGGGACCCCCCATGGCACACTACTGAATGAACACAGACCCTCCAGTGGGACCCCCCATGGCACACTACTGAATGAGCACAGCCCCTACAGTGGGACACCCATGGCACACTACTGAATGAACACAGGCCCTCCAGTGGGACTCCCATGGCACACTACTGAATGAACACAGGCCCTCCAGTGGGACCCCCCCCATGGCACACTACTGAATGAGCACAGGCCCTCCAGTAAGACCCCCCATTGCACACTACTGAATGAACTCAGGCCCTCCAGTGGGACCCCCCAGGGCACACTACTGAATGAACACAGGCCCGCCAGTGGGAACCACGACCCACCACCACCCGCAACAGGTTTCTCGCCGGAGCTGGAGCAAGATCACCACCGAGCAGCTCACCACCTCCCTCAGCCAGAACCCTCCCGCCAGCACAACGGACCCCAACGAAGCAGCCAGCAACCTCACACAGTGGCTGACCGCCTGCGCCGATGACCTCGCACCACTGAAGAACCCTCCCAGCAGACCCGGCAGCAAGAAAGCCCCCTGGTTCACCGATGAACTCAAGAACTCCAAGAAGAACTGCCGCACCCTCGAGAAAGCCTGGCGCCACGATCAGACCACAGACAACATATCCGCCCTCAAGCACGCCACCCGCAAGCACCACCAGCTGATCCGCACCACCAAGAAGACAGCATTTAAAGAAAGACTGGACAACAACGCCCACAACAGCAAGGAACTCTTCAGCATCGTCAAAGAGCTCTCCAACCCCAGCGCCGGAACCAACGACATCACTCCTTCACAAGACCTCTGCGACTCACTCGCCTCGATCTTCCACCGCAAGATCGCTGACATACACAACAGCTTCGGCGCACCAACCACGCACCCAACCGCCAAACCAATGCCCCCCACCACCACCCTCTGCACCTGGACCCCGGTCAGCACCGAAGACACCACCCGCACGATGAACACCATCCACTCCGGATCTCCAACCGACCCCTGCCCCCACCACGTCTTCAACAAGGCCGACTCCATCATCTCACCCCAACTCCGGGACATCATCAACACCTCCTTCCACACCGCCACCTTCCGAGCTCAGCGCCCTCCTGAAGAAACCCACAGCGGATCCCACCGACCTCAAGAACTTCCGCCCCATCTCGCTCCTCCCTTTTCCTGCCAAAGTCATCGAGAAGACCGTCAACAGACAGCTCGCCGCCTTCCTCGAGACGAACGGATCCCTCAACCCCTCGCAGTCTGGTTTTTGAGTAACCACAGCACCGAGACCGCATTGATCGCAGCCACCAATGACATCAGATCCCTGCTCGACAATGGAGAAACAGCGGCCCTCATCCTCCTGGACCTCTCTGCCGCGTTCGACACTGTCTGCCACCGCACCCTAGTACAGCGCCTCAGCAACGTCGGGATCCAAGAGAAGGCACTGAAGTGGATCATCTCGTTCCGCGCCGGAAGAACTCAGAGAGTCCGCCTCCCCCGTTCAGATCCGACGCCACCGAAGTCATCTGCGGCGTACCACAAGGATCATCACTCAGCCCAACCCTCTTCAACATCTACATGAGCCCCCTCGCAGCCATCGCACGCCAACACAACCTCAACATCATCTCCTACGCCGACGACACCCAGCTGATCCTCTCCGTCACCAACGACCCCGCCACCGCCAGAACCAGCCTCCAGGAAGGGATGAAAGATGTCGCCGAATGGATGAAGAACAGCCGCCTAAAACTGAACTCAGACAAGACGGAAGTCCTCATCCTGGGATCATCGCCCTCCACCTGGGACGACTCCTGGTGGCCCCCTGCCCTGGGCACCACTCCCAAGCCAACGGACCACGCACGCAACCTGGGCTTCATCCTGGACTCCTCCCTCTCGATGACCAGACAAGTCAACGCCGTCTCATCATCATACTTCAACACCCTGCGCATGCTCCGTAAGATCTTCCGATGGATCCCCACCGAAACCAGGAGGACGGTCACCCAGGCACTCGTCACCAGCCGACTGGACTACGGGAACACCCTCTACACCGGAACCACAGCCAAACTTCAGAAAAGACTCCAACGCATCCAGAACGCCTCCGCACGACTCGTCCTGGACATCCCCCGACACAGCCACATCTCCGGCCACCTGAGAGACCTGCACTGGCTCCCCGTCAGCAAGAGGACCACGTTCAGGCTCCTCACCCACGCACACAAGGCTCTCCATGACCTGGGCCCCATGTACCTCAACAACCGCCTGACCTTCTACACGCCCACCCGCCAGCTACGATGGACCAGCCTCACCCTCGCCGCCGTACCACGCATCCGCAGAGCCACCGGCGGAGGAAGATCCTTCTCCTACCTGGCAGCCAAGACTTGGAACTCCCTCCCCATCCACCTTCGGCTGACCCAGGGCCATCTCTCCTTCAGGAAGCAACTCAAGACCTGGCTCTTCGAGCAGTAACGGACCCCTCTCCCCCAGCACCTTGAGACCCTTCCGGGTGAGTAGCGCGCTATACAAATGCTATGATTGATTGATTGATTACTAAATGAACACAGGCCCTCCAGTGGGACCCCCATGGCACACTACTGAATGAACACAGACCCTACAGTGGGACCCCCATGGCACACTACTGAATGAACACAGCCCCTACAGTAAGACCCCCCCATTGCACACTGCTGAATGAACACAGGCCCTCCAGTGGGACCCCCATGGCACACTACTGAATGAACACAGGCCCTCCAGTGGGACCCCCCATGGCAAACTACTGGATGAACACAGACCCTCCAGTAAGACCCCCCATTGCACACTACTGAATGAACTCAGGCCCTCCAGTGGGACCCCCCAGGGCACACTACTGAATGAACACAGGCCCGCCAGTGGGACCCCCCATGGCACACTACTGAATGATCACAGCCCCTACAGTGGGACCCCCCATGCCACAGTACTGAATGAACACAGGCCCTCCAATGGGACCCCCCATGGCACACTACTGAATGAGCACAGGCCCTCCAGTGCCCACCCCCCCATGGAACACTACTGAATGAGCACAGGCCCTCCAGTGGGACCCCCATGACACACTACTGAATGAACACAGCCCCTACAGTAAGACCCCCCATGGCACACTTCTGAATGAACACAGACCCTCCAGTGGGACCCCCCATGGCACACTACTGAAAGAACACAGCCCCTACAGTAAGACCCCCCCATTGGCACACTACTGAATGAACGCAGGTCCTCCAGTGGGACCCCCCATGGCACACTACTGAATGAACACAGACCCTCCAGTGGGACCCCCCATGGCACACTACTGAATGAACACATGCCCTCCAGTGGGACCCCCCCATGGCACACTTCTGAATGAACACAGGCCTTCCAGTGGGACCCCCATGACACACTACTGAATGAACACAGACCCTCCAGTAAGACCCCCCGTGGCACACTACTGAATGAACACAGGCCCCCCAGTGGGACCCCCCCATGGCACACTACTGAATGAACACAGACCCTCCAGTGGGACCCCCCATGGGACACTACTGAATGAACACAGACCCTCCAGTAAGACCCCCATGACACACTAGTGAATGAACACAGCCCCTACAGTGGCCGCACGAGGCACTGTGGCCCCAGACCCGGACACTACTAGAATGGTGTTTAGTGAGGAGGCTCTCACAAGAGGGCGCTGTTGTGTCATGGTTGTATAGGGGTTCAGAGCAGCAGAGCCCCCGTCTAATGGCCCCCGGGGTGGGGGTGCCCCGTCCGTCTGTCATGTCCGATCCTGGCGGACTCTGGCTTCATGCACCCAGGGCTTCAGGGCGCTAGATCTGCACATCCTTCTGTCTGTTCTATTCCTGGCTGATGGCCGCCCAGAGAACAGACTCCCAGCCCCCAAAGGTGACGCCTCCTCCTCCTCCTGAATGACACAGGGGGCCTGAGGCGGTATCGCAGTTACACCCCCAAAATAACAGTGTCAGGAGCTGAGGGAGTGAGCGCCTCCGCCGTGTAATGAGGTGCCCTGAAGCCAGTCATCACTTTCCCTTCATAAGGAGCCGGCACCAGTCGGAACTGGTCTCCTACCAGAGAGAGAGGGCCCAGGGGGCTGGGGTATGCACGTCGGCCATTGGTGCCGCGAGGCACTGAGCCACAGGCATGACTGATCATCAACCATAGGCAGGACTGACCATCACTGACGCGGCACTGAGCCACAGGCAGGACTGACCATCACTGACGCGGCACTGAGCCACAGGCAGGACTGACCATCACTGACGCGGCACTGAGCCACAGGCAGGACTGACCATCACTGACGCGGCACTGAGCCACAGGCAGGACTGACCATCACTGACGCGGCACTGAGCCACAGGCAGGACTGACCATCACTGACGCGGCACTGAGCCACAGGCAGGACTGACCATCACTGACGTGGCACTTAGCCACAGGCAGGACTGACCATCACTGACGCGGCACTGAGCCACAGGCAGGACTGACCATCACTGACGCGGCACTGAGCCACAGGCAGGACTGACCATCACTGACGCCACCTTGGGGGCCTGACTCTGGCGGGTGGTTCCACGAGGCACTGAGCCACATGCAGGACTGATCATTACTGACGCCCCCTTTGGGGTCCTCACCACGGTCGGTGGAACCCGCTGACACTACTAGAGTCTGATGTGACCCAGCCCCAATGACCTTACTATTGTCTGACGTGCCCAGCTCCACTTACACTACCTTGCCCTGCTAACACTACTCCTGACATTCCTCTCCACCTGCTCTGCAGATACTCCTGTCCCTCAGCCCTACTGACTCTCCTGTCCCCAGCCCTACTGACACTCCTTTCCCCAGCCCTACTGACACTCCTGACCCCAGCCCTACTGACACTCCTGACCCCAGCCCTACTGACACTCATGACCCCAGCCCTACTGACACTCCTGACCCCAGCCCCACTGACTATCCCGTCACGCAGTCCTGCTGCCACTGCTACTACACAGCCCTTCTAACACTACTGCTGACACTACTGCCCCAGCCCTGCTGTCACCCTTCCCTAATGACACTCCTGTCCCGCAGCCCTACTGACACTCCTGTCCCCAGTCCTGCTGCCACTTCTGCTGCCACTACTGTTGCATAGCCCTTCTGACACTACTGCTGACTCTCCTGTCACCCAGCATTGTTGACACTCCTTCACCTCAGCCCTGCTGTCACCCAGCCCTGCTGACCTCCTTTCCCTCAGCCCTGCTGTCACCCTGCCCTGCTGACACTCCTGTCCCTCAGCCCTGCTGTCACCCTGCCCTGCTGACACTCCTTTCCCCAGCCCTGCTGTCACCCTGCCCTGCTGACACTCCTGTCCCTCAGCCCTGCTGTCACCCTGCCCTGCTGACACTCCTTTCCCTCAGCCCTGCTCTCACCCTGCCCTGCTGACACTCCTGTCCCTCAGCCCTGCTGTCACCCTGCCCTGCTGACACTCCTTTCCCCAGCCCTGCTGTCACCCTGCCCTGCTGACACTCCTGTCCCTCAGCCCTGCTGTCACCCTGCCCTGCTGACACTCCTGTCCCCAGCCCTGCTGACTCTCCTATCCCCAGCCCTGCTGACACTCCTTTCCCCAGCCCGGCTGTCCCCAGCCTTCTGACACTCCTGTCCCCAGCCCTGCTGACTCTCCTGTCCCCAGCCCTGCTGACACTCCTTTCCCTCAGCCCTGCTGTCACCCTGCCCTGCTGACACTCCTTTCCCCAGCCCTGCTGTCCCCAGCCCTGCTGACACTCCTGTCCCCAGCCCTGCTGACTCTCCTGTCCCCAGCCTTCTGACACTCCTGTCCCCAGCCCTGCTGACTCTCCTATCCCCAGCCCTGCTGACACTCCTATCCCCAGCCCTGCTGACTCTCCTGTCCCCAGCCCTGCTGACACTCCTATCCCCCAGCCCTGCTGACTCTCCTGTCCCCAGCCCCGCTGACTCTCCTATCCCCAGCCCTGCTGACTCTCCGGGCCCCAGCCCTGCTGAGACTCCTGCGCCTTCAATTCCCTGTTTCCTCCTCAGAGAGGGGTCTGTAGGCTCTGCCTCTTGGAAGCGGCCCTTGCTCTGATGGAGTTCCGTCGGTGCCTACTCATCACCTGTGCCCTCCTGGCTCTGACGCAACAGGTGACCTCTACCTGTACCCTGCAGTCAGGGAGGCAGCAAGCCCTCTCCACGCCTGGGCATGTCCTCCTGGGGGCCATCATTGACGTGTACTCGGGGGTGACACTGACTGCGACCAGCTTCAGGGACAGTCCCGTGCCAGCCACCTGCCAGAGGTAAGGAGGTCTGTGTCTGTGACTCGTGGTGCCCATGTGCAGTGGCGCCCTATGGGAGACGTGTGCCCCTTAGTGTCTCATGCCAGTCTCTATGATGCAGGGTGGAGCTGCCCCCTCTGCAGTGGTGCCCTATGGGGAACGTGTGCCCTTTAGGGTCTCATGCCAGTCTCTGTGGTGCAGGGTGGTGGCACCCTTCTACACTGGTGCCCTATGGGGGACGTGTGCCCTTCAGAGTCTCATGCCAGCCTCTGTGGTACAGGATGATACTGCCCATCTGCAGTTGTGCCGCATGGGGGACATGTGCCCTTACTTAAGGATCTGCTCCTCAGGGTCTCATGCCAGCCTCTATGGCGCAGGGTGCTGCTTGTCTGCAGTGGTGCCCTGTGGGGGATGAGTGGCCCTCAGGGTCTCATGCCAGCCTCTATGGCGCAGGGTGCTGCTTGTCTTCAGTGGTGCCCTGTGGGGGATGAGTGGCCCTCAGGGTCTCATGCCAGCCTCTATGGTGCAGGGTGCTGCTTGTCTGCAGTGGTGCACTGTGGGGGATGAGTGGCCCTCAGGGTCTCATGCCAGCCTCTATGGCGCAGGGTGCTGCTTGTCTGCAGTGGTGCCCTGTGGGGGATGAGTGGCCCTCAGGGTCTCATGCCAGCCTCTATGGTGCAGGGTGCTGCTTGTCTGCAGTGGTGCCCTGTGGGGGATGAGTGGCCCTCAGGGTCTCATGCCAGCCTCTATGGTGCAGGGTGCTGCTAGTCTGCAGTGGTGCCCTGTGGGGGAGGAGTGGCCCTCAGGGTCTCATGCCAGCCTCTATGGCGCAGGGTGCTGCTTGTCTGCAGTGGTGCCCTGTGGGGGATGAGTGGCCCTCAGTGTCTCATGCCAGCCTCTATGGTGCAGGGTGCTGCTTGTCTGCAGTGGTGCCCTGTGGGGGATGAGTGGCCCTCAGTGTCTCATGCCAGCCTCTATGGTGCAGGGTGCTGCTTGTCTGCAGTGGTGCGCTGTGGGGGATGAGTGGCCCTCAGGGTCTCATGCCAGCCTCTATGGTGCAGGGTGCTGCTTGTCTGCAGTGGTGCCCTGTGGGGGATGAGTGGCCCTCAGGGTCTCATGCCAGCCTCTATGGCGCAGGGTGCTGCTTGTCTGCAGTGGTGCCCTGTGGGGGATGAGTGGCCCTCAGGGTCTCATGCCAGCCTCTATGGTGCAGGGTGCTGCTTGTCTGCAGTGGTGCCCTGTGGGGGATGAGTGGCCCTCAGGGTCTCATGCCAGCCTCTATGGTGCAGGGTGCTGCTAGTCTGCAGTGGTGCCCTGTGGGGATGAGTGGCCCTCAGGGTCTCATGCCAGCCTCTATGGTACAGGGCGGTGGCACCCGTCTGCACTGGAATAGGAATCTTCATATCAGAAAATCAAAGGGACAGACCCGGGGGTAGTAAAGTTTTCAAAATCCCTACACCTTTAACTCCTAACCCCTGATCAATTCTGGTAAATCTGTTCCCTGTCGTTATCCAGGTCCCAAATTCGCGAGAAATGTCAGTCATGTTAGCTATGAATCCTTTTATCTGATGGCCTGCAGCAGCCGGCAGCGGAGTCTGCCGGTCTGGTGCTGATGAGATGCGTGAAGCCAGTCCATCCGTCAGCCGTAAGCTCAGTGCCGACTGCCCACATCAGAAGCCGAACCATCGTCCAGAGCAGACGGCCGCTGATCTTCAAATCATTAAGGGGCATATCAACAAGGCGGCGCTAAAAAATTATCGCCGCTTTTGCGTCCGTTTTTGGATGAAAAGCGGCGATAATGTTATCGCTTTATCAGCAAGGTCACGCTATCGCGTGAATCCCTGCCTTAGCGCCCTTTCCCGTAACACCCCCCTTTGCATCTGTAATGAGAAGCAAAGTGGGCATTCCGCCCCAAAATAACTGGAGAAATGTCGCTAACCGACATTTCTCCAATTATCAATGGGCTCGCTAACAAGCATAGCGATAAGAAAAGTAGCGCTAACCCCTGTTATGGCTACTTTCCTTACGCCTGCTTTTGGTTTGACTTAGCCATGATATCCTATGTGAGGTGGATATCATGGCTGAGTCTGCCCTGCCCTATCAACAAGCTAGCGCCAAATGTTGAGCGATTATCGCTGGATTTCCAGCGATAATCAGACATTTGGCAGCTTGTGCCAGGAATTTTATCGCTTTTTCATTCTGTCCTTCTATAAAGTCTTTCTCAGCCTTATTCAATCTACACGAACCTCTAACGGTCATTGGGTCCGGAACAATAATTTGTGATAAGCCTCATAGAATGGAAAACAGTTTTCGCCTCTGCTTTCGGATTTTAAGTTTTAACCATCGTCTCACAATTCGAAAAATAACACTGAGCTCGAACTTGACTATAAAAGACTAAGGGGCATATTATCAAGAAACGGCGTTAAAATTATCACCGCTTTAGCGGCAGAAAGCTGCCGCTAAAGTGGCGATAATGGGCTTGATAATATGCCCTTGAGAATTCCCATAGAAGCCCATGTTCTGGTGTCAACATGGGCTTCTATGGAATTCTCTGCGGTATATTATCAAGCCCATTATCACCGCTTTAGCGGCAGTTTTCTGCCGCCAAAGCGGCGATAATTTTAACGCCGTGCTTGATAATATGCCCCTATAAAAGACTCATGATTGTACTAAAAGTTAACCCTGGGCGTACTTTGTGTAGTCGCGCTACACGTAGCTACGCAAAGTGTTCTTTGCACTATGCACACTACGCAGAGGTACGCGAACTACGTAGTGCGGTAGGGAAATGCTGTTCGCAATGATTGCACAGTGCCGTATGCTTGTCCGCGCTGTGCAATCATTGCGAACGGCATCATGTACAGTGCAAGCAGTCGTTTTCTGCCACTCGAGAAGATTTGTACTCAAGCGGCAGCTTTCTCAACACACACCGGTAATATCTCATCGCGAGCGGTCGCGAGCATACGCGACCACTTGCAATGAGAAACCTGACCTCCCCGCGTTGAGAATCTCGCCGGGAGGTTTATTTACCACGCTTGCGATCAGCAACTTAATGTTGCCAATCGCCAACGAGGAAAAAGTCTCACCGGGATGTTGATTTTGCTCTCTTGCGGTCACCAACTTGACGTTGATGACCGCGAACGAGCAAAAAATGCTTGCTACTCTACGTGTTTTTGCATTGTGCTACGTGCAATTTGCGTAGCGCGTAGTTGCGCAAACTACGCACACTCCGCGAGCGTAGCGTAGTCATCCACCCAGGCCTTCTAAAAGTGATGGGTGAGGAAGGGGCAGGTGGTGGTGAGGAACAGCAGCCAGCGTGGCCAGGGCAAGACGTGCAGCTTGAGGCATTTCTGGATACCCATAACTTTGAAATACTTGTAGCAATCTAAAGCAAGCACTGTGGGAAATATTCCCTTCTGATCCATCTCGGCGTAATATATTCATATTAAACGTGTGTTGTTCATTTCAATGTGACTTGGTAGATCTAGTGTCAGCTGAAGCACGCTCGACAGTATACAAAAGACCCACCAGTAAATCGATCATCATGACTGTGGCAGATGCTGCGACTACTATTGAAATGCAACAACATTTCGGGGTTTTTCAGACCATGATTTTACTAAAATCAGATCGAAAAAGAAAGAAAAAAGAAAAAATCTACTCGTAAACACCACTGTGCAAATTCAACAAAACTTGCAGTTCTTCTCACTGTAACCCTGTGCGTTCTTGTAAACTCAGGCATCGTTCATGGGGGTTTTATAAAAAACATTGATGACTTTCAGTTTTATGAATTCTCAGATCAGATAGGAGCCGAACTCCTGCCTTTTTGCACTCTTTGTCTCTTTGTCTCTCTCTTCTTCTGACACTCCTGCATTTTTGGCACTTTGTGTCTCTTTGTCTCTCTCTTCTTCTGACACTCCTGCATTTTTGGACTCTTTGTCTCTTTGTCTCTCTCTTCTTCTGACACTCCTGCATGTTTGGCACTCTTTGTCTCTTTGTCTCTCTCTTCTTCTGACACTCCTGCATTTTTGGACTCTTTGTCTCTTTCTTCTTCTGACACTCCTGCATTTTTGGACTCTTTGTCTCTTTGTCTCTTTCTTCTTCTGACACTCCTGCATTTTTGGCACTCTTTGTCTCTTTGTCTCTCTTTTCTTCTGACACTCCTGCATTTTTGGACTCTTTGTCTCTTTGTCTCTTTCTTCTTCTGACACTCCTGCATTTTTGGCACTCTTTGTCTCTTTGTCTCTCTCTTCTTCTGACACTCCTGCATTTTTGGACTCTTTGTCTCTTTGTCTCTTTCTTCTTCTGACACTCCTGCATTTTTGGCACTCTTTGTCTCTTTGTCTCTCTCTTCTTCTGACACTCCTGCATTTTTGGACTCTTTGTCTCTTTGTCTCTTTCTTCTTCTGACACTCCTGCATTTTTGGCACTCTTTGTCTCTTTCTTCTTCTGACACTTGCTCGTTCGCTGTCCCTAGCCTCTGCTCGGTTGGTTCTCATTCTTCCATGATCGTCTCTGGAATGCATTCTTCTGACACAATGGCTCTGAATCCCCCACCACTTTACAGCCCCTCCTCTTCCCTCTGCACTCTACCTTCTTCCAGTTTGTGGTGCACACTTTCGCTTTCTCCTGCTTGGTGTATTGTGGGTATTCTTGGCTCATTCACCACAGATGGCACACTTGACATCGCTTGACTTTGCGGCCTTTGCCTGCTGTTTTCTCCTCCCTCTGAATGTTTGTTTTGTGCTTGCGCTTGACTCTGCAGAGCTCTGGGTTTGTCTTTCTCTTCTTCACAGGCTTGTCTCACCCTCTTGCTTTGGGAAGCATGAATCTAGTGTTGTAGTCAGCTACACTTAACGGTAATGTTCCTCCCAAGGACGACTGGAAAAGGTCCCTTCCAGCATGGTTCAAGCCATGCTTCTCTGACATGTTTCTTCTCCAGGACCAATCGACTGGACATAGATCAGTCGCTGCTCTTTACCCGCAGGCGCGGTTCCCAGCAAACAGAACTACATCAGCCGATCCTTTGCAGTAGTCAAGGACCAATTAACTATTCCATTCAAAGAGCAGCTGCAGGCACGGACAGGATTCTCCTGGCTCTCCACGTCAACACTCTGTGAAAGGAGAGTCCAGTCCTTCGATCTGGAGGGCTTTGAAGGATCATCACAAAGGACAATCATAAGAGCCCCCTGTCATTTCAAAGAGGTAGGCACGCACACCGGGGCCATCCTAGACCTCAGAGAACTGTCCTGAATGCCTGAGGCCTCTGGGCTGTAACTATACTTGAATCCCTGGTCAATCTCCAGTGCTACACACAGCAGGTGACAGTTACTGCCAGACACGGGATCGCCAGGAGGCTTTGACTCACAGACACTCGGAGTACACTTACTGACTACGCTGGAGGCCTTATAGTACATTTGAGTTACTTCTCCATCATTTGGAGGCAACAGAACTTGAATTTGGACCAAGGTGTAAGGGCACATGCTAACAGCATAAGGCCTTTTGAACACTGGAGACATCGTCCATCAATAGGGATGCTTAATCACTACGTTTACCGCTGAATTTATTATGCTGATATCCCCATTTTCGTTACTCTATCCTTGCCCTGAATAAGCCCTTATGAAGGGTGAAACGCGTTGGCTGTTTCCACATTTGTACAAAGGACTTTGAAAATAAAAAGACTTGCAACAGAAACCGACAACGTCTTCTAAATGAACTCTTCTTTTTGTGTACTGTAGTATTTTGGATCTTTTGTGTTTCCTCTTATCAGCTTTTTTCTTCTACTCAGAGCAGTCCCATAATTTTATTCTTCAATTGTGAGCTGCAAACTGTCTCCAGAGAACTCTAAAATCCATTCTGGGAAATCAATTTCATCAACAATTATTTGTCAACAGTGAGGCTATCATACCTCTAGGCCTCTTGGTGGGGTACTCTTCAACTCAATGGAGACAAGCTACTACCAGAATATAATGGAGTCCATTGCAGATAGACATCAGAACAATCAAAATGGCTTCACAACATCAGGGCCAGATGGAGCAGTTAGCTCTGCTACGCGTCACTCCCTCGCTTACGGGGTAGCACCCAAAGCACATAAGAACACCAACGGTGTCGAAGGCTAGGAAGACCCGCCTGTGACGCGAACACTAATTGCAAGGCGATCAAGGTGAGTGATTAAGACCCTTGGGACCCCCTATTTACTCAGTACGAGTCCCACCTCGAACTGTGAAAGGGTGGTATTTATTTCATTTTTCTCTACTGTTGCTTTTTTCCTCTGTGACCAAAACATCACTTACCGGTGGATTGTCCACCACATACCTTAAACGCAAAAGAGCATTACAGGATACCCACTTTTGGAACTCATAATGATGACTTTTACCAGATCCCTTTGCAGGCAAAATGGCACTCATTCTGCCATTAATTGCAATAGGATAACTCTCTCCACATGAAAAGGAAAAGAAAAGAAGATGGAAAGAGACAAAGGACTTTGCCTCACAACTCATCACTGAAAGGAAGAAAGGACAATTTTCAAGAAATAGCATACAGAGAGGGACATAGGACTTCGCCCCAAAGCTGTCCCATTCATAGAAACGGTGATAGGACTACCTCGCAGAGCTCATGATATTCTCAGAAAAATAGGCGGCCATCTTGGACTGGCTTCAGTGCCTATAGGATTGAATCATTCCCGAGCAGACACAAACAACTTCCACTGTTTTGGACTCAAGCTTCCATGTACACAGGTGAGAAACTTACCTAGCCCTATCCCCACTACCCTGCTCCAACACCATCCTTACACCTACACCGACCCGACCTGTCAGTGCCTCAACTCTTTGCCCTCACCACCTGCCACGACCGCCTCCCCTCAGCCTCCCCTCACATTAGCTCCTACCACACCACAGTACATTATACAATTACAGCCCTGCTGACACAGTTCTGGCCCCTCACCAGTCAATAAGCATGACCGCTCACAACTCCTCCCCCCATAACCACCCCTCCTCAGTACCTCTCCCCCCACCACTGCACTTTACATATTTGCATCCCTGGTTACTCAGGAATGGCCCCCTCTCACCTGCCAAAATGCACGGTCGCTCATAACTCCTCAAGCCGGAAATCTCCCTTCTAGCCTTAGCTCACACCTCCCACCTTTCTACCTCTCTTAAGGTTAGTGTTCAATTTCATGATGGAACACTCAGGTCACCATACATACACCATCAAATACCCACCTAACCTCTCAAAAAAAGCAGCTAAACGTTTTAAACATTCTCTGCTGAAAACATACCCTGAGACCCCAATAACAGACCCCTACTTCTGTACAAAGAGGGGCTTTATAACCAATGACAATTATTTTTTACACTAAGAGAAGAGCTCAATGGAGGAAAGCTTTTTACGCCCTGTTCTCAGTTTTCTCGTCCAGGAAAACAGCATATGGTCTCAAGATTTCTATAATACCCTCTCCGCTTTACAGTGCTGCTGCAACGACCACCATTTATCATAATGGGATTATCCTCATGCAATCTTCAGACCGAAATGTAATCTTACTTGATAACATCTTTCCTCTCATCAAGGATAAAGTCCTCAGAACCTCTCCCCCTCCTCAGGCACCACTAATTCCATAACCCCCCCATGTCCACTCTGCAATCCCTCCCAAGACACTCACCTCTTACAAACTAATCTACCCACACTCCCATCCCTGTGCCAGCAGACATCCTAGGTTTTGAGAACCTCCCCCACAACACCTACATCAACACTCCCTCACCTAGTACCCAAACAAGCAACATCTCCTACAATCGACCCCTGAACACCAGGCACTCCCCCATTCCACTATCCTCTTCGCACACCCTTCCGAGACATACCCCCAACCAGGATAGCCTGACTGGTAGTTCTCACCTTGCAGACTCAGTTCACCGCTACCCTCCTATCCACATCCCGAACCCATTCACCCCTCCACTACACTCAGACAAAACAATTACCACGGCCCCCACCCCTGACTTCGAGACTCGATGAAATCCTACTTTTGCCCCAAAATATCAAAGATGACCTCCAAATGCTATGGAACTTGATCTGGCAGCAACCCAAGATCAGATGACATGCTGAAGATGTGAATTGGAAACACCACAGCAATAGCCCCACAAGCCAGTACCAGTTGCAATTTCGATCGCCTAATCAACCACCTCCAAGATGGAGAACAGTTCTTTACTGCAATACCACAACCTGACCGGTCCGCAGGAAGAATCCTCTATCCGCCAATGATTTACACTTCCTTCCCCTTTCTTGTGATCTCACCCTTCCCAGCCAGAACACAGAAAACTTGAACAACCTGAATAAACTCTCCCTAATCGAAACCATCCATGTCGATAAGCACAGAGGCCCTAATCACATAACTAGAGGTATAATCCTAGAGAATCTTGTGCAAGTTCCGCTAACACAGAAACCTTCAACCTCCACCTTCTAAATTGTAGATCCGCTTCAAAACATGCAGCTGACTTTGCTGATCTTATACTCACTCACGAACCTGACCTCCTATTCCTAACCGAAACATGGTTAAATGAGTTATCAACGCCTATCCTCGACATACTTAGTCCCCCTAACCATGACATCACCAGACTAGACAGACCCAATAGACCAGGAGGCGGTATTGCCTGCATTCACCGGAACAGTGTCTCAGTGCACCGCTCACTTTCACCGGTTCTATCCTCATGTGAATACCTCTGTTTAGAGATCACAAGTAACAACAAACCAACCTGTTCACTGCACACATTCTACCGCCCGCCAGGTGATAACCTCACCTTCATAGAGCAATTTATGGAGATTGTGACCACCAATATTGGTCAACACAATACCCAAATATTCCTTGGAGATTTCAGCCTCCATTGGAATAACCTTAACAACCCGGCAGTAAATAGCCTCAAAACATTCTTCTCGGACCTTGACCGTATCCAAATCTGCGATAGCCCCACACATGTCAAAGGCTCAACCCTTGACTTGGTTATTGCAAATCCAGAGGCCATTCAGCTGAACACGATCCTCCCATGTGATGGGTCTGATAATCATTCCATCACCTGCTACTTCAAGGAATCAGTTAATCTACGCTCAGCACAATCTACAAGACCTAAAATATGGAAGAGAAACCTAAAAAACTCCCTCACTGACCTATCCTCATCCGCCAGGGTCAGCCTCTTGCTCCCCCCAGAAGACCTATCTGATGTTCAAGCTTTGACAAACCACTACTTTAACTCTATGACCACAATATTAGATACAACCACTCCACTACCACTGAAGAGGCTCTCCACAAAGGACTCTAAACCCTGGTACGACGGTAGACTCAACAAGGACAGACGAGCCCTTAGACTAGTTGAACGGCGATGGAGGTCATCACCTTCCCCTTACCACCTTAAACTGCTTAGAGCTACCAGAAACTCCTATTATAGAAAGCTTAGACATTCAAAAGCAGACCTTTAAAAAAATCAGTTAGACCAAGCCAAGAACTGACCCAAAAAACTATTTGAACTAGTTAAAACTCAATCTATTGGCCTACCTCACCCTCCCCAAGCTGGTCAACGCACACCACCTATCTGTGAAGAATTTGCCTCCTTCTCCACGAAAATGACAGAACTCTTGAAGACGGACCTACTTAAGGCCTTAGTAGCTCAGACTGACACTGAGATGGATACGTCATTACACACTCTAGCAACCCCAATCTCTTGCACATCTTAGCTCGCCCTCAAAAATAACGCCTCATGGTCCTCCTTCACAACTTACAGTGAAGAATCAATTCTAAAAACACTCACGTCCTTGAATCCTTCCAACCACTTCTCAGAGCTTCTTCCTGCATACTACCTAAAAGACTTCATACCGCTGCTTCTGCCATTTTGGACAAAGATTATCAATGCCTCTCTACGCCAAGGAATTATTTCGGATATTTTGAGATGAGGCAAGTATCCCCCATCCTAAAAAAACTGACGGCAGACCCCGTGGGCTTAAATAACTACCGACCGATTTCCAACATCCCAACTCTGGCAAAACTACTAGAAAAATGTGTACTCATCCAGTTAGACAACCACATCATCAATTTCAACCTGCTCAATAAATTCCAACCTGGCTTCCGTGCAGGGCATAGTACTGAATCGGCTTTGACCCACATAGTAGACAACGCACTAAAAATCCTAAACCAGAACGAATCCTGTCTACTTCTCCTGCTTGACTTATCCTCTGCCTTTGACACCGTCAAACATGATAATCTACTAGACCTCTTGAAATATTGAATGGGCTTATCAGGGTCAATTCTAAATTGATTTACCTCTTTCCCCCTAAATAGATCCCAAAGTTTAAAGGTCAATCAATCCTTGTCCATGGCCATCCCAGTCACATTAGGAGCCCTGCAGGGCCCCTCCCTCTCACCTACACTGTTCAACCTATTCATGGAGCCGCTCACTGTTATCCTCAACTCATCAAATATCCACTTTCACATGTGCACAGATGACACGCAACTATATCTAAAGATAAACTCTCCAGAGGACATCAAATCTCTCAATCTAACGTTACAAAAAACTCAGTCAGGGATGACGGAAAACCACCTCAAACTCAACGTCCTCAAAACTGAATTCCTTCTAATCGCTCCACCTAACCAATCAGCCATCACACAAGAATGGCTTAAACAACTTACAGTGCTCAACTGCCAACCTGTTATAATTGAGTCAGCAAAATCGCTGGGAGTAACTCTGGCCAGTAATATAACCATGCAAAAACATATCAGTGTAGCAGCAAAAGGAGCAAACTTTCAGAGGAACACCTTGAGAAAATGAAAACCCTTCCTTCCAGCAACTGACTTTAAACTGGCAGTCCAAGCACTAGTATTCCCTAAACTAGAATATGGTAGTGCAACTCTCTGTGGGCTCACTAGATCTTCAGCTGCCCCCCTAAGAGCATCAGTCAACTCAGCGGCCAGGCTCATCACTGGTTCCAAAAGAAATTGCCACATTTCCCCCGACTTCAAAGCTCTCAACTGACTACCCTTTGGAAGCAAGAATTCAATAAAAAATTGCTTGCATGATGCAGAAAGCCCTACATCACAACACCCTGAGGTATCTGGCCCAGAAGATGGAGCTCTCATGCGGAAACAGATCCTCCAGGAGCGCCAGTAACCTTCTTTCCAAGAGGGCCAGGACAGTCACCCAGGCCCTCGTCAGCAGCACGCTGGACTACGGAAACGCCCTCTATGCAGGAGCCTCGGCCAACTCCTGAAACGACTTCAACGCATTCAGAACACCTCTGCACGCCTGATCCTTGCTGCAGCCACATCACACCCCACCTGAGAGACCTTCACTGGCTCCCCGTCAACAAGAGGATCACCTTCATGCTCCTCATCCACGCACACAAGGCACTCCACAACACCGGATCAGCGTACCTCAACAGACGACTCAGCTTCTACACCCCCAACCGCCAGCTCCGCTCCACTGACCTCGCCCTCCCACAGTCCCCTGCATCTGAAGAGCGACCTCCGGTGGCAGATCGTTCTCCCACGTCGCCGCCAAGCCCTGGAACACCCTCCCCATCCCCCTACGGCAGACCCAGGACCGGCTAACCTTCAGAAGACTCCTCAAGACCTGGCTTTTCGAGCCGTAGCAGCACTCCCACCACCCCCCCAGCGCCTTGAGACCCTCACAGGTAAGTACTGCGCTTTACAAATGTTCTGATTGATTAATTCTGAAGCCACAAACATTTGCCAAAAAGAAAACATACAACCGCACCTTCTTTGTAATTGCCCCATGGATCTGGAATGCATTCCCCCAGAAACCAGACTGAATCCCTCAACTGCCTCTTTCAAAAAAGAAGTTAAATCTCTTCTCATGACGAAATTCACTTGATCTGTGTATCTGACTCTTAGAACAACTAGATTCAACGTAAGACATTACTTTGAAATACAATGTTTCTTTTGTTCAACTACCTTACTTTTAAAGCGCTCTGATGTACGCAAGGGTCATGTTCGTGCTATATAAAACATTCAAAATAAACATTTATAAAATAAATACATCTCTTCAAAATTTAACTGCATGAAATTCAAGGGACCATTGTCACAAATAGTTTTTTGCCCACAGTTAGCTGCTGGCAAATAATGCACCTTTGACACAAACTCACAGCTGAATGTACAGGACTCAAGAGGGCAACATCTGGCCATTTCATCTGCATAGAGTTCTCTGGCAGTAACAAAATCCTATAAACTCTGTGTGCTGCGCATTTTTCAACTAATAGCTCTACAGGCCTCTGCGGCGCTTCTATAAAATCCATGACATATTTCCATTTCTGATTAGGAAGCCAGCGGAGGCTAAGAAACTCCTCTCGGAACATAACTACCTAAAGCTGAAGTAAATGGTGAGACATCAGACTGTTGGAAAGGCAATCAGTTCAGCCATCTGTGCAGATGTTACATTACACAAATAGGAGGCCTCCATGACACCCCCCCTGGTGCACACGGCATATGCTGCTTTCAGAATTCCTAAGCCGTCTCTCAACAATCGGTCATTAAAAACCATTGCTTACCACATTAATGAAAAAATTCAATTGAGTAAGATACTAATAGTAAAAAACTTCATGCTTTGGCAATATTCCATTTGACAAAATCAATGGATTTTTAATTTTCCATAAACAATTTGTGGCTAACTAACAATTTATGTTATTTATGGTAAAAGATGGCAGAGTGATGGTCCAATAACTGGCTTGTTTGTCTTTCATCCTTACATAAGCGTTCTGTGGGAGCGCAGCTGGAGGAACTTTACGTTTTTTTTCAGCACAATCAAAAATCTGACAAAGCGGGCAGTTCATCTGTAGTCTGTGACTTTCAGGCACTCAATCACAGCTCTTCTGCATGCGCAGAATCCTCTTATTAAAATATATGTCTTAGAGAATGTCTATATTCCCTTAGCAGGGCTGGGCAGGTGCAAGTTATAGGTTCGGATGTCTCCCATCGATGATTACTTAACCAGAAATGCTTTCTATCATCCATGTTGTGCCTACTCGGAGGCAGGTCTGAAGTCGGTAGCTTGCGAGGTCGAAACATGATGATCTGCTGTTTGACCGTAGAAGACAAATAGCTGTCAATAACAAGGCAGGTCTGACATCACCTTGCTATTTGGGGATGATGGGTCTAACCATAGGAGCTGCTTTGGAGTGTCAGACTTTGAGCTGCGGAGTTTGTGGCAGAGCTGTATGTGGCAATCGTGGCTTATTACATTTTGGCCAGTGAGTCCAAACTCCAATATTATTTGGGCCTGAGATGTGCTTTATGTTCATCTTAAGGCTTTCCTATATGTGCTTGAAACCCAGCTATCAAGAAGCTGTGCGTCCCACCACGCAGGTCTTCAGAGCCATATGAGATGGTCGGGATCAATTTTGCCCTGATCACTTCTATAAGTGGTCTCATTGAAGGCCCAGACAGGAACTTTGCCAGTTTTCCAAAGGCGTTTTGGAGAGCTCCCTGTTCTGGATGCATTTCTTTGGGAGAGGAATGAGTCGCAGCTGTCTGTTTAAATGCCTCGATACATGTAAGTGTTATCTTTGGAAATCTAGCTGCTACTTAAAAAGCATTCTCCCTGCTTTATGAGTTTAATTTTTATTATCATTGTTTTGGTCGTTTGTAAATACTTGGTGGTTCTTGTCACTACTTTTTGGAGAGTTTGTAGCAATCGTTGAAGGCCTATTTTGTCCACCAGGTGATATGCTAGACCCCATCTTCACCTCTAGCGACTGCATCAGGTACAGCCACACCACAGAACTCACCTGGACCTTCCACTCCATCTTCCACTTTAACATCCCCCACTCACGGAGCTCTGCCTCCAGTCTGCCCAATGCCCACCGCCGCAGCTGAGGCAAAGTCTCATAGAAAACATGGATGAACTTCCTCAACACAACCTACCACATCTCCTCCAACAACCTAGCCCAGAACATCAGAACCTTCAACATCTGGATCACCAACTACACCAACAGCGTCGCTCTCATTGGCAACAACACCCACAGAATGTCTACCAAGCAGGCTAGCCGGCACAATGAAGACATCTGAGCCGCTGAACAAAGCTGTAAACAACGGGAAAGGAGATGACTGACAAGACCGCCTTCAAGACAGCCCTCGACCATAGACAGTTGAGAGATTTGAAGATAAAAGGCCTTAGACTCACTCATCAACTCAAGCTCCAATAACAGCAAAGAACTCTTCAACATTGTCAAAGAATTCGCCAACACGCAGAAGTCAACACCCTAGCAAAGAAATCATCACCAGACCCTAACTATTTGAGCTCCCTGCTCCCATTCCCAGCCAAAGTATTATAAAAAGCCATCAACCAATGACTCTCCTCACATCTGGAATGGCAGTTCCTACTCGACTTCTCCCAATCCAGATTCAGCAGCAACAACAGCATTGAAACAGCCCTTATTATGGCTACTGATGACATCCGAGCCCTACTCGACCAAGGAGAGTCTGTGGTTCTGATCCTCCTAAACCTCTCGGCAGCCTTCGATACGTTCTCCCACCACACACTCATCACAAGGCTGCCCAACATAGGCATCCAGGGAGCTGCTCTCAGATGGATTGCCTCTTTCTCCACCAGGAGAATGCAAAAACTCCACTTCACCTCCGCAACCAAGGAAATCATCTGTGGAGTACCCCAAGGATCCTCACTCAGCCCCACCCTCATCAACATTTATATGACACCTCTGGTCTGCATCGGCCAAACTCCAGGGCCTCAAAATCATATCCTACGCTGACAAAACACGACTCATCCTCTCCCTCTCTGAAGACACAACCAACACCAAGACCAACTTTCACAACTGCATAGCAGACGTCACTAGTTGGATGAAAAGCAACTGCCTGAAGCCCAAGACGGACAAGACAGAGTTTCTCATTTTCACAAACAAAAGCTCTTCTTGGGATGCATCCTGTTGGCTCCCAGAACTTGGACCAACTCCTACCCCTACTGAGCATGGTAGAATAGCAGTTTTATGGATGCATTGTTTGTTTCTCCAGTTGACTGTCAGTGTTGTGTTCTACTTTATTTCTACAAATCATGTTTTAGTTTATCTTTATGAATTATGCACCATGCAATCATTGAGTGTTTTCACATTGGTCTCTATACCACCTTGTTTTCTAGCAGATTATTTTCTACTGCACGATATAGTGTTGTATAGGTTTTATTGTGCTCCAGTATCCAGTGAGTTTTTTATGGGATGTCACTCTCCGTGTGACATACTTGTTTACAGCTTGGTGTTAGCGGCACACCACTTCCTTTTTGCAAACTATATGAGACACACCGTATTCCGTTATTTGCTTTCATTGTTTTGCACTTTCTATTTCACAATGACTTTGCAAGATGTCACCCTGCACTTCACTCATCACAGTAATAATAGGAATGGTTTTCGGAGGACTGGCACTGCTCTTTGTTTTTTGGGTCTTACAATTATTCCTTGTTTTGGCTTTATTCTTCACGTCGCACTATGGTATTCCGCAGTCTTTTTTCTGTGTCCATTTGTGTTACCCCATTACTTCCGGGTATTTGACTGTTGGTGAAGTGTCCTTCTGACAACGCGCCTGCTACGAATGATTCATGCTTTAAATGGATTAATTAGCGTTGAATCTGTTTTATGCAGATCGAGTGTTGGGCTCGACCTCTAGGATTATTCCTTCCTGATTAAGATGACGGCCATTCAGTGTCAGGCTGTCTTAAAATATCGGCTATGCTTGGTTTGGGTTCTGGGTTCTCGCATACTAGCATGGCAGGTTCTGGGGCACTCTAATCGGATTCATGATTTGGTCACATCCATAACAGTAGCCAATACACTTTGTTTGTTGCATGTGGGTTATTGTTTGACCATCTGGGATAGGTTGTGCAAATTCTTGCACCTCTCTCTTTCTTGACTTTCTTCTTTTCTTTTTCTTTCTTTTTTAACACTGCTCCAGGTTTTTCTCACATGGCTCTTAGTTTCTGACTTGTTATTTCACATCTCATGAAATTAGCTTCTCTTTACACATTGATCAAATGTCCAGCCCATGTTTGAGCCTGCAATTTTGTATTTCGTATCTATATGTCTGTTTCATATATAAGCGATTTTTGGCATTTGTATTTATAGATTCTCATGACGACGGGCAATTGTAACGCCTAAAATGCATTGGGATCGGCCATATTGTTGTACCACCACATGTTATCAATTAACTGAGTACCTTGTAGAGTACCATTATTTTTTCATCGCTTGAAAATTAAATGGACTGAGCAAGATTTAGTGTTATAGTGATCATTTGAACTGTGGATACTATTACCAATCTATAACTCAGCGGTTGAATTATTGTCACACCTTGTTGAACATTTTTACTTTGTGTTGTTCAAATTGTTCACACTTTTATGGTGATTTATGGTAGTGCACCCAGTGTCTAGGACAACTGTCCCAGTACTTTTTTACTTTTAGAAAGTTATCATTTTCCTGCATTAGCCGTTCAGTGACTGCAGCATATCTCTGGGTCACATGACTGGGTATAGGTGACAGGTGAGTTTCAAGTATTCCTCCTAGACTGCCAAACACAATATATAGCTTAGGTGTGCCTGGATGGGCCATCAGTGGCAGGATTGGAGAACAGAGCTGGGCACAGCCCTACTAACACTTGAATAGAATGTGTCCATCCTCCACTCAAATTAATCAGAATTTGTAAAGCCCTGCACTGTCACTTTTAGATCTGGGCACTCTCATTGAAGTGCACCAGGGAGGGCACTGTTCTAAGGTGGGGGACAGTATTAGGTAAAGAAAACTATAGCAAGTTTCAATATCACATGTCAAAATATTCTAGGTATATACTCAATGTAACCACCAGTTATACAAAACATATAAATCAAGAATCAAAAATACATAATTATTATGAAAAAAGATATAGTTTTATTTATTTTCAATTTCCATTTTTTATTTTTCTAAATTCATTTTAAGTCAATTGATTTAGAAAAATATGCAGTGACAATAAATATTAACAAAAGATAACATATGAAATAATTATACTTAAACAAATCATTATATTCATTCAACAAGTAAACAATTCAAACAGATGAGAGTGAATATCTAGTTGATGGACAGTTGATACAGGCAATGCGGTAGATGTGAGCTACGCGCGATTCGGCAATTCTGCCTTCCTCAGGTGACCGTCTATCACAATATAACTATATGAAATATAAAATAACATGGTGGTTACTACTTCTATATTATAAAAAATACCTAGAAAATTGATCATTAATTCAATCATAAACATAATACCAAGGTAAACGGCTAATATATCTGTTTTTTATCAACAACATTATTCATAAATAATACATTTCATTACATATCATAGATTTTCAGAGATGCATTGATTTTCACTGATGTAGCATTACTTGGTCTTATAGTTTATCCTCCAAAAAACAAAACTCAAATTGTGGTACATTCATCAATCCTATCGTACTATAGAAAATTATTATTTACAGAAAATATATACAAAATTAATTCTAAATATACTAAACTATACTAATTACAATACTAATAAAGAGTGTACAATTGATGGAATGAAAAAGCAAAAAAAGAGAGAGAAAGAAAGAGAAAAACAAAGAGAAGAAAAAGGAAGAGGAAAAGAGAAGAAGAAGAAGAAAGAACAGGATGAAAAAAATGAAAAAAAGAAGAAGAAATAGATTTAAAGAAAAAAAGTATACATGCACATGGCCCAACAAATACAATGGTTGCAAATGGAAGCTAATTTATCAATAATCTATTTAAAGGATCTTAATATCCTACAAAGAAATATACCTAACAAAAGTTAGTCTGTAGAAGGGAGTTCAGTATCCAATTCTGAAATCCATTCTGAATTGGTATACATACAACTGATACAACTAAAACTAGAGGCTGTATCCTTATAATTAAGGTATAGTAATGACTGACTTACTTCATAACATACGAGCTTAGTTGAATGAGTGGTAGCGGAATTCCAAGCAGGGTGTCAAATAACTATAAAAATAGTAATTCAATAGAATCAATGTTAGTACTATGACCTAGTATCAGTGTAGGTTAAAATACTTGTATCATATATTACTACACTTACTAGAAGACTATTAAGTTGTAAGATCCTAAGAATTTACCTTTTGGATAAAAGGCTAAGACTATAATCACAGTATTCTAGTAGTTGTATGTAGATTTAGCGGTAAATGGATTTCTCTAAATAGAACGAAAAAAATATATATGTCATACATTTTAGATAGATGTGTATACATATTATATTTTGACGATTTTACTGTTATATTTAGGTTATATAATAGAAAATGCCAACCTACTTTTGTCTCAGGGAGCTAGATCATATAAATGGCCGCCATTAGTTATAGATGGTTGAGGCATCAATAATGTACACACTTATCAATGTTTTGGTGCATATAGGTGCTATGTTAAAGAAAAAAGAATCAAATGACTTTTCACACATAGATTAAAGGTAAGCATCTCATGGTTTAGAATGGATTTAAAATGACCGCTTACTTGGTGTGACGGTCATCGGCGGTGTCTGGCATGGGCCGGGCCTCGCGCATCCCCGCAAGTCCACATGCAGATGCGGGCGATGGGGTAGGTGGTAAGAGAACCGAAGGGACTGCAACTCCCAGGATGCATTGGGGCATGACTTACATAAGCCCAGCTCAAGTGGGCGGCCTTCCCTATATAAGCACCGCCTCAGTAATGGGAGGGTGCTTGACAATCCTTCTTTGAAGCCAAAGGCGAGGGAACGCTTCCTGCCCTCCTCGCCTATCTAGACCTGTCAGTTCCAGTCAAGCAAGAAACTCGCAGACGCTTGCCTTCCCGCTTGGAGTTTCTGTCCCTGCGACCTATTCCGCCGGGCGCCGTTGCGCGCCTTTTCCGACCCCGAGGAAACGAGACTGCAATTCGGAGCTCTGAGGGCGGACGCTTTCCTTCCCGCTTCGGAGTGAGTATGGTGCTCTGAGGGCGGACGCTTTCCTACCGGCCTCAGAGTCGAAGACCAGAGACCCCGCCGGGTGCAGGTAAAAACGTGTCTTGCCGATCAGTCTTCCTACGCATTGTTTTACGACTGCCATCACGTCCACATGATATACACTGATGATCTCTTGTACCAGTAAACTGTTCTGGGTATAGGGAACACCTCAGTGTGCAGGATGTTTATATCGCTGTATCTGTTGGGACGTCCGTGAGGGTTTAAAAAACAGTTGGGAACCGCTTCCTGTGAAGTAACAGCTAGGCGGATTGCTTCCCATGACTTCTATTTGTTTATAACTTATACCGGAGAGGGTGAGAACCGGACCATGAAAGAGACACCAAGTCCTGTTTAATCTGTGAGTAACTGAAGGGTTAAGTGCATTGGGTAAACAGTGCTCTAGCTAACCTCTTGATAGTTGAACAGTCCTCTGTCATTTTGTCATTTGTACAGGACGTCGATAGAAGGCGCCTATACCTGCTGCTCCCCCCTCCCGAGTGCAAGACCCTCTGCGCTCCACTGTTTGTTTTCACTTCCCTGTTCCCCGGGGTGCTATTTTCCGTAGTTGTGTCCTCTACACTGTGGGGAATTGTGCCCGGGAGAATAGGGGGGCCTTTCTGCCTGAAGTCGTTCCCGTTGGCTGCTGTGTCAGATTAGTGGCTTGTTCTTCTCTCTCTTGCGCCACTGACAACTCCGACAGATTGTCAAGCCCAAGTTAGACGACTAGCCTGGACGATGGACACCAATGTGGTTTTGTCTTCCCTGCTGGATAGCCTTACAGCACTCCAGCAGGAAGTTCAGACCTCCCGCTTAGAAAACCAGGACCTAAAAAGGGAAATGAGTACCCTGCGCAGAGAGGTGGCGGGATTATCACGCAAGGGCACAGGTGCGGGTTCATATATCAGAGAAGCTACATTACCTCCTCCTGGACCCATAGCACCACCCCCCATTACCGCACACACACCAGCAGGTGGGTTCTTTTCCGTCCCTCCTGTCCCTTCCACGGCAACTGATCCTGCCCCCATGGTTCTTGTCATTCAAAACACAGGAATCCCTCTGGCACCACCCGAGAGTTTCTACGGAGACCCGAAGAAATTCGAGACATTTCTAAACCAATGTAGACTCCATTTCTTGTGCAAGCCTGTAGTCTTCCAGAACGAGGCGGCGAAAACCGCTTTTATGATGTCTTATATGGGGGGAAAGGCGGCCAGTTGGACCATACCACTGATGGAGAGAAATGACCCATGCTGCATTCCTTCCCTAACTTTTGTGTAGCCATGAGAAAATTGTTTGACCGAAAATCGCATATGTTGTCTCTGGACCGAGAACTACTTACCCTTCGTCAAGGATCCCAAGACCTACTGACATACATAACCTCCTTTAACCGGTTCGTGGAAGAAACCGACTGGCCCCAGGATAAAAGAACAACGTTGTTTTACCAAGGGTTGCGAGGGGAGCTGAAGGACGTCCTCTCTCAAGTGGTGCAATTGCCACAAACCTGTGAAGAAATGATTGATCTTACTGTGCAATTAGAACATCGCTTATTGGAAAGAAAGGGAGACAAAAGCAGAGGAGAACCTCGGGGGTGGTACCCCAAACCGAAACAAGCCGTCGAAGAGCATCCCAAGACAATGGATGGAACAGAGCCCATGCAACTCGGGGGTATCCGAGGTCCCCTCTCCACAGAAGAAAAGGAAAAACGCCATAAACTGAAACTATGCCTATATTGCGGTAAAGGAGGGCATTTCATTAGAGAATGTAGAGCCAGAGCCCAACTTCCGGAACGTGGGGTCACACCACGGAAACAAGCAGTATTAGGAACCCAAGAAACGACGGAAAACTAGGTAGCCCGAACCAGAAGGAAATCACAGGGTCGGGCGAACAACAAGCAAAGGTCTCTACTATCATCGCCAATACATTACAACCGGCTGTGGCTCATATATATATATAGGAGTAATGTTGTGGGTGAATCAGAACAAACCCCTGGAAGCAGCGGCGCTGGTGGATTCGGGTGCTACCGGGAATTATATGGACCTAGGGTATGCATCAACCATCGGGGTTCAGTGTGAAAAGAAGAAAAAACCTGAGTATGTGAATGCGGTGGATGGATCAGCTTTAACCTCGGGACCCGTCACCTCGCATACGCTTCCGTTATTCATGTGCGTCAACACAGAGCACTATGAATATATCCAATTCGATCTCATTGATGCTCCACAATTCCGACTCATCCTGGGCTTGCCGTGGCTTACTCTCCACGATCCTGTTATCAGCTGGGCGACACGTACAGTGACCTTGACCTCCACTTACTGTCAACAGACGTGTAACCAACAGACAGCACCGTCAGTAATGCCCAGGGACACTCAGGCCAGTCTCTTGGCGGTTGCATGTTCACAAGAAAACCGCAGCAGTAACAGCACCTTACCTGAGGAGTACGAAGAGTACAGACCTCTCTTTGATAAACAAAAAGCTACGCGACTTCCTCCGCATCGTGAGTACGATTGTCGTATTGAACTAACCCCTGGAGCCAACATCCCCTGCAGTAGGGTTTACGCTTTAACTGAACCCGAGACCTTGTACTTAAAGAACTATCTTGAGGAAAACCTGGCGTCCGGCTTTATTGCTCCTTCCTCGTCCCCGGCTTCGTCCCCTCTTTTCTTCATACCGAAGAAAGATTGTGACGAGCTCAGACCATGCATCGACTATAGAGCGATAAACAGCATTACAGTAAAGAATCGGTATCCCCTACCATTGATACCAGTTCTTCTGGACCAGCTTAAAGGAGCCCGTTACTTCACCAAGTTAGACCTCAGAGGAGCATATCACCTGGTACGGGTCAAAAGCGGGGATGAATGGAAGACCGCATTCCGGACTAAGTTCTGACTTTTCCAATACAGGGTAATGCCCTTTGGGCTATGCAACGCCCCAGCGGCATTCCAATACTTCATGGATGAGGTACTAAGGGGGTTGCTTGACACTACCTGCGTGGTGTACATAGACGACATCCTCATCTATTCATCCTGTCCCCGTGATCATGTTAAGCACGTCCAAGAGGTCCTAAGTAGACTCCAACAACATAATCTGTATGCTAAACTGGAGAAGTGCCTCTTCAACGTCCAGGAGGTAGCATTTTTGGGATATGTAATTACCGCGCAGGGATTTCAGATGGAAACTGGAAAGATCGAGGCCATCACTCATTGGAAAACACCGCAACATGTGAAATCCATCCAGAGTTTTTTAGGTTTCGCTAACTATTACAGAAGGTTTATCAAAGACTTCTCCAAGATCATACACCCCATCTCCGCTTTACTGAGAAAAGGCGTACCTTTCGTCTGGGGAGAAGAAGCCGAAAGTGCCTTCCAGTTGTTAAAATCCAAATTCACGCAAGCTCCCATCCTTCGACACCCGGACACACACCTCCCTTTTATCGTGGAGACGGATGCCTCACAATACGCCTTGGGAGGAGTACTGTCGCAACGACATCCAAAAACAGGACAAATACACCCCGTGGCATATTTCTCAAAGAATCTTACTCCCAGTGAAGTAAATTACTCCATTACCGATAAAGAACTACTGGCTATAAAAAGGGCATGCGAAGAATGGAGACACTATCTTATGGGAGCACAACATACCGTTGAAATTTACACGGATCATCGCAATCTCTTATTTTTAAAGACCGCTAAGGCCCTTACACCTCGCCAATGACGTTGGACCCTTTTCTTCGCAGAATACGACTTTGTAATAAAGTACCGCCCGGGACCCCAGAATGGGAAAGCTGATGCTCTCTCCCGCAGCCTGACCACAGAAGAGGAACTGCCATCAGACAGTCCGTTAATACTTGAAGAAACAGTGTTTCGCGACAATTCCATCGCTCTCCTAACCTCTCGGGACTTCGTGGCAGAAGTCAAGACAGCCACAGAGGGGATGGACGTGCAGACCTGGCTAGACGAAGGCCCCGACCATAGAACTGTGGAAAACGGGTTGTTATACCATTACCACGCCATGTATGTGCCCCTCCCGGATCTACAAGTACAAGTCCTGAGGTGGGCCCACGATTCTTTCTTAGGAGGGCACTTGGGAATTCATAAAATGACAGCCTGCGTCGAACGCTCATTCTGGTGGCCGTCGTTGAAAGAAGACGTCCGGAACTATGTGACAAGTTGTAGTGTGTGTGCCCAAGGGAAAGCTAAACACACCAAACCCACAGGACTACTTCGGCCGCTACCTATCCCTCCTAGACCCTGGCATACTGTGTCCATGGATTTTATAGTGGAGATGCCCCCCTACCAGGAATTCACAACAATCCTGGTGGTAGTGGATCACTTGACGAAAATGGGACACTTCATACCAGTGATCGGACTTCCTTCGTCCTCAGAACTAGCCCATCTCGTCTTACAACATGTAGTGAGAGCCCACGGAATACCCAGTGTTTTCATCACAGACCGGGGAACACAGTTCACCTCCCACTTCTGGAAGGCCTTGTGCAAATCAATGGGGATAGATGCTCGCCTGTCATCCAATTACCACCCACAAACGGATGGAAAAACCGAAAGGCTGAACCAGACATTGGAGCAATACCTTCGATGCTTCGCTCTCCAGAACACCACGGATTGGGTCACATTGTTATGGATGGCGGAGTTCGTCTATAATAACACAGATCATGCCACATTGGGATGCTCCCCATTCTTTTGTTTAAATGGACACCATCCGAACATGCTCCCTTTTGAGTGGCCAGTAGTAACGAAACTCCCGAGCATACAAGAACATAATGCTCAACTTAGGGCGATCCTATTGGATGCAAAACAACACCTGATAACTGCCCAGGCTGCACAAAAAAGATACGCTGACGATAAACGAACCAAAGAACCCGCTTATCGGGTTGGAGACAAAGTCTGGTTAGCCACAAAACATTTACACCTCAAAGGGGCGGGAAAGTTGAAACCCAGGTACATCGGTCCCTATAGTATTGAGAAGATTATCAACCCCGTCACCATGAAGTTAACGTTACCCCCGGCATGGCGCATACACCCTGTATTCCACGTATCCCTACTCCAACCATGTCCCGCACACATGAGATTACCTGACAGACCCCCTCCCATAGAGGTAGAGGGTCAGGAGGAATATGAGGTCCAGAAACTGTTAGATTCCAGACTAGTCAGGGGAAGGGTTCAGTACTTGGTGGAGTGGAAAGGATATGGGGTGGAAGATAGAACCTGGGAACCATTGCAGAATCTCCACTGCCCGGACTTATTAGAACTCTTTCATAGAGACAATCCAGGGAAGCCTGGGCAACCGCCGAGACGGCGGTCCTTGAGGGGGGGCTCTGTGACGGTCATCGGCGGTGTCTGGCATGGGCCGGGCCTCGCGCATCCCCGCAAGTCCACATGCAGATGCGGGCGATGGGGTAGGCGGTAAGAGAACCAAAGGGACTGCACCTCCCAGGATGCATTGGGGCATGACTTACATAAGCCCAGCTCAAGTGGGCGGCCTTCCCCATATAAGCACCGCCTCAGTAATGGGAGGGTGCTTGACAATCCTTCTTTGAAGCCGACGGCGAGGGAACGCTTCCTGCCCTCCTCGCCTATCTAGACCTGTCAGTTCCAGTCAAGCAAGAAACTCGCGGACGCTTGCCTTCCCGCTTGGAGTTTCTGTCCCTGCGACCTATTCCGCCGGGCGCCGTTGCGCGCCTTTTCCGACCCCGAGGAAACGAGACTGCAATTCGGAGCTCCGAGGGCGGACGCTTTCCTTCCCGCTTCGGAGTGAGTATGGTGCTCTGAGGGCAGACGCTTTCCTACCCGCCTCAGAGTCGAAGACCAGAGACCCCGCCGGGTGCAGGTAAAAACGTGTCTTGCCGATCAGTCTTCCTACGCATTGTTTTACGACTGCCATCACGTCCACATGATATACACTGATAATCTCTTGTACCAGTAAACTGTTCTGGGTATAGGGAACACCTCAGTGTACAGGATGTTTATATCGCTGTATCTGTTGGGACGTCCGTGAGGGTTTAAAAAACAGTTGGGAACCGCTTCCTGTGAAGTAACAGCTAGGCGGATTGCTTCCCATGACTTCTATTTGTTTATAACTTATACCGGAGAGGGTGAGAACCGGACCACGAAAGAGACACCAAGTCCTGTTTAATCTGTGAGTAACTGAAGGGTTAAGTGCATTGGGTAAACAGTGCTCTAGCTAACCTCTTGATAGTTGAACAGTCCTCTGTCATTTTGTCATTTGTACAGGACGTCGATAGAAGGCGCCTATACCTGCTGCTCCCCCCTCCCGAGTGCAAGACCCTCTGCGCTCCACTGTTTGTTTTCACTTCCCTGTTCCCCGGGGTGCTATTTTCCGTAGTTGTGTCCTCTACACTGTGGGGAATTGTGCCCGGGAGAATAGGGGGGCCTTTCTGCCTGAAGTCGTCCCCGCTGGCTGCTGTGTCAGGTTAGTGGCTTGTTCTTCTCTCTCTTGCGCCACTGACAACTCCGACACTTGGATTATATACGATATATTTTTATTTTTCACATTGCGTACTGCATCCCTTGGTCGTGGTGTCTTAGATCAACCTTCTTTAAAGATGTATATTTCAGTATATCTAAAATGCAATAGACACAAGGAAAAGAGCGATAATATAAACTAGGTTGGGATGTAGACAGAAACTCTAAGATGCCTTATAAGTAATCCTATATCTAAGGCAATTTATTGAACGATAGTGTGGCGGCTACCTTATTGAATAACGTACCTTCACATTTGGAAATATGGTTCTCGTGGCGCTGTGTGCCGATATCCTAAATCCGCATTCAGGCGACAGGAAAATACCCACAAAAGGACGCTCAAATTCATGTGTCCTATTTATATTAAACCGTTCATACGTCACTGATTGCTTGATTGAATAATTCGACACAGACGCTAGTTCAAAATATAGGCGCCATTTTAGAAAGGGATAGAAACCCGATCATAGACATAAAGAGCGGACCGTTTCTATAGCTGATATAATACGTTGTATCAGCGCCATCTTAAAGAAGGTCGATGGACCCGATCTTAAAGGTAGAAAAACGGCCCGCTTTTGAATCCTAAAAACTGACCTTGTATTTGCATGTGAGTCAAGACTGCCCGTGCATATAAAGAAATTTATAAACAGGTTTATTTATACCATTACCCAAGGATCATTAAAACAACTAAATAATCAAAAAACGTAAACTATTTTATTAGAAAGAGAAAAAAGCCACAATATAGCATTCGTGAATGATCAAAAAAATATAATTCTAAATTGGACATTTAATGGCATGAGTATAATTAAAATAATCAGTAATAGGCACAATAAGCCATCTGGTTTTTGTTGGCCAATGACTGTTAAAATGAAAACTAAGGAATCTACAATAAAAAGGTTACAAATACTCAATAAATATTATTCACAAACTGACATTGGCCACATACGTTTTATTAAAATATCACTAGTGGGTACAATAAACCGTCCGGTTTTGTAACCAATAAGGATATAGTAAGTATTAGAGCAAAGGAGACATCAAAATTCGAAGGCCACAGTTAATTGGAAATTATAAAGGAATTATGTGAATAGGATAACAGAATTAGATAATAGCCTGATCCCAGGGTATTTCCAAATTTAATCCCCTGTTTACTGTATCTAACCAGAAGATCCAAAATACTTCACGTTTTTTTCTTATCGTTTCAGGACATTGGCCTTCTCTTGTTAAAATTTTTCCAAGATATACCAACGTATGTCATCTGGAGTATAATTATTTTCCAAAAAATGAGAAACCATGGGTGAAGCCAGCTTTTTAGTTCTGATAGCTGATCTGTGTTCGGTTAATCTAACATTAAGGGGCCGATTCCGATCCTGTATTTTTTTTTCCCGTCCGACTCGTATCGGTAAATTTTTCCATACAAATCGTACAAGTCCCGTCCGACCCTTGAAGTACGATTCGTACGGGAAAAATACAACTTTTCCCGATCCGATTTGTACGGATCGGCCCGATCCGTACAAATCGGATCGGGAAAAGTTGTACCAGACGGACCCGGACACTTTTCCGTACAAATTGTAAAAATGCAGTCCAACCGTACTAGTACGATCCGGACCGGCTTTCCGATTTATGATTTGTACGGAAAACGTCCCGTACACGGGGAATGCCATTACCCGCTACGAAGCAAACATTGTACGACTCGTATCCTGGGAAAAGTTGTTCCCAGGGTGCGAGTCGTACAGGGGTACGAGTTGTACAGGCATACACCCCGTGCGTTGTGTATGTACGGTGCATACCCCAACATCACGTATGTACTGTGTGTATCCCCAACATTGCGTATGTACTGTGCATACCCCAACATCGTGTACCCCAACATCGTGTACCCCAACGTCGCGTACCCCAACATCGCATACCCCAACATCGTGTGCCCCAACATCGCATACCCCAACGTCGCGTACCCCAACATCGCATACCCCAACAGCACGTACCCCAACATTGCATACCCCAACATCGCGTACACCAACATCGCGAACCCCAATGTCGCGTACCCCAACATCGCACACCCCAACATCACGTACCCCAATATCGCGTATGTACGGTGCATACATACACGATGTTGGGGTATGCGATGTTGGAGTACGCGATGTTGGGGTACGCGATGTTGGGGTACGCGATGTTGGGGGTACGCACAGTACATACGCGATGTTGGGGTACGCACGTACATACACAACGCACGGGGGTGTATGCCTGTACGACTCGTAGCCCTGGGGACTCTGCTTTTACAGCTGTTTTTGGCTCCCGTAAGTAAGGAGCCGTACGGAGTGCCGTAGGGACGAATCGTACTTGCTGGACTGGAAACCGCTGCTTAAATACATACAGACCTCACGTGCAAGCAGTTCCGGATCAGAATCGTTGGTTTATTTTAGCTGTATGGTCTTTTGTACGATTTGTATGGAAAGAGGCTTTCTGTACGAATCGTACTTCCTAGGTTGTAAGAAAATTTGACGGGGGCGAGTTGTACGGGAAAAACGCTCCATACAACGATTTGTACAGCCTTTTTCCAGGATTGGAATCGGCCCCTAAGAGTTCGTGATGTCTCGCCTACATATCCTTTGTTGCAGGGACAAATTAACAGGTAGATAATGTTCTTAGTCTTGCAATTGCTTATACCTTTAGACATAATCGTTTGTCCATTAAAATGCAGTTCTTTCATTTCTATTGCCAACGGACAAACCTTGCAGGTACCACATTTGTAATTTCCTTCAATTTGGGTCATGCCTTCAGTACTTCTCTGTATTGGCTCTTTTTGTATTGGCATGCGAGATCTGACAACAAGATCTTTGAGATTTCTGTTTTTACGGTAAGCAAAAAGAGGTCTCTGTAATATGTCTGATTTTGCTCTATTTAGATTAAGAAAATTCCAATTGGAACAAATAATTTGACGGATTTGTTTGTTTAACAGTGAATGACGTGTTACAAAGACTAGTTTTGTATCTTGTTTTTGTTTTGTACCCCGTAAAAGGTGTTGTCGATCATAGAACCTTGCGCGTTTATATGAATCTCTGATTCGTCTATTGGGATAACCTCTATCTAGAAATTTAGTTCTCATATCCATTGCTCTTTTATCATAATCTTCCAACTTTGTGCAATTACGCCTCAGGCGTAAAAATTGTCCAAAGGGATTACTCTTTTTTTGTGTAGTGGGGTGAAAACTATTGTAATGCAGGAGAGTATTGCGAGCGGTTGGTTTAATGAAAAGATCTACAAGTAATTGACCACAGTCATGTTTAATCAATATATCCAAGAACTCCGTCTGTGTGTTGCTAACATGAGACGTAAAGTTCAAATTGATATCGCACATATTAAGCCATGTAATAAACTCAGTTAAAATGTCTTCGTTGTCATCCCATATAAACAAAATGTCATCTATATATCGAGACCAATGAAGTATGGACTCGAAGAAAGGGGCCACTTCATTAAAGTTGTATTTTTTTCGAAGTGTGCCATATAGATGTTGGCTATTGTTGGGGCGCAAGATGCTCCCATACTTACTCCTTTTATTTGTCTATACAGTTCTCCTCGAAATTCGAAAACATTTTCCTCAAGAAAAATTCGTAGGCACTCGATAATAAAATTAGCATTACATTCGATGTTGTATAGGTCTAGAAACCATTCTACTGCTGTTATTGCTCCATCACATGGTATGTTTGTATATAGACTTTCAATATCAAGTGTAACTAACTATTGTCTCGTAGGATTAAAAGATGTAGCTTCTAACAAATTAATAATCTGATGAGTGTCTTGGACATATCCTGGAATTTCCTTTATATATGGGCGTAACATGGCGTCCAAATATTTGGATATTGGTTCCGTAACGGAACCGATAGTAGTAACAATTGGTCTAAAAGGTGGATCATACTCATCTTTATGAACTTTGGGTATACCATATAGGCTGGCCAGCCTAGGGAACTCTATGTTCATATAGTCAAATTCTTTGTCACAGATATATCCATTTTTTAGGGCCTTACTTGTAAGTCTGTATATTTTATTTTTTATCTTTTCAGTAGGGTTCCTTATTACTTTAGTGTAAAATCTGCCATCAACCAACATTTCCTCAATTTTCTTGGTGTAAATCATAGTATCAAGTATAGCTATTCCGCCTCCTTTGTCACAGCTTTTTATTGTGATTTCAGTAGAGCAGTTTTTTTAAAGCTTCATGTTCTTCGGTTGAAATATTGAACGGTGATTTAGGTATATATTTCGTAACAGATGGTAGTTTATTGAATACAACTCGTTCAACAATTGGGGGACAGGTCATTCCAGGACTTGATGGTGATGTAAGAGGAGAAGTGGCCTCTGCTGCAGCTGCGATGGATGCAGGGGTTGTAGGTGAGGGCGAGGGAAGAGGAACGTAGGTATCTGGAGGTTTGATAGAAATTCCATCAATGGTTGATGCAGGTCGGTCCTTGATCATGAAGGGCTTTGGTAGAGTTTATAAGGATCGTGATCTGGCATCTCTTCTTGATGGGGAGTCAGTGGACATTTCTGAGGTGGGAGGTGTGGTGTGAATGTTTGGGAAGGTCCAGAATGAGTCTGGCTGCATCATTCTGTTTAGTCTGCAGTTTTCTGAGGAGCTGGATGGGGATGCTGGAATAGAGAGTGTTGCCATCGTCGAGGCGGCTTGTGACAAGGGCTTGTGTCAGTCTTTCTGTTGTTGATTGGGATCCATCTGAAGATTCTGCAGAGCATGCAAAGTGTGTGGAAGCAGAAGGAGGCAAATACGTTAACTTGTCTTTTCATGTTCAGTTGACTGTCAAGGATGATCCCTAGGTTGCTGTTGGATCGCGCTGATGCTGCCTTGAAGCCTTTACTGCTGGGGGAGAATTACTGCCTCCCAAGGTCTTACACTGCAGTAGAACACCAATGTTGGAGCCGAGGGAGTGAGCCACAGTCATCAAGAGCCACTGGATGCTATGTGTCCCATAAGACCCTCTTGCTACTTCACCTGCATGTTGTCAGCTTTATTTCAGTGCTGAGGCACATACACTGCATGGGATATGTGCGGGCTGCGCCCGGGCAAAGACAGGGCCAAGGGTGGGCCCGTCCTGAACCCGTCAGTACCAGGAAGAGCCAGGGCGGTGCCTTTCTTCTTTCATCATCCATCACCCATCATTTACCATCTGTGGGGGTAAGAACTGTGGCTGTTAGTTTTTGAGGAGCTCTTCTGACTCTATGGTTATGCAACGTCAAACAGTTTCTTGAGTTTGGCTTTGTTGGCTTTCTGATGTGAGGAACTTCTGCTTACAGTTGTTTATTAAACATCCACCCTCCTGGTCAGAGACCTGCACTCTCCCCTGGAGGTCCGCTGTTAATGCCGCTGCTCTGTGCAGTACTCTGAGCAGGTAGGTGTTCGAGCTCTGCCTGTGCTCTATTGTGCCTGTCTTCCTGAAATTTTCCTGTCTTTTCTATTGTGCCCGTTTTGCGTTCATTTTTCTCTGTCTTTGTTATTGTGTCATTGTGCCTGTTTTTACTGTCTTTTCTTATTTTTGTCTGCCTTGTCTTTCTCTGTTAGTTTCTGGACATCCTGCCTGTTTTCTCTTTTCCCGCAGCTGCTGGTCCCCGCTCCCACCGCCCAGCTGTGCTTCTCTCCCCCCTTCCCTATTTAAAGGTGCTGGTGCGCTGAAGGCAGGCCAAAGGCAAGCCCGTCAATGCCCGTCCACGACCCAACTAGCGCCAGGGACACTGGTTCTCCGGCCACCCACCACTATAACTCTGCTGCCCTCCTCAAACTCAACCCCGGAAGGAACAACAACTGCCAGCTGTCCACACTGAACAACATCCACAGCCAGTTCTCCTGCCACCACAGCCACGGAACCGTCACTATCCTCTGCACCATCATGCCCACTGCCCCCATGCTGGATGCCAACACAACCAAAGCCCTGAAGTGCATCCTCCTCAACATGCGCTCCCTGCACAAACAGGCCGTTGAAATCTGGGACCTTCTGACACCCATTGCCAGATGTTGCCTTCTTCGTGGAAACCTGGACCAATGCCTCTTTCACCCCGACATCACCACCACCATTCCAGACGGCTACAAGATCCAGAGAAAGGATCGCCCCACATGCTCAGGAGGAGGACTCGCCATCACACACAAGAGCTTCCTCCGACTCTGCATCTCCACCACGAGCGACTCCTTCGCCACCACTGAACAACTTCACTTCCAGATCCAGACCAGCACTAGAACCACTCTTCATGGTATCCTCGCCTACAGACCCCCGGACCTCATGCTTTCTTTGCCAATACTATTGCTGACCTCATCGCACCCCACCCCATCACCTCCATGGAATACATACTCATTGGAGACCTGAACTTTCACCTCGACAACCTCAGCCACCCCAACTTCGCCGCCCTCCTGGACAACCTCGCCAACATCAGACTGAAACAACCGTCTGCACACCTACCCACAAGTCAGTACACTCCCTGGACCTGATCTTTGCAGGTAAGAACAACGTCTGTTTCTCCCACACCCACAGCCCCTCTGGATGGTCCAACAATGCGTACACTTTACTTTAAACACCACCATTGCTCTCAAACCCACTCCTCGCCCTCAACAAAGGAACTGGAGCAAGGTCACTGAGGAGCACCTCAGCTCCACCCTCAGCCACGACCCCCCCCGCCTCGACAGATGCCATCTCTGCAGCCAAGGAACTACACCACTGGATCACCAACTGTGACGACAAGCTTGCACCCCTCCGCCCCACCGACAGACAACGCCACCTAAACGCCACCTGGTTCACCACTGACCTCCAAGAAGCCAGACGCTCCTGCAGACGTCTCAAAAAATGATGGAGAAACAGCAAAACCACGGAAGACGACCACCTAAAAGAACGCCATGACAGACTAAAACCAACACATAATATCCACAAAGAAGACCTTCAATCGGAACAAAATCCTCACCAACTCGAGCATCTCAAAGGAACTCTTCAACATCATCCAGCAATTCATCAAGCCCCACAGCGAAGCCACAGATGTCACTCCCTCACAAGACCTCTGCATCAAGCTGGGCTCCTACTTCCACCTGAAAATCAACGCTCTCTACGACAACTTCAGCGAGCAGACTCCAGAAACCACACTTCCCTCAAGCAACAACAGCCAGCCCACAATCACTGCCTGGACCCCGGTCAACACCCAAGATCCCACTACTACCATGAAGAGCACCCACTCAGGAGCCCCCATTGACCCCTTCCCTCTGCATTTCTTCCACAGAGCCAGCGTAGCCATTGTGCCCAAGCTACAACGCACCATCAATGCCTCTTTCAAATCTTGCACTTTCCCAGATGACTGCAAATGCGCAGCAGTCAAGCTTCTCCTCAAGAAACTCTCCACTGACTGGATGAACCTGAAGAACTACCGACCCATCTCTCTCCTTCCCTTCCCAGCCAAAGTCACAGAGAAGATCATCAACACCCAGCTGACTAACTTCATCGAAGAGAACTCCATCTTCGACCCCTCCCAATCCAGATTCTACAGCAACCACAGCACTGAGACTGCCCTCCTCTGCACCTCTGATGACCTCTGCATGGTCCTCGACCAAGGTCACACCTCAGCCCTCTTCCTACTCAACCTCTCTGCAGCCTTCGACACGGTCTCCCACGGCACCCTCGCAGCCAGAATCCATTACACCGGAATAGAAGGAACCGTCCTCGACTGGCTCCGCTCCTTCCTCGCAGGCAGAACCCAAAGGATAAGACTCCTGCCTTTCCTCTCTGAACTCACAGAGATCAACTCCAGAGTATCAAAATGATCTTCTCTTAGTCCCATGCTCTTTAAAATCTACATGGCCCCCCTCACAACCATCGTCTGACAGCATGGATTCAGCATTGTATCCTACACCGACGACACCCAGCTCATCCTCTCACTCACGAAGGACCCCGAAACCACCAGAACTAGCTTCCAAGAAGCAATGAAAGATGTCACAGCTTGAATGAGCTGCAGCTGCCTAAAGCTCAACTCGGAGAAGACAGAAGTCCTAGTCCTTGGACCCTCCCCCTCCGCTGGGACAACTCCTTGTGGACCTCCACCCTTGGCACCCCGCCACCCCCACGGACCACATCCGAAATCTCAGCATCATACTCGCCTCATCCTTCACCATGACATCAGATCAATGCCGTTGCCTCCACCTGCTTCTACACCCTCCCCATCCTCTGCAAGACCTTCAAGTGGATCCCCCTTGAGGTCAGAAGAGCATCACACACACACTCATAACAAGCAGACTGGACTACGGAAATGTCCTATATACTGGAATCAACAAATCCGTGCTAGGCAAACTCCAGACCATCACGAACACCGTGGCCAGACTCGTCCTCGGAATACCACGACATGAGCACATCACCCAACACTTGCATGTACTCCACTGGCTACCCGTCTAGAAGAGAGTAACCTTCCAGCTACCCACCCCTCCTACAAATCTCTCCACAACAGCAGACCTAAATACCTCAATGAAAGAGTCTCCTTCTAGGTACCCAAAATTAAACTCCGCTCCGCTGACCTCGCCCTAGCAGAAACCCTGCGCATCCGCAGAATAAGGGCGGGTGGATTAGCCTTCTCCTACATCGCAGCCAAAGCCTGGACCGAGCTCCTAGTCAACATCAGACTCTCCCCACTCTGCACACCTTAAGGAAGAGCCTCAAGACCTGGAACGAGCTCCCGGTCACCATCAGATGCTCCCCCACTCTGCACACCTTCAGAAAGAGCCTCATGACCTGGAACGAGCTCCCGGTCACCATCAGACGCTCCCCACTCTGCACACCTTAAGGAAGAGCCTCAAGACCTGGAACGAGCTCCCGGTCACCATCAGACTCTCCCCCACTCTGCACACCTTAAGGAAGAGCCTCAAGACCTGGAACGAGCTCCCGTCACCATCAGACGCTCCTCACTCTGCACACCATAAGGAAGAGCCTCAAAACCTGGAACAAGCTCCCAGTCACCATCAGACGCTCCTCACTCTGCACACCTTAAGGAAGAGCCTCAAGATCTGGAACGAGCTCCCAGACACCATCAGACTCTCCCCACTCTTCACACCTTAAGGAAGAGCCTCAAGACCTGGAACGAGCTCCCGGTAACCATCAGACGCTCCTCACTCTGCACACCATAAGGAAGAGCCTCAAGACCTGGAACGAGCTCCCGGTCACCATCAGACGCTCCCCACTCTGCACACCATAAGGAAGAGCCTCAAGACCTGGAACGAGCTCCCGGTCACCATCAGACGCTCCCCACTCTGCACACCTTAAGGAAGAGCCTCAAGACCTGGAACGAGCTCCCGGTCACCATCAGACTCTCCCCCACTCTGCACACCTTAAGGAAGAGCCTCAAGACCTGGAACGAGCTCCCGTCACCATCAGACGCTCCTCACTCTGCACACCATAAGGAAGAGCCTCAAAACCTGGAACGAGCTCCCGGTCACCATCAGACGCTCCTCACTCTGCACACCTTAAGGAAGAGCCTCAAGATCTGGAACGAGCTCCCAGACACCATCAGACTCTCCCCACTCTGCACACCTTAAGGAAGAGCCTCAAGACCTGGAACGAGCTCCCGGTCACCATCAGACACTCCTCACTCTGCACACCATAAGGAAGAGCCTCAAGACCTGGAACGAGCTCCCGGTCACCATCAGACGCTCCCCACTCTGCACACCATAAGGAAGAGCCTCAAGACCTGGAACGAGCTCCCGGTCACCATCAGACGATCCCCACTCTGCACACCTTAAGGAAGAGCCTCAAAACCTGGAACGAGCTCCCGGTCACCATCAGACGCTCCCCACTCTGCACACCTTAAGGAAGAGCCTCAAAACCTGGAACGAGCTCCCGGTCACCATCAGACGCTCCCCCACTCTGCACACCTTAAGGAAGAGCCTCAAGACCTGGAACGAGCGCCCGGTCAACATCAGACGCTCCCCCACTCTGCACACCTTAAGGAAGAGCCTCAAGACCTGGAACGAGCTCCCTGTCAACATCAGACGCTCCCCCACTCTGCACACCTAAGGAAGAGCCTCAAGACCTGGAACGAGCTCCCGGTCACCATCAGACTCTCCCCACTCTGCACACCTTAAGGAAGAGCCTCAAGACCTGGAACGAGCTCCCGGTCAACATCAGACGCTCCCCCACTCTGCACACCTTAAGGAAGAGCCTCAAGACCTGGAACGAGCTCCCGGTCACCATCAGACGCTCTGTCAGGATTGCCAAACCCTACCATGGAAAAAGACTAAGAATCAGTATGGTGGTGCAGAGCAATTTCATCCCTAAAATGGCCGCCAAGAGTCACATACTGAGGCGACAGGTTAGCACTCTAGTGTTTAGGAGAAAATCACGAAGCTCCAGGTGCAGCGCCTGAGCTGTGGCGCAGTTCACCAGAATTCACCGTGAGTGAGGTTAGGAATCTTAGCGTCGCGTATTTGTCAGGGAAAGATAATACTGCGTCGCGACCTTACTTGGCGTAAGAAGGAGTCCCAGTCCGTAGTTGCTGAAAGAAGAAAATACAGTAAGACTGTTCCGTGTTTTTGGATTAATTAGGAGCATTCCTGTGAGGAAGGATTTCAGTTATTCTAACGCGCTTGAGAGAAAAATGCGCACCCAGTGAACATTACACTAATGAAAGATAGAGTCAGCACAAGTCCGTGTAGCAATATGCGCGGGCGAGTTCTGACTAGTCTCTACATAGTTATCTAAAAAATTAAAGCCAGCACATAAAAGACTAGAGGAGGAAATATAGACAGAAAGTCTACGTGTATATACTGAATAGCTGGCAACGCAACTATATATATATATATATATATATACATATTAGAATGAGAATATATACTTTCAGTGTACATAGTTAGTAAGATATAGCAACCTCGCCTGGTGTAGGCGAAGAAGGAGCAAATCAATATATATATATAAATAAGTAGGAGATACTACTACACAACAGACCCCCAGTGTACTACAAGCAGAGTTTAAGAACAGGTAGACTTAGTAAAAGACAAAGAATTATAAAGAGAGCATAAGGAGAAAATAGGATAAGAAGTAATTACTCACGATTGTAGTTTCAGCACATGAAGCCAGAACAGTAGAACATCATCTAGAAGAGAGGCAATGGTCACACCAAGTCGGGGTAGGTGAACATGAGAGAGTGAATACATAGTGGTTAATATTACATGTAATAGAAAAGGTTAATGAATGTAATTCCCTTACAGAAGAAAACATATCCCGTGCTAAGAGTAGAAGAAGGAAGAAGAAAAACGTCTAAAGCTGAAAGAAGAATCAGACGTGGTGCGACTGTCTCTTCTCTGTCCCATCCCCTTTCCCCCTTTGGTCTTCGTAAGCATACATGCTGATAAGTGCGTGGTGCTGAGAAGATACGAGGGTGGCATTGGGAAATTGCGGCATTCTGTTCCTGTGCTATAAAGGATTGATTGGGCTTCTGACAGAGTGAAGTGCCCACGTTAAAATTAGCACCCGAGCAGAATGACGGAAAGTCTAGATTTAAAGAAGTTAGGAGAAATATTGGAAGGAATACAAAGGGAGTTAATCACAGTTAGAGAAGAGAATAGGGAGCTTAAAAAAGAAACAACGGAGTTGACCCTAAAAGTGAGTAGTTTAGTATCCAGTCCTAATTTAAAATTTGCAGCCTCTTCTGAGGGAAATCTTAGTGATGCATCTGTTTCCCAACCCAAGATTACAACACAAGTTATCCATTCACTCTCCCCTGTTATTCCTCTGGCACCACCTGAGCACTTTAATGGAGATCCACAGAAGGCTCAAGTGTTTTTGACACAATGTACTTTGCATTTTATGTGTCGTCCGGCAGTATTCCCCGATGCGCAATCTTGAGTGGCATTTATACTATCATATTTGAGTGGAGACGCAGCATCTTGGTCTATTCCTTTGGTCACCAGAAATGATCCTATTCTGTATGATCTGGATGAATTCAAAAAAGAATTTCTGTGAATATTTGATAGACGGAGGGTCTCTCAAGCAACAGATAATGAGTTACTGGAAATCAAACAGGGCAGTTATGATCTAATTGCTTATTTGGCTCAATTTAATAAATTGGTAGTAGAGACGGAATGGCCGGAGAACAAATGAGCAGCAGTCTTCTATCGAGGCTTAAAGGACGAATTAAAAGATGCCTTGGCACAAGTGCCTAATAGACCCACGGAGATCTCAGCATTAATAGACCTAGTTTTGGAAATTGATTTTCGTCAAAATGAAAGAAGAGGCGAGAGAAAGAGAGATTATAGACCCAGTGTGCCAAGGTTTGATCGAGCCAGGACAGAGGGCAGTAAAGAGTTAGATTTGTCTCGGGTCAGTGAACCCATGCAAATTGGAGCAATTCGAGGACCCCTGTCAAAAGAAGAAAAAGAGAGACGAAGAGTAAATAAGCAATGTCTCTATTGTGGAGGAAGTGGACATTTTGTTCGGAATTGTCCAAAAAAACCCAAGCAGACATCGTCGGAAAACGCCTCGCACCACCAGTAAATGGAGTTGGACTGGTGGTTGCAGACTCTAAGACAGCTCCAGATACCCACACCTTGGCGAATACCTTGCAATCTGCTTCTCCACATTTGGTTTTGATGATGACCTCACGGTTCAGAGAAAAGACATTGAAATTGGTATCAGTAATGATCGATTCCGGGGCTACGGGCAATTTCTGTGATCTAAAGTTTGCAGATAAGATTGGGCTTGGGGCTACTAAAAAGGAAAAAAGTGAAGCAGTTCGAGCAGTAAATGGGACCAATCTCTCATCTGGACCCATAGTGAGTCATACAGAGCCGGTGGAATTGGAATCAGATGAAGGACATCTAGAAACATTGCAATTCAACTGAATTGATGCTCCGCAATTCCAATTGATACTAGGATTACCATGGCTCACAGAACACAATCCTACCATAGATTGGGCAGCTCGATCCATAACACTCGACTCAAAATATTGTATGGAAAATTGTCAAGGAGGATGTAAGAAGGTACAAGAGAAAACACCAGCATATCATTTAAGTGAAAAAGAGACTACCGTTTGTGTGATAGATACAACAAAACTTCCTGAGCAGTATCTTGAATTCCAAGACGTTTTTAATGAGGTGGAAGCTGAAAAGCTTCCTCCACATAGAGAATACGATTGTAAAATAGACCTGGAACCAGGATCCAATCTTCCATGTAGTAGAATTTATGCCTTGACCGAGCGAGAAGATGAACATTTGAAGGAATACATACAGTAGTATCTAGAAAATGGATTCATCAGACCCTCCCAGTCCCCAGCATCTTCTCCACTATTTTTTATTCCAAAGAAGAGTGGAGAGTGAGAACGTGCATAGATTATAGGGCAATCAACCGAATAACCATGGTTATTCCGTCAGGTGAAAGCACTAACCCCAAAAACTCCATGTTGGACCCGGCCTCGTGGCGTGGTCCTGGCCCCCTTTTGTTTGCATTCAGTCCTTCCCTTACACCCGAAGGCCCACTGCAAAACTTGTGATTGGGGCATAACTACTCCAAATGTTGTGAAAAATCCCTCCAAGCAGAAATGGAGGATGTTCCTTCTTAACTGCCGTTCCCTGCCCAAACACCATACTGAACTGGCCATGCTGATAGAGGAGCTCAATCCAGACGCCCTCTTTCTAACAGAGACATGGCTTCAGCTAGAAACTGATCCTGCAATAGCATGGGCCACCCCCCAAGGCTATACTATTAAACATTTGGATCGCAAGACTGGCAGAGGTGGAGGGCTGGCTATTATCTATAGGGACAACTTTAGATGCCGCATCACTCCCTCCCCCATGCCAGCCTGTGAGAACCTACATTTCACTCTTGAGTTCTCCCCATCCACTACTTTCTCCGGTATCCTAGTCTATCGACCACCTGGCACCCTCAACAACTTTATCACTAACATGACGGATTTAGCCGCCAACCTAGTGCTCACCTCGGCAAATTTCACCCTGCTGGGCGATCTTAATTTACACCTAGATGAGCCACTTGATTCAACAGCCAATAGTCTTCGAACAAACTTTCAGTCCATTGACCTGGCTCAGAAAGGCTTTCAATCAACGCATGTTAAGGGACATCTCCTAGATCACATCTACAGCAATCTAGATAGCTTAACCGTCGAGGCTCCAATACCACTATCCTGGACCGATCATTTTTTAGTACCTTTTACATGGTCCACTTGCTCCCCCCCCATCTCACAAAATCACAATAAGCAGCGGGGAAGAAAATGGGCCTCCCTCCCACTTTCTAAGTGGAAACCGGCTCTTATAGAACACCTACCCCCAAATGTGACCAATCCCAATACAGCCATTGTCAATTTTGATAACTGGATTTCCAGTTCCCTTGACCTAGTCCTACCAGAGGAATCTTTGCACTTAATAAACAGAGCCAAAGTGGCCCCCTGGTACTCCCCGACTCTCAGGACTATGAAGCAATCTTGCCGCAAACTAGAGAGAGCCTGGAGACAAGATTACTCACAATCAAAGAAAGTTGAGTATAGAGCCGCAATAAAGCTCTATAAAAATCAAATAAAATCTGCGCAAGCCCATTTTTATGAAGCCAAAATCAATCTAGCTGCAAACTCCCCCAAAGAAATTTTTAAAATAGCCAAATCTTTAATTTCTCCCCCTCCCCCCGAGCGTCTGTCACCTGACGGCGCACAAACCCGTTGCAATAATTTAGCCACTTTCTTCTCCCAGAAGATCCAGGCCATCTATTCTTCATTTTCTACTGGCAGTGATGACATGGACCACACCACCACTACAGATTCTGACTTCTTAGCCCCCAGCTCACTGGATGAATTCCCCCTCCTAGATTCCGACACTTCAGACAGAATGCTTCTTAAAGTCATCTTGGGATCCCCCAATGACCCAGCACCCCCGCAAACTCTCAATAAGGTGATGGACATCATCCGCCCTGTCATTCTGGATGTCCTTAATGCTTCCATCTCCTCTAACTCCGTCCCAGCACCATGGAAATGTGTGATGGTTAGGGCCCTTTTGAAAAAACCCACCTTGGACCAGAACAACTTGGCCAATTTCCGCCCCATTTCCCTACTTCCCTGGATGAGCAAACTGCTTGAAAGGCACATCAATAATATCTTAGTGGACTACTTAGAATCAAATAGTCTGCTATGCGCCTCTCAGACGGGTTTCCGCCCGCAGCATGGAACTGAAACTGCTCTCCTAGCAGTGACGGAAGAAACTAGATTGGTGCTGGACCGGGGAGGAAAAGCAGCCATCATACTACTCGACCTCAGTGCCGCGTTCGACACTGTCAACCATGCCACACTGCTACACCGTCTGAAAGGCATGGGCGTGTCGGGCGCGGCCCTGGAGTGGCTGACCTCCTTCCTGGACGAGCGCTTCTTCCAGGTGTTTGAGGGCAAAGCAGTCTCCCCTAAGCAACCACTTAGATGTGGGGTTCCTCAGGGCTCCTCCCTGAGCCCCACACTTTTTAATGTCTATATGCGACCTCTAGCGGAGATAGTCCAGCCCTTTGGCGTGCGTATTGTCACCTACGCGGACGACACCCAGTTGGTGGTCTCTCTGGACCACACTGAGGAGCCGTCCAACACCCTGGGCCTCTGTCTAGAGGCCGTTGCTAAGTGGATGCAATCATCCTGTCTCAAACTTAACGGGGAGAAGACAGAGATTATGCTATTGGGTAACCCTTCTCCGACCATTTTGACATCAATTTGGCCCACCTGCCTTGGTGCTCCCCCCCTCCCAAACCGCAGATAAAGAGTCTGGGAATCTGGCTCGATAAAGCGCTGGACTTCTCGGTCCAGGCTACCAAAACTGCCTCCACGTGTGTCGGCCTAATGAAAATGCTCCGCAAAGTACTCCCTCTGCTTCCTTTCCAGGCGAGGAGAATCATGGTTCAGGCCCTGATACTCTCCCGCCTGGACTATGGAAACGCGCTATATCTGGGTGCCCCGGCTTCAGTGACCAACAGGCTCCAAGTCACGCAAAACTGCGCCGCCCGATTATTATTCAACATCCCCCGCTGGCAGTCAGCCAAGAAAGCTCTAAAAGAATTGCACTGGCTCCCGATGGCTGCTAGAGCACAGTTTAAGGCTATGTGCATTGTGCACAAATCTTTCCATCGAACAGGCCCTGCCATCCTGTCCCCCTTAGTTGTGCCCTACGCTCCATCCAGAGCCCTTCGCTCGGGATCATTGCACCTAGTTACCACTTCTAAAATCAACAAAGCACGTTGGGGCGGCCGTTCCTTCTCTCATACTGCTGCGAGACTTTGGAACTCCCTCCCCTTAGCCCTCAGAGAAAATAATAACCGGCTGGCTTTTAGGAAAGCTTTGAAAACCCACCTGTTTGCAAAAACGTGCTAGTCTCACCCTGCGGCCCGCCACAGTGATCAATTAAAGCGCTGCGAGGCCTCCGGGTAGTCTATGCGCTATATAAATATAATTTTTCATTTCATTTCATTTCATTTTTAATTGCCCAGTACATATAAGTAGAATTGATTATATCTTAATTCTATGGGAAGTGCTTTTGGAGTTAGGTAAATGGAATTCCTGACATTTTTTGGGACTATTCTGTGACCAATGACGTCACCATGATGAATGATGTATTGGTCCAAATCTTATTTATTGACTTTTTTGGCAGATTCGGTTTCAGGTTTTTTATTTTTGCATAGTTACTAAAAACTGTTTCAGTACAATAAAACAATCAATACAACCATTGGCACACACCAGTAAAACCATGAATGCACACAGTGAAACCATTGACACACACCAGTAAAACCATGAATGCACACAGTGAAACCATTGACACACACAGTGAAACCATTGACACACACAGTGAAACCATTGACACACACAGTGAAACCATGAATGCACACAGTGAAACCATTGACACACACAGTGAAACCATGAATGCACACAGTGAAACCATTGACACACACAGTGAAACCATTGACACACACAGTGAAACCATTGACACACACAGTGAAACCATGAATGCACACAGTGAAACCATTGACACACACAGTGAAACCATGAATGCACTCAGTGAAACCATTGACACACACAGTGAAACCATTGACACACACAGTGAAACCATTGACACACACAGTGAAACCATGAATGCACACAGTGAAACCATTGACACACACAGTAAAGTGCAGTGCGATGCACACATGTCTGGTGGTAGCGCCCAGCAGGTGTCGAGCGCATGAAATGTAATGCTTCATAAAGAGCTTTTTTGTGTTTTTGTTGCCACGGTGTAACTAAGAAGAACAGCTTTTTCAAAGGATGCGCCCGTGTCTGCGCATGCGCCTGATACTCACAATGAAGCACCGACCAAAGTGTTCACTTTGCAGCGGAGGCAGGAAGGCGCTCGGGGAATAAACCGCTGGACTGTGGTGTCCAAAAGAGAACAGACCCACTGAATGTAATGAATCTACAGCCGGACACATAGAGAATCCCTCCAACCAATGCAAACGGGAACTAATGAAGGACATTTATTACCTTCAAATGTGCAAGCACACCAATGAATGCACATTCACACCAATGAATGCACATTCACACCAATGAATGCACATTCACAACAATGAATGCACATTCACACCAATGAATGCACATTCACACCAACGAATGCACATTCAGACCAACGAATGCACATTCACACCAATGAATGCACATTCACACCAATGAATGCACATTCACACCAACGAATGCACATTCAGACCAACGAATGCACATTCAGACCAATGAATGCACATTCACACCAATGAATGCACATTCACACCAAGGAATGCACATTCAGACCAACGAATTCGCATTCAGACCAATGAATGCACATTCACACCAATGAATGCACATTCACACCAATGAATGCACATTCACACCAAGGAATGCACATTCAGACCAACAAATGCACATTCACACCAACGAATGCACATTCACACCAACAAATGCACATTCAGACCAACGAATGCACATTCACACCAATGAATGCACATTCACACCAATGAATGCACATTCAGACCAACGAATGCACATTCACACCAACGAATGCACATTCACACCAACGAATGCACATTCAGACCAACGAATGCACATTCAGACCAATGAATGCGCATTCACACCAACGAATGCACATTCACACCAATGAATGCACATTCAGACCAATGAATGCACATTCAGACCAATGAATGCACATTTCCAGAAACAAATATACATTTATTCAGTATCCACGGAACATCACATTTCCAAGAGTGAATTCAACGTGAATGGACTATAAAAGAAGCTGTATTCACCCAGGAAAGATGCCACAGTGCATGCACACGCACTCCACTAAAAATATGGAGGACTACCTATTGAGACTGACCATTTCTGCACTGAGCGCTGCCTATCAGGCAATACTCAATGAGCTCGGGTAATCAGTCTCAGAAGGACGAAGAACTATGCTACCCCTCCTAGGACTGCAGCCTTTGTCCCGTGACTGCCATCCCTGCCAGGGCACAATATTGGCACACACGTCACAACACACGTGCGTGTCGGTCATGCGCAGTGTGCACAAGGATGGATGGAACGTGTGTAGTCTGATGTGATATTTCTTTTTTTCCCTTTATGTTACATTTTCTATTTCCTAGAGTTCTGCCTTTGGAAGCTGTAAATCTTCCTGGAGTAGATGGTTTTGGGTGTATCGCTTTATGGTGGTGATGGGAGCTTGCGTGGGTGAGTGTCCAGAAACCCCTCTGGGATTGGTTTGTGGGAAGGGATAACGTAACATGTGCTTTCATCCCTGCTGACGTCAGGCATTGCTCGTTATCTCACAAGTAAAGTCCCTGGGGGCCAAGGGCCAGCAGCCCATGGCAAGCATTAGGGTACAGCGAGGCGTGCCCCGCGGGGCATGGGGCGTGGGTGGGTGTAGGTGTGCCCGCCAGATCGCTGCTGTCTGTGGGCATAGTAAGGCAAACACCTCGGGTCAGACGCACTTCAGTTCAGAATATGTACACAAACAAAAAATGCAAACAAGAAATGCATATATTCCACCAACTGCAATACGGGGGGCTTTCCACTGCTCTGAGCAGAATGCACTTTGTTAACGTGTCTGTCCACGAGTATTAAACTCGTGTTTTATAGATATTTCGAAGTGAGATCGTTGTTGAGACTAAAGGCTATATTTTCTTCATGATACCGCAGCACTTTAAATAGGGACTGATTCATTATTAATACTTCCTAGTAGGGTGTTCGGGACACCAAACCTTAACTTCACAATCTCCCTTCGCCTGGCCTGAGTTTAGAATAGTTCACCCTTCAGATGTACGTGCTTCGGGTTCGCCTGTTTTAAGTCGCTTCAGAGATACTGGGATCATCTCTCACTTTTTAGCACGAGGCTCTTTTTGAACTTTTTTTGAAATCTTTCTCCTTTAAGAAAGTGAAAGCACTTTACTGACCTGTTTAGCTGTGACGTTTAATGTTTACTCGTGATTTTGCTCTGATGGTTAATCTGTGATCTGAATTTTAGGTGCTGTTTCCTGATGATGCGTTTAGAGGAATTCTCCTCCTCTATGGACTAGAAATGTCATCGGGGATGAAATGTGTTTATTGAAGTTTCTATTTTAATACCACACGCTGCTCAGTAAAAAAAGGAATCCGTTGATATTAAGAAACTCCAATAATCCCCTCAAGCTGCTGAACAAGAAACATGTTTGACCACAGAAGGGCGGGGCTATCAGTCAAAACCCCAAAGAGCACCCGGAGCAACGAGGGCAGAGGGTCATTCTCGAACTGAGGGCTGAAGCATGGAATGACCTTCCTCGGCCACTCCCCATTCAGTCAGAGAATCCCTCTAGGAAGCTCCTATGACCCGATTGGTTCACTACAGTGTGAACGTTGATCTTATAGCGCTGTGAGTTACCTGGCTAGCTCCCGGAAGCCTTTGGGGCAGTTGTTTGTGAGTGCGCATTAGCTAGTGCTCTGGGGTCAGTTTGGTGGAGAGGACCACACCCTCCACTGAACCATCTTTCTCTCCTGCGCACAGGAGGTCAGGAAAAGGCTTACTCTCCTCCTCCGTTCCCGCATCTGTGGCAAGAAGCATGCCCACTTCAGACCTCTCAAAGTGGTGCTTCAGGCGGTTCACATGCAGGACCCGCAAGGGGTTCCTGGGAGACTTAAAGTCCACCAAGTAGGTAACAGGACTTTTGTGCTCCACCACCTCAAATGGACCGGTCCACTTTTCTTGGCGCGCACAAGGCTCCACTGGGGCCAGTACCCAAACCTTCTGACCAGGTTGAAATTCGACCAGAGTGGTATTCTGGTCGTACCAATGTTTCATTTCCTCCTGGCTGGCTTCCAGATTTGCCTCAGCAATATTCCTGAAACGCCGAGTCTGGTTCCTGAAGGCCAACATGTAGCTAAATACATCTTGGGGAGGTTCCCTGGGAGATTGCTCCCAGCCTTCCTTGACCAGACTCAGAGGCCCTCTTACCGGATGGCCGTAGAGCAGTTCAAAGGGATTGAACCCTAAGGACTTCTGTGGCACCTCACGGTATGCAAACGACAGGCATGGAAAGAGGACGTCCCACTTATGCCTCAGGGGCTCTTCTAGGCCCATGATCATGCCCTTCAAGGTCCGGTTGAACCTTTTAACCAGACCGTTACCTTGGGGGTGGTAAGGAGTGGTGAACTTGTAAGTTACCCCACACTCCTTCCACAGAGACTTCATATACTGGGAGATGAAGTTGGTTCCCCTGTCACTCACCACCTCTCTGGGGAACCCCACACGGGAGAAGATCCCCATCAGTGCACGTCCCACCACGGGGGCCGTCACTGTCCTGAGCGGGATGGCTTCAGGGTACCGGGTGGCATGATCCACCAAGACCAGGATATACCTGTTGCCCATGGCTGTCTTGGGGTCCAGAGGCCCCACAATGTCAATGCCCACTCGCTCGTATGGGGTACTCACAACTGGAAAGGTCTGGAGTGGGGCTTTGATCTTCCCCCCACTCTTCCCTCTTGCCTGGCAAGTCTCACAGGTCCTACAATATGTATCTGAGCTCTTGCACATCTGGGCCAATAAAAGTGGGTGACCAGCCTCTCAAAGGTCTTGGTCTGCCCCAGATGTCCTGCCAATGGAATGTCATGAGCCAACCCCAGTAGGAAGGACTCGGGTACCACCAGCACACGGGCTGACCCCGTCTCAGCAGCCTTAGGCTCGCTATACAGGAGACGGTTCTCCCAATAAATCTGATGTGAACCAGACATGTCACCTGCTGCCTGGGCTGCAGCCTGTCGCCGCATACCCTCAAGAGAAGGGCAAACTCTTTGCTGCTCACAAAACTCCTCCCTGGTGTGCCCTCCTTCCTGCTGCCAATGGGTCAGCTCAGGCAGGTCCCCCAGGTCGGCACTCTGCTCCCCGGTAGGCTCCAGGGCATCCCCCTCAGGGTCTGCTCCCTCCTGGGCCGTGGGAACCAAGGGGGCCGGCTTCCCGCGCCCCCTGCCCCTTCTCTCTAAGGCAGGGGCCTGGGCCATACTCTCAGGCTCCAGGTCTTTCTCAACACCCTCTCTGGCTGCCATGGACCGAGTGGTAGCACATGCCCACTCAGGCAGTCCCAACATTTGTAAGTGAGCTTTCCTCTCCACTGTAGCCCACGGTGAGTTCTCTAAATCATTGCCCAACAGACATTCCACAGGCATGGCGGGCCTCACAGCCACCTGAAGAGTTCCTGAGACCCCCCCCCCCACTCAAAGGGAACCTGAGCCACCTCACATTGGCTCTCTGTGTTGTCTGCAGACCCTACTGGGTAGAATGCATGGGGCACAACCTGCTCCTTGGACACCAACAGGGAGCTGACAGCAGTTACACTGGCTCCTGTGTCCCTCAGAGCCTCCACTCTATGGCCATTGATGGTTACCCACTGCCTGTATTTTTTAGTGTTATCAGGCAGTGCAGGCTTAGGAACCATTTCAAAGTCTCCTAGTGAGACAAGGGTCAATTCTACGGGATCCCACCCACCTTGGGCACCCATCTCCTCCTCCCCCAGGGCTACACTAGCAAGCTGGAGCGGTGGTGCACGGGTTGGTGTAGGAGCATCCCTTTGAGGACACTGTGGCTCAAAGTATCTGTGGCCCACTTGACCACACTTAAAACAAGTAAGGGGCCCCCTCTGAACAGGCCTACCTGTTGGGGGCACTGGTTTCTTATCTTGGGAGGCTGAGACACCACTGCTTGGTTCCCTTGGGAATTACTTTGGAGTCCTTTGTGGAACTCCCTGGGTTTACCCCTGTCCCCCCCACCTCTCTGCTGGGGACCCTGCCCACCTTTGGCGAAGTCTCCCACTGGACCCTTGCGAACCCGGGTGCTCACCCAGCGATCTGCCTCCTCAGCAAGCTTCCTAGGGTTAGTTAGCTTGCAATATATCAGATGCTGGCGTAGCTCAGGAAAACAATTACTAGAGAAATGCTCCCATGCAATCAAATCATACAGTTGCTCAAAAGTTGCTACTTTACTACCTTTTACCCAGCGCTCCATTGCTCTGCAAAAAAAGACACATATTCAACCCACGTGGTACCCTCTAACTTCTTGCAGGTTCTAAATCTCTGCCTGTACATTTCAGGGGTCAAACCATAGCGGGTAATCAAAGCTTCCTTCATGTGGGCATAAACCATCCTACTGTCTGGGGGCAGATCCAACAAGGTATCCCTCCCCTCACTCACAAAGCGTCCCCACAACCCCACTCCCCAATCCTTCTCAGGGACCCGGTGGGACACCATAGCTAATTCATAAGTGGCAAACCATTGCCCAATATCTTCACTTTTATGGAAATCCTTAATAACCTCTTTAGGTATATACACTCTACTCTCAGTATGCACTACTGGTATGCTGCCACCAGAGGGTGAGATCTCTATACTATTTGCTTTAATCTCCAGCTCCCTCAAAATTCTCTCATGTTCAAGTTTCACCTTCATCATCTCAAATTCTAACTTCTTATTCTCTAGGTCTCTCTGACCATCCAATTTAAGCTTAGCCATCTCATATTATGCCGCCTATCTCTCTCCCTGTCCTCCATCTCTTCTGGAGTCAGACCCCTTGAGGACACACTAGTGCCCGGGCTGGAAACTGCTTTATCCCCTACCATATCTACCACTTCATCCTGCTGCTCTCCTGCATTCTCTCCCCCCTCCACAGGCTCTTCCCTATTCCTAGGGGCATCCCTGGCTTCTAACCAGGCCCTCAGCGCCTTGTAATACTCCTCCCTTCTAGTGAGACCTGTGATAGGGACTGTGAAGCGTTTGCAAAAATATTTGAGCTGCTTGGCATTGTAGGTTTCTAATTTCGCTTCTTCCCAGGAGAGATCCTCAGAGGCATTGGATCTGGGCATTGTGGCAATAACTGGCAATATCAATCAAAAATAGAATCAAAAACCTCAAAAACGTACGTGGTTATGTTATGGTCTGCACTCACTAGCAGTGTACACTATAATTACTGAATGCAATCATAAATGCAAGTCCAGATCCCACCGCTGACCACCAATGTTAGAAATGGGGGTCTCTAGTTGGCAATGGCTGGCCACTGTCCAAGTAGGGACCCTTCTTCCTAAGTCAGTAAGGAGTAAGCAGACTACACCCTTTGATAACCCCTGCTCAACCCTGTGGTAACGTAGCACGAGCAGCTAGGCTTATCTCAGAGGCAGTGTGTGAAGCATTTATGACCATACACCGTAACACAATGAGGAACACTACAAAGGGACACCACACAAGTAGTTATAAAAAATAGGTATATTTATATAGACTTAATCACAAGACCAATTACAGTAAAAATTCACAATACTAGAAAAATAGGGTTACTTTAAAAATGCTGCAAAAATAGTTCAAGGTGCACAAAATGATGTTCAGTTCAATGCAGTGGTCTCTGCGACCCTTTTACTCACAAGGTATCTGGATTCTATAGCAAAGCAACAAAAATGTCGCTAAGGAGTTGTAGCGAAAAATTTCCTCACGCTAACCAGCGATGCATTGAATCCTTACCGCAAGGGAGGATGATGCGCTGGGAGCGACGATCCTGATGCGATGCAGGGAAAATGGCGAACGCACAGCGTCCGCGCTGCGATGAACTTGGTGCGATAATTTTTGGTTAGCGAGCGTTTTGGGGCACGCTAAGAAACAATGCGACAATCTTCAGGTTAGCAAGCGTTTTCAGGCCCGCAGTCAGGCGATACAATAACTTGGGTTAGCAAGCGCTTTGGAACCCGCTGACAGGTTCTGCGATGATCTTCGGGATAGCGGGCATTTTCAGGCCCTCAGACAGGTGATGCGACGTACTTGGGTTAGCGGGCGTTTTGGGGCCCGCTGACAGGTAATGCAATGATCTTCGGGGTTAGCGAGCGTTTTCAGGCCTGCCGAGAGGTGATGCGATGATCTACGGTAGCGAGCGCTCGGCGGCAGCAGAGCGACGATTTACCTCACGCTTTCTAGCTGCAGTGGCTCGCTAACGGGGGTTAGCCACGATTTTTAGCACTCTTTTCTCAACAGTAGAACTAGAGGCCCTGGATCTCACAGGAGCCTCACCTGCAGATAGAAATCCTCGCTGAGAGGAAACAGGAGTCTGGTGGTGGAGTCTGATGAACCTGAGAGGCTAGCTCTCTTCTAGCCCTTGGGTGATTGCTGTAGCCAAAAATAAAGGTTCCTTCAAAGTCCTTTACCTCTTCTCCCAAGTCCAGTAGTAACCACTGCAGGCCAGTCCAAGAAACAGCACACAACCACAAGGACAGTCCTTCTCCTGCAGATTCCTGTAGTTACACGGACAGAGGTTCTTCTTGTTGTCTAGGAGCAATACAAATTGTAGGGGTTTGGGCACAAATATTTATACCCCCAAAGTCTTTGTTCTTAGGAGTCACAAGTCTCTGAACCCAGCCAGAACCAGTTCTGCCCAGCCCTGGAGCACTTTGTTTACCAGGCTGCATCCTTCCTTTCAGAGAGAAGGGGTCTGTCACAGTGGGAGGTGGAGCCAGCATTCACCTTGCCAGGCACAGCCCTTTCCAAGAGCAGGAGCTACCCCTCCCCTCACTCCAAGGCAGATCTCTCGATTCAACCTAGGTCTGACTCAGCCTGCCCTGTCCCTCCAAAACCAGACAGCCAATACACATAATAGCAGAGCAAACTGGAAGGCTTAGGCAAGAAAGTAACTATACTCTAAAAGTGGTAGTTTCAAACACAGAATATAAAAATAACCTTCACTAAAAGATGTATTTTAATATTATATTCTGAGCTCAGACATACTAAATTCGTTTTTCTACCATGTTCTGTGGGTCAGTTAGGACTATAGAATGTAATAGCCAAACCTCCCATTCTGGCCTATGGAGAACAGGTAGCCTTACAGTAGTGAAAAACGAATTTGGGTGTAATTCACTACCAGAACATGCTACACACATTAGAGCATGTCATGCCTTACACATACAATGCACCCTACCATAGGGGTGAATCACATGATGGAAGGGAGACTCACGCCAATGCTGCCAGGTCTAACAATCACGCTCTTGTTAGCAGCAGTTTTCACGGCCAATCCATGAAGCTATAGCGATGTAGCGACGTCTTGTACATACGTCGCTAACATGGCGATAGTTTTACGCGGTAATCAGCGATAAAAAAACTGCTTCTAACTAGCGTTAGCGATAGTTATCGCTAGTCCTTGTACATATGCCCCACAGGCTTCCTCTCCACCGTAGGAGCGTAGATATCCATATTGTAGCAGGTGCAGTGGCACCAGGGCCCAGAGATGGAGCCCTCCTCGGATCCTAAATATGACCTTCTAGAACGACTTTATTCTCTTGCAGGAGGGCCCAGGACACCCATGGTGCGCCACGGCTCACAAACACAGCTCTTAAGCTGTAACAGCCGGAATACCGATAACGGTTCTCTTCAGGGGTGGAGAGGGGGTGTGGGGGGTATTTGGCAGTGGCACAACTCAGCTCTCTGTGTACAAACGGGGTCACCCCTAGCAGGTCCCTATTTGGCCCAAACCCTTTAAGTGTCAGTCAAACTAAGTGATCTACCAGCAATAATTTTTTTTACAGGAGAACCCCATTGTTCTGCGGTACCCCACTGTAGCTCGGCATAGGCTTAGGGGTGTATTCAAACAGTGAGCACCCAAGGCAGACCTTCAGGCACCCCCCACGGAGCGGTGCACATATGCTTATTTACCCTTTATGTTTCGAGGACCAGGCCTCATGCGCCTCGTAGAACTGTGCATGTGCTACATTCATATAGTTGTGTATCAAACAGGAAAATAATAAATTGTCCAAACTTCTTCATCAGACAGGGGACATGGGAGAGATAGTGACCAATGACGCAAGGTTCCCCGAACTCTGAACCATCTGAGCCCTGCTGACGCTGTCGCGGCTCCCCGAACTCTGAACCACCTGAGCCCTGCTGACGCCGTCGCGGCTCCCTGAACTAAGAACCTCCGGTGCCTGCTGAGTGACTCGCGGCCCGCTCCTCCAAGAGAATCGGCCGAGATCGCCGAGAGAAGCAACATCCCCTCAGCTCGAGGATTGAGAGCAGTGCGCCGGATACCTCGCAGAGACACTAATTGAAAGACTGTCCCGCTACCCCTTTTCCCTCATCACAAGATCGCTGCCGCTTGTGGCATTAATTCTGCAGATCCCTGACAACTACCGATAAAAGCTTAATAACGACTACTGTGTGGTGTCCCTCTATCCGAAGAGAAGGTAGCGCAGCGCGTGCGATCCTAGGTGCGAGACCCTTCCAGGCTCTTGCTCGGCCTATATCTGGGAAGGGTGGGCCTCAGGGTGGTCAGGAACCCATTCCGCAGCCTCCCCGGTGAACCCCTTCTAACAATGAGAATGATTAAAAAACTCCTACCCTACCTCCCCATGAGCATGGCCAGAACTCTGGTCAGTGCACTAGTTATTTCTCGCATAGACTATTGTAACGCGCTCTTAGTCAATGCTCAGGAAGGAGTTTAAAAAAAGCTACAGTTGGTGCAGAATGCTGCGGCCAGACTGATCACGGCCACCCCCAAGTACACTCCCATCTCTGGCGCCATCGAACAGCTTCACTGGCTGCCAGTCAAGAAAAGAACCACATTCAAAGCTCTTTGCATTGCGTATGAGGCAATTCACTCTCAAGGCTCTGCCTTTTTAAAGGACGCTTTCTGCCCCTATAATCCTGTTAGATCCCTTCGATCCTCTTCTGCCGGTTTTATGCAGATCCCAAGGACTAAGAAGGTCTCATGGGGCGACAGGTCTTTTATAGTGACCACTATCAAACTATGGAACAGTCTTCCACGCTACATCAAAACCTGTACCTCCCTTCTTTCTTTCCGCAAACAGATAAAGACTTGGCTGTTCAAACAATAACTACTCATGGACATGTACAGTGGACACTCAGCGCCGAGACACCCTCGGGTATTTGTGCGCTTAATACATTTTCTAAAATAAATAAATAAATAAAATTGCTGGAGTAGCGTCTCTTTTGTGACACACTCCAGCAATGCATCATTTTTGTGCCTACAGATACGTCAGAAATACTGTAACTTCTTGCGACATGATGCGTCATACTGTAAATATGATGCATCCAGCATGTCCCAAGGAAGGCGCAATGAAAAGTGACGCATCGCTGTTTTCATGCAGCGATGCGTCACTTTTCATAAATGAGGCCCCTTGAATAATTCAAATGGGACCGTGGAAGATCAGGGACGAAGTTTCAATCAGAGCAACATTTTAAGTTCCGGCGCATGTTTATATCATCCAAGCCTCAGCCGTTACCCCAGTTATGTCACCCGGTTGAAGAGTTTAGGTTGTCACTATAACTACAGTAAGATGTTAACCATGGTGCTAGGCGATAGACGATCATCCATAGACACATACTTTCTCATGTAGACAGAGACAATTGAGGAAATAGAGTACGTATCTTACGATGAAATTTGGTTTTATACAAAGTCTTGATGTATGCTTTGTAAGATGTTTTTTCCTGAAGTAATTGCAAAGTATGCACAGTGTGTAAATAAGAAATTCAGCCGTGAACCATCCTCTGCTACCAGATTTATTAGCCCTTTCTTTTGTGTAATTTTCAGAGACCATAAAGCGCTATCGGACAAATCGAAGTTCTCAACTTCTAAACCTCCTACTTTGTTCTAAGCAGAAAATCTAATTGCTCAGTCCATTCTGCCCTAACTTAAATCACACTTCTAGCAATTGATACGCTTACATCCCATTCTCATGAGACTGTTCAATCAGGTTAAAGCAAGATGATACAATTTTGTGCTTTTTTAGGTTCCTAGGACTCCTTACAATAGAGCTTGTCTCAGCGTCTTTCCAGCGTACATTATCTGTAGCAGGATGAGATACAGGGACCTCTCATTAAAACATTCCAGGAATATCAAACTAAAAGAGAACATTTTTTTACTTGGGAAAGAACGAAAAGGAACATTGCGTTCAATAATTAGGATTCCATCTTTACCTAGAAATTAAATGTACGCATTTCATAAAACAAAATGGCAGACTGCAGCAGTCATTTTAAAATGCATGGCTACATAACCTTTGGTCGATTTAAATGTGAGTAAGCATAGTTAGTAACTATTATTTGTGTATGTATGTGTAAATGTCATTTAATGCAACATTTTAATATACAAAAACAACTTTACAAAATGTAGAAGGTACATATTTATGTGTGTGTGCGAATGCACAAATACCGGTGTATGTGTATCTGATTCTCTGTATTTGTCTAAAAGTGTGTGTTTCTGTGTGTATGTCTGTGTGTGTGTGTGTGTCTGTGTGTGCATATGTGTGTGTGTGTGTCTATATGTGTGCCTGTGTGTATGTATCTGTGTGTATACCTATAGGTTTGTGTCTGTGTGTCTCTGTATTGTGTCTGTGTGTGGCCACGCATGTACAATTGATTCAGCACTTTATGGGAAAGCTGTCATTGGGACTAGACTTATTTTCTCTGCTTTTGTACACTTTGTTTGTGTTTCATATATTTTTGCTTGTAAATGGCATTGCTGGAAAATAAAGCATCCTTCTCGGTGCCATCCCGTGCTACTTTAGGGCCATATTCCTCAATCAAACTGTGTGGTATTTCCCAACTATGGCACTACGTCCAAGTCTGAGTTCTGCACAGACTGATAGAAAGTCTGTACTATCACAGTTTGCTCATATAATCACACTACATCAGGGGACCTGGGTCAGCCTAAAGACCAGCCAATCTACTGTAACAGCCAAGGTGCCAACCAATAAAGGCCTGAAACAAGGTCTGTCCTCACCCCCTTCTCTTTAATCTTTACACAGCAGACCTCGGAAAAGCCCTGGAAGGCACAAGTCTATTAAAATCAAGGCTGGGAAAAACGCGGCTCCAAATCCTTCATGACGAGGATATTGTAATTATGGATCATAAGCGGACCGGTCTACAGAAAGCTCTCAATGCCCTCCACAGTTATAATCAAAAGAACAACCTCAAGGCAGACCAGGAGAAGACCAAGATACTCATCTTTGGGAAGTACCAGTGAAAGAAAAGAGCTCAATGGCACCTAGGCGATCAGCAAATTAAAAAATGCACGAGTTATAACTACCTGGGTGTCAGGCTATCGGAAGGGGCTAAACCAGCTTCCCACTTAAAATACCTAAGAAGCAAGGGGGCCAGCATCATTTACAGTTTGAGACGTCTAAACCAGCGACTTCACAGTCCGACTGCAGAACCCATCCTGAAAGTTCTAAGAGCAAAACTAGTTCCCTCTCTTAACTATGATCATCTGGTATTTCCGAGTGCATTCAATAAGCTTCTTATGAACCTCCAAATCTCTGCTTACAAGAAGGTTCTAGCTCTCCCTCGGCAGACCAGGAGAGCCAGAGTAAAACTGGAGCTGGGACTCGCATACCTGGACATCATTTGCTCAGGGAACATAATAAAATACTACATTAGTACTTTGCGTGCCTCAGCAACCTCACTGAAAGCTCAAATCAAAACACCCTTTGAAGAGGGTGGCTCCCCATGGCAGGCCCAGTTGGTAGCAGCTACAAGGCATCTTGAAATAGAAGTCCAAAATCTGCACAATCAGGATATCCCGGCCATAGCCTGGAAAAAAACAGTGAACGCACAGGTCAAGAGAATATCTTTGAAAGGGACCTGAACAGTTTACACTACCAACCCAATCTCTCTACACTGGACGCCTATTATATCCTGGGAAAACCTCAGCCATACTATGAACAAGCTTTGACAGTCCTGGCCTGAATAGAATCACCTACATGAGACTTCTCGCACTGCCCATTGTGGACTTCAATCCATCCTGGGCCCGGCAAGACAACTCCACCGCCTTTCGTCTATGTAGCTACCACCGTGAATCTGGGCTTCATCTGCTGTGTTGCTGCCCAAAGCTGGCAAGACAGCGGCACTGCTGGGTACTCCCAATTTGCAGGCCTCACAGTTTTAGACAATGTAGAGAAGTCTCAGAGCTGTGCTTCTTCGCCAACACAGCACAAATTGTGGCCCGACTAGGGAAATTCATTGATGCAATCCGGGCTGCACTGACACAAACCCCTAAAGTCACAGGCTGTAGCCAGTTGGCCAACAAGCCAGAGTGACTATCATTAAACCAGTCCTCAAAGCAAAATATCAGCCCTGTGTCTACAGCATATTCAGAGTCCAGCCTCGGATTCCATTCATCACAAATCCCAGGCACACAAAGGAACAAAAACACTATCAAGACTAGAGGACTAAACAAGCAAGATAGACAAGCTAATCCAGGTATCTGGCACAGAAACGAGGAGAATTATGTTACTTTAAATGTTTAGTCTCCATAAAATGAACATTCATTTTATTGGGCATAGGGCCCATCTAAAAGACTTGCAAACTGGCCTCCATTTTGGACAATTGCTTTTATGATTTTATAGCTTTTAGCAAACTCAGTTAGCCCTCTATCATTTCCTTTTTCTTTTCCTTCTCTAAACATGGAAAATGTAACATATTGTAATGATTTTAATTAATTGAACAATAAAGAAGAATACACCATAAACCAATCGCTGCAGGCTTTCACTTTTTTTGGCCAGTTTCCCATTGGAAACATCTCTAGGCTTCTTTTGGCAAAATCTGCAACGGGAGTACCACAGAGGTGTGGTAATTCTATGCAATTCCACTTGTTGGGATTAACAACAGACACTGATCGGTCTATGAATTTCACCACAGTTCATTTGGAGACCCTTAATCTTGGAATGTTCCATGTATCTGTTGCATGAGGTTTAGCAAGAGGTTTTAGAATGTTATTCTCAAATCTTTGCACTCCCTGGACTCTTCCTGCAAATTTGAACCTTTTGTTAGTTTTCAGATTCGGTATTACCGGGACTTGCTGGGACTGCTGTTTGCCACAGCTGAGATCAACAAGAGCCAGGATCTGCTGCCCAACATCACCCTGGCTTTGAAGATCTCTGACCCCTGCATGTGGGAGGCACGAGCTGTGGAGGAGGTTCTTTCAATCCTTTCCGGGACTGAAGAGCACATTCCCAACTTCCTCTGCCAGCCTCACCCACGTCTACTTGGGTTTGTCGGTGGTGCTGCGTCTTCAATTTCGATTGCAATGGCTTCTGTGCTAGGTCTCTACAGCGTTCCTCAGGTATGGATTTTACAGTTCCTGGAAGTACATATGTGTGCATGTCGAGTGCTCTGCAAGGTCAAAAGCACAGACACAGTCAGTGAGTGATTGGAGGGGGAGCTGGGTCCTGAGGGTGGTGGTGGACTGTCACTTGGCCGTGAGTTAGAGTTCTATGAAGACGTTTGTCTTCAGCACCTTCCTAGACTGGAGCTGGTTGGATAGGCCTGAGGTAGAGAGAGATGTTGCTAGAGGCTGTGGGCAGACAAATTGAGAATGCCTGAATGCCTTGAATTTTCTTTTTTGCATTTCCTCACCTCCATGTGATGTTGCCCTGGCTGAGGGTATGCCGCGGGATATGGCAAACTTGTAAGCTTGACAGGCAAGCGTGCTAGTCATGATGACTTTGAAAATGAATTAACTATTTTAAAGCATTATGGAGACCAGCAAATGATGCCAGCAGAGTTCCATAAGGCTGGGGAGGGTGGGATCATATGGTCATATTTGTTCTTGCTGTGGTGGAGTGAGCCTGTGTGGAGCTTGCAAGGCAGTGGAGCTGACGATGGCATCATCCGTATTTAAGAATACATGGCTCAAGTCACCATTCTGAAGTCACTTTCTGGGATGAATGATTTCACTTTTTTCAGTAGAGAGAGCTGGTACTGTCATGTAGTTCCTATAAACCAATTTAGGATCTGCGTGTTTAGAGAACATACACTGTAGGATTGGTGTCCAGACTGATTCTAGATACCCCTACGGGGTAGGTTGGCCTGTATACCAGCTCGCTCACAGTGCCACTTACCAAGGAGAGAATAGTTCTTGGCAACCCTCCAACATGACAACCCTGATCCCTCAGGATCGTGGAAACAGTGTGTTACTTTACACTCAGTCACTCGTGCTCACTTTATCTCAGAGAGATATACAGAATAAATGGTAGGGACGTTTTTCAATAGCATTTATTGAACCAGCGTCATTCTAGTGTAAAATAGGTTTGCTGAAACAACCATTAGACTGAAACAGACATAAATGATTACAAGCACTAAGGGCCATATGTAGGTAGCCTAACATTTACCACTTCATAAATACCGAATTTTACCGATTCGTTATTTATGAAGTGGTAAATGCTATGTAGGTAATTGGTCGGTAAATATTACAGATTCGGAAAAATTCGGTAATTACCAAATCGGTATTTACCGATTCGGTAATGAGGCATACCTTCCCATTGATGGGAAGGTATGCCTCATTACCGAATCGGTAAATACTGATTCGGTAATGGGGGAGCACATGCAAGGGTGGCAGGGTGTCACATTGACACCCTGTTGCACCCCTGATTCGGCCATGTGTGCACATGTGGCACACATACATGCCCTGAGGGCATGTGTGTCTGCCACATTGCACACATCTACGGGCAAAATATTGCATTTACACACATATTCGTCATTTACCACCAACTATTAGTTGGTGGTAAATAACGAATCCCCACACACACCACACAGTCCCCCTACATCTCATTTCTGTATTCGGAATTTACCGAATCGGTAAAATTACCGAATCGGTAATTTTACCGAATCGGTAATTTTACCGATTCGGTAAATTCCGAATACAGAAATTCTCCCCCTACATCTCAAAAGCCAAAATACCGGTCGGTAACGGTATAATTACCGAAAATCGGCCGTTACCGACCGGTATTTGGCTACCTACATGAGGCCCTAAAAGAGTAAAAGGATGGTAGAGTTCTACCAGCATCCTAAAACAATGAATACAGGCAAGTATATAAAATACATGACAGTAGTAAATGCGTACTCCTACGATGTGACCCTAGCTAGATGTACCTAAGTGTATCTAGCATGTATGTAGGTGTAAAGCCAAGAATCCCTCTAGGGTAAAGTCAACCCCATTACCTGAGGTGAGAGACTATGGGACCTCGTCTTGGTCTCGGGATGAACACCCCGCGAGGGATGTCAGACCACTGCGAGCTGGAGTATCTGCGTGCAGGAACCTCAGAGTCTTGCATCAGTGTGTTGGCATTTTTCTCCTCTCTTGCCTCAGAATAGATACGGTGTTTATACTCCCAATGTGGTTCCCCCAGGGGATATACCTTACTGTGTCATGTCGGACTAGCATGACGGAAGGAATGACCCTATACATAGTTATTATGCAGGAGATGGTGTCCTGCTGTGATTCTAAGAATCCTCATGCATAATGAAAGAGGCTAGTTTTGAGAGAAAACCCCATACCATGTAGGCATTACCGTAACTAGGTAAAGAGTCAGTACCAAGAAGGTTTATGTAATGTAATGGCAGGGGAAATGTAGGTGAAAGGTCGGGTTGCTGCCTCAGCCTATATTGGGCACCTGTATGAAACATAACTCCTACTCCTCATCCGACTGGACGACAACATTTTAATAAAGTCTAACTTTTGACAGCTGTGAGCTGGCACCATAATTCAAAGTAGCAAAATAATAGTTACTAAAAATCCAACAACTTTCCACATAGAATTTATTACACATATTGCAAACATAACTCCTACTCCTCATCCGACTGGACGACAAATGAAAAATACTACATGTACTTCTAAAATACGCAGAGAATCTAAGAAGCAAAAAATGGATAAAATATTGCTTAAAATTCTAGTATAAGATGTAAAAGTCTCTTAAGGAATTATCTTAAAATATGTTCATATATAGGTTTTGAACAACTATGAGTGCCTGAAAGCCATGCAATACTAAGAATAATCTATTGATTAAGATTTCCAAATTTAGGTTGTTTTGAAAAAGGCAAAATTTTCCCCAGCGTACGATGAGCCAATATGTTTATGCGGCCTGGCCGGGAGATGCAAGTACTTTCTGTTGTTACTTCAGCTGCGCTGTCGAGCATCGTCAGAGCCCATTCCCCGTTCAGAAGGTGAGTCCTTAGTGTCTGGGCATATCTAAGTTTGAGACCTGCCACGTTCTAATTTATAAACGGAGGTTTTGATTTTGGCTTCTCTTCTTTTTTGGAAGTATAGTCAGAAGTGTGAGCGTGTCTCTGGACTATGTACGCTCTTCTTGTCTGTGTTCTGACCGTCTTTCTCTCTCAGAGTTTCTTGGTGAACCCTGAAAGGAACAAGAGGAATGTGTATCTGTATCCTGATACCTGTCGGGTTTTTGAATGTTATCTCTATTCCTAAGGTTGTCGCTCCTTTCGGAGGGCTCCTGTTGAGGAGACCCATCCCTAGATTGAGATCTATTCTCTCTATTTTTTAGTTTTTGATTGTTTTTGCTCCATTTCTTCTTCGAAGAATCAAGTGTATGCTTGGTGTTATCCTTTTCAGGACCACACATGAGTTGAGGATTTGTTGCTCTAGCTCTCAAACTATCTCTACCTCATTCAACATGGGTGTCTACGAGAATCTTAGGTAATTCACGATCCTGTTTTAAAGCAGTGAAATCCTTCAGGCGTTGGTGTATTGCAACTGCTGCTGCCTCCCCTTTAATGTTAGGTAATTTGATAGCTGATTCCTGGGCAAAAGTTCCTAACAATGTCATCCCTGAATTCAGAGCACGTTCTGCTCCGTACTCACTCTGTATTTGTCTTAATACATCTGGTAATACTGCTAATGTTGGGAAACCATGGGTTCTGGTTTATTTGACAGCGAAAACTGTACCTCAAGTGGTTCTAAGAATCCTCATGGATAATGAAAGAGGCTAGTTTTGAGAGAAAACCCCATGTCATGTAGGCATTACCGTAACTAGGTAAAGGGTCAGTACCAAGAAGATTTATGTAATGTAATGGTAGGGGAAATGTAGGTGAAAGGTCGGGTTGCTGCCTCAGCCTATATTGGGCACCTGTATGAAACATAACTCCTACTCCTCATCCGACTGGACGACAACATTTTAATAAAGTCTAACTTTTGACAGGAGTGAGCTGGCACCATAATTCAAAGTAGCAAAATAATAGTTACTAAAAATCCAACAACTTTCCACATAGAATTTATTACACATATCGCATGAAAGTAGTTATAGAACTTGGTTTCCTGAAGTTATCTAAGCAGCCCTATAGCAGCCTCTTCTGAATGGCCGGCCTTTGACACCCTGAGCCAAGTTGCAATTAGGTGTGAAGAGACCTGGGGCTGAAACAAAAGAGACATCTGGTGGGAGGGGATATGCTGCCTGCAGATGTCAAAACAAGATGGAATTGGGGAGAAAAACTGGTCTTCAAAGGGAGAAGCCCAGATAGCACAGGAAACCAAGCCCACCCCATATCCTTGATCCCCAAACAAATGGGCGCCCCTCTAATCAGATTAGGAGAGGTGCTGGAAGGGGAGTTTAGGGACTGTTAGACACACCTGTGGGGTGGGTTAGCTAGATCTGTACTCCAAGGAGAGAATTTCTCCATTTCTATTTTTGTTGAGTGGTGCATTCTGGGACAGAAATAGGCCAGGCTTCTCAGGAAGTGGTAATCATAGAGGGTGGCAACTTGAACCCCATTGTTTAGGGTTGCCCCCTTCTTGCCAGCCCAGAATGTGGAATAAATATGGGAGAGCTACAGAGCACCTGTGATCCCTCCCTGGACACATCTGGAGATGGACTGCCCTGCTGGACCCTTGGACCACATAAGAAAGGGCTGCATTCATAAGGACGACAACTAATGCACTCACAAGGCTTCAAAGCAAAAAAAGTTTGCCTGTCTCAAAGGATAAAGGAGAGGAATCCCTCATCAGCAATAGGTACTAAAGTGCTCGAAGAAGCTACTCGCAACTTCACCAACAAGGACAACTCTAGCTGACAAGCTTCACCTGGATTTTACTTGGGTTGACCAGATGCATTGTGGGAGTTGTTGTTCCAGACCCCAAGAGGCATACCAGAGAGTCTGAACCCTTGGCTGGTGCTATGGATCACTTTCCTGCATAAAAAACTCCATATAAGAACTCCTGAAAGTTGGGGGAACTTTAGGCAAAGTTTTTTGGAAAACTTCCATGAGAAGACCTGCACCGTCTACGAGAGTCAATCCAGCGATGTCAAACCCTGATTCGGCCTGACTTTGAGGGTAAGCACTTCCGATGATAAAGAAAAAGACCTCCAGGATTCATCGAGGCATCATGCTGCAGCAGGCCTTCATCCAACCGGAGTCTAAATATGAGGACCCACTTGCTCGAAGTCGAGACAAAGAGCTCCAAAAAAGTGACTAAGTCAGGAGGTAAAAACTTGCCCCGGCCCTACCGCTCATCATAGTCGATCTGCCCTCCATCATGGTTGGCCTGAAACTTTGACTTTGTCCCGTTCCAGCGCAACCAGATGGCCGCAGTTGGCGCTTTTCACTTTTCGGTGCTAGAAAGCACATTTTTACATATGATCTGTAAAAATTCATATCTACTGTTCCTTACATTGGATATTGGTACATTTTGGTGTCATTTTGAAGATAAATACATTCACTATTTGTGTTAATAAGTGCTGGATTTTGATTGTGCATTGTGCCCTACCTATTTTCTGTTTTGGTGATATTAAATGCTTTACACACCTGTCTCCTAAGTTAATCCTGGCTGCCCATCAGCAAAGCTACCAAGGGGTGAGCAAGGATTCCTTTTTTGAGACTTGACCTTGTTTGTGATTGCGGTGTTAATATTAGCAGTAGGTATCCACCTGCACCTATTATAAACCACCTTCCTCCAGTGGTAAAAAGGGCAGTGTCTATGATTTGTAGGTTAACTGTCGGCATGTTTCAACATGAGCTGAAGCCAGATATGTGGTCATCCAGGAGATGGTTGGAGTTGATGTGATCTTGGAGTTGAGCATACACTGCTTTTTCGAATATCTTGCTGCTGAAGGATAGGCTTGCCATGTTACTTTAGTATGTGCCAATGTCACTCTATTACATTCTTGCTATTTCCATCACAAAGAGCTTTATTGTTCAGAAAACCAGGTCAACAAATTGGTTTATACATAGCAGAATACCTGCTTGACAGTTCTGGGATAAAAGTTGTTTGAGGTCAGTAATGTGTACCTGTTAGACCTGGCACCTTGGCGTGAGTTTCCCTTCCACTTTTTGATGGTGTGCCTCGATTGTTTTGCTGGTGTTGTCCGCTCAGGGCACGGCGCCACGGCTAATCTGTGCCGCAGTGCAAGTGCTCCCTAGGTAAAGTGTACCTGTAATTGATGTTCATGATTGGTTCATTGGATTCACTGTCAGTCCCCAGTAAAGTGCACCAGGGGTGCCAGGGCTTGTGAATGCCAATGCTGCTGGTGGGCTTGCAGCGCTGGTTGCGCCACCCACAGAAAGCGGCCTTGTAAAGTGTGTCTAGGGTCTGCCACCGCAGACCCTGTGCACGGTCCGGGACCGTCGCGCTGACTGCGCAAGTGCCCCCACTTGCCAGTCCCTAAACCTTCCCTTACCTGCATATTAGCCACCCCTCTGGTAGGCCCAAGGGCAGGGTGCATTGTCGGCATAAGGTAGGACATGCCCTGATGTGTGTGGCATGTCTTAGTAGTGAATTACAGCCCTTTCCGTTTTTCACTATTGAAGGCTACCTGCTCTCCATAGGCCAGAATGGGCTGCTGGGATCACGCCAACGCTGTGACCCCAGTGGACTCAGAGAGCATGGTAGAGTGTCAAGTTTAGTATGCCTGAACTCAGAATAATAAAATACTTCTTGTAGTCAAGTTTATTTTAATATCCTGGGTTTGTAAATACTACTTTTAGAAAGTTAGTATTTACTGACCTGACCATCTCAGTCCGCCTCTGCTGTGTATGTGTGTTCTGCCTAGCAACAGTAAGGAGCAGGGTGGGGGGATCCCCAGAGACAGGTTGGCTGCCAGGTGGTGGGCCGGGAGATGACACCAGGATGGGTGGGAGGAGTACACCTTGACTCTTGAATAGACCTGTGCTCTGCCACCACAAAGCCGGCGCCGCCCCCTGTGGAGCGGCTGATGTCTCTGCCCTGCTGCTGAAAGGAAAGAGCGGAGTCACCATAACAAAGTACTCCAGAACTGGACTGAGCCAGGCCTAGGCCCCCTGGCGCTAAAGAACAAAAGAATCATGGTATAAAAGTAGGAGCCTGGCTCCTAAGAAATCAGAATCCTGTTTACCACAAAGAACCTCTGCCCGACTAGAAGGAGAAGGAGACGCTGGAGGAGCTGGCCTGCTGCTTGCCTTGCTGAGAAAGGAGAGGAAGAGACGACTGAAACGACTTTGCTACTTTGTGCTTGAACATTCTCCAAGGGCTTGATCTGAGCTTGCCCCCTGAACTGAACCCCAGGACCAGTGGGTTCTCTGTGCTTTTGCTCGTCCTCCGATTCGAGCCGTGTGTGCATCCCGCTGGAAAAGAGACTGCGCCCCTCAACGCCCCTCCTAGGGTCGTGACACTCAGGAGCTCGCCTGCCGCAATCCCGTGAGAGCCCCGCTCCGTCCGGAGCCGCTCTCTGCCCCCGGGCTAGGCCGCCTGCCCCCCTGTCACCGCCTGCCACTGGAGCGCGCTGAACGCGCTATCACCCCTCCCGCCGGAAGCCGTCCGACGACTGTGATCTACGCCGGGTCATCCAGCTGCACTGACGGTGCCCTGTGACCCCGCTTCGCTATCCTCGGACATCTCAGGCCGCGCCGCCCCCGCTGTGGAGACCCCCCTGCACCGCCGTGCTGAGGGTCGCTGGCCGCGCCTGCCTGCCTGCCCACCCCTGCTGATTGAGGACCCAAGAACACTTCTCAAGCTGAGAGTCGCACCGACCGGTGCTGGCTCTCCACATCACGAAAGAAGTTCCAGTATCGGGCTCGGGGCCCGCAACGCCTTATTTCCCCGTTCGCAGGAACCGATCTCTGTGAGTACTGGAACTACAAGTAACATTTGCGAGAGACTACAAAGTATCCATTTGAAACTACGAACCAAGAACATTTGCCTGCTGTATAACCTGGTGGCCTAGCGAAAACGTTATTGGTCTTGTGATAAGTCTGCTGAGATATATCCCTATTTTTACATAAAGAAGCGTATTTTTATATATATCCAAGTCTGGTGTCCGTTTCTGGGGGGATTGATGTATTTACTGTGTGTGCGATTGTAAGTGCTTAACCAACAACGCCTGAGGAATCGCCTTGGCTGCTCACGCCACGCACCTAGAGGGTGAGCAAGGGTCATTCGCAAGGGGTTATCCTGCGCCCTGACGTGGAGGAGAGGGTTCCTGCTTGACACAAGGGCAACCTTGCGCCAACCAGAGATCCCCGACTCTAACATTGGTGGCAGCGGTGGGATTTCGGATTTGCACTTGTAATTTGCATACAGTGAATTATTAATCACCAGATAGTGAGAGCAGACCAAATAACGCAGCCACAGGTTTTCATTTTTCGAACTTTGTTGAGACATCTGCCATTACTGCAACCATGCCTAGCTCACTCTCCGCTGGGAGAGCACTCTCTGTGATTTCTGGAATAGATGAGGTGGATTGGGAGAGACTGGAAGGCTACTCGATGGAGCAATTGAAAGGCTACAGTGTAAAATTCCGAGTTCCCCATGCTGGGTTCAAGAGAAAGAACCAGTACACCAAGGCGCTGAGAGCCTGGAAGGAGTCACGAGACCCACGAAATGCGGGGGACATCGTTCCACCCGACAACCTTGAGGAGCCCAGCAGAGTCCGGTCGCCAGAGGAGCTGGCAGACAGGGCAGCAGACAGGGCGCATGCAATGGAGATGGCAAAGTTGGCAGGACAAATGGAAATGGAAAAGCAGAAGTTGGCCCTGGAGGCACAACAACGCCAAATGGATCATGATATCAGATTGAAGGAGTTGGAGCTGAAGGCGAAAAGTTTGGACACCGCTCCTTCTGGTGGCAGCACTCCACCGGTGCAGGTAGAGTCCAAGGTGTACATCCCCAAAGATGTAGTAAAGGAGTATTTTAGAAAGGATGACATAGGGCAGTGGTTTAGAGCCTACGAGGTGGCCATGTCTTCACACCGGGTCCCTGAGAAAGACTGGGGAGCGGGGTTGTGGGGAATGTTCCTTGCTGAAGGGCGTGACACACTGTTAGATTTACCCTTAGATCTCCAAGCCTCATACCCCCATATGAAGGAAGCTTTAATGACCAGGTATGGGTTAACTCCTGAGCTATATCGACAGAGGTTCAGGGAGACTAAGAAGATCCCTGAGAGTACGTATGTGGAGTATGTGACCTTTTTCTGCAGAGCACTGGATGGTTGGGTGAAGGGTAGCAAAGTGAATGATTATCAAGGGCTACTTGATTTAATTGCATGGGAGCACTTGTCCAGTCAATGTTTTCCTGAGCTACGCCAGCACCTGATTGATAGCAAGCTGTCCAACCCGAGGAAGCTTGCTGAGGAGGCGGACCGCTGGCTCAGCACCAGGGTCCACAAGGGTCCAGTGGGAGACTCCGCCAAAGGTGGGCAGGGTCCCAGCAGAAGAGTGGGGGGGACAGGGGTAAACAGAAGGGGTTCCAAAAAGGCCCCCAAAGTAATTCCCAAGGGAACCAGCAGAAGGGTTCTCAGCCTCCCCCACCCCCGCAGCAGAACGGGGCCCCTACAGGTAGACCTGTTCCAAAGGGGCCCTTCAATTGTTATAGGTGTGGTGACCCGGGTCACATTGCCTCTGATCCTAAGTGTCGCCTGTTTGGTAAGACCGCACCCACTGGTGCTCCACCCCGGCAAGTAGCTAGTGTTAACTTTGGAGAGGAGATAGCAGTCCAGGAGGGTGGGGGTCCCGGGCAGATGACCCTAGTCTCGCTAGGAGACAGTGAGATGGTCCCTGAAACTTACTTACCCTCTAACACTAAGAAATATGGGCAAGTAGAGACCATCAATGGAAAGAAGGTTGAGGCTCTTAGAGATACAGGAGCCAGCGTGACCTCGGTGAGGCAACACCTGGTGTCTCAAGAGGAGATTGTACCCAATGCCTACTGTAGGGTTGTCAATGCTGACAACATAGAGAGTCGTTGTCCAATGGCTCAAGTTCCCTTTGAGTGGGGGGAGGTCTCTGGTACTCTACAAGTCGCTGTGAGAACTGACATGCCTGTAGACTGTCTGCTAGGGAACGACCTTGAGAGCTCCCCTTGGGAAAAGGTGGAGAAGACCACGCATCTGAGGATGGTGGGTCTACCCGACTGGGCGTGCGTGACCACCCGGTCCATGGCAGCCAGTAGGGGTGTTGAGAGGGTCCTGGAGCCTGAGGGAGAGGTCCAGGAACCGGCCTTAGGGAGAAGGCGCAGGAGGCGCGGGAAACCGGCCCCCGAAGTTCCCACGGCCCAGGAGGAAGTAGACCCTGAGGGGGATGCTCTGGAGCCTACCGGGGAACAGATTGCCGAACTGGGAGACTTGCCTGAGCTGACCCATTGGCAGCAAGAAGGAGGTCCCTCCAGGGAGGAATTCTGCAGGGAGCAGAAAGAATGCCCTTCTCTCGTGGGTATGCGGCAACAGGCTGCAGACCAGGCCAGTGGTGTTCAGGCCAAAACACACTACGTGTACTGGGAGAATGACCTCCTGTATTCCGAGCCTAAGGCTGCTGAACCTGGGTCAGCCCGTGTGCAGGTGGTACCCCAGAAGTTCAGAACCTTCCTACTGGGGCTGGCTCATGATGTGCCGTTAGCAGGACATTTGGGGATGGACAAGACCAAGGCTTGTCACCCACTTTTACTGGCCCCAAATGCACAAGAATTCAGATTCCTACTGCAGAACCTGTCAGACTTGCCAGGCAAGTGGTAAGAGCGGAGGGAAGCACAAGGCTCCTCTGCAACCTTTCCCTGTGGTCGGTACGCCATTCCAACGAGTGGGTATTGATATTGTGGGGCCTCTGGACCCCAAGACGGCCCTGGGCAACAGGTTCATCCTGGTCTTGGTGGACCATGCCACCCCGTACCCTGAAGCCATCCCTCTGAGGACAGTGACGGCCCCCGTGGTGGGACGGGCACTGATGGGAATTTTCTCCCGAGTGGGATTCCCTCTAGAGGTGGTGAGCGACAGGGGGACCAATTTCATATCCACATATATGAAATCCCTGTGGAAGGAGTGTGGGGTAACTTACAAGTTCACCACTCCTTACCACCCCCAAGGAAATGGGTTGGTTGAGAGATTCAACCGAACCCTCAAAGGCATGATCATGGGCCTGGACGGTCCAATGAGGCATAAGTGGGACGTCCTCTTGCCATGCCTGCTCTTCGCTTACCGCGAGGTGCCACAGAAGTCTCTAGGATTCAGCCCCTTTGAGCTTCTGTATGGTCACCCGGTAAGAGGACCTCTGAGTTTGGTAAAGGAAGGCTGGGAGCAATCTCCCAGGAAACCTCCCCAGAATGTATATAGTTACATGCTGGCCTTCCGAAACCAGACTCGGCGTTTCAGGCAACTTGCTGAGACAAATCTGGAAGCCAGCCAGGAGGAGATGAAGCGGTGGTACGACCGGAATGCCACTCTGGTAGAGCTTCAACCTGGACAAAAGGTGTGGGTCTTGGCCCCAGTGGAGCCTTGTGCACTTCAGGATAAGTGGACAGGTCCATTTGAGGTTGTGGAGCGCAAAAGTCCTATCACCTACTTGGTGGACATGCAGACTCCCAGGAACCCTTTGAGGGTCCTACATGTTAACCGCCTTAAGCCCCACTTAGAGAGGACCGAAGTGGGCATGCTGCTGGCCACTGATGATGGAATGGAAGAGGAGACCGAGCCTCTTCCTGACCTCTTAGTGGCCTCTGAGAAAGATGGGTCAGTGGATGGAGTTAACCTCTCACCCACCCTGACGCCCGAACAACAGGAAGATTGCCGCCACTTGCTGGGACAGTTCTCCGACCGATTCTCCCTGGTTCCTGGTGTCACAGATTGGTGCGTCCATGATGTGGACACAGGAGACAGCTTACCTGTGAAGCACAAGGCTTACAGGGTAACTGACAGGGTCAGAGCTTGCATCAAGGAGGAGGTCTCCAAAATGCTTGCGCTAGGGGTGGTTGAGTCCTCCAGCAGTCCTTGGTCCAGCCCCGTGGTCTTGGTCCCCAAAGCTGCTGCGCCGGGAGCCACACCTGAACTCCGGTTCCGTGTGGACTACAGAGGACTCAATTCAGTAACAAAGACTGACGCGCACCCCATCCCCAGAGCTGATGAGCTCATTGATCGGCTGGGGGCTGCCCGGTTCCTCAGTACGTTTGATTTAACGTCTGGGTACTGGCAGATCGCCTTGACCGATGGGGCCAAAGAGAGGTCAGCATTCTCTACACCAGATGGGCACTTCCAGTTCCGAGTCATGCCATTTGGGATGAAGAATGCCCCTGCCACCTTTCAGAGGTTGGTCAACCAGGTACTGGTTGGGCTGGATGCGTTCAGTGCCGCCTACCTGGATGACATCGCGGTGTTCAGTGCCACCTGGCCCGAACACCTGCGCCACCTCTGGGAAGTGTTGATGGCTCTGCGCCGAGCAGGCCTCACGATCAAGGCCAGCAAGTGCCAGATCGGGCAGGGTTCCGTGGTGTACTTGGGACACCAAGTGGGGAGTGGCAAGGTGGCACCCTTGCAACCCAAAATTGAGACCATCCTGGCTTGGGAACCCCCCAAGACGCAGACCGTAGTGAGGGCCTTCCTGGGGCTCACTGGGTACTACAGGAGGTTTGTCAAGGGCTATGGAACGATTGTTGCCCCCTTGACAGAGCTGACTTCCAAGAAGCAGCCCAGGAACGTGATTTGGACTGACACCTGTCAGAAAGCTTTCGACACCCTGAAGACTGCCATGTGCACGGCGCCCGTGCTCTTGGCCCCTGACTTCTCCAAGGAATTCCTAGTGCAGACAGACGCTTCAGAGCATGGTGTAGGGGCTGTTCTCTCACAGATGACTGAGGAGGGCTGGGACCAACCCGTAGCCTTCATCAGTAGGAGGTTACTTCCACGGGAAAGTAGGTGGAGTGCAATTGAGCGAGAAGCATTTGCTGTGGTCTGGGCGCTGAAGAAGCTAAGACCCTACTTGTTTGGGTCTCACTTCCGGGTTCAGACGGACCACAGGCCCCTCAGATGGTTGATGCAAATGAGGGGTGAGAACCCGAAGCTGTTGAGGTGGTCCATCTCCCTACAGGGTATGGACTTTACGGTGGAACACCGTCCTGGTACAGATCACGCCAACGCTGACGGTCTGTCCAGGTATTTCCGCCTTAGTGACGAGGAACCCCCTGGGCAAGGGTAGTTCTCCCCACATTTCAGCTGGAGGGGACACGTGTTAGACCTGGCACCTTGGCGTGAGTTTCCCTTCCACTTTTTGATGGTGTGCCTCGATTGTTTTGCTGGTGTTGTCCGCTCAGGGCACTGCGCCACGGCTAATCCGTGCCGCAGTGCAAGTGCTCCCTAGGTAAAGTGTACCTGTAATTGATGTTCATGATTGGTTTGTTGGATTCACTGTCAGTCCCCAGTAAAGTGCACCAGGGGTGCCAGGGCTTGTGAATGCCAATGCTGCTGGTGGGCTTGCAGCGCTGGTTGTGCCACCCACAGAAAGCGGCCTTGTAAAGTGTGTCTAGGGTCTGCCACCGCAGACCCTGTGCACGGTCCGGGACCGTCGCGCTGACTGCGCAAGTGCCCCCACTTGCCAGTCCCTAAACCTTCCCTTACCTGCATATTAGCCACCCCTCTGGTAGGCCCAAGGGCAGGGTGCATTGTCGGCATAAGGTAGGACATGCCCTGATGTGTGTGGCATGTCTTAGTAGTGAATTACAGCCCTTTCCGTTTTTCACTATTGAAGGCTACCTGCTCTCCATAGGCCAGAATGGGCTGCTGGGATCACGCCAACGCTGTGACCCCAGTGGACTCAGAGAGCATGGTAGAGTGTCAAGTTTAGTATGCCTGAACTCAGAATAATAAAATACTTCTTGTAGTCAAGTTTATTTTAATATCCTGGGTTTGTAAATACTACTTTTAGAAAGTTAGTATTTACTGACCTGACCATCTCAGTCCGCCTCTGCTGTGTATGTGTGTTCTGCCTAGCAACAGTAAGGAGCAGGGTGGGGGGATCCCCAGAGACAGGTTGGCTGCCAGGTGGTGGGCCGGGAGATGACACCAGGATGGGTGGGAGGAGTACACCTTGACTCTTGAATAGACCTGTGCTCTGCCACCACAAAGCCGGCGCCGCCCCCTGTGGAGCGGCTGATGTCTCTGCCCTGCTGCTGAAAGGAAAGAGCGGAGTCACCATAACAAAGTACTCCAGAACTGGACTGAGCCAGGCCTAGGCCCCCTGGCGCTAAAGAACAAAAGAATCATGGTATAAAAGTAGGAGCCTGGCTCCTAAGAAATCAGAATCCTGTTTACCACAAAGAACCTCTGCCCGACTAGAAGGAGAAGGAGACGCTGGAGGAGCTGGCCTGCTGCTTGCCTTGCTGAGAAAGGAGAGGAAGAGACGACTGAAACGACTTTGCTACTTTGTGCTTGAACATTCTCCAAGGGCTTGATCTGAGCTTGCCCCCTGAACTGAACCCCAGGACCAGTGGGTTCTCTGTGCTTTTGCTCGTCCTCCGATTCGAGCCGTGTGTGCATCCCGCTGGAAAAGAGACTGCGCCCCTCAACGCCCCTCCTAGGGTCGTGACACTCAGGAGCTCGCCTGCCGCAATCCCGTGAGAGCCCCGCTCCGTCCGGAGCCGCTCTCTGCCCCCGGGCTAGGCCGCCTGCCCCCCTGTCACCGCCTGCCACTGGAGCGCGCTGAATGCGCTATCACCCCTCCCGCCGGAAGCCGTCCGACGACTGTGATCTACGCCGGGTCATCCAGCTGCACTGACGGTGCCCTGTGACCCCGCTTCGCTATCCTCGGACATCTCAGGCCGCGCCGCCCCCGCTGTGGAGACCCCCCTGCACCGCCGTGCTGAGGGTCGCTGGCCGCGCCTGCCTGCCTGCCCACCCCTGCTGATTGAGGACCCAAGAACACTTCTCAAGCTGAGAGTCGCACCGACCGGTGCTGGCTCTCCACATCACGAAAGAAGTTCCAGTATCGGGCTCGGGGCCCGCAACGCCTTATTTCCCCGTTCGCAGGAACCGATCTCTGTGAGTACTGGAACTACAAGTAACATTTGCGAGAGACTACAAAGTATCCATTTGAAACTACGAACCAAGAACATTTGCCTGCTGTATAACCTGGTGTCCTAGCGAAAACGTTATTGGTCTTGTGATAAGTCTGCTGAGATATATCCCTATTTTTACATAAAGTAGCGTATTTTTATATATATCCAAGTCTGGTGTCCGTTTCTGGGGGGATTGATGTATTTACTGTGTGTGCGATTGTAAGTGCTTAACCAACAACGCCTGAGGAATCGCCTTGGCTGCTCACGCCACGCACCTAGAGGGTGAGCAAGGGTCATTCGCAAGGGGTTATCCTGCGCCCTGACGTGGAGGAGAGGGTTCCTGCTTGACACAAGGGCAACCTTGCGCCAACCAGAGATCCCCGACTCTAACAGTACCTAAGTTGTAGAATAGTTGTGCGATAGCACATAGGAAACAGTGCAGCGTCCATAAGTGTCAACTCGTCCAAATTGGACTCGATCCTAAAGACTATGCTGGTGGTTGTTGACAACATGAGGATCTAGTTTGCTTTCAGGGTGGGAGGATCTGGTCCATCTTGAGAGCTGCTGGGGAGATGCCTTGAGTCAGAGTAGCATTGACGGTGATAAGAAGAAGGAGAGAGCTTCTTTCTATGAGGATGACTTTGATGAAGGACGAGGGTAAGATATCGTCTGTAAAGAAGGTGGTTTTGAAAGAGTTGAGAATGTTGGTGAGTTTGGCTTTTGGCTGGGATTTGGAAGAGGACCATTTTTAAGTGATCGATCTCCGGCAAGGCGACTCACACCGACACTGGCAGATCGATCCTGAGTGGTAATTGAGGGAGTCTCAATACAGTCTCCACGCTTTTTCCTAATGAGTTGTTTTTGTGTAAACTGTCCTCAGTGATGTCATTTAAACCGTTTAGCACAGTTTGTGTATCTATTCATGACCTAGAATAAGGGAATATTTGAAATCATTCATTATGTGTTTTTACCTTGACCACTCCTCCTCTTGTCACACATCCTTTGTGTTTTATTCTTTGTAAAGGTTTAAATATCTGTATGTACAATAAATACAGAACTTTTCCGAAAAGACATGGATGCCCCAATAACAGTTGGGCGCCCCGTTAGAGGCGACAGAGCTGGTCTTGCTTTCGCTGATCTATTGATGGTGACATGGAGTCACCTTTTGCTCCAATATTCATGCTTAGAAGATGCATACATCAATACGGCCAAGTTACCTATAATAGGCTCTACTCTTAGAGCGGAGGCAGAACATTGACTGCAGGAAGTCTCATTCAATCAATCAATCAATCAATCAGGGGTTTGTAAAGCACGGCTACTCGCCCGTGAGGGTCTCAAGGCGCTGAGCGAGGACATGAACCAGGATACTTTTAAACTTGATTTCGCTCATCCTGCCATACAAGTCCATCCAGCGCTGGAACACAACAATCGGGCGGTGAAGGGGGAGGCTCGGTCCCTGATACACTATGACTTGGGGCTTTGGCTTTAGAAACTGTGTTAGTTGATTACACTCACCAGGAAACACTAATGCACATTTGCACATTCGTTTGCTCTATCGGGCACGAAGTAACTCTCGTAAGGCTCCAACCATGCAAGTCTGTCCACTGCTGGGAGATCAGTGGATGTCCAGGAAAGGGAGGAGCCTAGGCCCCTTCTACACTGTGATTGGCCATTGGGCCCTCTTGAATAGACTATTCACAGTTACATATTGTAGGAGGCTGGCTTAGTATATCGTGCTCACTTATGTAAGTGTAGCACCTGCACTAATCCAAAAAACCCTTATGGTGATTTTCGTGGTCTTAGACAACCTTAGAAAGACTCTCTAAGTGGTAGCTGTGGAGAGCAGCCTTTAGGCGTAATCCAGAAGGAGTGTAAGGGAGTTTGTTTTACCAGTACTAATCATATAGTGTACGTTAAATGAAAAAGAATCACACAGTGTATTTATAAAAATAGGTATTTATTATACACACTCACTAACACATTGCAATATCTCCTCCCCAGAGATATAATAACATTACAGATGATATTTCAATATGAGAACAGGTAAGTAGCACAAATACACAGTGGTCGCCAGGGGGAGATCAACCCATATACTATTAAAGTGGAATGCGAACCACGACCGAAGTCGAGACTGGACCCAGAAGACATAGATGAGCCAGGGACCCAAGGAACAATCCAAGGTAAGTACCCAGGAACTCCACAGAGGCTGTGTGCAGAGTGGGAACATGACCGCGTGCTCAATACAAGTCAAAGGGTAAGTCGGGGTTGCAGTTTTGACAAAGAAGGTCCCTTCCCAGAGGAATAAACAACAAAGCATTAGAACAGGGGGTCCAAGGGAAAACATTTAAAGACCCAGTTGTTTCAAATCCCTTAGAATCAACATGTAAACAACCACAGAAACCTAGGGTCTAAACAGTCGAGCGCTTTAAAGCACAGTAAGAGACAGTCTCATAATGTGAAAAGAAATCCCATCAGCCACCGAAGTAGCATGCATCATCATTTGGGATATATTTGTAGTTGCAAAGCCCTAAGACAACCGAGGGCTGCAACCTTTTTGAGCAAAGAGCACACAAATACTGCAAAAATATAATGAATGCAAAATAAATTGTTTGAGAAAAGAGATCCCTTCAATATGATACTGCAAATGATTTTAGTGGTGATGGTTGCAGTGCAAGTGAAATAGTGTGCAAAAACCTAAAATTGACTGCCAGGACAGTAGAACAACTTTAATAAACGCTGTCCTAGTGACAAGATTAAAAAGCCAGTGCAAATATAGTTTTAAATAATAACTGCTTAAGTCCTTCCCAGAGGACCCTAAAGAAACCCTGTGAGAAGTTGGAAGGTTGGAGAGTCACCCCACCCATGGATATCCCAAGGAACCAGGATACCTACACCAGGGAAGCCGGGTGCATAGTGTCAAAGTGACATCCGTAACCAGAATAGAGGACTTCAGTGAAGATGCCGCTGGTGAAGAAGGTGAAAGAGTCAGGTGGAACCCAAAGGTATTTCAAGATGAGAGGTACCTGCAAGCAGAGGGTACAGAGTCTATGCCACTCAGGAGTGACCATGAGGCATGGAAGACGAATACTCGCCGATGTCAGAGATGCAGGAGAATTGACGGTGCCCTTGGAGTTGCAGCTGCGTGAACTAGGTGACGTTGTTGAAGACCAGGAGCCATTCATGAGCTATCCCACGTTGGATGTCAAGAGCCAGTGGGTCCTTGTCCGTTGGGAGCACAAACAAGCCTTGTTGTGTGAAAAAGGTGCAGTGACAGGACCAGCAAAGTCCAAGTGACTCACCAGGAGCAGGTAGGTAGGAGTGGGCCACAAGCAAGCAGGGGATCACACTGGAGCCAAAGAAGACCCTCAATAAGACCCACGGGCCGAAGGCATGAGTCGCAAGAGGACCTCGAGCAGCTCAACAAAAGTTGAAGATCCATGGTGCAGAGGATGCGGGGCAGGTGAAGATCTTGGTTGCAAGAGATGCTGGAGGCTGGAGCTTCTTGGAGCCCAAAGGAAATGGCAAGTTTACGCTATGCACAGTGGTACTACTCCAGTATTTCCAATGAGGGATTCTGTCTTCAAACTTGCTGTGAAGACAATGCAGGCCTTAAGGGTGTTCCAGAACCACCATCTGTGTTGATGAACCTTTCGTAGGAGTTCAGGAATAGCAGACATGTCAGCTTCGCTGCAATGCCTAGAGATGCAGGAAAGTGACTCCTTCACTTCAAGGGAGATTCTTTGGTGTGTCTTGGATGTCCATAGGCCTGTAGAAGAACCTGCATGGAGCACAGGCACAGATGACGCAGAAGACTGGAAGGACGATGAGACCAGAAGCAGCAAGAGTTTGTCCCGAAACCAAGGACCCACCCACAGGTAAGCCCTTAAGTACCCTAAAGAAAGGGTTGGGACAATTATGGGGTCCCTCCCACAGGAGGGACTGGACAGTGGGAAGGACACTGCAATGTCCTTTGTCCATTTTTGTGCCAGAGCGGGAGCCAACAGCTCCTGAGACCGGTTCTAACTGGAGTATGCAAGGAGGGCACCAAATGTGCCCTTCAAAGCAGTCTAGTGGTGCTGGCACATGCTCCCACCCTGGCCCCATACACTAAATCCTTCTGGGAGTTGGTCACACCTCCCTGTGACAGAAAACCTATTGTCCTGCCTTCCCATGGCTTAGCAGGAGGAGGGCAGAATCGTGTCTGTGGTCGGCAGCAGCCATAGTTTGCTTTCCGGATCTAGTAGACTGGTACCGGGCGCACTGAGGGCCTCCCGTAGGAGCTTTACAGTGCATGGACTCATTCTCCCAACACCTAAGTACTCACCAAGGTCCAAATTAGGGAGGAAACACAGAGACTGGGGTCCTGATTAGCAATTTACTAGTCAGAAAAATATAATGACACCAGCAAAGAGTGGAGGTGACCATTACAGCAGATCCTACTTTCCTAAGCATATGTAATAAAACAGCTTGAGACTCACGTCATGACAAACTTCTCCTTCTTTTAGACAATCCAGCACCACAAACCCTGTTACGTAATACTATATTTACGTGTTTATCATGTGTTTACATGCATGATTCACTCACATCACACAATAATGTATCACTTCTCTCCTCTATCTCTTTCAGTGCATAGTTCTGTCCACATCTTGAGGCCCTACCTTTACCCATGTTTAAGGGGATTTCAATCGCAGGGACAGGGGTCTGCTTTAGAAACAAAATGTTTCCGTATGGGCATCCCTAACATCTAGTCCCTTTTCTGAAACCTCCATGGGTCTGACTTTCATCAAGTAGGAACCCCCTTCTTTCCAGCAGGATTTGCACAGTGTTTGGTTAAAATATACAGTTGTAAATATCGGGAGATATAAATTTGAGAAAAAATATTATGACACAAAAGAATTGTGATGCAGAAATAGCATTGTCAAGAATATCATTTTTTTAGGTAAGTCATATTGTTGTAAAGAATATCGATGTTTTGATTACGGTTTTCAGTAATATCATTATTTTTACATTTTTTAGTTGATATTTTAATTGTATGTATTTATATTGCTTATATAATTGGTCATAAATATTTTTAATGCAGGTTGTAATTTTAGTTGGTTTACAACCTTTAATTTAATTATTAAGAGTAATGTATAGTGTTGTATTGGAGTGTTCGGTTTGTAGATGATAGGGTGGGATGTTAATTAAGTAGTAATTAATAACACATGTATTACTTGGTAAATATGTTATTTAATTGATGATTAGATATGTAAATTGTGTGTCAATTATTTTTTGTACTTGTATTTTGATTGTGGGTTGTTAGGTTTGTGGGATGTAGGGTGGAAAGTTAGTTAAGTATTAATTAATTAATTTATATTTGATATTCAATTGATTTAAGTGAATTTTAAATATGTAAATTGTGCAATGTTTATTTGTTTACTTATATTTTAGTTGCGGGTTGTTAGAATTGTGAGGGTATAGGGTGGGAGGATAATTAAGTGATGAGTAATTAAGAAATTATTATTTGTTAATTAATTATTTAATTGAATTTAAAAAAAAAATTATTGTGTAATATTTTTTTTAACTTTAGTTGTGGGCTGTTAAGTTTGGAGGGGTATCGTGTGGGAAGTTTATTACATAATAATTAAATAGCAAATTAAATAGCAAATAGTTAATAATTGATCATTAATTAGTAGATTGTTTAGTACATATGTAAAGTGTTTAATTATTTTACAATATATATTACTTTATTAATGGATATATTATTCTTACTGAACACTCAAGTAGTGCTCGCTTAAAAATGTTTAAAACTCTAGACAGAATAGAAATATAATAGAGAATATCTAATATCGATGGAGTCCTAAACTGTATGTACCAGTGATGTTTAAGCTTACTGAGCACCTTTGAGGCACCGGATACAATTTCCCTAGGCTTTGTTAGCCTGCACTGCGAGCTGCAATCCAACTGAAGCAACACATTAACAAATAAAGACAGAGGAGCCACAACCCTGGTACACAACCTAGCTGGTTGACTCAGTTCTGCAAAGCAGCAAGGAAGGACTGCTCCAAGTCCTGTATTGGGGATCACAGGGCGATAAAGTGCCAAGCAATCCTGCATAGGAACAAGAAATCATGGGAGGCATCTCAGTGGGAGGACTCAACAAACTCCCTCTATAATCCCAATCCAATGGTGTTCTGGAAGATTGTGGCTATTGGAAGCTGCTCCCTAGAGAACCCTAGCGCTCCGCTCTGATGCTGCTCTTCACCCCGAATCATGGCGCCCCGCTTTTCAGAGCTCTGTAAGGAGCAAGAAATAAATACTTTATCGCCTGAAACCAAAACGCTAATGGCTCAGGTAGGTTTGCAAAACGGAATGGACAGAAAATCTTTACTAGAGTTTGGGATAGAAGAAATGGAATAGGCCCCAAGCCTAATAAAAAGAGAAAAAGCTCCCAGACCAGACAGCATTCCTGGGGACTTGTACCTGGAAGAACCAGCTATATGGATCCCTTATTTAAACATCCTTAGTACATTTTTAAACATTAAGAAATCCTCCCTTCCTGGTGAGGTGTGATCAATTTCCTCCTCTTTAAAAAGGGGCAGCTGGGATCTTCCAACAAAATATAGACTGATCCGATTGATCGACATCAGACAAAAACCTTCTGCAGGCAACTGCTGTCAAGACTCCTGGAGTGGATCTCTGACCATCGTATCCTTTCTGATTTCCAGGCAGGGTTCAGGGGCAGGGTTAGCACCCCAGATCAGGTGTTCCGATTCAAGCTGATAAGTTGGACATACGTTGACCTGAGGTGAGAACACTTATATTTGGCCTTTATGGACCTAAGGGACGCTTTCTTTCAATGTCATTCCCAGTGATAACTTGCGGAGGGTACTATGAAATACCAGGGCACTTATTAAGAATTCTGGTCGGTCTCCACCCTGAAACCTGAGCTCAAGTGAGGTGGCATGATGATCAAAATCTCACCTGGAGAATCCCAATCAAGCGTGGCTTAAGGTAAGGGTGAGTCTTAGCCCCAACTTTCTTTAGTGTCCATACTAATGGCGTAGTGGACTGGCTCGCCAACTGTAACCATGATGCTCCAAAATCTGTGGGTATCACCACTCCTGAGCTGTTGTTTGTGGACGATACTCTTGTACTCTCCAGCACTCCTTTGGGGCTGTAGGCCCTCTTGGATAAGTTTACTTCCTTCTGTGAGGCCAGAGGGCGAGAGAGAAACACTTCCGATTCGAAATTCATGACGATTAGGCCCCACTGCTCATTTAGCAGTAGGATGTCCATCAAGGAGGATCCCGTAGAAAAAGACCAAAACTAAAACTTTCTAGGTGTTAGATTGGCCGACAATAGCTTGTGGGGTCTGCAGATAGCAAAAAGCAAATCCATAATCCAGCACAGGGCAGCTGCTATTGTAAGGAAATTCAAGGCTACCTCCAGTGGAAACATTTCTCCAGTGCTTGAAGTAAATAGGGCCACGGCCTCGGCAGGGGCATGATATGGCACTGAGCTCTGGGGTAACGCTGATATCTCTTCCATGGTGCTTCCAGAGCATACATTTATTAGATCTATCTGTGGCCTGCCCTTGAGCACCCCTTTGGTCCCTCTTCGCCTTGACAGAGAACTGCAAAGGATGAATCTGCAATAACCTTAAAAATGCTGAAGTAATGGATACGGATCAGGATAGTCCCAGAATTAGCCCCTTATCGTGAAGCCTTATTTGAACGAATTGATTTGGACAGAAGGGTCTGCATCTATGGCTTAATAAGGTTAAAATGCTCAGATCCTTTATAAAAAATGGAAGACGTCTGGCACACTCCATTGGTATTACATAAAGACATGTAACCAGAGTGAAGAAAAGCTTTTGGGAGTGTATTTTAGTGAAACATCCAGCTTCGAGCCCTACTTAGGATTAGACCAAGCCATGCCAGAAGCCTTCATATTAGGTTTAGATCGGGCATCCTTCCCCTAAAATCCTTCACATCAAATGGGATAAGCCTGCCAATTCCACTGCAGACTTTGTGCCTGAAGACCCTGGATTCCGAAGCCCTCTTTTTGTTCTTCTTCCCGGATTACTCGGTCCCAAGGAAATGGTGGATTGTCCCTGTCTGCCGGCTGCGAGGCACAGAACATTGGCCGCTAGGCTACTGAGGTGTGACACCTCGCAACATCTTGTGTTCACCACCTCTAGATATCTCCTCTGGGCCTGGTGACTTCGTTCATGGAAAATTTAGGACCTCTGTGATAATGTCCCGTAAGAAGCATGCCCCATGAACTACACACAGGCATCTTTCTTTTAATGTATTTTTATTATTCTGTCACTATAGTCTATGTTTTAGCAGTAGATACAATCACTGTTAAACCTCTACAAGACCCTTACCGGATCCAGACACAAATTGCAGCCTGGAATTGCTGCACATGCACTTCAAAATTGTAATTGTCCACTAATAAATGATAGAGGGAGAGGGACAATCTATAAATAGTTATAAATCAGTTTTCTATGGTCCTGACTGATCAATTGAACAGCTTCCAAGTGCATTCTGTATCGCATATTGGTCTTGCCTTTGCTCTAGGCCTCATCGACAGAGATTAAGAACAAACATAACTTTACTACAAGGCACGACGGACCATGTAGGATTTTTTCTCTGGTTTTTGTTTTTGTGCCTTCTCTTTCAGTGGATCTATTCGAATAGAGAATCACCGCATGTAACGTATCCTACAGGATGACCACTAAGAGCCAAGCACTGCATGACCATGACGACAATGCTTTGTGATTTTATATTTTTTTTATTGTTTGTATTGTGCAGCTTTTATGGCCTATCACCAAATTAAAGTATTCAATTTTGAACTGAATAATGTCTCCTGTATGGGTACATTTGTCTGGAATAGAATTTCTTTAGTATTATAACTTACCACGAATGGGTGCACAATTTTCAAAATGTTTCTAGAAAATGATGTTTGAGTATAAAACAGATAACACAACAATATTTGTGTTGATATTGTCTATATCCTCATTTCTTCTGACTCACATATTGAACGTTTTTCCCAGCAAGTTCATTAATATTGTAATAGCATACTTTTCATAGCCTTTGTATGTGTTTTTACATTAAAGTTAAAATTATAACTCAGAAAGAGAGCATTCAGGTTTTAGTATATTGTATAGTATTAGGTTTCATATATAAATGTTTTTTTTGAGCATGTGAGTCTCTACTTTGTTTTAATTTACTGTTTATGGTTATTTTTCATGTGCTCAGTTATTATTTATTTTTAATCTGTAAAACCAGTCATTAAAATGTGGTTGTAATATTATTATTTTTTTAAAGGTGATGACTTTCATTAGACGCTCTCAGAAGTCAAACACACAAACTTCAGGGTGAATGTGCTTCCTGGTCAGTTCTCGCAACCCTCTCGCAAGCTTATAAATTTGGGATTGAGTAAAAAAAAAGGATTTTGTTGTAAAAATTAACAAAGTAACAGATTACAGAAGTTGATTGTGTTAGTAAAACTGATCATTATCTCTTCCTTTGAATATGAAAATCAATAATATTTTCCGATCTCACGAGAAGCTTGCGGGAGTCAAACACACAATCCCCTACATGGACTCTGAATGGGCGGTATTTTCTGTTTGGCTCCCACAATCTATCTGTGTGATTTTGCATTTGGGATTAGGTAAATAACAGTATTATCTTGTAATACTGAAAAAATTAAGACAATTGAAATGCTGATTAGATTGAAAAAATTGATTATGAATTGTTCCGTGAAATATATAAAGCAATAACATTTCTACAATCTCGTGAGATGCAAGCCGGACTCTCCCGAAAGGTTCGAGAGAGGAACCACACCCTAAGGAAAGATTGTGATTGGTTCATATGGATGTCTTTTTTTAAAAGTAAAAGATTCCACCCTTTATACACTTTGGTGAGAATATCCATATTTGCCTTCCTTTCCAATCCTGCTTCCCTATTGTGCAGAAAGAAGTCTTCATGTTATTCAGAAGAACAACCATTGACTTCTGCACCACCTCAGCCACCAGAGCCAGCCAAGGAGTCCTTGGTGTGGCAATTCTTTGAAATGGGGTCAGGTGGCAAGAAGGCATCAGTAAAGTACGTGACCTGTAAACTTTGCAGCAAAGTTCAGCCGGGTGACCGGAAATAAACATTATAGCATGAGTACCGCAGGGATGTGGAGACATCTGAGGCCTCTGCCTCCTTAAAGGCTTGCATGGACTGATGTGGCTCGTGCTGCAGAAGTAGACTACTCTACTGGGGCTTCAACATCATTGCACCAGGAGGTACTGTGCCTCCACAGGTTCTTACTGCACAGACGGACAATAACCCTGCTTTTTTAATAAAGTGCTAATTTGCTGCTTATGCAAGCAAATCATATTTTTATCTGAAACAAGCTTGCCCAAAAGCAGGAGTGTCCTCTTAGGCAGCAGGTTTTTTTTAATCATTTGTTTGGAAGTTTTTTGTTTTTGTTTTTAAGAAGATGCTGTTTTTATTTGTTTAACACCTCCATAGTAATGTTTTTGTCTAACCTTTTAAAAAGAAAACACCCCAAAACTACTTATGCCTTTTAGTACCCATTAGTATTGGGGGAGAAAGTAGACTCAAATGAGACATGTTCACAGTATACCAACAGTGCACAGTAGGGTGCAAGAAGACAATATAAAATACCACTGACCCCTCTCCACAACCTAACATCTGTGTATAGTAGACTATGGCGAGAGACTGCCCTCTCCAGTGAAACCTTGCAAGAAGATAACCCTTGTGTGGAGTAGGGTGTGACGAGACACTGCCTGTCCACTCACACCTGTCCCCAGGCTCACTGGTTTGCATAGTAGGGTGGGAAACGTACACATCTCACATGTAAGATCTTACTATTCTATAGTAAGTATGACCTCTTCACTGAGACCTCCACTCATGAAAATGACCATATGTATTAGGGTGTGGGAAGGCATTTCACTGTCCGGTAACAGCTGTCCCCAGCAGGACAGACATGTACAGTAGTGTGAAGAGAAACATTCTCCTCTCCACTAACACCTGCAAAGTTTCTCATGCGTACAGTTTTTCAAAAGAGTTCTCAAAGGCTAGTTCGGAGAGAGTTAACTGCAGCGCTCTTCATGTGCTTCCACATCCTTTTAACCCGGATACACTGTGCCTGCTCGGGTACTCGCTGGTGAACAAGACAATAATCCGACTTGTTTCAACAAGGCTCTTTTTACTGCTATAGTAAGCAGATAATAATTTCTTCAGAGACAAGTTTCCCTTTTCCTCCTAAAAAAGAAAAAATAACAAAAAGATGAATGGACATACTGATCAATAATTGATGACAGTGATACACCACTATACTGTCTAAGCTTTACTACATTTTTCACCCACAATTATGTATTTATATCTAGTGCACCGGTAACTTGTTCCTTTCTCCTGGAAAATTCCATACCCTCAACCATTCTATTTTTATATTTTCAAAATTAAATTATTACATTCCGCGAATCCTGCTTCCATAACAGATTATAAAGTAACAAATCCATCTTCACACACTTTTGTTGACACTCCCCACAGTTTTTCACACTGCAAATATTAATATCATCACTCAAACACCTCCGAGGGCTAAAGTATATGTACAGTGAGGTTCATAAAAACACTAGGGCTTGTACTAACACATTCCACAATCTTTCTTTCATAGTTTGAGAAACACTGCTTTCTTTACTTACAAGTATATACAGTTGGAACACTTCCTTTTTCTACACAACCTGTAAAACCTGCTGAAATCTCTCTACATTCCAATGTCTACTTCTCAAAAGCTATATTAAGAGATCTACCCCTAAACAGCTTTTCACTATGTAAACATTGTCTAGAATAAGTTAACCAACATTAGTACACTTACTGACACTTCACAACAAAGTTTATAAACCATAATATTAAGTACCTAAACATGACACTTTTTCTTAAATGCAGCTGAAGACACCAGTCTCTTTCAGCTCCACATAAATTCACCTCTGCTGAGCACAGCTGAAATAGACTTCCTTCTACTCCAAATTGCCAAGGACAAACTGACCTATCACTGATTCTGCACCCAATGACATCACAGCATTTCTTTAACCATGTAATAAGAATGGTAACTATTGATTAAGCCTCGTCCCTTTTTTTTACTTCTCCCCATATGATCTCACAAGACTCTCTTGGGATCATAAAACACTTCATGGCAGGCACAGTAATTTTCAGTGCTGCTCTTATGAGTGTCTTGCAGGATTGTATGAGCCTCATGCGGCAAGCCTCACCCCCTGAAGTTTGCACTCTACTCTCACAAGACTCTTGCAGGAGTGCAACATACTTGTAGGGAGATAGTAGCATGTGGGAGGGACTAGCCTTATTACTGAAACCCTTTTCTTGTGTAATGGGTGTGCATACTTGGGTGTTAGAAGGCACTGCCCTCTCCTTTCAAACCTCTCTCTCAAATGTCAAGTATGCATAGTAGGATATATGAAGGGATTGGCCTCTCCACTGAGACCTGTCTCTTGGATGACAGGTGTGCACAGTGGGGAGTGCGGAAAGACTAGCATCTCCAATGAGACCTTTCTGTCTGATCACAGATGCGCATAGTAGGGTGTGTGGTGGGACTGGAATCTCTAATGGGATCTCTCTCTGTAATGATAAGTCGGCATAGTAGGGTGTGGGTATGGATTGTCCTCTCCTTTGAAACCTCTCTCTCAAATGATGGCTGTGCATAGTAGGGTGTGTAGAGGGACTGGCTTCTCTGCTGAGACTTCTCTCTGTAATGATGTGTGTATGTAGTAGAGTGTGGGAACAGATTGGGCTCTCTCTCAGATGATGAGTATGTGTAGTAGGGTTTGTGGAGGGACTGCCTACTCCTCTTGCACCTCCCTCTCTTAGATGATGGGTGTGCATAGTAGGGTGTGTAGAGGGACTGGCTTCTCTGCTGAGACCTCTCTCTATAATGATGTGTGTATGTAGTAGGGTGTGGGAACCGATTGGGCTCTCTCTCAGATGATGAGTATGTGTAGTAGGGTTTGTGGATGGACTTCCTTCTCCTATTGCACCTCCCTCTCTTAGATGATGGGTGTGCATCGTAGGGTTTGTGGAGGGACTGGCCTCTCTGCTGAGACCTCTCTCTCTAATGACAGGTGTGCATAGTAGGGTGTGTGAAGGGACTGGGCTCTCCACTGAGACCTCTCTCTGCAATGATAGGTTTGCAAAGTAGGGTGTGGGGAGGGACTACAATATCCTGTTAGACCACTTTCTCAGATGATGCATGTGTGTAGTAGGGTATGTGGATATAGAATGGCCTCTTCTTTCAGACCTCTATCTTAGATGACAGATGTGCATGGTAGGGTGTGGGGAGGGACTAGCCTCATCTTTCAGACCCCTCTCTTAGATAACGGGTGTGCGTAGATGTGTGTGGGGAGGGAATGGGCCTCCTGTCAGACCTCTCTCAGATGGTGGGTATGCCTAGTAGGGTGTGGAGAGCGGCTAGACTCTCCTTTCAGACCTATCTCTCAGATAATGGGTGTGCATAGTAGGGTTATGGGCGGGGATAACCTTTCCTTTCACTCCTTTCACACATCTATCTCAGATGACAGGTGCGCACAGTGGGGTGTGGGGAGGAACTGGCCTCTCCTTTCACACCACTCTATCAGATGACGTGTGTGTGTGGTAGGGTGTGGAGAGGGGCAGGCCTCTCTGCTTAGACCTCACTCTGTAATAATAGGTGGCAGTCGCCAGTAGGTACTTATAGTTAAGACCTAGCTTCCATTGGAACTTTTGTTTTGCCAATAACTTGGCACTGTTTGATAAATCTTCACAAAATTTTCAAAACTAGTTTGACGCTCACTTGAGCTACTGTCTTGTAAGTTTCGGGTTGATCTGTCAAGCTAGAGCTGAGATAAAGAGAGGGTCCTAAAACATGTTTTCCCCATGTTAATTCCCATAGGAACTTTAGACACAGCTACAGCCTGAGACACTGGACAGAATGACAACTAATTTGGTTGTAAGGTAGATATTCTTCCAGAGAAAGGCCATTTCGTATTTAGTGTAAATCTGTTTAGTTGTTGCATACTTATTCAAAGAAATTCAAATTTGTATATATAGGATCCAACATTCCCTGTGCTTAAATTTGATTGGCTGCCAACACTTCAAACCAGGAAGTGTTGGCAGCTATCTTGGAGTCCCAAAAAACATAAACGAAAGAGAAGGAGTCAGGCTAGGAATACCCTGACCCCGTAGGCCTCTTGGGGGGTCCCGGGAGCCGCACTGTAGCTGGAAAAAAAAACCAAGAAGCACAGTCTCCCGCGATTCAAGACTTTGCCCCTTTCTTGACCACTCTGGAAATGTGCCTCCTGGTGTACTACTGGCTGGGGGATGAAGTCCCCTTAGATGTTGAGGGTCCTTGGGGGCCAAGAACCCCTTCTTTTTCCTCCAGTAAGTCCCACACCGTGAGATTGCTGAGAGTTCATGGGAGGCCCGCTCTCTTTCTTTGCCACTCTGCAAACACACCTCCTGGCACACTACTGGTTGAGGGATGTATATGTATACATATCCATATAGGTGCAATATGTAGATAGAGTAAGACAATCAACTCTATATTGGTTTTACATTTATTAACATATTTATTCATCCTCACTGTTCCAGAGGTTTCATAAGGTTCTCTTAGAGGAAAAGGTTTTATAGTCTGGAGATTTGATAATCACAATAAGATATAGCATTTTATCAATGACTCAATGTTTGAGGAGGAATCCATCAATGCCTATACAGGGCAAAATGATTATATTTTTATTACAATGCAGGAATTCAGCATTATAAATTATATAATTGTGAAATAAATATTGCTCTATGATTATAGAATACCAACCAATATGAATCTGAAATATTTAAAACCCGTTCTTTGTAAGACAATAAAGGTATCTGGCAAGGCAAGAATAACACTGTTTTAAAATGGCTGCGCCAGTTGCACACATAGGAGACTGAATATGAACAGATTACTTTGTTTGCGGCTATCACATCTATGTTGTTGATTGTAAATGGTTTGAAAAAAGCATGCACAACAGTAAAGACGCTGACATTGACAAAAGGCTGTTGAGGCCTGTTAGAAATGGGGGTCTCTAGTTGGCAGAGGTAGGTACCATGGTCAAAATAGGGACCCTTCTTCCTAGTTAGGATAAGGGTGTTACACTCCTAAAATAACCCCTGCCCACTGCCTTGGTAGCTTGCCATGAGCAGCCAGGCTTATCTTAGAGGCATTGTGTAAAACATTTGCTCATAACCAGCAGTAATACAGTGTAAGCACTACAAAAGGACACCACACCAGAAAAATATCCAATAATTTTATATACTTAAGACAAGACCAAGACTATACAGTACTTAGAAATCTTCGGTTATCAAAATAACCTTGAAAAACAGTTCCTTGAAGTCGATAGCTCCCTCTAGGGCTATCACCGTCATGAACAAACAAATCCAAACAGTTCTTGCTGACCGCGGCGTCGTGGGCCAGCTACGGTGTCGGGAAGACCCGCAAAACAGTAGCTTTAGAAATGCAGGCCATCAGCAACCTCTAGTTGAGCTCCGAAAGCACAACATCTGCAGGCGTCTGTTCCCAGAGGTCGGTGCAGGAGTCGACGGGCCCTTGAAGCCACAAGCGTTATAGATCGAAATCCCCACGGTTGAAGTCAGGAGCGCTGGTGTCCGCAGGCATCCGGTGCTGCGGTGTGAAGTGCAGTGGTGTGGCATGCAATGCCCTCAGGTCACGGTGCAAGCTACAGCTCTGTGGCAGCGTCAGATGACATCGGCAGTCAGACCAGGGTCATGGTCCGAAGTGATGCGGTGTTCGTCACGGTGCAGGCAGGTCACGGTGCACCAGTGTCGGTAGCCCAAGGCTGCGGTGCGAGATGAGGGTGGTGCATCACGTAATCCTATGAGCGGTGCCCTCGAACCACGGTGCAAGCAGCAGCCTCAATTCCGGCGTGGAGCGGCGGCATCGCGGATACCAAGGTGGCGTCATGAAGCAAGGCGATGCTGAGTACAGTGCCCACAGGTCGTGGTGCGAGCAGCGGCTCTGTGGCAGCATCGGCATGTGTCATCGGAGAGACCCATGTCACAGTGCGGCATTGCGGCAGTGTGCTCTGCCGTCCCTTTAGGAAACGGAGTCAGCAGCGGTGTCGTAGACGGCGTCGGATTGCTTTTTTTCTGTAGCAGCACACAGGCTCTGCAATGGCAGGCCAGAGTTACATTTACAGGCTGTTTGCGGTGGGGGGGCACTGCAGCCCACTAACAACATTTGATTTACAGGCCCTGGCACACTCTGTGCACTTTACTAGGGACTGACAAGTAAATGAAATATGCCAATCATGATAACACCAATCCATAACACAATTTACAACAGGAGCACTTACATTAAGCCAGCAAAAACAGAGTCAAAACCGAGAGGTCAGAAAGCAAAAACTCAGGGGATACACGCCAAATGATGCCAAGTCTAACAAGGCCGAAACACGTATGTCCGTGCGCTGGTGGATTTCAGAGTGTGCAGTGATTCCTTTGAGAGGCATGAAAAAACATATATGAGTATACATAAATATGTGTGTGTGGCTGTGTATATTTAAGGGCTCAAGTTTGCTGAAACTGACACATTATTACACATGGTGCATATTGGAAGCAATGCACAAAGGTTATGGTTTAGTGTTAGTAAGCAGATATATTAAACAGAAGATGAAATGTATTTGATTCTCTGGCAATTAATGTTTTGTAAATTATGTAATGATGCACAAACAATAACTAAACATTAGAATGTTAATATAGACTCATTGGTCTGTTTTTTTCTAGTACATGATAATCATAAAATAGTATTTATAAAGTTATTTATAATGTAAGACAACAAGCGGATCTCTGATCTGACAGATATCAGTCTTTCCTTTATGTCCATAGCTGTTGTAGTTTTTGAGTTATCATATGGTTTAGATATGTATAACTAAAGTTATTTGAGAGCCTATTGCGTAGGCCACTGTGTAAACGAATCCTATGGATACAAGTGATTCACTGCAATAAACAAGCACTAAGGTAAACTGAAGTCTGTGCCCAGCTGTTTAAATTGTGACAATTAGTGGATTGGAGGTGAGATACACACACACAAACACACACACACACACACATATATATATACATAGGTTTCAGGCATGTTATAGTTAGAAATTAGCATTTAAAAAACCTTAGAAATTCACTGAAAAAACAGAGGTTTCAGGGACATGTTAGTTGGACATTTCACTTGTACAAAACCAGTGAATTTCGGCCATTATAGTTAGTTCAGCTAACTATATCTTGCGCCCCTGTCAGGACACAAGAGGACCTCATCGCCCCACCAACAATGCACCAAGAAGTGTGTTTGTAGAGTACACCAATTTGACAGTAAGCTAGATCTTGGGCCACGGATTATGCCTTTTGTGATTTGGCTTAAATTTGTTCAGTAGTTTTTGAGACATTAAGGGCCACATGCAATTGTATATTTGGGCGGTTGGGTCAGTGAGAGGCTCAAGAAACTCTTCTTGGGGTGCCAATTTAAAAATGGAACATTCAATTGACCGAGAGAGCTTTATTTACCTTGGACTATCTCGCTTCTGCGGGAGTCAGACTCCTACAAAGTGGGAGCAAACACAAAGTCTGTTCCCAGCAAGCAATGCGTGATGCGTACACTGATGCCGAAGGAGAAACGAATTTAAATATTTCTCTCGAGATAGAAGCAAAATGATCTGCCTCCTGCGAGCGGGAGCAGTGCCGGCATGGCGGGGGTTGATTTACGTATGGCAATTAAATATTGCTATATGTTAAAAGAACCATGGAAATTCACTGAAAAAACAAAGGATAAGGTAACGTTACAGCGAGATGTGATTAAAAGATCCGTTTTTGTTTAAGGAAAAACCTTAGAAATTCACTAAAAAAAACAAAGGTTAAAGTAACATTATAGTTAACTATGATGAAAAGATCTGGTTTTGTTTAAAAGAACAAAACTTACAAATTCACAGAAAAAAACATAGGGTAAACTAACAATATAGTGAGGTGAATTTGTCAGTGACATCATTAACTTTGTGAACAAAAAAACATAGAAATTCACCAGTTATAGATGGCACAGCTAAATATAACTTGTACCCCTCCATGCATTTCTTATGACCTCACATATGACATCACTCATGACATGATCTATGACATCCTTTACAATATCACTGATGACATCTCAAATGGCATCATTGATGACATCACTACTGACATCACCCAAGATTCTTTTGTTCACATGGCTTCATAAGCAGGTGTAGCATTAGAGCTCTGAAAGTAAGTACAAAATAGTTCAGAAGAATATGAGGCATCATTAATGCCATCACAGAAACAACTCCCTCAGGTGTAGAAAGCATGGGTTATGAGCCACATTGACCGTATACCACACAATGCATGGGTAGTTTTGTTCACATTAACAATCAACCACAGATATATATGACACCCTCATTGCATATGGTGTTCAATCTGTATACAATTATTCAGAGAATGTGAAGTTCTTAAAAATATGAACACCTGTTCCAAAACAAATGCCCTACTGTGGACAGCTTTAATTTAACATTGGAAGACATCAACGTTCAACTTAATAAGTACACACAAGAAATCAATGAAAGAAAAATGCGCAATTACAAGCGTGACACCATCGACTATAAACTGGGAGAAGTTTTTTCTTGGACAGTAGTATATGCCAGACACAGACAAAATCGACCTTACAGGCAAAATACTGATACAGAAACATCATCCTCAGACAGCGAGATCAGATCCAAATCGCAAAGAACAATGATTGTACAACCTCTCACTACAGCCAACATAAAAGCACCACAAATTTCTGGTGTTCCTTTTTTTGAGGAGGGCAGAAGAGACAAGGACGACCCAGGAGGAGCAACAGAAAAAGAATAAGAGAACACAGATACAAGGATCCTGCCAGCAGCCAGCAAGAGACTCAAGGGGAAGAAGACCTAGATTATAGCAACTTGGTCATCAACATTTCTACATATGTGCTCAGCCCGATTGAGACTAAAACTTTACAAAAAGATGCATCTTTTGTACCTACTTGTCACACCAACTGTCTAGAGCTAGAGATTAGCTTTTTCAAATTGATGCATAATTTACGCTTAAGAAACTTTTTAGAAAATGTCATTGAACAGCGTGGTTCTGAAGAAGACGACCTGTTAAGAGGTCTAAGACCAAAAAGAACCTTTATGGCTCCGGTCAGCCACAAAAGTTTTGACATTTTGGAAAATTTAGTTAAACACGACTTACAGTCATTTAACTTTAAGAAAAAAATCCAAACATCGAAATTTAACGATCAAAGAAGCCGAAACACTGAAACGCTTAGCGAGCATTCCCACCATTACATGTCAAAACTTTTACAAAGGAGGGGCATTGGTCATTAGGGATACCACCTTTACCAACAACAAGTTCAAAATCATGTCATGGACATCGAAACATACTCTATGCTTGAACACAACCCAACTGAGCAATTTTCCACCAGTCTCAAATGTATTTTGAAAAGAGCTGTAGACAATGGAGTTATCACTGAGAAAGTGAAAAGATACCTGATGCAAACCAATCCTAAAGCGCACACAATGTACATGTTACCCAAAGTACATAAAAATCCACATCAACCTCCATTCGGACCCATCGTCTCCACTAGATGGAGTTTACACGAACCTGTAGGAAAAATCCTCGACAAATATTTACAACCTTTTGCTCTCAACATGAGAACCTACGTCAAAGACACTGCGGATTTTATTTCCAGAATCAATCAAATCACGTTTACAGTGGATGACAAAATGTGGTTGTGCAAAGTAGACGTCAGAGCATTATATTCTTCTATCCCTCACAATCTGGGTTTAGAAGCCATTGAAGACATTTTATCACATTCAAACCTTGACTCTGACCTTCAACTCTTTCTCATGGAACTACTGCACTTTCCTCTTTATCAAAGCTATGCTAAGAGGGAAGACCAGTACTTTTTACAACTCGTGGAGATATCCATGGGTAATCGCGCAGCTCCAGCTTATGCCAATATCTTTATGCTCAAATTTGAGGAAGACAACATTTTGAGCTTACGCATCTAGAAATAACATTCTTTAGTCTTTCTGAGATATATAGATGATATTTTCATCTTATGGAAAGGCCCTCAAAGCTTGTTTATTCATGCCCTCAACGCTTTGAACGAAATTCATGACAGAATTCAATTTACACATGAAGTTCATGAGAACACCATGGCATTCCTTGATGTACAAATGAGTAGAATTTCCAATAAACTGGAAACTAATATCTACAGAAAAGCAACTGATAGGATTAATGTGCTGCATTATAACAGCTTCCATCAACAATCCCTTAAGAACCACCTACCGTACTCTCAATTTTTACAAGTGAAACGCATTGTGTCTCATCCTTAAATCTGTGTGGAACAAACCAACACCATGGTAACGAGATTTGCACAACATGCTTATCCCTAGAATGTGTTGGAACAAGCCATACTACGAAGCACCACAAAAACTCGATCTGATCTCCTCTTGAAAACCCAGAAGAAAGAGCAAAAACGGATGGTAGTGGTATCAACATTTTCAACAATGAGCTACCGTTTCAAGAAATTGACTAACAAACACTGTTCCGTCCTTAGTATGGAACCAGATTTCAAAGGACTCTTTTCTCAGAAACCAATCTTTGCATACAACAGATGCAAAAATGTCAAAGGACTACACACACGACAGCTCAAAGGCACAACAGAACTGATGTACAAAGGTTCCATTCCTTGCTATAACTGTAGCAACTGTAATAATCTTATAAAAGGAGCATGGATGACCCATCCCATGAAAGGAACAAGAAACAACCTTAGAGTCACCGTGAATTGCAACACTTCCAACGTGATTTATCTACTGAAATGGCTTTGTGGCCTAGTATACGTGGGCAAGACTGAGAGAAAAATCAAAACCAGAGTCCATGAACACAAGAGCAGCATCCAGACCAAAAACACAAAGTCAGAGGTTGCCGCCCACTTTCTTGAACACTATCATAACATCAGCCAACCTACATTTTTGGTGTTTGAAATCATGGAGAAATTGGAAAGAATAGACAATAACAACTGTCTTCATAAAAGAGAAAACTACTGGATTAAATTCCTCAACTATCTCAAGTCCAATGGCCTTAACGATAGAATGGAATTCCTGTGTTACTTATAAACTCTGCATGGACCTTTAGCACTTGCTCAGCTCTCTTTATCTCACTCCATCACAACCTGGTTGTAGTTCATACTTGTGCTGTATTACTTTCTATTTAAGATGATACTCTTTATTTGTCTATATGACTTCTTTCTCTGACTTGCTGGTACTACCTGTCCAGCTTTTCTTCCACCCTCCCCCCGCCCCAGAGGGAAGGATAAGCCCGCTCCAGACTATCCAAACCCTCAAAAAAAATGCCTAAAAACACACACATGAAATGAAACAAACTGTCACCTGTCCTATCGTGACTTAAGATCAAAAAAATTATTATTATTTTTTAAAATTATTTTTATATACATTAGCAGAAAAAAAAGGGGGTGGGAGGGAGGGTCACAAAAAACAACCGCCTCGTTTCCTCAGCCACTAGTTTCCCACCCAACCGCCTTCCTAACGTGCGAACTTTCATAAGCCCCGCCCCCTACCTAACTACGTATCTCGCTGCGTGGTTTGTACCATCGCGCGAATCGTCCCAGGGTAAGATAAGATAAGATAATTTTTATTGCACAGTTAATTAAAACTTACAATTTAAGATACACAATTTAAAAAAAAAAAGATGCATGTCAAAAGTAAAAATTAATTGCCAGGAGTTAAAATTATGAAGTTCATGTTAATAGTTTACATTTTTTTGTTATTGTTCGTTAGAGCTGTGGCCCATAAGTTTATGCTCAGAGGCACTGTCTGTCTGTTTCTCAGGTTCCTCGTTTTGTGTCTCCTTAATTCTCTCCGCCACTACGTCAAAGTATTTTGTGAATCTGCAGTTTAATTGGGTTTCCTGCGGATTGAAACATACTTTGACTGCGTGTCTACAGGTTCTAATACCCTTTTTTGTTTCCATATTGCGCGTAATAAGGATCTCCTTTTGTCCGTTAAGATTGGGCAGATACATATTATGTGGGTTAGATCTTCAGGTCCTGTACTGCAGAGACGGCAAGTTTTGTCTTCCTGATTCCTTTTCCATGGAGCCAGGTGAGGGAGAATTGGTAATATACCGAGTCGCAGTTTTAAAAATTTCTCTTTGGTCTTCTGTTTGAATCCGTGGTCCATATACGCTTGAGGCTTTAATGTTTTATAGTCGTTTAGGACTGTCCATCCGTGTGCCCTTTTTGCTAGAGTTTCCTTGTCCTCTAGTAGCGATGTTATTTTTGTAACCTTTGTTACTAGTATTTTAAAACTTTTGTGGTCTACTGGGGTGTTCCAGAGGTCAGACAGTTCAAGTACTTCTAACGATTCCATCAGATATTTCCTTGCGTATGATCGTTCTTGTTGCTGCAGCTCAATCCAAAGGTGGGCGTTTAAAGTGCCTTGCTCCGCATTTCTAATCTTATGCCAGCATTTTATGAAGCTGCCCCTTCTTTCCACTGTCTGTTTTTGAACCCCGAACTCCAAACGGATTTGCCCAGGTGATACATAATTGGGTAGCCAAAAGATGGATCTGTAAGTTTTGCTGATCACTCTGTCGAGGGTAAGAGCATCTTTTCCGAGAGTTGGTTCGCTCCCGTATGTTAGCGTGGGTTGAAGGCGAGCTCTCAATACTTGTAGAAGCGGGTCAAGCGTGTAGTCTGGCAATATTTTCTTCAAGGGGGTCATCGCGAGACAACTCATGGTGCCTTTTCGTTGTAACGTCTCTAATTGTGGTTTGGACGAGCCTCTGCTGTCTACTAGGACTCCCAGGTATTTTTAGCATGCTACATGGTCCAGTTTATGTCCGTCCAAGTACCAGCAGTTTTTCCTGGCCTTCTTATAATTCACAGCCATAGTTTTTGTTTTCTTTAGGTTGATTTTTAATCCATTACGCTGTGAAAATGTACTGGTAGTGTTTAGAAGTTGCTGAAGGCCAATTGGAGTTCGACTTATTAGAACCAGGTCATCGGCATAGAGGAGGTTGGACAGCGTGATGTCCCCCAACCGTGGGGCGTGCGATTTAGTGCTGTCCAATTCCCCTGGTAGATCTGCAAGGAAAAGATTAAACAAAGTAGGGGCTAGGACGCACCCTTGCTTCAGTCCTTTAGAGGTGTTGATTCGCCTGGAGAGGTGCGTCCCGTCTCCCAGTTTAATCTTAACCCAGGTGTTGGTGTGAAGTAAGATTAGCTGCTTCAGGAGGGGTTGCGGTATCCCCCATTTGTCAAGCTTTCGCCAAAGTTTTCCCCGGTCCACATGGTCGAAGGCTGAGCTGTAGTCGATAAAACATAGAAACAGCGAGTTCTTTCCTACTTTGGCCGCGTCTGTCAGCAGAGTTAGTGCCATAACATTGGTGGTAGTTCCTTGTCCTCTGCAGAACCCTGTTTGATTTGCCGGGATTATGTGATTGGACGCTGCCCAAGATGTCAATTCGTCCAATAGAATGCCAGCGTAATACTTTGCTTCTATGTCAAGTAGAGCGATCAGCCGATAATTGCACGGATCACTCCTGTCTCCTTGCTTGTGAATTGGGCTTATGGTCGATCCTTGCCAGGATTCCGGGCAGGTTTCTAATTCTTGTATGCCCACAAAGAGCGGTACTAGTGTGTTGCTCCAGAATTCGATGTCCTGCTTAAATATCATCGGTGGAATCCCATTTGGGCCTGGAGCTCCTTCCATTTTCCCCTTCTTAATTTGAATTTTTATCCGATCCGCTGTTATGTTGATTTTGTTCTCTATGATGCTTGTTAGTGTGCTGTTGTTCTTTGCCCTATCAGTCTTCTTTTGGTCGTATTTTCCCGTTGTCCTTTCCTTGAGATTTCTAGACCCTTTTTCAGTCTTTCCCGTTTCATTGACCTTCTGATTGTTGTCTGTTTCTTGTGTTGTCAGGGCTGTGGGGTTACATTCGTCGGTTTGGTTAAAGTGATTGTGCAGGTAGGCAGCCCAAGCTGCCTCTGATATGTAGGAGTTTATTCCTTGATGGCCTGGTCGCTGCAAGCTGTGAATTGTTTGCCAAAATTTGGCGCTGTTTTTTAGTTTCAAATCGTACTTTATTTTTGCCCAGAGTTCGTCATTCGCCTGTCTTTTGTTTTCCCACGTTGCCTTTCTTAAGTTTGCTTTTCAACCGCGTAGAGCGTCTTGCAAAGGCCCTTTTTTTGGCTGTATACGGAGTTGGTTTAAAGTTTGCTTTATATTCCGTTTAATTCTTTTTATCTCCAGCGTGTTAGTCTTACTCGGTGCAGACTTAGGAGTTTTGCCTTTGACTGGCCTTGTTTTTGTTGCATATTTGGTCCCCAGAGTCTTTGTATACCACTCCCAGGCCTCTATTGGGTTTGCAACCAAATTGCCCTGATGAATAAGCTCCTTCGCGTTTAAAGACAGTTCTTCGATGTTATTTTGTTTATATCTTATGCGTTTGAAGTCTGATGTGTATTCGGATCTAGCGCATGCCCTGACTTCCGTGGGGTTAGCTCTGGTTATCCTTAGAACAATTTCTTGTGGCAAATGGTCACTTTGGTCACTAACACCCAGCTTAAATGATTTGATGATGTCAAATAGAGGGAGAGTTGCAAATGCATAGTCTAGGTAGGAGGAAATTGCTGCCGAATGGTAGGTTGATGCTGGAGGGGTGTCTTCTTTATACTGGCCGTTCAGCGCCCTTAGGTTTAATTGCTCTAATTCTTTTAACAATTGGTTCGAACAGTTGGTTTGTTTAGTTGGAAGTGGTTGTGCCTGAGTTGGTATTCCCCAGGCTCTGTTAAGTTCGTATACCAAATCATCGTCCGTTGCGGTCCCAAAGAGAAACAGGTTGAAGTCTCCTGCCAAGATTAAATTTTCAACATCCCCCTAATCCATAATTCTTGCTGTCTCTTTGACCAGCTCTCTTGCACCTTTCCGTCTGTGCTTCGGGTGTATATAAGAGTTAACTATTACCAGGCGGTGGTCCGGCTTTCTGGTGTTGATTGTTATCTCAATCGCCTGTATGACGTTAGGAGCTATAGTTTTAATCTTTATTTCCTTCATTGATCCTACTTTGAGGATTGAGGCAAAGATCATTAATCCGCCTGAGCTATGGCCAAAGGGTGAGATCCTGGTAGCTGGGACGATTTGCGTCATGTAGCCTTCAAGGGCAATCTCAGCTTCTTCCCAGGTTTCTTGAAGTAGTATCAAGTCAAATGTCCTTAAGTATTTTAGTGTTTCATGATCATCCAATTTGTCAGTCAAGCCATTGATATTCCAAATACATACTCTGAGGTTGTTCAATGTTGTGTGTGTTGAGCGCTGCACAGGGGGTCCTTGTCATTGCCCACCTCTGTTTGTTATTGTTCGCGCTATTATGTCCTGATTAGGAGCTATAGATTTCATTATTACCGTTTTAGTGTGTAAGGACCTTCCTTGGCGGCCTGGCGACTTGCTGAGGGCTCCTTTTAGAATTGATGTAGCTTTGAGCGGATGTTCTTTTTCACTCTCCTTTGAAAACGGTGTTGGGTAGGCGGCCTTCTGCCTGGTTCCAGCCTTGTTCCCCATTGATCGAATTTGTTAAGTTCTCCTAAAATCCGGTCGACCAGATCATTTGACGCCCATGTTGTCTTTGTTGTTTCTAGTTTGGACTGGTCGAGTACAGGGGGACACCCGGCTCGCGCCAAGGTCCCCCCGGTTCCCATCGCGCAATAAGACAAACCACACAAATTTGACTTAGCAAAAAAGGTCACTTTATTAGGACAGGTAACCAAGAACACACTTATTGAGACAATATACATATTATCAAAATGCTTCCAAACATTTTTGCCACAAACAAGTCCAAAAATACCCCAACCAAAATTTACCATAAAATACCCCATGTACTGCCCAATGGCATCATTTCCTTTTTGACCATTTTGGTTTACCTGTCCAGCTTTTCTTCCACCCTCCCCCGCCCCAGAAGGAAGGATAAGCCCGCTCCAGACTATCCAAACCCTCAAAAAACCACCACCCAGGAAAAGCCAAAGAGTTTTCCTGGCCCCACCAAAAGAAAATTGCTCAAAACAAACATATTCTACTTTAAACGTTGGTCACACCAAAGATTCTCATTCCAAAAACCCGCCAGCAAGTCCCTGAATTCCATCATATAATAGGCTTGACCTATCTGGGATAAATGAACCCCATCCTCCCGAAAAAGATGATGCTCGACACTGGTAATGTTATCATGAGGCAAAACCTGAATACCCATTGCATTGCAAAACATTTTCATCGCACGTTTAGTTTTTTGCGAGCTTTTTCCATGGCTGAATGATTGCGAGCCCCCCTCCACTGTTGTCTATAAATAAATTCGGACCACACCAGAGACGTACCCACCCAGTTATTCTTGATGACTGCTAGATCCAATTGCATTTGCTTCAAGAGCGATAGCCCAGATAAAGATACAAGATCATTCTCACCTAAATGTATTATTAACAAGTGTGGAAAACCTCTTTCAGCTGATAATTCAGATAGCGTAGAAAACAACTTGCTCCACCTCATCCCACCTTTACCCTTCCATAGAACTTCGTGGCCCTTGCTAGGAAGTCCGAGCGACCTGCAGTAGATCTGCCGTTCTGCAAAGACAGCAGACCATTTGACGAAGTAATGACCTATGATCCAAGTACGCATTTTTGAGGAGAAAGAATTGATGGCACGACCTAGGCAGAAAAAGCAAAAATTAGCCTGCATCATAGCAAACGTATATGTTATCACAGTCTGACATAACGAGAACAACATGCAGACTTCCGCCTACCAATCCTCTTAATGTCCTCCCAGTCCCAGCCCAATTTAGCCACTTCCGTAGCTGCCCCGATCCTAAATGAGTGAGTCCCAAAAAGTAAGGGGTCCTTCCCAATCCACTTCAAGGATTTGCGTAAAACAACCAATAAATGAGCATCAGTAATTTTTGTCCCATCTTGATGCAAAAATATGGGCCCATGTATGAAATCAGGGGAACCTACAAATGAATCCCATTCCCCAATAGGACAACATCCTTGAACACCACTACCACTCAACTTAATCCAAACACCTTTGCCCAATTGATCAGTTTTAGACTTCTTCAAAAATAACCTGATTGACACCCCTCGTTGAAAATCAATTTCACTGGACCGAATCCCCATTTGTCCTCGCAATCCCAATAATTCTGAAACTCGAAAGGCACCAAAAAACAACCAAATCATGCATAGACAAAAGTGCGAAACTTCCCAAAGGTCATAACAACAAAAAGGCAATTGAACTAGTAACTGCTGTAAAAGCCCAAAAGTAATAGGTTCTCGTAAGGGCCCGGACTGTATTCGCTCCCTGCTCAAACCTTTTAGCATCCGACGCAACAAAACATCCCCAACTAAATCTTGACCCCACCATAACTGCCCATAAAAAGAAATCCCAGCCAATTTGCCAGAAATGGTTGTGTGTGATAAACCTTTATTGATTAAATATAAAACAAACTGTAACATATAGAAATTGGAATCCACTAAAGGGCGTTCAAAACAGTGTGATCTCGTAAAAGTTAAAAATTCAGACCAAGCCTGTTGATAACTGCGTCTAGTAGCAGGGGCTATAGATTTCTCGACCAAATCGATGATCCTCATTCCCCCAGCACCCAGATGTCTTGCGGGATTGGAGTTTTGTAGGTGTCCGCACCAGGCGCCAAGTTGCGGAATTTCTGCCAATTAGAACGAGACAAGGCGTCTGCAATTGAGTTATTGACACCTGGAATGTGCCTTGCTCGAAAAACAATATTGCATTTTAGACTGTGTAACATGAAAAAACGCAAAAGCCTCAAAACCCGCAGATCTTTGGCCTTCTGATTATTTATGAGCTGAACCACAGCCATGTTATCAATTTGGAACATTACACACCTGTTACTGAATTCCACACCCCAAACCATCATAGCCACAATTAGTGGAAACAACTCAAGGAAAGCAATACTGCGCCCTTGTGATAACCAATGGCGTGGCCATGCCTCTGCACACCAACGACCCTCCCAAAAAAGTCCAAAACCATGTGCCCCAGAGGCATCCGAAAAAATCTGTATCTGCCAAATAGTATTGTCTCCAAGATAATATAAAGAAACGCCATTGAAATCTGACAAAAAGGTTAGCCACACCAGAAGATCTTCCTTGATGGCTTTTGTAAGACGAATTCTGTGGTGAGGAAGGTAAGCTCCAGACATCGCAAAGCCCAACCTTCTGCAAAAAGTCCTACCGGCCCTAACAACACGGCAAGCAAAATTCAGGTAGCCCAAGAGCCGTTGGACTTGCCGAAGCTCAATCTTATCCTTGCCAAGAACCTCCAACAGAAAAGACCTGATCTCTTCTACCTTTACAGCTGGCAAACTAGCCATCATAGTTACAGTGTCTATCTCTATGCCCAAAAATACGAGCTTAGTGCAGGGACCTTCCGTTTTTTCAGGAGCCAGCGGTACACCAAACTCCTCAGCCATGTCCTGGAAGAATTTGAGACCTTTATGACATTGTTTGAGGTGTGCATCGCCAATGAACATAAAATCATCTAAGTAATGACAAACATGTGTGTGGCCACTCCTCACTGAAAAACACCATTGCAAGAACGTGCTAAATGTTTCAAACAAGGCACAAGACACTGAGCACCCCATAGGAAGTACTTTGTCAACGTAAAAAGCTCCATTAAAAAACATACCTAGCAATTCAAAATCCGATGGATGGATAGGGAGTAAACGGAAGGCAGATTGAATATCACATTTTGCTAGTTCTGCACCAGCCCCTACCTCCCGCACCAATCTCAAAGCATCATCCACAGACGTATAAGAGACATTGGAATCATCCGAAGAAATAAAAACGTTAATAGATTGGCCTTCCGGCCATGACAGGTGAAGAATCATTCTGAATTCACCAACCCGTTTTTTAGGGACTACCCCCAACGGAGATATTATCAAATTTTCCAAGGGGCATTGACTAAAAGGCCCAGCTACACGACCAGCTTGCATTTCGGCCTCCAATTTCTGTTGCACCACGTGAGGCAGTTCCTTAGCAGATTTTAAATTGTCAGCCCAATGGTGATAACGAGGCCCTTGGTAGCCAATCCGAATACCTTCTTTAAAACCCCAAAACAATTTGGACGCAGCTTCATAGTCAGGATAAACTTCCAACCAAGGCATCAAACGCATCAGTTTAATTGGGGTATGAGCCCTTTGACATAAGTTGAGGGAATCCCCCGCCACCCCTTGGAAAACTCCCTGAACCCCCTTGAGGCTGTTTAGCGAAGCAGTGGGTGATGGCATGTCTACCGCCACATTGAGAGCACTCGTGCTTAAACCTACAGAATTGCCTGATGCATGAGCCCCGATTAAAATTCCAGCAGGCACCTGGCGTCGGCAAGTGTCCCCTACCTGCAACCCCCGCCCCAACTGGAGCGGGGTGAGACAGAAAGGGCCGATATATAATCGGCAGACCACTTGCAGTATGCATCGACGCAAGCGGCTGAGCAGAGGACATCCACTGCAACCAAAGCTCTTGATCCACCTCACCCCACGGTTTATCTTTAAACATACTGATCCTAGCTCTAAATTCTTCATCGCAATTAAGCCATGCATAGCCCCCAAATTGCAGGTGTGCCTTACGAATGGTGTCCATATATTTAAACAATGAAATAGCCCTGTCCGGATACCTCTCACATTACACGCTAGCATATATATATCAAAAAGGCCGCAGTCCAATTTTCTATAGACTTTGGGACCCTGGGCCGCCTAGAAAGCTCCCATTCCTCTTCCTTGGACCCTTCTCTGGCTTGGATGTCCCTATGAAGGAGTTTAAAAACGTCGACAAATTCATGCAGCCAAATCTTGTTCTTGGTGGTAACTGACAGATGTATATCTAATGGCATGGCAAGACCCATATAAGGAAGCTTCTGCCGAGTCCTAGCAGTAACCTTCACCTGTCCTGAACCAGTCGGACCAACCTCAGCAACCCCACTACCCAAAAAAGACAATTTGCTGGAACTATCCGCATTACCAGAAATAGATGTTCGAAAAGCCTTGTCCCTTGTATCCCCACCAACACCAACACCCAACACCTTAGACGCAATTGACTCGTCCACCCCCACCGAGCCCGGCGTAAGTTTGCCTACCAAAGGTTGTGACCAAGCAGCCCACCAATGAGGCTTACCTGACATTAGTTGTGCAGCACGCTTCTGGAATTCCTGAGGATCATCACGACGCCGATAATCGTGACGCCGCTCTTGATCCGACGTGAAATCTTGATTTCTGTAAGACACTAGAAGAATTGATTGCCCCCGCACCCTTTGGAGGCACGAAAGGAACATATTCGGAACAAAAACCATTACCCCCAAGATCCCTTTCTTGAATCCCATCTTCAGTACCATGATCATAGCCCAGACCTCGAATACCATGCACCTCTGAAAATTCCAATACATCCCTGCTTGTACTTGGCATTTCGCCATCACCCGCCCTACCATCGTAAAACTCCCAATTGATCACAGGCCTCCGATTAGAGAGCCCGGCCGCTAGACCAAGATCCACACCTGATCCGCTTAATGAAGATGACACGTTACCAAAAGCCGAAACCTGCTTCTGAAATGCTTTACAAGGAAAAACTTGAGCTGCCTGCTGGCCTGTATAACTTACCGCCTCCTCGCCGCTCGTGCCAGAATGCAATAACTTACCATGACCAGAGACATGATTAGAACCATCCACCTCCGACGAGTCAGGAACAGCATGCTCAACCCAAACCCATTGACCACGTTGAGGACCAAACGGAGAATCAAAATCCACCTGCGGGTGACAAGGAGGGGGACAATGTCTGAAGGGTTAATAACAGTATCTTCTTGCAAAGGCCCAGCATCTTCTAATGACCTCTGTTCAACTACAGCCATGGCCTCTGAAACATCCTCACCCAAAGGGAAACAAGAAGGAGTAACCTGCCCCAAGCCAACTGTTGATGTATGAGCGAAACCACCTTTAGCCCCAGGGGGGCCTCTAGGTAAAGGGGACTCCCCAGAAACTGATAACAGCTTACCAAAATAAGCTTCCTTCACTAGGCGCTCCCCATAAGCCTCAGCAGGGATAGAAAAAGATGACCTTTCCTGTAAAACCTCCTCTTCCCCCCACTATCGCTAGGAGAGTCCACCAAAGCTACAGAGCGTCCAAATGGCAAAACAGGGGGAGCAATGTCAATATTATACCCAGAAATGTTACTGGGTCTGTTCAAGCAGTACTCTGTGTCCATCAAAGACGACCGTTTTGCAGGAGAAGGGGACTCAATAAACATAATATCAGCACCCTCACTAGACATTCCCCTCCCCTTCCCACCTATACCTCTGAGTGATGATGTAGGCAGGCTTCTTGAAACAGCACCGCCCCTGGTGCTGACGTGGCGACGAGCTCGTCCCACACGAGTCACTGAGACCGCCCCTGACTTCCTCACCGTGACTGATGGTGCAGAGGCGCAGTGCGCTGTCAGGAGCCGGGAATGGGCGCTCCGACGAGCAGACCTGCCGCGTTGTTCCTTATTTGAAAAAGGAGCGAGTTCACCGCTGGTGGCAATCTCCTGCACACGGCCCTTGACAGGAAGACAAGCCGCCACAGCGTCGCTCACACCCTTCGCCGCCACTCTCTTCGGGCGCCTCACAGCTGATGATATTAAGGCGGGAACACCGGGGCCAGTAAGTCCACATGGCCTGCCTCCTACAGAACACGGAGCGCATTCTGGACTGCTGAGCTGTCAGCCGTGACAAACTTCTCCAGTGAAAAACAGACTAAATAACTCAAATGAGGCAAAACGTCACAAAAAACAACCGCCTCGTTTCCTCAGCCACTAGTTTCCCGCCCAACCGCCTTCCTAACGTGTGAACTTTCATAAGCCCCGCCCCCTACCTAACTACGTATCTCGCTGCGTGGTTTGTACCATCGCGCAAATCGTCCCAGGGGGACACCCTGCTCGCGCCAAGGTCCCCCCGGGTCCCATTTGTAGTCCGTTTTTACTTGTGATGCTTCAGCTTTTATCACAAAGTCTCTAACTCGGGTTACACTTTCAAGTTTACGCACTATGTGCAGCGTCTAAGTACATGTGAGTACATTGACTCATGCCTGCTCATGCCAGAGGGGTCATTTGACAACTTTTTTCTATTTCAGACACCGGGAGGTGACACACTTATCGGACACTCTGGGCCCGATTCACAGTACAAACTTAAGACAAAATCCTAAACTTAGTACCATTTTGGTATTCACAGAATGCACTTACTACTTCTGGTATTCACAGAATGAACTTACTACTTTTGCAATTCACAGAATAAACTTACTACTTTTGCTATTCACAGAATGGATTTACGACTCCTAACTTTACGTCCGCACTCGGGCCGGAAATTCCGGCCCGGAGGCGGAGCTTCCGGCCCGGAGGCGGAGCTTCCGGCCCGGAGGTGGGGATTCCGGTCAGTGGCGGATCTCCGCCACTGGCCGGAATCCCCACCTCCGGCCCGGAATCCCCACCTCCGATGTGAATCGGGCCCTCTGTTTATTTCCGTTTAATCAACGTTGCATGACACCGTCACTTAAACGCATTTCTCGCCTGGCTCCATTACATTTAAACACTGCTTGATATTATGCTCAAACTCACTTTTATTGTTTTTGACGTCCTTTAGATGGTTTTGTTTCAACATGCATGCGTCTGCACATGGTTTGGAATACACTTCTGAGATCACCCTATTGTAACCGACTAGATTGTCGACATTGTTTAGCTTTTTGTCTTTATGTTAATTTTTTTCACCATTAGCATTATACACGCAGTACAGCAGCTCTCTTTATTTTTTATTTCATTCACCGTTATCATACGGTGTATATGTGTTACACTGATTTGCCTTTGTATTATGACACTGGTGTTTGGACACCCGTGATATAGTTTACTTGTGATAGAGTTATGATAATCCGACAGTTTCAGCCTCCATTGTGGGTTTCACTTATTGTATCATTGTTTCATTTACCCTTGTAGACTTTGTCACCTGACAAAGGGCGATAATGTCCCAAAATGCATCGGGAGAATCATGTTTGAACGCTTGATGGTTAAACTTAAATCTTTCAATTTGGTTTGTTTGATATGAAACCAATATAATCCATTGAATAAATCTTCTATGAAAGCACTGTTTTATTGAGGACTTCAACTTTATTCGCAGGATCCATCACAAACTTTAAATATCCCACTTTGCAGGCTCCACGCTGTGCTCAGGGGGACGTCCCCTGATCAGGAGACGCTGCTTCTGCACGTCAGCTTTAATTTGTTTCATACCCCTGACAGTCACCAAACCTCCATCGAGAAATTAAGTTGACATCAATAGAGAAGTGGGTTCTGTAAACAGTATTCACTCCATGGAGTCCCACACCGTTTGTAGACAGTGGAACTCTCACAAGAAATACACTACAGAGTATTAAATGTATGTACTAAGAACAGTATATACTTTATGCAACACTTGTTAAAAAAGACACTATTTGCTCAAAATAAGCAGCATCTGAAGGTGCTAAAGATCGCACTGCCTGCAGCCTTCATACTGTGGTGACACTTTATAGACAGCCCATCTTCTGAAGCCAAACAAGCACATGTACATAGGTCAATACCTGGTGCACACAGTCTTCTATGTTACGTAGAAATTGTCATGCTGAAACGATTGTCTCTAATAACTCAAGGCTGCTTGCAAAACTTAATACATTGTATGTAGAATCTTTGCCCTGTTGTAAATTTTTTCTGTAGAGCCTAAACACTTGTATGGAACATAATGGACACAAGTTGTCAACTGTCACCTGCACACAATGCAAACGTGTAATGTTTTCAATACCTCTAGACACCTATGATGTATTAGGAGCACATTCATTTTGTAATCAGTTTCACCCATTAACTGGACACAGGCTGTACACAAATTAGGCAGACAAGTAATATAGTAGTTACCCGCCACTAATTAAACTATAAAACAAACTAGCTCACTCATTGGGTGATGTCATCAGTAACATTTTGAACAAAAAAACATATCAATTCACCAGTTATAGTCTGCTAACTATAACGTGTGCTCTGCTATGCACTGCTTATGACCTGCCATATTACATGACTCATGACATGTTCTATGAGATCATTTATGACATCACTGATCATATCTTTAATGACATAATTTTAAAGGGGAGGGAGCCACATGCCCCCCTTCCACAAGACTAATTGGGTCCTGGGCACCCCATCCCCCAGTGCCTTTACTTTTTCAAAGGTGAAGGGGGACACATGGCCCACTCCCAAGCCTCTTTAGACTTGTGGGTCCCAGGGCCATTTTTTTAAAGTGGAGGGGCCACATGGCCTCCTCCCTGAGCCTTTTCTTGCCCCAGGGTCCCTATTCCCGAGCCTGTGTTTACTACAGGTGGGTGCCCAGGTATCCACCCAAGGCACTTACTATGCACAATGTTGGGAGCCCCAGGCGGAACCCAGGACCCCGTTGCTTCAGCCAGCTCCCAGCGTGCTGTGGGGGATGGTATTGCTCCGACCCACAGGGTGCATGTATTTATGCTGGTCCCTCTGGGCGGGACTTATCTGGTGATGTTTGCCTGCCCGCCGGTTCAGCATTGCCCTTGCCCACAGGGAGCAGATACATATGCTGCTCCTTTGGGGCAGGAGCAATATTTTGATCTGTTTCCCTGCCTGCATCACTTTGGGCAGAGCACCAGATCAAACATCTGCTCCCAGCTGGTGGGAGAATTTTCAAAGATTCCGCCCACTGGGAGCAGACATTATGTTTGCACCCGTTTGGCAGGAATTTTGAAAATATGCTGCCAGACAGGAGAAAATACATGTCTCCCTGCATGTCCTGGTGCAGACAGAGAAAGTGATGTGTACTGGTGGTGGGCTCCCTGGTACATAGCAAAATGTTCCGCCCTGGGGAATGGGGGTCCCCGGGGGCACAGAAGGCTTAGGGAGGGAGCATGGACCCCTCCCTTTTAATGTAAAAATGTAACAAGGCATTTCAAAGGCTGGGGGAGAGAGTCCTGTGGCCCCCTTCCTTTTTGGAAAATTGTGGCCCAGGGTGGGCTTTCCAGGGCTTATAATGGCTGAGGGGGGTTTGTATGCCCCTGCTCCAAGTTCGGCTCAGTGAGGGGGGACACCCACCTCCTCCGCACAGTAATGAATTAGGACCCTGGATATGGGGTTCCCCAGAGCCAAATACAACTCAGAGAGGAGGGCCCTGTGCTCCCTCCCCTTAGTTCCACAATGCTAGTGGCTCTGAGCCACCATTTTTTTATGTTTGTGTATCCTGCGTTAGTACTGCACGATCGCAGCAAAAATTGACAATTTCTTTGTATTTAGGCCCCTTATATGTAGCTAGCTTGTGTTATGTGCAACATTTGACCTTATAACATATATTTTACCAGTAGCCGTACAATACAACTGTATTAAAATGTATGTAGGAACAGTGTACACTTCATGCAACACTGTCAAAAAAGACACTATTAGCTTACAATAGCCAAGGTCTGGATGTGCTAAAGATCCTACTAACTGCAGCTTCCATATTGTGATAAAATCTTTACAGTTAGCCCATCTTCTGAAGCAAAAGAAGCATATGTACATAGGCTAGTACATAGTGCAAACATACTTTTATGTTATATAGAAATTGTCATGATAAGACGACTCTGTCTAATAACCCAAGGTTGCTTGCAATACTTAGGGGTCGATTGAGATCTCGTTCGGAAAGGCTCTGAATCGGATTTGCTGTATCTGATTTGGAACCCTTGTTTCCGACCGAATCGTACACAGTTATGAACTACTGAGTACGATGCCCGGAAACCATTAGGGCTGTCTGAATCGGTTCCGAAAGGCATTAGGGCAGGTTGAGCCTTTCGGAGCTGATTCGTACAGCTCTATGGACACTGTTTCCGAGCAAGCGATTATGATGACCGATTCAGACAGCTGTTTCAATTGGGTTTGCCTGAAATGAAACAGCTGTCAGAATCTGTCTTTAGGGGCCCCTAGCAGGACACCCTTTACCTGGAGCCCTCTGAATTGGGCCCGTGGAGGTATCCATGGGTCCCCTCTTCCCAACCATGCACAGTGTGTCATGCACCATGGGGTGCCCGCCACAGGGTGCATGATTTTACCCCGGTACCCATTTCTTCAATGGGAGACTGTGTTCTCATTTGGAACACAGGCTCCCATTGAAGTCAATGGGAGGCCAACCAAATTGTTTTCAGAAGCATCTGAATGCGTCCAAATCGCTTGGTCGGACTCCCCCAATACGAGTCGTCCGGAAGGCATTCTGAAACCAAATCGGTCGGAATGCTTTCCGGACAAGATCGTAATCGGCCCCTTAGTATCTACTACGTATAATTTTGACCTATTGGAAACTTTTTCTGCAGAACCAAAACACTTTTGAGGAACATTCTGTCAGCTGAACACAGAGTTTCTCTTCAGTACAAAGATAGATAATGTTTTCAATACCTCTACACACCTATGATTCATTATGAGCACATGTTTTTTGTAAACATATATTTTGTAAACACTAACACCCATTAGCAGACACAAAATTAGATAGAAAAGTAATATGGTAGTTTCCCACCACCATGTACACTGTAAAACAAAATAACACCCTTGTTAGATGATGTCATCAGTGTGTCATCAATTATGTCATTTGACATGTCATCTGTGATGTCATAAATTATGTTTAAACATGTCACAAGTAATGTCATATGTGAGGTTATGAGCAGTGCATGGTGGGGTGCAAGTTATAATTAGCTATGCTAACAAGTGAATTTCTGTGCTTTTTTTAGCTCCAAACAGTAATGTTGTCACTGGCATATTTATCAAACTATAATATTACTTTAACCTTTGTATGTATATATATATATATATATATATCTTCAAAGCAACTCGGCAGCGTCCCCCACCAGAGTATCCACGGCACAGAGGAATTCCACAGCACGGCAAGGTAGTTCAATTTGTGTTTATTTCATTTTCATCAAACACCAGGTGCAAAACAGCAGGGACGGTCGACGCGTTTCGGCGAATGCCTTCAACTGGACCATAGAGTCTCATAGTCTAGAAAGTCTTTTTTAAAGTGGTAGAGTGCAAAAAAAAAATTTTTTTAAAAAGGGATTACCTTGTTTGTTTAAATAGATTAGAATGTTAACCCAAAATTCAACTTGTGTGAGTCTGGTATGAAGTAAGTGCCATTTTTCTTTTAGTTTTGCTTTTTTTTGTTAAGTATAAATATACAGACAAAATTGGCGGTATTTTCAGTAAAGTACTTAACCTTATATCGGCATGAGAGAAATTTGGAAAACTTTCACACATAGACATAAAACGTGATGAACTCGAGAAATATTCAAAACATACTCATGTTTGTGTATGCATTCAGACAAGAGAAGAACACTGGGTTGAAGCTGTAACTAGATTGTGGATCGATCTTTAGACTGAATCGATATTTAAGAAAATACAGTTAACACTTGATACCATGACCTCAAGTGGCACTATCCCAAGCAGATAAGTTCCCAAAGGTGTGGGATAAAATGAGAAAGTGACCTGTGCAATGTGCAAATTGCATATCAACAAAACAGAGTGCTATGATCTCATGAGGCATGTTTTTAAAAACTAAAGATTAAAGTAATAGGCACTAAGTGCAAGTAATATTGTGCAAATTAGCAGGTTCAAACTCGTAAGTGCAAATTGCAATAACTGTCGCATAGTGCAAAAATATTGTGCAAAATAGCAGTTACGGCCTCATAAGATATATACATTTTTTGTGTAAGATGTATTTTTAAATCCTACAAGTTAAAGTAACTAACACATAGTGCAAATATGTTGTGCAAAATTGCATTTTCAGGATTAAAAAATACTTTGCCATTTTCCAAATTTGATATTTTCAAAATTCCTCATAACCTTTAAAAAATTATATTTTATATATATTGACTTGGGATATGTCACAGTCCAATTATTCAATGTATATTTTTTCAGATTCAGTCTATGTTAAATCTTGTTCTTACAGCCATGATTTTTTCAAAACTCATACTTGTCATTCTCCCTGATTTTTCCATGAGCAAATTAATTTAAGACTAGGACTTCCATAGGGTTTATAGGTGAACATGTAATTCTGCATCCAAATTGTGGCCAAAAGGTTTTTCTGTTCCCAGATCTATTATGAATTTGGACTCTGCTCTTCTAAGTTCCAGGGTTTTATCACCACATCTTTCACTTTGGCTCCGAAATGGCGTAACCCTTGTGCATTCCCTTGATGTTTTTCGGAAAAATGCTTGGCCATTGGGTACGCCAGATCTTTATTTTTTATTGCTCGTAGGTGTTGCAGGATGCGTAGTTTTAATTTATCGATGGTGCTCCCGACATACAATTGTTTGCAAGGACATTCTAAAACATATACCACGTATTTTATTTCACACGTGATATGTGCAATAATCCATTCCTTTTTTCCGTTTGCCAATGTATACGAGAGTGTATTAGTTCCATGTTCACACGCTTTGCATTTGGAGCATTTCCAGAATCCAGGCGTTGTCAGCCAGGTTCCTTTTTCCTTTCCGGGTCTGTTAAAATGACTTTGTGTTAGGATGTCACCTAGTGAGGAAGTCTTCCTATAGGTTATTTTAGGAGTCGATGGTAAATTTCTCTTTAATGAGTCATCAAGCAAAAGTATATTCCAATTCTTTTTGATGATTTTCCTTAGACACTTGTTGTCAACATTAAAATCCAGAATTATCCGAATTGTTTCATCATCATCCAGGTGATCTTGTTCTTTCAGTAATTCTGAACTAGGTTTTTCCATTATCCTGTTCTTAGATTCTTCTATGACTTTCAGGGGATAATCTCTTGCCAGAAATCTAGCACCTGTGTCTTCTAGATTTCTCTCTATAGCATGGGTTTCTGAACAGTTCTTCTTAATGCGAAGCATTTCGCCGTATGGAATACTCCATTTTAGATGTTGTGGATGTCCGCTATTGGCATGGAGGATGCTGTTCGTTGCCGTAGGTTTCCTATGGATTCTAGTACAGAGCTGCTGTTTCTGTGTGAATACTTCTACATCCAAGTAGATCACTTGATTTTTACTCCAATTGGACGTGAAGGATAAGTTGAAATTATTCTCATTCAGGCTCTGGATGAATTCTTGCAATGTCGATTCGTCTCCTTCCCACAGTAAAAACGAATCGTCTATGTACCTCATCCACGCTTTGATATTGGGCCTGTATCTGCTCTGTAGAATACCATCTTCCCAGACTGCCATGAATAGATTGGCATATGTCGGGGCAAAAGAAGTCCCCATTGCTGTGCCTTGTCTCTGGAGAAGTATCTCCTCATCAAAAAGAAAAACATTGTGGTGCCGATTCCGATCCTGGAAAAACCGGGTACGAACCGTCGGTCGGAGCGTTTTCTCCGTCCGACTCGTACCCGGGAAAAAAACCCTACAAACTTGCAAGTACGATTCGTACGGAAACACCATTTCCGTACGAGTCGGAAAAAACACCAACCGACTGAAAAATACATACGAATGAGATCCGGACGTGAAGTCCGGACGGAGGTAGACCTGTTTTTACGTACCAGCAAGTGCGATTCGTACCCACAGCAGTCCGGACGGCAATATTTTTACGGCACCCAAAAAGTGCCGAAAAAGCTAAGTACGCCGTGATGCCAGCGGAATAGGGGGCCCGGTACGCGCCGTACCCCCCCCAGCCGCCGTATGTATGCGCCGTACCCCCCCCAGCCCCCGTATGTACGCGCCGAACACCCCCCCAGCTCCCGTATGTACGCGCTGTACCCCCCCAGCCCCCGTATGTATGCGCCGAACATCCCCCCAGCCCCCGTATGTACGCGCTGTACCCCCAGCCCCCCGTGTATGTACGGACCGTACCCCCAGCCCCCCGTGTAAGTACGAACCATACCCCCAGCCCCCGTGTAAGTACGGACCGTACCCCCACCCCCTTCCCACCTATACCTCTGAGTGATGATGTAGGCAGGCTTCTTGAAACAGCACCGCCCCTGGCGCTGACGTGACGACGAGCTCGTCCCACACGAGTCACTGAGACCGCCCCTGACTTCCTCACCGTGACTGATGGTGCAGAGGCGCAGTGCGCTGTCAGGAGCCGGGAATGGGCGCTCCGACGAGCAGACCTGCCGCGTTGTTCCTTATTTGAAAAAGGAGCGAGTTCACCGCTGGTGGCAATCTCCTGCACACGGCCCTTGACAGGAAGACAAGCCGCCACAGCGTCGCTCACACCCTTCGCCGCCACTCTCTTCGGGCGCCTCACAGCTGATGATATTAAGGCGGGAACACCGGGGGCCAGTAAGTCCACATGGCCCCGGGTCCCATTTGTAGTCCGTTTTTACTTGTGATGCTTCAGCTTTTATCACAAAGTCTCTAACTCGGGTTACACTTTCAAGTTTACGCACTATGTGCAGCGTCTAAGTACATGTGAGTACATTGACTCATGCCTGCTCATGCCAGAGGGGTCATTTGACAACTTTTTTCTATTTCAGACACCGGGAGGTGACACACTTATCGGACACTCTGTTTATTTCCGTTTAATCAACGTTGCATGACACCGTCACTTAAACGCATTTCTCGCCTGGCTCCATTACATTTAAACACTGCTTGATATTATGCTCAAACTCACTTTTATTGTTTTTGACGTCCTTTAGATGGTTTTGTTTCAACATGCATGCGTCTGCACATGGTTTGGAATACACTTCTGAGATCACCCTATTGTAACCGACTAGATTGTCGACATTGTTTAGCTTTTTGTCTTTATGTTAATTTTTTTCACCATTAGCATTATACACGCAGTACAGCAGCTCTCTTTATTTTTTATTTATTTCACCGTTATCATACGGTGTATATGTGTTACACTGATTTGCCTTTGTATTATGACACTGGTGTTTGGACACCCGTGATATAGTTTACTTGTGATAGAGTTATGATAATCCGACAGTTTCAGCCTCCATTGTGGGTTTCACTTATTGTATCATTGTTTCATTTACCCTTGTAGACTTTGTCACCTGACAAAGGGCGATAATGTCCCAAAATGCATCGGGAGAATCATGTTTGAACGCTTGATGGTTAAACTTAAATCTTTCAATTTGGTTTGTTTGATATGAAACCAATATCATCCATTGAATAAATCTTCTATGAAAGCACTGTTTTATTGAGGACTTCAACTTTATTCGCAGGATCCATCACAAACTTTAAATATCCCACTTTGCAGGCTCCACGCTGTGCTCAGGGGGACGTCCCCTGATCAGGAGACGCTGCTTCTGCACGTCAGCTTTAATTTGTTTCATACCCCTGACAGTCACCAAACCTCCATCGAGAAATTAAGTTGACATCAATAGAGAAGTGGGTTCTGTAAACAGTATTCACTCCATGGAGTCCCACACCGTTTGTAGACAGTGGAACTCTCACAAGAAATACACTACAGAGTATTAAATGTATGTACTAAGAACAGTATATACTTTATGCAACACTTGTTAAAAAAGACACTATTTGCTCAAAATAAGCAGCATCTGAAGGTGCTAAAGATCGCACTACCTGCAGCCTTCATACTGTGGTGACACTTTATAGACAGCCCATCTTCTGAAGCCAAACAAGCACATGTACATAGGTCAATACCTGGTGCACACAGTCTTCTATGTTACGTAGAAATTGTCATGCTGAAACGATTGTCTCTAATAACTCAAGGCTGCTTGCAAAACTTAATACATTGTATGTAGAATCTTTGCCCTGTTGTAAATTTTTTCTGTAGAGCCTAAACACTTGTATGGAACATAATGGACACAAGTTGTCAACTGTCACCTGCACACAATGCAAACGTGTAATGTTTTCAATACCTCTAGACACCTATGATGTATTAGGAGCACATTCATTTTGTAATCAGTTTCACCCATTAACTGGACACAGGCTGTACACAAATTAGGCAGACAAGTAATATAGTAGTTACCCGCCACTAATTAAACTATAAAACAAACTAGCTCACTCATTGGGTGATGTCATCAGTAACATTTTGAACAAAAAAACATATCAATTCACCAGTTATAGTCTGCTAACTATAACGTGTGCTCTGCTATGCACTGCTTATGACCTGCCATATTACATGACTCATGACATGTTCTATGAGATCATTTATGACATCACTGATCATATCTTTAATGACATAATTTTAAAGGGGAGGGAGCCACATGCCCCCCTTCCACAAGACTAATTGGGTCCTGGGCACCCCATCCCCCAGTGCCTTTACTTTTTCAAAGGTGAAGGGGGACACATGGCCCACTCCCAAGCCTCTTTAGACTTGTGGGTCCCAGGGCCATTTTTTTAAAGTGGAGGGGCCACATGGCCTCCTCCCTGAGCCTTTTCTTGCCCCAGGGTCCCTATTCCCGAGCCTGTGTTTACTACAGGTGGGTGCCCAGGTATCCACCCAAGGCACTTACTATGCACAATGTTGGGAGCCCCAGGCGGAACCCAGGACCCCGTTGCTTCAGCCAGCTCCCAGCGTGCTGTGGGGGATGGTATTGCTCCGACCCACAGGGTGCATGTATTTATGCTGGTCCCTCTGGGCGGGACTTATCTGGTGATGTTTGCCTGCCCGCCGGTTCAGCATTGCCCTTGCCCACAGGGAGCAGATACATATGCTGCTCCTTTGGGGCAGGAGCAATATTTTGATCTGTTTCCCTGCCTGCATCACTTTGGGCAGAGCACCAGATCAAACATCTGCTCCCAGCTGGTGGGAGAATTTTCAAAGATTCCGCCCACTGGGAGCAGACATTATGTTTGCACCCGTTTGGCAGGAATTTTGAAAATATGCTGCCAGACAGGAGAAAATACATGTCTCCCTGCATGTCCTGGTGCAGACAGAGAAAGTGATGTGTACTGGTGGTGGGCTCCCTGGTACATAGCAAAATGTTCCGCCCTGGGAATGGGGGTCCCCGGGGGCACAGAAGGCTTAGGGAGGGAGCATGGACCCCTCCCTTTTAATGTAAAAATGTAACAAGGCATTTCAAAGGCTGGGGGAGAGAGTCCTGTGGCCCCCTTCCTTTCTGGAAAATTGTGGCCCAGGGTGGGCTTTCCAGGGCTTATAATGGCTGAGGGGGGTTTGTATGCCCCTGCTCCAAGTTCGGCTCAGTGAGGGGGGACACCCACCTCCTCCGCACAGTAATGAATTAGGACCCTGGATATGGGGTTCCCCAGAGCCAAATACAACTCAGAGAGGAGGGCCCTGTGCTCCCTCCCCTTAGTTCCACAATGCTAGTGGCTCTCAGCCACCATTTTTTTATGTTTGTGTATCCTGCGTTAGTACTGTACGATCGCAGCAAAAATTGACAATTTCTTTGTATTTAGGCCCCTTATATGTAGCTAGCTTGTGTTATGTGCAACATTTGACCTTATAACATATATTTTACCAGTAGCCGTACAATACAACTGTATTAAAATGTATGTAGGAACAGTGTACACTTCATGCAACACTGTCAAAAAAGACACTATTAGCTTACAATAGCCAAGGTCTGGATGTGCTAAAGATCCTACTAACTGCAGCTTCCATATTGTGATAAAAACTTTACAGTTAGCCCATCTTCTGAAGCAAAAGAAGCATATGTACATAGGCTAGTACATAGTGCAAACATACTTTTATGTTATATAGAAATTGTCATGATAAGACGACTCTGTCTAATAACCCAAGGTTGCTTGCAATACTTAGGGGTCGATTGAGATCTCGTTCGGAAAGGCTCTGAATCGGATTTTCTGTATCTGATTTGGAACCCTTGTTTCCGACCGAATCGTACACAGTTATGAACTACTGAGTACGATGCCCGGAAACCATTAGGGCTGTCTGAATCGGTTCCGAAAGGCATTAGGGCAGGTTGAGCCTTTCGGAGCTGATTCGTACAGCTCTATGGACACTGTTTCCGAGCAAGCGATTACGATGACCGATTCAGACAGCTGTTTCAATTGGGTTTGCCTGAAATGAAACAGCTGTCAGAATCTGTCTTTAGGGGCCCCTAGCAAGACACCCTTTACCTGGAGCCCTCTGAATTGGGCCCGTGGAGGTATCCATGGGTCCCCTCTTCCCAACCATGCACAGTGTGTCATGCACCATGGGGTGCCCGCCACAGGGTGCATGATTTTACCCCGGTACCCATTTCTTCAATGGGAGACTGTGTTCTCATTTGGAACACAGGCTCCCATTGAAGTCAATGGGAGGCCAACCAAATTGTTTTCAGAAGCATCTGAATGCGTCCAAATCGCTTGGTCGGACTCCCCCAATACCAGTCGTCCGGAAGGCATTCTGAAACCAAATCGGTCGGAATGCTTTCCGGACAAGATCGTAATCGGCCCCTTAGTATCTACTACGTATAATTTTGACCTATTGGAAACTTTTTCTGCAGAACCAAAACACTTTTGAGGAACATTCTGTCAGCTGAACACAGAGTTTCTCTTCAGTACAAAGATAGATAATGTTTTCAATACCTCTACACACCTATGATTCATTATGAGCACATGTTTTTTGTAAACATATATTTTGTAAACACTAACACCCATTAGCAGACACAAAATTAGATAGAAAAGTAATATGGTAGTTTCCCACCACCATGTACACTGTAAAACAAAATAACACCCTTGTTAGATGATGTCATCAGTGTGTCATCAATTATGTCATTTGACATGTCATCTGTGATGTCATAAATTATGTTTAAACATGTCACAAGTAATGTCATATGTGAGGTTATGAGCAGTGCATGGTGGGGTGCAAGTTATAATTAGCTCTGCTAACAAGTGAATTTCTGTGTTTTTTTTAGCTCCAAACAGTAATGTTGTCACTGGCATATTTATCAAACTATAATATTACTTTAACCTTTGTATGTATATATATATATATATATATATCTTCAAAGCAACTCGGCAGCGTCCCCCACCAGAGTATCCACGGCACAGAGGAATTCCACAGCACGGCAAGGTAGTTCAATTTGTGTTTATTTCATTTTCATCAAACACCAGGTGCAAAACAGCAGGGACGGTCGACGCGTTTCGGCGAATGCCTTCAACTGGACCATAGAGTCTCATAGTCTAGAAAGTCTTTTTTAAAGTGGTAGAGTGCAAAAAAAAAATTTTTTAAAAAGGGATTACCTTGTTTGTTTAAATAGATTAGAATGTTAACCCAAAATTCAACTTGTGTGAGTCTGGTATGAAGTAAGTGCCATTTTTCTTTTAGTTTTGCTTTTTTTTGTTAAGTATAAATATACAGACAAAATTGGCGGTATTTTCAGTAAAGTACTTAACCTTATATCGGCATGAGAGAAATTTGGAAAACTTTCACACATAGACATAAAACGTGATGAACTCGAGAAATATTCAAAACATACTCATGTTTGTGTATGCATTCAGACAAGAGAAGAACACTGGGTTGAAGCTGTAACTAGATTGTGGATCGATCTTTAGACTGAATCGATATTTAAGAAAATACAGTTAACACTTGATACCATGACCTCAAGTGGCACTATCCCAAGCAGATAAGTTCCCAAAGGTGTGGGATAAAATGAGAAAGTGACCTGTGCAATGTGCAAATTGCATATCAACAAAACAGAGTGCTATGATCTCATGAGGCATGTTTTTAAAAACTAAAGATTAAAGTAATAGGCACTAAGTGCAAGTAATATTGTGCAAATTAGCAGGTTCAAACTCGTAAGTGCAAATTGCAATAACTGTCGCATAGTGCAAAAATATTGTGCAAAATAGCAGTTACGGCCTCATAAGATATATACATTTTTTGTGTAAGATGTATTTTTAAATCCTACAAGTTAAAGTAACTAACACATAGTGCAAATATGTTGTGCAAAATTGCATTTTCAGGATTAAAAAATACTTTGTCATTTTCCAAATTTGATATTTTCAAAATTCCTCATAACCTTTAAAAAATTATATTTTATATATATTGACTTGGGATATGTCACAGTCCAATTATTCAATGTATATTTTTTCAGATTCAGTCTATGTTAAATCTTGTTCTTACAGCCATGATTTTTTCAAAACTCATACTTGTCATTCTCCCTGATTTTTCCATGAGCAAATTAATTTAAGACTAGGACTTCCATAGGGTTTATAGATGAACATGTAATTCTGCATCCAAATTGTGGCCAAAAGGTTTTTCTGTTCCCAGAGCTATTATGAATTTGGACTCTGCTCTTCTAAGTTCCAGGGTTTTATCACCACATCTTTCACTTTGGCTCCGAAATGGCGTAACCCTTGTGCATTCCCTTGATGTTTTTCGGAAAAATGCTTGGCCATTGGGTACGCCAGATCTTTATTTTTTATTGCTCGTAGGTGTTGCAGGATGCGTAGTTTTAATTTATCGATGGTGCTCCCGACATACAATTGTTTGCAAGGACATTCTAAAACATATACCACGTATTTTATTTCACACGTGATATGTGCAATAATCCATTCCTTTTTTCCGTTTGCCAATGTATATGAGAGTGTATTAGTTCCATGTTCACACGCTTTGCATTTGGAGCATTTCCAGAATCCAGGCGTTGTCAGCCAGGTTCCTTTTTCCTTTCCGGGTCTGTTAAAATGACTTTGTGTTAGGATGTCACCTAGTGAGGAAGTCTTCCTATAGGTTATTTTAGGAGTCGATGGTAAATTTCTCTTTAATGAGTCATCAAGCAAAAGTATATTCCAATTCTTTTTGATGATTTTCCTTAGACACTTGTTGTCAACATTAAAATCCAGAATTATCCGAATTGTTTCATCATCATCCAGGTGATCTTGTTCTTTCAGTAATTCTGATCTAGGTTTTTCCATTATCCTGTTCTTAGATTCTTCTATGACTTTCAGGGGATAATCTCTTGCCAGAAATCTAGCACCTGTGTCTTCTAGATTTCTCTCTATAGCATGGGTTTCTGAACAGTTCTTCTTAATGCGAAGCATTTCGCCGTATGGAATACTCCATTTTAGATGTTGTGGATGTCCGCTATTGTCATGGAGGATGCTGTTCGTTGCCGTAGGTTTCCTATGGATTCTAGTACAGAGCTGCTGTTTCTGTGTGAATACTTCTACATCCAAGTAGATCACTTGATTTTTACTCCAATTGGACGTGAAGGATAAGTTGAAATTATTCTCATTCAGGCTCTGGATGAATTCTTGCAATGTCGATTCGTCTCCTTCCCACAGTAAAAACAAATTGTCTATGTACCTCATCCACGCTTTGATATTGGGCCTGTATCTGCTCTGTAGAATACCATCTTCCCAGACTGCCATGAATAGATTGGCATATGTCGGGGCAAAAGAAGTCCCCATTGCTGTGCCTTGTCTCTGGAGAAGTATCTCCTCATCAAAAAGAAAAACATTGTGGTGCCGATTCCGATCCTGGAAAAACCGGGTACGAACCGTCGGTCGGAGCGTTTTCTCCGTCCGACTCGTACCCGGGAAAAAAACCCTACAAACTTGCAAGTACGATTCGTACGGAAACACCATTTCCGTACGAGTCGGAAAAAACACCGACCGACTGAAAAATACATACGAATGAGATCCGGACGTGAAGTCCGGACGGAGGTAGACCTGTTTTTACATACCAGCAAGTGCGATTCGTACCCACAGCAGTCCGGACGGCAATATTTTTACGGCACCCAAAAAGTGCCGAAAAAGCTAAGTACGCCGCGATGCCAGCGGAATAGGGGGCCCGGTACGCGCCGTACCCCCCCCCAGCCGCCGTATGTATGCGCCGTACCCCCCCCAGCCCCCGTATGTACGCGCCGAACACCCCCCTAGCTCCCGTATGTACGCGCTGTACCCCCCCAGCCCCCGTATGTACGCGCCGAACATCCCCCCAGCCCCCGTATGTACGCGCTGTACCCCCAGCCCCCCGTGTATGTACGGACCGTACCCCCAGCCCCCCGTGTAAGTACGAACCATACCCCCAGCCCCCGTGTAAGTACGGACCGTACCCCCACCCGTGTAAGTACGGACCGTACCCCCACCCGTAGCGCTGGGGGTCCGCTCCGTACATACACGGGTGGGGGTACGGTCCGTACATACACGTGTGGGGGTACGGTCCATACATACACGGGGGGCTGGGGGTACAGTCCGTACTTACACGGGGGGGTACGGTCCGTACATACACGGGTGGGGGTACGGTCCGTACTTACACGGGGGGCTTGGGGTATGGTCCGTACATACACGGGGGGCTGGGGGTACGGTCCGTACTTACACGGGGGGGCTGGGGGTACGGTCCGTACATACACGGGTGGGGGTACGGTCCGTACTTACACGGGGGGCTGGGGGTACGGTCCATACACACACGGGGGGCTGGGGGTACGGTCCGTACTTACACGGGGGGGCTGGGGGTACAGTCCGTACATACACGGGTGGGGGTACAGTCCGTACTTCCGCGGGGGGGCTGGGGGTTCAGCGCAAATACATACGGGGGATGGGGGGGTACGGCGCGTACATACGGGGTCTGGGGGGGGTTCGTCGCGTATGCGGGCACATGTCTCCATGGTTGCTATGGGAGTTCGGTCCGTACGGTGTTTTTACCATGCAGTTGTAACATCGGACGCCCGGTACGGATCGTACTTGCGCGCTCGGACTTGAGTTTTCACATTTGTACGTAAAATCGTCCGGGGACGTGTCGGAAACGTTTTCCGACCCGAGGATGTGTGGGGGAATTTTCCCGATGCGATTCGTATGGACTTTTTCCCATATGAATCGTACTTGCCAGTTTGTACGGTACTTGTACGATTCGTACGGAAAAAAATCCGGATACGATTCGTACGGGGAAATTTTTTCCAGGATCGGAATCGGCCCCTGTGTGTCAAACAATAATCCAACATGTCTATGATCATTTGTGAATGTTCCAAAAAGCTCAATGATCTAGTTTCCAAAAATGTACTCACTGCTGCAAGACCATCTTTATGACAAATGGATGTGTACAATGAGGTCACATCTATTGTGATCATGATCTGATGTTCGTTCCAATGGATGGATTTCAATTTATTCAAAAAGGCCGTCGTATCTTTTAGGTATGAAGGCAATTTCATCACATATTCAATCAGGAACACATCAATGTAATGGGATGTTCTTTCCAACAGGGAACCCATGGAACTGACAATTGGCCTGCCTGGGGGGTTTACAGTTGACTTATGCACTTTCGGAAGAAAGTAAATTGTGGGTGTGACTGGATTATCAACCTTGAGGTACATGAATTCCTCAAAGTTGATTAGCCCTCTCTCCTTCCAGGTCAGTAGTTGTGAATGATATTTTGTGGTCCATTGTATCATCGGATTTTTGTCTAATTTTTTATAGTGATCCTGATTCGTCAGTTGTCTGTGGGCTTCAACAATATATTGCTCACGATTTTGTAGGACAATATTGCCGCCTTTATCGGCGGCCTTTATGATGACGTTGTGGTTGTCTCTTAGTTCTTTCAATGCTTTCTGTTCTCCCCGTGTGAGATTCCATGATCATTTAGTGTTCCTCCTCGATTTTCTCACGGAAAGTTGGTTGATTTCATCTACTACAATTTCATGAAATAGGTCGATCTTATTTCCAGGGGGTAGCTGTGGACAAAATTTAGACTGAGACTTCAATCCACTTTCACCGCCTAAATGAGTGTTGATGCCTTCATCTTGACAGAATTTTAAATCGTCTTCAATGCTGGAACTAGAATTAATACATCTGTCAGGGTTCGAACTTCCAAGGTTAGACAATGTTTTTAAGGCTGGCAGGTCTGTACGATTGAGTGGGGAAATGTCCTGAATTTTGGAGGCCAATACCTCTCCTACTGGTGTCAATTTTTCTTCAAAGTATTTTTTTAGCTTGGCTTTGCGACAGAACTTGTATAGGTCAATGCGTACATTTGGAATATCCAAAGTTGTATTAGGGCAAAATGTAAGTCCTTTATTGAGCAGGCTGCTGTGATCTGAGTTTAGGATCATACTGGAGAGGTATATATATTGGAAAAAGAAAGAACCCACGTGGCTGGCACTCACGGGCAGAAAGGATATAGGCTCTTGCCAGGTAAGTGGCACTCAGCACACACGCCCCCTCAATGCCACTGATCCGACACGTTTAAGGAATTCTTTCTTCCTCATGGATCACTTAAGAAACAATGCGGCAAGCAAATGGGCTGCAAGGAATTGTCCTCCTTTTATTTTTAACAGGAAGTCTGCCTCAAGTGAGATTAATTAGCTGTAGCATTCTGGGTATTGCAGTCCAATTATAATTTATAAAACCCAAGTGGGGCGTCTGCCGCAATGTCTTTAATAAAAGTTCTTTGCAGAAGGAGCCAATAAGCACCGCACTAACCATGGACAAAGCAGCCTCCAGGCCACCCGCATCGCACTCCCGCCATGTGTCACAGGGGCGGCTCTGCTTGGATCCTGCAGAGGTGCCACACCGTGGCCGGGTTATGACCACATATTCCATTGAAAAAAGAAAGAACCCATGTGGCTGGCACTCACGGGCAGAAAGAATATAGGCTCTTGCCAGGTAAGTGGCACTCAGAACACACGCCCCCTCAATGCCACTGATCCGACGCGTTTCAGGAATTCTTCCTTCCTCATGGATCACTTAAGAAACAATGTGGCAAGCAAATGGGCTGCAAGGAATTGTCCACCTTTTATTTTGCCTCAAATGAGATTAATTAGCTGTAGCATTCTGGGTATTGCAGTCCAATTATAATTTAGAAAACCCAAGTGGGGCGTCTGCCGCAATGTCTTTAATAAAAGTTCTTTGCAGAAGGAGCCAATAAGCACCGCACTAACCATCGACAAAGTAGCCTCCAGGCCACTCGCACCGCACTCCCGCCATGTGTCACAGGGGCGGCTCTGCTTGGATCCTGCAGCGGTGCCACGCCGTGGCCGGGTTATGACCACATATTCCATTGAAAAAAGAAAGAACCCATGTGGCTGGCACTCACGGGCAGAATGGATATAGGCTCTTGTCAGGTAAGCGGCACTCAGCACACACGCCCCCTCAATGCCACTGATCCGACGCGTTTCGGGAATTCTCCCTTCCTCATGGATCACTTAAGAAACAATGTGGCAAGCAAATGGGCTGCAAGGAATTGTCCACCTTTTGTTTTTCACAGGAAGTCTGCTTCAAGTGAGATTAATTAGCTGTAGCATTCTGGGTATTGCAGTCCAATTATAATTTATAAAGCCCAAGTGGGGCGTCTGCCGCAATGTCTTTAATAAAAGTTCTTTCAGAAGGAGCCAATAAGCACCGCACTAACCATCGACAAGTGCATTACGGGGCGGCAGTTATAGTTAGCGCTGCTAATTATAATGGCTGAATTTCTCTGGTTTTGTACGAGTGAAATGTCAGCATAACTATAACTTCCATGAAACCTATGGTTTTTTCAGTGAATATCTAAGATTTTTTTAAATTTAAATGCTAATTCCTAACAATAACGACTCTGAAACCTGTGTTTTTTTCAGTGTATTTCTAAGGTTTTTTAAATGCTCATTTCTAACTATGCCTACATAGGTAGGACATGTACAAAAAGAGGAAGAAAGAAGCAGAAAGAAGCAAGAAAAATGCAAAAAGAAGCAACAGAGGTGCCGAAAGACGTCTACTTCGACTGCACCTTTCCACCAACTTATACAAAGTAGCCCAATCACTAATCCTTCCCCCAAGATGTCTTATACCTCAGTTTTCTCTTCAAGGTTTACTATTCATAGACTGCTCAGAATGTTATGCCTACCAAATGAAAAACAGCAATCCGAACCATATCACTCATGTAAGTCTCGCCAAGTTTGTGAAGGTATGTATGCATGTGTCTCTACTATCACCTAGTGAAATGTTACATGAAAATGAACATACAGATACTTGAAGACCTGTGTTTCAAACAGCATGCTCTGTAAATGTGTTTACAAAAAGTTATATGCATTTCTTTCTGCTCACAATACAGGGCACATGGGTATTCAATAGTATATTTGAAGGGCTCTATAACACCTATATACATAAGACATGTATGCCTGTGCAACCGAATGACAGAGCAGAACTGAGAAGATTTGACTACCTAAAGTAGAAGCTACCCGCTTTTTAAGCTACCTTCTTTAGATGTATAACACATTAAGAATACATGTACAAGTAGACGAATACCTTAATCATGAGAGCACGCAGACCTTTAAACTTGACAGCTTGCACTTCCCATTTGAGTACAGAAAGAGGCAAGAGAAGTGCAGAAACAGGCAACAGAGGTGCAGAAAGAGGGAAGAGGGGTGCAGAAAGAAGCAAGAGATATGCAGAAAGAAGCAAGAGAAGTGCGGAAACAAGCAAGAGAGTTGCAGAGACAGGCAAAAGAGGTACAGAAAGAAGGAACAAGGGTGTAGATAGAGGCAAGCGAGGTGCAGAAAGAGGGGTACAAAAATTTACCAGAGAGGTGCAATAAGAAGCAAGAGCAGTCCATAAAGAACTAACAGAGGTGTAGAAAGAGGCAAGAGGGGTGCAGAATGAGACAAAAGAAATGCATAAAGAAGCAAAAGAGGTGGAGAAAGAGAAAAGGGGTGTAGGCAGAGGCAAGAGAGGTGCAGAAAATGGGAAGAGGGGTGCAGGAAGAGGCAAGAGGGGTGCACAAATTTGCAACAGAGGTGCAGAAAGAAGCAAGAGCAGTGCAGAAAGAACCAACAGAGGTAAAGAGAGAGGCAAGAGGGGGCAGAAAGAGGCAAGAGATGTGCAGAAAAAGGGAACAGTGGGTGCAGAAAAAGGCAAGAGAGTTGCAAAAAGAGGGAAGAGGGTGTGGAAAAGGACAAGAGAAGTGCAGACAGGAAACAGAGGTGCATAAAAAAGCAAGATAGGTACATAAATAATCAAGAAAGGTGCAGAAAGAGGCAAGATGGGTGCAGAAAGTGGCAAGAGAAGAACAGAAAGAAGCAAAAGAGGTGCAGAAAGAGGCAAGAGGGATGCAGAAAGAGGCAAGAGAAATGATGAAAAAGGCAAGAGAGGTGCAGAAACAGGCAACAGAGGTGCACACAGAGGGGTGCAGAAAGAGGAAAGGGGTGCAGAAAGAAGCAAGAGATATGCAGAAAGAAGCAAGAGAAGTGCAGAAAGAAGCAAGTGAGGTGCAGATAGAGGCAAGAGAAGTGCAGAAAGAACAAGAAAGGTGCAATAGGAGGCAAGAGAAGTGCAGAAAGAGGGAAGAAGGTGCAGAAAGATGCAATAGAAGTGCAGAAAAAGGAAGAAAGGTGCAGAAAAAAGCCAAATAAATGCGGAAAGAGTTAAGAGGGGGCAGAAACAAGCAAGAGTGGTTTGCACTCCATTAGTACCAATTTAACACCCACATTTAGCAATAAGTAAGAGGTGACCATTCTAGGTTTGCAAAGGGCCTTCCACCATGCTATAACACTTGTCGCTGCATTTTTGGTAACGTTTGAGCCTTTTGAGCTAGAATCAAGGTTTTTTTTGTTCAATTCTGCAGATTATGTAGCAGATGATGTGTTATGTGGCAAATGAGGAAAATATATAATTGTGTGAAAGTCAGTGCAGCCAAGCAGTCGCATAATTCCAGTGGCCCTGCTCATACCTCTGACTAGGTCCAGAAGTGCTCCTCAGTGGTTCCTTCTTTTTTGTCTCATTGAGTTTATAGTTTAGATTCTATGGAAACAAGGAAGAGTAAACCTTTGGACCGCACTCCACAACACAGACTACCATACCACATAATTACTCTCCAAAACACATAATTCCACCCCACATAATTCTTATACACTAAATCCCACATACTTTCTATCCACAAAATTTTACTGCCCAACATACCACAAAATACCACTACACATAAAGTGCATTCACTCCACTCTCATTTACAATGCCAATAGCTCTAACTCTCGCAAATGTAAGACATATTACATTGCAAATACTGCTTTAACTAGTCGTCGCATGTGCAGAGTAGTGGAGAAAGGGGGCTGGTCCCCGACCGGTGCTCAGGATTTGCAGGAGGTACCAAGAGGGCTTCTTGGCCCCCAGGGAGTAAAGTGGACTTCATCCTCCAAACAGTAGTGTGCCAGGAGGCACGTTTGCTGAGTGATTGAGAAAGGGGGCGTGGACTCCAAAGACCTCTTAGCAATCCCACTCTGTGGGACTTACTGGAAGTAACAGGAGGGGTAGTCCTTGGGGTCCAACTACCCCTCCTATTACCTCCACTAAGTCCCACAGAGCAGGATTGCTAACTTCTCATAGCAGGCCACGCCCCTTTGCCCAACACTCTTGAAACACACTCCCTGGCCCTCTCTTGAATGGGGATTTAAGTCCCCTTCACTGCTGGGGGTCCTTAGGAGCCAACTAGAATACCTGTTACCTCCAGTAAACCCAACACACCTGGATTGCTGAGAGATTGGAGGATGAAGTCCACTTCAGTCCTGAGGTTTTCAGGACAAAAGGGGACTTCATCGCCCCACCAGCAGTGCGTGAAGAGGTGCGTTTGCAGAGTGGTTTAAAAGGGGTGTGGCCTTGGACCACCTCTCATCAATCCCACTGTGTGGGGCTTATTGAAGGTACCTGGTGGGCTAGTTGACCCCTAAGGAACCTTAGGATTCAAGGGGACTTAATCCCCCAACCCAGAACGCACCAGGAGGCACATTTGCAGAGTGGTGGAGGGAGGGGGCGGGGCCTCCTGCGAGTTGCCTGTTTCTTTTTATTTTATTTTAGGTGGGGGGCTGTCTGGTCCCCCTTTAATTAACCCTTTTGGCCCCCGGCCTCCAGCTTCTGGTGCACTGCTGGTGGCGCGATGGGGTCCTCTTGTGTCCTGAGGACCTCAGGACACAAGTGGACTTCATCCTCCAAGCAGCAGTGCACCAGAAGTCGCTTTTGCATTGTGGTGTAAAAAGGGGCGTGGCCTCAGAACACCTCACTGCAACACAGCTCTGTGGCACTTAATGGAGGTACCTGGTGGGTTAGTTGGCCCCCAGGGACGCTCAGGATTCAAGGGGACTTAATCCCCCAATTTACAATGCACTAGGGGGCGCGTATGCACAGTGGGGCAGGGGAGGACGTGGGGCCTGATATAACAAGTTAGCAATCTTGCTGTGTGGGACTTACTGGAGGCAATAAAAGGGGTAGTTGGCCCCCAAGGTTGACGTTGGGGGCTAACTACCCCTCCTGTTACCTCCAGTAAATCCCACACAGTGGGATTGCTAAAAGTTGTTTGGAGGCCATGCTCACCTTTGTCCACCACTCTGAAAACGAGCCTGCTATGTTATAGTTAGAAATTAGCATTTAAAAAACCTTTGAAATTCACTGAAAAAACATAGGTTTCAGGGACGTTGTAGTTAGAAATTAGCATTTAAAAAACCATTGAAATTCACTGAAAAAGCCATAGGCTTCAGGCACGTTATAGTTAGAAATTAGCATTTAAAAAACCTTAGAAATTCTCCGACAGAAACATAGGTTTCAGGGACGTTATAGTTAGTTGGACATTTTACTCATACAAAAACACAGAAATTCTGCCGTTATACTTAATGCATGTGCATTGTGGGGGCGTGAGTTATAGTTAGCTGAACTAACTATAACGGCAGAATTTCTATGGTTTTGTACGAGCGAAATGTCCAATTAACTATAACGTCCCTGAAACCTGTGGTTTTTTCAGTGAATTTCTAAGGTTTTTAAAATGCAAATTTCTTACTATAACATACCTGAAACCTATGTTTTTTTCAGTGAATATATATATGCACACATACATTTACATATAGATACCTAGTGCATGTGTGTATGTGTTACTGATCGATTACTATCCTTAATTTCTTTAATTTCTCTATTTCTCTTTAATTTTGTTAGTAGGGAATGACTGGTGTGATTGTTTTTTTCAATACATGTTCACCTAATCAGCTGATACACAAGTATCACATTTAGGCCCCAATTAAAGACCAGGAGAAAAATGAAATGATGACTCCTCACGGTTGGTGTTTCTCATACCGACCATCATTTCCACCCACTACTCCTGGTATTAGAAGTTATGCCCCTTGGAATGCGGAGTAACTGTGCAGACATAGAATTATTGGGTGGAATTCCACACAGTATTCTGTATTCCAGGGGGTGTAATTTAGGCATTTATCACTTTCTTTGAGCAGTCCATAAATGTCTGAAGATGGGGCAGAGCAGAATTCCACATTGAAATGCTCACCTACATTACTTGTAAATGGGCCTTTTTCAATCAATCAGTATATTTGTAGAGCGCTTCTTGTCACCTGTGAGCGTACCTAGGTGCTGGAAGGACCCAGTTGATTAGGAAGAGATGGGTAGGTCCCTAGCTAAAAGGGTAGCATGTCTTTGCTGCTAGGTGGAGAAGGAGCCACCTCTGCATCTGCTACGTTGGATGGGTGGGTAAGGGTTAAAGAAACAGATGGGGAGCAGAGGTGTCTGGTGGGCTGATGGAAGTTCAGGCAGTGGTTCAAGTAGGCAGGTCCACAGTTGTGTAGGGCCTTTTATGTATAGGTCAGGAGCTTGAACTGGCATTGTTTCTGTACAGGGAGCCAGTCGAGTGCCCTGATGTAGAGGGTGATGTAGATTCATCTAAGGAGATCCAGGACAAGTATGACTGTGGCGTTATGTATGGTCTGTAGTCGTAAGAGGAGGTGAGATACGATCCCTGCATAGAGAGTGTTGTTGTAGTCTAGTTGGTTGGAGACGAGGGCCTGAGTGAATGTGCATCCTGTGCTTTGGGATAGTCATTTAAATATATATCAAAGCATAAAGAGGATGAAGAAGCAGCAGGAAGAGATAGAGTTGACCTGGGTCATCATGGCTAGCTAGTTGTCCAGAATAATGCCTAGGATCCGAGTTCTGAGAGCCACCAGGATGCGCCCCATGAGGAGCTCCTATGTCCAAAACTCAGTACCTCTGTCTTGTCCATGTTGCGCTTCTGGTAGTTGTCTTTCATCCAGTTGGTGATATTTGTCATGCAGTTGTGGAAGTTGTTCTTGGTGTTGGTGGTGTCTTTGGAAAGGCAGAGGATGAGTTGTGTTTTGTCGGCGTAGGATATGATTTTGAGTCCCTGGGTTTTGGGGATGCTGGCCAGAGGTGTCATATAAGTGTTGAAGAGGCTGGGGCTGAGCAAGGATCCTTGGGCTACTCCACAGCTGATTTCCTTGGTTGCGGACGACAAGGCAGAAAGGCAGACTTTTTGTGTTCTTCCTGTAAAGAAAAAGGTGATCCATCTGAAAGTGGCTCCTTTGATGCCTATGTTGTGCAGCCTTGTGATGAGTGTGTGGTGTGAGAACATATCGAAGGCTGGAGAGAGGTCTAGGAGTATCAGACCCGCAGTCTCTTCTCAATCGAGCAGGGCTTGGATGTCATGGGTAGCCACAATAAGGGCTGTCTCAGTGCTGTGATTGCTGCAGAATATGGATTGGGAGGAGTCGGGTAGGAGGTTGCAGTCCAGATGTGAGGAGAGTTGTTGATTGATAGCTTGAGGTCTTAGTACTTATTATTTATTAGACTTTCAGTTGTGAAGCATCCCTGAGTATTCATCTGTGCGCTTTTCTTGCTTTTTAGATCAGTCATGCCGCACAACACGATGTACTGAGTGACAAAGCTCAGTTCCCATCCTTTCTACGCACTGTCCCAAGGCTGAGCCCTCAGACTTCAGCACTTACCGAGTTGGTAAATCATTTTGCATGGACTTGGATAGGACTTTTGTCCTCGGATTACGATGTCTGCTACATGATGAGCAAGTTGATAAAAGAGAGCATGGAAATGGCAGGAGTTTGTGTGTCCTTTTGGGAGACAATCTTTGAGAAGTACACCAAGGAAAAGATGAGAAGCATCGCTTTGAGGATAAGGAGCTCCTCTGCCAGGGTTATCATTTGTGATTGTTATGAGATGGACCTCAAACCTCTTCTTCAGGAGCTCAGTGACTTGAACGTAACTGGTAAAATCTGGATTTTCCCAACTGCTTTAACATTTTCTCCAAGTTATTTTCCGTGGTCCTCATTGAGATTACTGAACAGCTCCCTTATGTTGGTGCTCCACGCCCCAGACATACCCGGATTGAAGACATTCATAGAGAGCCTTCACCCCTCAAGGTTTCCTGAAGATATGTTCACCCATTCCTTCTGGGAGGCAGCCTTTGGGTGTATGTGGTCAAACAATGCCAGCTCTTCAGGATCAGTGCCAGTGGACGCTAAGGATGGGGAGCTGCAGTGCACTGGCACAGAGGTGCTCGAAGATCTGGAGACAATGTTTGTATTGTCTGATATGAGTTACACTTATCACATGTATCTGGCAGTGTATGCCCTGGCACAGGCTCTGCAGGACCTGATCTCATGCACACCTGGGATGGGACCCTTCCAGAACAGCAGCTGTGCTGAGGTGGGACATCCAAAGCCGTGGCAGGTAAGGGCATGTTAATGTATTTATAATGATTTTAAAGCACTAAAGCTACCAGTACATTATTTCTGAGCACCCGAAGACCTAATGCAATCCTCCATATTTCACCATGTAGGTCTATGCTATTTGTTTTTGTTTTTACCAAAGCCTGATATCTGCCCAGTTACGTTGAAAACAGGACTGTTATGCGTCTGTATGGGTACTGTTAGAAGCCATATTAATAATGATCACCCAGGTTTGAGGTCTCTATTACTGACCTCAGAATAGAGAAAGGTATCTCAGTTAAATACACCATTCCTAGTTCAGTAATCCCATACAGGAAGGTCTCTCACTCCTCTCAGATCACTCTGTAACAGGCTCACACTTATCATGCACTCAGAGCCAGGGAAACCCCTCTACCCAATTCTCATCCTCAATACACTCTGCACCTACAATTTGTCCCACTTCCGCCACGCATGTAATCTTACGCATTCTGATCAACGCTCTTCTGATCTGCCTCCTATTGCCACTCTAATTCAGGCATTAAGAGGTTTATTAGGCAGGAACAGAACCAGCCGACTCTCTAAGAGACTTAGCCCCAGATTTATATCTGGGTGGGTGGCCCACCATTCCCCCATTGGGACGGAGTACATTGCTTCGTCCCCATGGTAGAGAGGCTGCCCACCTAATTTATAAATGACAGCCAAGCAGGCAGCCAAGCAGGCAGCCAGGCAGGCAGCCAAGCAGGCAGTCATTTATAAAGGCATTGGCAGGAACCGCCGTCATGGTTGTTCCTGTTAATGCATTTTACTGTTTGCTGCAGGGCTTAGTCCTCCAGCAAACAGTACCCTTTTTTCTCCCCTGAAAATGAGAATTTGTTTTTGAAAAGAAAAATGTATACTTCCCTCACCATGGGAGTCCTCTTTCATGGTGAGGGGAGCATCAGAAGGGTTTTACTTTTCCTTACCGCTAGCTGTTGCATGTCGATAAGGAACGCTGAAAAAAGACTACATGTCCGCCCATCTAAATTGTAGCATTTCTCTGATGGCCCTTAAACTCCAGGGCTAACAGAGGGGGTTAACCACGGCACGGACAGAGTCGTTTCCCCAGTGATTAACCCTAAGGTCTGCCTGCGTATAGGCAGACGCACTATTGGGTGGGAGGGAACTCCATTGCCGTTTCAAGGGAGTACCCTCTTCCCCAATATATAAATCAGTCTCTATGTACCTTTCATGCCCATTATCATTACCATCACTTCATTTCTCCTCTCATTAACTGAGAGTTTATGAGCAAGAGAAAAAGAGGCTCAGACGTCAAGATGTTTCAGCAGACCGATGGGGTAAGAGACATTAAAAACAGACAAAGTGGAAACTCCTCTAGACCCAAAGTTTGGGTGATCTGTAATATGTTGGTGTAAAAGAGATTGGAAATTGTACAAATATAAAGATAATAACATCGAGACCAATATACAGCCGTGTTATAAGCTATTGTTTTCCAAAATCTTATTGGAGCATTCATTTCCAGTGGCAAGAGAACTCTTAACCAGTTATTTGAGTGAAGAGATATCAGTGGGTGCAACAACTCATATGGGAAAACAAATTTAGTACATTTGTGCCAAAGTGAATGCCAAAATTCACATATGCCAGATATATTTTAATTTTCTGAGATTTCATCTACTCCTCACTTTCCATATACAAATAAACAATGTTTATCATACAACAAACCTAACAAAAAGGTGACTGTTCAATTGGCAAGAGCTGGACTGCACCACCGGGGAAGCTGCATCTTTTAGTAGGCATTTCACAACAAGCATTTGCAATGCAACAGCTCTCGCATTTGCGAGAGATAGAGCTTTTGGCATTGTAAATGACAATGTCTTTTACATATGTGATTTGGTTTGAAGTGGAGCGGATGTATGTGGTATGCAGTGAAATTATATGGGTTGAATTGGAATTGTATGGGGTGGAATTGAGTGGCGTGTAGTGTATTGGAATTATGTGGTAAGCTGCAAAGATAGCGTTGAGAGCTGCACAGACTAGATAGAAAGGAAGATAGAGATGAATAAGTAATTTGTGCTCAAAGTGGTGAATGAACTCCAGACAGAGGAGCAGAAAGAGTGTGCGAGAGAGAAAGAAGGGGAGAGCAGGCTACAGATGCATTTGAGGGAGCACTCATGTATGGAGAAAACACCTTACAAGAGGAGGAGAGTGTGGGTTTGAGGAACAGAAACCTTGAAAAGGCACAGGAAGAAAACTGTGCTCAAAGACCTGAAGTCAATCATATGAGAGAGGTGGGAAGCGTGCATGTGAGAAAGGGGTAAGAGAGAGTAAGAGAATGAGGGATGAGTGGAAGTGGTACCTAGAGGTATTGGGTGAGAGGTAGACCAGTGTGCAGCATGAAGAGGTACAGCAAGGTAGCATGTGTGAGCAGGTATTATAGAGAGGAGAGAGGGAGTGTGAGGGAAGGATGCAAGGGGGCAGTGGGATTGTGAGATGAGAGGGGCAGTGGTAGTCTCATGGGCAGATGAGAGGGGTAGTGGTTGTGTGGGAGAGAGATGACAGGGGTTTGTGGAAGTGCAGGGGAAATTTGGGTTGGGTTGGAATTTGTTGTGGAATTGTGTGGTGTGGAGTTGTGTAGTGGAAATAAGTAGCATGGTGTGCCGTGGAATTATATGGATAGTAATTAAATGGTATTGAGTGTACTGGAATTATTTAGAGTGACATTGTGTGTTATGGAGTTTATTCTGTGTAATGGTATTGGTGTTGTGGAGTGGCGCGTTGTGGAGCTGAATTATGTGGTGTGCTGTTAAAGTTTGTGGCATGATCTGTGGTGTTGATTGCAGGTATGTGCTGTTTTGCAGGTTGCCTTGTAGGTCACAACAGGAAAGCTAGAGAGGGCAAAAACCAGGTAACACTGAGTTTGGAGAAATGGAAATTTAAATCTACTCAGACCATATACAGACACATTAGGAACATGAAAAAATGTCTGCAGGTAAACACTGATGAACGAGACAGGTCATTAAACTGGCCCAGGAGGCAGAAACAATGGAAAGGTACAGCAGTGATTCAAATGAAATGAGAAGCCAACACTTTGAGAGCACAGAAAACAGTTTGGATCTGCAAAGACCAGTACTAGGGTGACATATTTAAGGACTTCTAATATCTACCATCATAATGTAATACTGCCACTGAGAGTAGTTTGATACAGCACAACTACACCCAGTACTAGGAGCATTAGTGCCGGAAATTGGAGAACATATGGCACAGCGAGAAATCGCCGGACAGCCGCGCAGCCCACAAAGATGCCATCCTCAACCACCACCACCTCATCAGGACCGCCAAGAGGACTTCCTTCAAAGACCGCCTCGACAACAACGCACACAACAGCAAGAAGCTCTTCAACATCGTGAAGGAACTCTCCAACCCCAGCTCCAACGACATCCCGCCGTCGCAAGCCCTGTGCGACTTCCTCGCCACCTTCTTCCACCGCAAGATCACCGACATCCACGATAGCTTCAACCCCCAGACGACCCTAACAGGCCCCAACACGCCAGAACCCACACACCCCACCGACCACGAACCCCTGACAACCTGGGCCAACGTGAGCATCGAAGACACAATGAAGACCATGGGCACAATCCACTCCGGCTCGCCGTCTGACCCTTTTCCCCACCACATCTTCGACAAAGCCGGCAGCTCCATCGCACCCCACCTGCGCAACATAATCAACCTCTCCTTTGAGACCGCGACCTTCCCTGAAAGCTGGAAACATGCCGAGATCAACGTCCTACTAAAGAAACCCAAGGCGGACCCGAGCGAACTCAGAAACTTCCGGCCCATCTCCCTGCTCCCGTTCCCAGCTAAGGTCAGCAAGAAGATAGTCAACATTCAGCTCACCCGCTACCTCGAAGACTACAGCATCCTGGACCCCTCTCAGAGGATTCCGCAGCAACCACAGCACCGAGACCGCCCTCATCGCCGCCACAGACGACATCAGGATCCTACTGGACAAAGGCGAGATGGCGGCCCTCATCCTTCTGGAACTCGCCGCCACCTACGACACTGTCTGCCACCACACACTATGCACACTATGCACACACAGGGATCCGAGACAAGGCCCTGGACTGGACCTCCTCCTTCCTCTCCGGCAGAACCCAGAGAGTCTGCCTCCCCCCATTCCGATCCGAAGCCTCTGAGATCATCTGCGGCATCCTGCAGGGATCCTCCCTCACCCCCAACGCTATTCAACGTCTACATGCCGCCCCTCGCATGCATCACCTGACATCACAACCTCAACTTAATCTCCTACGCCGACGACACGCAACTGATCCTCTCCCTCATCAAGGACCCACTCACCGCCAAATTAAACCTCCACCAGGGAATGAAGGCCGTCACCGACTGGATGGAGGATAGCTGCCTTCAGCTGAACACAGACAAGACGGAGATTCTCATCCTCGGGTCAAACCCCTCAGCATGGGATGACTCCTGCTGGCCCGCGTTGCTGGGGACCCCCCCGGCGCCTACTGACCACGCATGCAACCTGGGAGTCATCCTCGACTCAAAACTCACCATGACCAAACAAGCCAACACAGTCTCCTCCACCTGCTTCAACACCCTCCGTAGGCTCCGCAAGATCTGCAGATGGATCCCGACAGACTTAACAAAAACAGTCACCCAGGCCCTAGTCAGCAGCAGACTCGACTACGGAAATGCCCTCTACACCAGAGCCCGGACCAAGCTCATCAACAGACTACAGAGAATCCAGAATGCCTCTGCATGCCTGATCCTCGACGTCCCGCGCCGCGACCACATCACCCCCCACCTGAGGAACCTGCACTGGCTCCCTGTCGACAAGAGAATCTCCTTCATGCTCCGGATTCACGCTCACAAGGCACTCCACAAGACTGGCCCAGCCTATCTCAACAGTCGACTCTCCTTCTACGTACCCAACAGGAAACTCTGCTCCACAGACCTCTCCCTGGCCACGGTCCCGCGCTTCCACAGAACCACATCCGGAGGCAAATCCTTCTCCCACCGCGCCGCCAAGACCTGGAAATCCCTCCCCCTCAACCTACGACAAACCGAAGACCTGCTGACCTTCAGGAGACAACTCAAGACCTGGCTTTTCGACCAGTAGCAGCAGCACCCTCCCCCAGCGCTTTGAAACCCTCGTGGGTATGTAGCCCGCTTTACACATTATTGATTGATTGATTGATTAGTGCCCTCAATGAGCATATGAATTATAGTGGGAGTAAAGAATAATGAAAAAAATGGTGGCAGCGGTTGGCATGAGATGCACAAACAAAAGAGCGCAGGCATGCTCATCTAAAGACTGACATACCCATGGAAGGTTTAAAAAACACAAAGAATGTATATTACCAGCAGTGCAGAGCAAGGAGAACAACCCGGGACACCCAGGAAGACCAATGATCAGATAAAGATAACACTCTAGTTTGCAGAGATGATGGCACGCTCAGACAGGTGTGTGCAGTCGCATAACGGGACAGGAGGCGGGTTTTAAATGGTTGATGTGCAGGGGCGCGGGAACGGATGCGGTCAACCTAAGACATGAGAGCGATGCAGTGGTGAGATGCTGCTAGTTTAAAGCTCCCAGGGTTCTATCAGCACACTTCAGATATGATCCAGTTAGACGCGGGATGCGGCCAGGATTCTGCTGTGGGTTGGAAGTATCTTAGCTAGGAAGAAGATAGGGTGGGGCCACCCCGGCCTAGCGAAAAGCAGATCATATTTGAGACATGTCTGTCGGATAAGCATTGCATGTTGCCTGACATGAGGTAGATTTTGAAGCAGACATGCCATTTCCAGACATTGCATGTACTTAGACCGGCATTAGGATATTTGTCCTCGGTCTTTGGTGTTCGGCCCTCTGTCCTGCTGTCCCAATAACGGATGCTGTGCAGCCCTTCCGGGTATGATATAGAAGCGCGCAGCTGCCAATCAGAGTTCTCGTCTCGGCCGCAGTGCCGCTGTCCCCGCGTTAGGCGTTGGGCTGCCTTTGTGTTGTTGTGTCCTGCTGGACACAGTCGAGTGTTTCTGCCAGCCACTCCCCCGAGGGCTGGCCCACACACACACCCCCTCACCCATCCAACACGGACGTCACCAGTCAGGTGACCCAGCTAATAAAAGGGCCCGAGTGCACGTGCTCGTGGCTAGTTCCTAGTACAGCATTCCAGTGTCTGTGTCTTCATCCATACACTATGTGGGCCTAGGGCCCAGTACATAACACTGGCGACGAGCGTGATTTTGCCTGCGTGTGCTGCCGCCTTGTTGAAGGTGGTAGAGGGGAGGAGGCTAGCCCATGGAGAGGGCAACCCCCACCAGTGGCGAGAACGCGGCTGCAGACCGGACATTATCCCCCAGAGTTAAACTGGAACGAGCGAGCTGAGTCCTGCCGGCCGAGAGACCGTCGAGGATAAGGAGAATTGTAGCCCATGGCAAGGGCACCCTGCACATTCTGCCCGGCAAAGAGCGGTGACAAAAATGGGAAGCGTTGTAGGTAGCGCCACGCTCAGCCTCAAGGTGCCTCATTGCTGCCGACTTTTTTCTGCATGAAGCCTCACCTGCCCCCGCAGTGCCTAAGTGAGCAGAAAAAGGAGGAGAGGATAAACACCCCAAACGGCATCCCCAAGGCAAGTTGCAGTAGCTGCCTAACACCGGTGAGATCGAGAGCCCCCGTTATGCCTGTAACAAGCTTGTGCCGATGTTAGGCCCAGGCGGTCTCTATCGCAAGCAGAGAGTGCCCGGATGCCCCACACGGAGTGTGCGAGTTAGCCTACAGCCCTGCATCAGTATATACGGAAGCCCTGTGCCGGCGTCCCCTGTGAGCGTAGAAGGTCCACACTTAAAGCCTTTGCCGTGGCCTGTGAGGAGTGGACCCGCATGGCTATAAATAAATGCACCGATCTACGGCCCCGAATGTGACTGTAAAGGAGGGCGGCCAGGCATTTTTGAAGCCAGAATTAGGCATCCCTCACACCTCTCTATTGATGCCTAATCAGCGCGAGCATAAGGTGAATGCTCCGCAGCATAAAATAAACCTTCCACGACCTTAGTGAAACGCCCCCTGGTAACTGGTGCGAAATTGCTGGACGGAGCCTCGCATATTGGATTTAAAGAAAACTGGCTGCCACTGCCCCTGCGATTTTGACCCTACACAGGCACCATGTAGGAGGAAGATAAAGATTGCAGTTTGTCCCCTAGAGGGGAAGAGCCTGTTTTTGACAAAGAGAGTGAGAGAGCCCAGACTGTGATAAGAGGCAGTGCAAATGAGCTCACTTATAGTGCCCACAGAGACTGCTAACTCTCACGAAGGACTCCTGAGGCTAAAGCTGCACCAGCCAAGAACTCTATCCTGGCAGTGAAGAGAACACTTACGAAATGTTCTCCTAAAAGAGGAAAAGAGAGCATTCACGCTCCTGGTAGCAGGACGTCATCCCTACAAGACAGTGCAAACACACAGGGCACAAGCAGACAGCACCCATGAGGACTAGCTACCAGCCCCATTACTGCTTGAGCTGAGAAACAATACAGCCCATGAAGACACGGCACACAGGAAAAGACCCCCAGGCCGCTGGAGAGAAGAAGAGACCCCCAGGCCGGTGGAGAGAGAGGGAGACCCTCCCAGGCCGGTGGAGAAAAGGAGAGACCCCCAGGCGGGTGGAGAGAGTGAGAGACCCCCCAGGCCGGTGGAGGGAGAAGAAGAGACCCCCCAGGCCGGTGGAGTGAGTGAGAGACCCCCCAGGCTGGTGGAGGGAGAAGAAGAGAGCCCCCAGGCTGGTGGAGAGAGTGAGAGACTCCCAGGGCTGGTGGAGAGAGTGAGAGACTCCCCAGGCCGGTGGAGAGAGTGAGAGACCCCCCAGGCCAGTGGAGTGAGTGAGAGACCCCCCAGGCCAGTGGAGTGAGTGAGAGACCCCCCAGGCTGGTGGAGAGAGAAGAAGAGACCCCCCAGGCTGGTGGAGAGAGACGAAGAGACCCCCAGGCCGGTGGAGAGAGAAGAGTCCCCAGGCCGGTGGAGAGAGAGAGACCCCTGACCAGGAGAGAGAGACACCCTGCTGCCATGCACACAGAGCCACCCTGATGCCACTACCAATGTCTTCAGTCAGAGAATTACCTACCCTGGAAAGCTGAAAGTGTAGTGAACCGAGAGAAGAAGCCACGCAACAGTGACAAGCTCTAATGAGAAATGCGAGCATTTGCACGCCAACTTGCGGTGAATGGTCCCATCGCAGTAAAGAGAACCTGGCTGATAGTTCTCAGAAAAAGGGATAGACAAGTATATACAGTATTTGTGGCAAGTGACCACCACAGCAAGAAAAGCAAGTATACAGCGCCACTGCTGCCAGAGCAGAGGCAAGGAAAAGAGGAGACAGAAGGGCGATTACCCGCCATCTGCAAAGCACCAAGGAAATTCCCAGAAGGGAGAGGGGCCCTGTGTGGCCTGAAAGCAGGAGGAAGAGAGATCGTAATCACCCCACCTGCACCAACGTCGCCCAGCAGTGGGCCAGAGATTATTCAGGGAGTGCCCCCAATACTGCCTTAAGACTGCGGTGTGCAACAGTCCAGTGCAGGCAGGAGGAGAGTCCAGCACTCCGAGTGGCGCGTCACCACTACTGACGCAAGAAAAGGGACATACTTACCTCCCATAGCAACCCTAAATTGCAGCCATAATATACGGATCCCTCAAAGCACGCCTACTTTCACTACCGTCCCTGAAAGTGGCGGACGGACCTGAGAAGACGCCCCGTCCTCTCTGACAGGACTGGATTGGTGAGAGGTTGGTGGCGGGAGCAAATGCAAAGCTCAGAGAACACGACGGAGTGAACAGGAGATCTGTACAAGTTTGCCTGGCCTTCTCGCCACATTTTTCAGAAAAGATACGGAGTGGAGAAATATAGGACGGTAACAGTCCTAGGACAAGAAAGCAGACGACAACTGGTGCGCAGTGGAAGTCAACAAAGGGACGCCGTTCACCAGAGTGCACCTTCTAACACACGCCAGCCACTGGGGTGCGGGGACGTCATTTTTCTCAGTGACCGTCAGCCACCTGTCGCCGGCTGCGTAAAGAAAAGGGCATCCCTGTTCTACTTACACAAATGCCAAATCAGAAGAGCTGCACCAAGTGTCCGACGAGTATCATGACTGCAAAGATTCGCCAGTCATCCCTACTCACTGCCAGCTGTCACCAGATGTGGTGCGAGTCGTCTCATGGCATCCACTCCATCATCTGTCATGTGCATCACTGCCATCCTTGGAGCATCAAGAACAATGACTGGAGTCCCACACCATTTGCCAGAACCAGCGACGATCCGAAAATACAGTGACCATCTGTTGAACCAGCGCATGTCCTGATCCTGGTAGCGAGAGCATGTTTCTGCCCAAGACACATCCACCCCTGAAGTTTGCACGAGTGACGAGGCAGTGGCTCCAGAGTCAGAGCCCATATGCAGTCCCGGAGCAACTCATCCAAGGGGCCTCCCAGAGCGTGAGAGATGGCTTGTACTGTGCCTCACCAATGGATTCCAGGAAGTACCCAGGCCATCCAACCGAGAATTTCAACAGGTCACAGAAGGCCAAGACTGTCGTCAAAGGATCAAGCGACACAATTGTCTGGTGTGTTACAGTGGACTCATCTATACGCTCCTGATGCACCCATGTTGAACAATAAGACACTGATTGCCTCACAGCAAGAGTACGCTGGACAGATGGACATCACGTAGGTGGACCATCCCACAACTGAAGCGAAGCTGAAAGGTCCGGATTTCAGCAGCATCGTGTTCATCCCCAGATATACCTGGTTAAAGTATGGACATGTGCAAAGACGTCTGGGTGCTCCCAGCTGCACCTGTCCACCGCTGTCCTGCGAGCTACATCTCTGAACTGTGGGACTTCCATTGTTTTTGTTGTTTTTCTCATTCCTTCCCGTAGGTTGGACTTTTGTTTGTTGTTTTTCGTTTTATTAAAATTTGGGAGGAATGTTGTGTCCTGCTGGACACAGTCTAGTGTTTCTGCCAGCCACTCCCCCGAGGGCTGGCCCACACACACACCCCCTCACCCATCCGACACGGACGTCACCAGTCAGGTGACCCAGCTAATAAAAGGGCCCGAGTGCACGTGCTCGTGGCTAGTTCCTAGTACAGCATTCCAGTGTCTGTGTCTTCATCCATACACTATGTGGGCCTAGGGCCCAGTACATAACATGTGTGAGGGGCCTGCTCCTCTGTGTCTCCCTCTTTGGTGGCACTGACCCAGGGTGGGTAGGGGGAGTGTTGTAGTGTTTCCCTGCTGTAGGCCTCTTGCTTCAGTGCCTTCTTGCTACGTCAGTGTATATTCAAGGAGATAGTCCTGGGTACAACAATAAACTTGTGCCATTGCTGAATAAACGGCTAGAAAGGTGCATTGGGTCTTGAAATCAGGGCCGCTTTGGAGTGTTAAAGAGTCGCTGGTATATGTTATGCAAGGTATGGAAGGCTGCATGCGTGTGTGCCTGCTGCAGGCAATGCTTGTGATAATATCGGGGAGACAGGCCCAGCAGACTTCAAGCCAGGTCCACAAACAGCCCCAAATGGCCCATACTCTGATCTGTGAAGCCAGTCCTTCTGGCGCTGCCTGGTTGCCTTGTCGGCCACTCAATCTTGTGTGTATCCGTATCACACATTGTGATGTTGTTCTGGTTTTGTAGTGCGAAGAGCTCGGCTACTGTGTGTGTTTTACTGTACATATGTGTAAATGGCAGAGGGTGTCCAGCTGGCCAGTATGACAGTGGCATGCGTGAAGGTGCTACCGTGTGTGTTTTACTGTACATATGTGTAAATGGCAGAGGGTGTCCAGCTGGCCAGAATGACAGTGGCATGCGTGAAGGTGCTACCGTGTGTGTTTTACTGTACATATGTGTAAATGGCAGAGGGTGTCCATCTGGCCAGTATGACAGTGGCATGCGTGAAGGTGCTACCGTGTGTGTTTTACTGTACATATGTGTAAATGGCAGAGGGTGTCCAGCTGGCCAGTATGACAGTGGCATGCGTGAAGGTGCTACCGTGTGTGTTTTACTGTACATATGTGTAAATGGCAGAGGGTGTCCAGCTGGCCAGAATGACAGCGGCATGCGTGAAGGTGCTACCGTGTGTGTTTTACTGTACATATGTGTAAATGGCAGAGGGTGTCCATCTGGCCAGTATGACAGTGGCATGCGTGAAGGTGCTACCGTGTGTGTTTTACTGTACATATGTGTAAATGGCAGAGGGTGTCCAGCTGGCCAGTATGACAGTGGCATGCGTGAAGGTGCTACCGTGTGTGTTTAACTATACATATGTGTAAATGGCAGAGGGTGTCCAGCTGGCCAGTATGACAGTGGCATGCGTGAAGGTGCCACCTTTGTGTTTTAGTGTCTGTCGCTGTGCCACAGTCGCGGAATTTTAGTGACAAGTGTTTCTGTACTTGTTTTATATTCCCAGGAGCTGCAATTTTGTCCATGGGACTCCAATTTCAGACATAAATCCATCCATACACCAGAGCAGAGTTTAAAACAAGCAAGATTCAATGTATGCAGAGAGAGATGTGGGATGTGCGCATCATGTATTTGGGCACCTCTAGAAGAAGGCTTCGTTCACTTAAAATATGCAATCATGTTTGCATGTATTTTTTAAACATGATTCATGTTCTGAACTCCAGAAAAATAAAAACATATATTGAAGGACAAGGGAAGGGGAAAGCAGACAGCTACAGAAGTGAATGCAGTGTTCAAACCTGATGGGACCTGAGTTTGTTTTATTTGCAGTATTAGGGGCATATAATCAAGGACGGCGTTAAAATTATCGCTGCTTTAGCAGCAGGAAACTGCCGCTAAAGCGGCGATAATGGGCTTGATAATATGCCGCAGAGAATTCCAATAGAAGCCCATGTCCACACCAGAACATGGGAATTCTCAAGGCCATATTATCAAGCCCATTATCGCCGCTTTAGCGGCAGATTCCTGCCGATAAAGCGGCGATAATTTTAACGGCGTTCCTTGATAATATGCCCCTTAGTTTTCTGCTCGACATGAAACACAGAGAAGACAAATAAAGATTCATTAAATGTGAGCTAAGGCAGAAAATAGGCAAGAGGTCTGAGAAGGCAAAGAGACACGACCGCAGATGAGGAGGAGGGGGCAGCTGTAAAAGAGAGAACAGCCCGAAGCGAGGGATAGGCGAGAGTGTGTTTTAGTGTTTGCCCGCAGTAGTTTGCATGGGGGTGAGGCGTTTGTAAAACCCTCTAAACTGTGCAAAGACTGCAAAACAAATTCCACAAAATCTACCCAGCTCAATACATTTGTGTAAAATTAGCAAATTAACATTGTAAACAAAATTTCTTACATGGAGAGGTGACTCACGTTCCTTGAGAATGTTTTCCCTTCACTTTTTCCATAGTTAAGCATCAACAGTCCTTGAAGCGTGCGCGGGCCGCCCGAGAGTCCGAGTTTTGGGCTGCAGCTACCAGCAATGGGGCAGCGTCACTGCTGCAGAGAAGTAAGAGGCATATTTACAAGGGCTTTATCTCCGCTTTTTTGGCTTACAAAGCCCAAAAAGCAGAGATACAACCAGCGCCCTATTTACAAGAGGGTGCTAACATGCATAATCGCATGTTAGCACCTTTTCCCCCAACGCCTCCCTTTGCATCTCCAATGAGATGCAAAGTGGGTGTTACTGGGCGTAACCACGATGGACCACCTTGCAAATATCGCTGATGTTTACATCGCGATATTTACAGGTAGCCCACAGGATTTTAGCACACATTAGATTTTGGCAAAAACATCCGTTTTCGCCAAAATCTAACGTCTCCTAAAATTCTGACCTAGCCATCCCTAACATAGGGGGTGGATTATGCTGATACGACCCTGTGGGTCGTATCAGAAAGGTTATCGCCCTTTTGCAGGGAACATCGCTGGAAAACCAGCGATGTTCCCTGCAAAAGGGCGATAACCTCGCTATCTCTGGAATTTTGATCGCCCTGGAGTAACGCGTTGTTAATTACGCGCTACCAACCTGCGATAATATAATCATCGCTAAGCACGGCCAGCGATAATTATCGCTGGCCCTTGTTAATATGCCCCTAAGTCCCTGCAGTGTGTGTTCATAACTCCAATGCTTGCTGCTATAGGATAGAAAGTATAGAAATAACGAGCTACCTTACTTCCAGATCTTAAAATCACTCTGTTTGTGTTTGGTTTCACTGAGGGAAGGGTTTTTTACGGCCCGCCATCACCCTGTTCAGTGAAAGGAGAGCAGTTTGGCCAAAAGAAAAGCTGCGTGAAACGCACAAGCAGAGCTTCTGAACCAAGGAAGTTGTAATATCGTGGGTGACTAGGCCAAACTGCGTTAAGGACCACTCGGACACACAGGTGTGGCATTGATGGTTAGCCACAAAACATCACCATGCCCGGTGCCCTGGGCGTTTTATTAGCACACTCACGTGGTCTTGACCTTCGTCGAGCCCACCTACAAAGCCCTCTTTTAGGGGGGTGCTTACTGGCAACGCTTCCCCTGTCGTTGCAAGAGGCGTGGGCTGCCCCACCGTCTCTCGCGATACTACATTCCTCCTTAACCAGGAGGCAAATTGAATAATCATAAACAACGTAAACATAAACTTTCAGTCCTGACCGTTGGCTGCCGGTCGAGTTATAACATAATGAAACAGTCTTACTTGGGAGTTGGCGGCAACCGCTCACCCTGGCTGCGACCCGACATCCGATCGCCGATTAGCCACTGGTTACGTAGTCCTTGTACCTCTGGGAGGTCTTTGGGAAGGGCCGGAGGTGGTACCGGCTTTGACTGTCCCGCAGCTGCGAGTCTGGAGACTGGTCAACTGGATCGTAGATGGAAGTCCAACTTTGATCTCCTTCCGACTCCCGGGCCGATGGCGGCGAAAATGACAGGTTGGTAGAGCAGTCTGTGGGGCTTGACTGCCCTTGTTCGGTCCTTCTGTTCCTCGGGTTTGCAGGTCTACTTTGGGACGTCTCGTCCTGATCGGGGGTTTCCGCTGGGTCGCATTCTTCTGCGGGTGGGACCTTTTTAAAGAATGACACATTGCGGGTAACTGTCTCGGAACCCCTCTGGGCGGTCATCATGGTACCGTTGATGGCAATGATAGTCCATGGATGTCATTCGAACGATGTCTGCACAAGTACCTGGTCGCCCACGGCGATTGGGCTCTCCATGGCACATCTCTTCTGAGATGCCGCGCCGTTGTTTTTTGTCGCCTGAGGTCATATAGATTCGGAGGACTCGCGGCTCTTTCTCATGTGGAGTGATAGGGAATGGTGTCAGTGACTGTTCGGCCAAAACACAGGCGGCTCGGGGATACACCTGTGGTACAGTGGGGTGTGAGCCGATACTCCTGGAGAAATTGATATACAGCTCGTTGTAGGTTGAGTCCTTCTGACAACGCGATCTGTATGGTCTTGTTCAGAGTTTGCATCAGCCGCTCTACTTCGCCGTTGGCCTGGGGCCACCTAGGCGTAATTTTCCGGTGCTTTATTCGATGAGACGCTAGGTATTCAGCGATGTCCATGCTGGTGAACGGTGGTCCGTTGTCAGTCCGGAGTTCTCCAAACAGCCCGTGAGTGTCTATCACCTTTTCCAGTTTAGGGATTACTTCTGCCGCAGACGTGGAGGAAACGAACTCTACTTCCGGATACCTAGAAAAGTCATCAACAATTACCAGCATGTGTCACCCTCCTGGAAGACTGCCGAAATCCGCGCTGACTCTATCCCATGGGCTGCTGGGGCTTGCCTCGGTGATCACCGGTGCTGGTCTGCTCGGGAGACTCGTGGCGAGGCATGCGGGGCAGTGTTGTATGAGTGATTCAATTTGGTTGTCCAGGCCGGGAAACCACACTTTGCTACGAAGCCGGTTCTTGGACTTGACGATCCCTTGATGTGCTCCATGGGCAAGGAGCACCGCTTGTCTGGTGAGGCTTGCAGGTAGAACCAGGCGTGGGCCACGCAGTAGACTTCCTTCTGCCGATACCGACAACTCATGACGGACTTGGTGTAGCGATTTTAGCGTAGCTTGGGCTGCTGCTGTGCGCATGGGTGACGGGTTTTGGAGAGGCTGCCAGTCTCCGGAGCCAACTGCTTGTATCGCCATTTGGAGGCAGTCATCGTCTTGGGTGGCGGCTATGACTTCTTGCAATGACATCGGGAGGGGTCGGGACCTCTCGACAACCATCCACACATAATCTTCTGTGGCGGCTGCTTCCTCGGCTTCGGGAGGGGTGACTGGCCGGGCACGCCGTGACAGGAAATCGGCAGGGTTCCATGTGCCGGGTCGGGATTCTACCTTCAGCTGGAACTCCTGTAGCTGTAGTATCCACTTCTCAATCCATGGAGGGGGCCGGGACGACGAGCCTTGGAATAGCGGAATTAGTGGCTTGTGATCAGTAATGACCGTGAACGGATGGCCGTACAGATAAATGTGGAAATGGCGGCATACCCATAGAATGGCTATGGCCTCTCTTTCAATTTGCGAGTAGCGCTGTTCAGTAGGCGTTAGAGTTCTGCTTGCATAGGCTACTGGCGCCCAGTCTCCGCACCTCTGGCGTTGTGGTAATATGGCACCAAGACCAGTGGGGCTGGCTTCTACAACCAGTTGGGAGTCATGTCGCGGGTCAAGGTATACGAGAGTCGTGTCGGCGGACAACGCGGCCTTGGTCTGCTGGAATGCTTGCTCCTGTGCTGGGCCCCAGGTCCAGTGGGCGGTGGTCTTTGTGAGTTCTCGCAGTGGACCTGTCAGATCCGATAGGTTCTTGATGAACCGGCCACAATACGTGACCATGCCCAGAAAGCTGCGGACTCCGGTCACCGATGTGGGGGCTGGCGCTTCTTGGACGTCCTTTACTTTAGCGGGATCAGGCCCGATGCCTTTGTCTGAGAAGCGATATCAGAAGAAGCTTATGTCCCGGCGTAGGAACTCGCATTTTTCCTTGTGGAGTGTTAGGCCGCAGTCTCTCAGGCGTGTGAACACTGCGTTGAGGTGGATGATGTGTTCTTCTAGAGAAGTGGCGTGGACCAAGAACGTCTCCAGCCGCTCCACCCACTCCTTCCATCGCGCAGCTTGGGAAGGCAGCGAACCAGTTATGGCAAAGGGCTCCAGAGACGGGACGGTGGTCATGGTGGCACCGCTGTGGACGACTCCTGGGGCGCAGGAAGGCTATGCAGCGGCATCTGCGGGGCACTGGAGAAGGAGCCAGAGAGATGCCAGGCGGTGGCGTATCAACTGGTGGCTGACTAGCAGGAGGTGGCGGCTGGGAACTTGATGGGGACGTGCGCACCACAGGCAGCTGGGACCGTCCCACAGCCGGGGGTCATGTACTCGTGGCGCTTGTCAGTTCCTGTGCCAGTGAGGAGTGTGACTCCGATGTGAGGCAGCATAGCACCGTGGGGCACAGTAGTGGCAGTTGCACTTGGAGGGGTGTGCTCCCTTGAAGTGTCTGGCAGTCACTCTCGTGGGCAAACAGTGGTGGTTGGTGGCCAGAGATGCGAGGAAGAAGGCTCTACCCAGTTGCCTGCAGCGCACGTCTCCAGGGGCAGGGTCACCCACAGGTTTTGCTGGGGGAAGGCCGTAGCGGGTGCGATGTCGTCACACGGCCAGAGAAGGCCGTGAGCGCTTACCGCTTTGATGACGTTCAGCAGGCACTGGCACACGCGCTCCAGCGCTTCCGCCCACAACGTGCTTCAGGTGAGCACCGACGGTCCGGCAGGGCTGCTGTGAGGCCTCAGAGACAGGCGGGGACGCAGGCGATGCTCGCGCCAAGCGAGGCACTCCAGCGGGAGGGGCTGCAGAGCGGCAGGCAAGTGCGCGGCGGCGTCAGGCAGGCAGTACGGCGGGTCAGAGGTATGGCAGCAGCTTGCTGACACCACCTCGTCGCCAGTATAATATCGTGGGTGACTAGGCCAAACTGCGTTAAGGACCACTCGGACACACAGGTGTGGCGTTGGTGGTTAGCCACAAAACATCACCACGCCCAGCGCCCTGGGCTTTTTATTAGCACACTCACGTGGTCTCGACCTTCGACGAGCCCACCTACAAAGTTCTCTTTTAGGGGGGTGCTTACTGGCAACGCTTCCCCTGTCGTTGCGAGAGGCGTGGGCTGCCCCACCGTCTCTCGCGATACTACATTAGTGTTTATTTTCTGCCTGGCTCGGAAATGTCTTCTCTGTGAGGCGAGCGAGAGTACAAGGAATGAGCTAAACAAGTTAACACAAGCAGCTGCGCGTCCCCAAACAGCTGAAATAAAAAAAAAGAATATTGTGCAAAGCGGGTGAATAAATGAAAAGAGCATTGCGTCCGTGACGCGTGTGTCACGAGGGAAGTGCTTGAGTACAATGAAGCATGGCAGCCTTGAATCAGATCCCATATGAGTGTGCAAGCCACAAATGCTGAATAACCAGCATACAACATTCCAGTGAGGAGACGGGCAGGCACCATTTCCAAAGCAGCCCTCGTAGGCTGGATTAAAAGCAATGCAGTATAACCAAAGAATTCCCCAAACAACAAATAAACCCTGAAGGCGTAAGGAAACGGCACCTTACTGGTGCTCCTTAGCCTTCAAAGAAAGTGACGTGCCGGCTATTACAAGCACTTAGGAGGCACCAAAGAAGAGCGTTTCGAGAATCAACCAATCATAAGCAGCAGGCGGGAAAATTGTCGGAATATCAAATACAGCAGGTCTTGCAGACAGCGCATGCGCTGTATCTCGACCTAAAAATCGTCCCTGTAATGTCTAAAAGCAATTGGACAACAATTGTTGGAAGAATACGGTCTCGTTTTGTGTAAAGGGGCAATATATACCACCTTTCCAAGACATGGGAGTGACATCTGCCTCCAGACAACAGTCAACCTGTGGTTTCAACATTCCAGCCCATAAGAAGGGGTCTGCTTTACCAAGGCAGGCTTGGATACCATCCTGCCCCTGTGCCCGGCTGTAGTTAACTTCTAAAGCAGCTTTGGTGACGTCATCCTGGATAAATTCAAGATGTTTCACAGAGAATGACAGCCTCGGGTCGGGAAGATTGGACTAGTTGATTCGTACAACTTAGAAAAACAGAAGCACCAACAACCTTCCCCTCCCAGGGTTGGTGTTTTTTTATCTCCACCTTTACTTTTTCCTATCAAATACCAGACTTTACCTATATGAAGATGAGTGAGAGCGGACTGAATGTCAAACTAAACTTCACCTCTTGATTATTTGTATTTCTTTTCCTATCAAACTTAGGGGCATATTATCAAGGACCGCTTTAAAAGTTATCGCCGGTTTAGCGGCAGAAAACTGCCGCTAAAGCGGCGATAATGGGCTTGATAATATGCCCTCGAGAATTCCGATAGAAGTCCATGTTCTGGTGTGAACCTGGGCTTCTATGGGAATTCTCCAGGGCATATTATCAAGCCCATTATCGCCGCTTTGGCGGCAGTTTCCTGCCGCTAAACCGGTGATAATTTTAACGCCGTCCTTGATAATGTGCCCCTGAGTATTCTTGAAGGGTCTAAGGATGGGATGGTTATTAGACAACTTTCTGCTACCCTGGGACGATTTAAACTAGATGCAAAGATATCTCACGAAGAACTCAGAATAGCGGCAAAGGTGGTACTTTTGCAGGATGTACTTTTAAAGATCCAAACAAGCAATGAATTCATATATCACTCTCCACATGTTTAAAAACATGTCACATGGTCTGAATGAGATCATGGGACATGTAGAGCTGTGCCTGTCACTCCAGCAATTGGGCATATTTTCAAATTAGCGATCCCATTTACACCCCAAAATATTAAGATATAATCAGTCAAGGAGCTTGCAAACCTCGTTTCGGAAAAGTCATTCAAAAATGATAATTAAAACAAAAATAGATAGATATATATATTAAAAATAAATAAAAAAATTATAGAGAAGCGATTGTTCAAATCGTCCATTCATCACAGCCACATTTATTTCCAAAACCCAAATTAGCAAATTAGAGGCGCGATCACAGCACCTGTTAATTGGTAGCTTTGGGGATGTAGGACCTCAAAGTGCATCTAATCCCAAAGTCCTGTTTTCCTACAAGCTAAGGTTGAGATTCTAGTATTGAGATCTCCAGATACAATTAAAACAGATTTGGGACCTATAACCAATAAACCTGTAAAATCCATTTAGCAGATCGTACATTGTTAGACCTGTCAGCAATTGGGGGTCTTCCCCCAAAATTTTTGCCAAACCCCGTTATTTTTTTTTCTGATTTTTTTTTTGTTGAACTTAGGACTCTGTGCACTTTACCACTGCTAAATTGTGCTAAAGTGCATGTGCTGACTCCCTAAAACACAGTAAAATTGGCTTACACCCAATTGGCACATTTAATTTACGTGCAAGTGCCTAGTAAAGTGGCACTGCTTGTAGCCACAGCCTATAAATTTAATGCCATTAGTAGGCCTTCAGCACTTATTGTGCCACTCACTTATATAGCCTTTTAAACATGGCTCAGGTTTGCCACTACAACCTTTGTGCAATTTACACTGCCAATTCGATCTGCCAAAATACACTTTTTGCCAGGCCTAAACCTTCCTTTTTAATACATATAGGCTGCCCCTAGGGTGACCCTTAAACATCCCATAGTGCAGGGTACAGAGTTCTTAAGAGGTAGGACATGTATGTTTATGTTTTACATGTCCGGGTAGTGAAAATCTTTTACATTTGTTTTCACCGTTGCAAGGCCTACCTCTCCCGTAGGATAATATTGGGTTACCTCAGTGGCTCCCAAACTTTTTCGACCCACAGCTCCCTTGACAACTGGCCGTGGCTCCCCATTACATTACTTGTGTGGGCAGTGGTGGAGTTGAATTTGCGCCAAAATAAAAATGGCTGGATGAGTCTCTGCTTTGAGACCATATTCTCGATCAAGAGGTGTCTTGATATGACTTGACACCTCTAATGGCTAAGGAGAAACTGCGTCGTTTAATTTGTCACTACCAGGAACGCTTTAGGATGGGCATTACCCACAACCTTTTGTTTTTCATACAATATATATATATAACATGCATACTTTCAGGGGCTTTCTGTCAGCCCTGTTCCTCCATTATGAGTCTACTGTGGTGTCAATCACACTTTGCGTATGCTACCACCACACATGGAATGGGGCACAACATATGCCCACTTCAACCACTGGTTTACCTGACTGTGAGTGGTGGCACTCCTTGCTTGCATGGTATGGATTGTACTGTTCATTCATGGGCCTTCTGGCAGAGAGCTTGTAGAACGATGGCTAATGCAGCGGCAGTTCACAGCGCGGGGAAAGAGACAGTGGAGGGACACACAACACAATAACATGCCAAATGTAATCCAGGCAGCTTGTTGTTTCTGTACACAACCAGATACTGACAGAGGGTACATGTACATCCCCACTGTATTCATTCTGGAAGCAAAATTATATTCAGTGGGGTAGCTAGCCACTGTGCCGGCCGTGGCGGATGCTGCTTTTGGCTCGTGAGAGCAGGGGGTGGGGGTGGGGGTGCTGGCGCTCTGCCCACGGTTGCCGCCCTGGGGGCAAATGCATGAAGAGCGGGGGAGGGGGTGAGCCGCCGCCCCAAACCTTGTGCCGCTGGGGGTGGACTGCCCCCTCCTAGCTACACCACTGATTACATCACACATTTTGTTACAGGGGTTAGCCTGAGAAATAATGGTAATTTAAAGGCGAGATTGACTGTTACAAATACAGGACTGAGGGGAATATTATCAAGAGAATTATCGCTGCTTTAGCAGCCGTTTTCGGCCAAAAAGCTGCGATAATTCTATCACTGTATCAACAAGGGCACGCTAACGCGTGTTTCCTTGTTTAAGCAGCCCTTTAAACGCCGCTTTGCATGTCAGCGATGAATATCGCTAATGACATGCAATGTAGGCGTTCCTTTTTATTGCTCAATGGAAATCCGCACTGACACAGCAGCACAAGATGATCAAGCCTCGTGCCAACCCGTGATGCAATAAAATAAACCGCGCTAACCGAGGTTATCGCAGGTTTGTACCGCCTGGTCAGAAACTGACCTAGCCATACTTTTAATGGCAGGTGGATTGTACGGCTGAGGCAACGGGGCATATTATCAAGGAAACACGATAAATATTGCATTTCCCACTTTGCGCAATTCTGTTTCAAGCCGCTATCGCTGGATTTAATCGCCTTGGAGATATGCATTGATAATAATGCGATATCTCGGCTATTAAATCCGGCGATACGCGGCGTTAAACAGAATCGTGCAAAGCGAGAAATGCAATATTTAGCGCGTTTCCTTGATAATATGCCCCTGAATGTAGAAAAACATGGTAACACTAGCATGTTTCACTTCTTCAAAAGAGAGTCCTGATATAAAATATCCGCAGTACTCCGGCAAAGCTGAGAGAGTGCAACCGTGAAAACAAAACTGAGCCACCTTGAGGGTGCTTTTTGTCTGGATGAGGTGACTCACTAAAGAGGAAAAACATGGGTAGGTAGAAGTTGTCCGTCAGCAATCACAATGATGCAACTAGAGCCTCTTTTCCCAAGTTTGGAAGTATGTGCTCATATTGCCATCTAGTGGCTGTTATAGGATATGCAGTTCATTGAAACAATCTGCAAAGCTTCACTGCTGAACAATGTGTGCAGCATTGATAGTTTTGTAGTGAACACTGCACCCCTGGATGAGTTTGGTGGCACACCTGGGTGCCGTGGCGCACAGTTTGGTAACGACTGGGTTACCTTATTACCAGATAACTACGAGCAACACTTTGTGCTTTGAGGCACTATTCTCTAAAACAGCTTACCTCCTGTTCTTCTAACTGCATTTTTTTGTTTTGTTGTGTTCTCAATAATTTCTTAAATGTTATGCTATTTTTCTAAATTAGTGTGGGGTTTTTCTTGTGTTGTGTTTTGACCTTATTGCTGTTTGAAGTTCAGCATAAATACTTTCCATATTGCCTCTAAGTTAAGCTTGGCAGCTTTCTGCCAAACGAGCAAAGGGTTAAGCACAGGTTAATTTGTGGTTGCTTCTGACTTCACCATGACAAATAAATTGTGGTTGCTGCTGGAATAGGGTTTCACCGTCCTCAACCATTAACTTAATTTGCTACAAACAGCAACAAAGAAAAATAATAGAAGGACCATAGTAGACATTACACAATACAAATTTGCACAATAAGTCATCTGATCTCAAATAAGAACAATAAACAACCATAGCATTGGGAATGTGACTGTTAGACCCGGCCTTGTGGCATGGCCATCCCTGACCCCTGGCCACACCCCCTGACCCGTACACCTCATTCAGTCCCTCAGTACACGGCCTAGCCAGTCCTGCCCACCAGGACCCACACACACCCGACCCGGACTTCCCTGTCAGTGCCCTCCATCTTCCCAGCACCACCGGGCCCGCGTGCCCACTTCCTGCACCTACGATGGCCGCCCGGCCCCAGCACAACCCAGGCCTAGAGGCGCCACCACGGCTGGGGAACATCGCGCTCCCATAGAGTGAGAGAGGGAGGAGCAGTTTCCATCACACCTCTGGCCTCCCCTCGGGAGATGGGTTTCGATCGGCCCTCTGGCCTCCCTGAGGGCTGGCTCCATGCCTTCTGGGTGTCTGGGACTCCTCCCGATCCGGCCCTGAAAGGATCAAAGGAAAACATGGCAGGAAACTCCAACGAGCGCCCCCCAGGCGCTAAGACCCCTGCCTACACGGACCCCGGACATCAAAGAGGAGCTGACCTATATCAAGGGGTGCTCTGGGGCTATCTGGCAGATTCGACTCTGGAACGACGAGAGCCCTGCTGACGTGGTCGCGCCTCCCCTGCAACCTTGGAACCTCTGAGCCCTGCTGAGTGACTCGCGGCTCCCCTGAAGATCGTAAGACCTCCGAACTTGTGCTTGAGCTCTGCTGAGTGACTCGCGGCTCCCTTGAAGATCGTAAGACCTCCGAACTTGTGCTTGAGCCCCGCTGAGTGACTCGCGGCTCCTAAAGACTCCTCTGGTCCGGCTGGACCGCAGCGTATCCCCCGGCTCGAGGATTGTGAGCTGTGTGTTGGGTACGCCCCTGCATCTATCCGGATCCCCCAAAGACTGTCCCGCTACCCCCTTCCCTACCGAGACTCTCTGAGCCCGTGCTCTATTTTGTACATATCTACCTTGGTGATCATAAAGATCTGACGAAGCTGAATAGATAAAGATCTGTTCCCAAGAACCTACCGTGTGGTGTCTCTTTGTCGTGTGGTGCCGTGTGTGCGATCCTAGATACGAGACTCTTCCCCCTGAGGAGTCTCCCGCCAGTGCCCGGCTACGATACCCCGAGTGTAGGTCTCAGGGTGTTCAGGTAACCTCCCTGACTCCTCTGGGGTCACCTTCTAACATTGGTGGCAAGCGACGGGATTCGGGCCCATCATCTAGAGATCGTACCATAAGCAGCGGACGCACCACCGGCAAAAACGGCAGAAGAAAACGCCATGAGCCTCACAGAAACCAACGCGAGTGCTGTGTTCCAGGCGGAAAAACTGGAAGAGTACACGCACAAAGAACTGAAGCAATTCTGCAAAGAACTAAAAATCGCTACCACTGGTCTCAACACCAAAGAAGATATGCAGAAGGCACTGAAAGCTTGGGTGGAATCCGGAGCCCCCCGCCCAGAAGGAGCGGTGGAGCTCCACGACGAAGCTGGACTCTCCCCAAGAGAAAGCAGCAGCAACCAGGTACGAAGCTTCGTACCAGACGGGGGTCTATCCCCGGAAGAACTCGCAGACAGAGAGAGAAGTCGTAATCACGAACTCGAACTGAAAATTGAGGGCGAGTTGAAATTAGCTGAGAAAAAGCTAGCAGTGGAACAGATGCGGGTGCAAGGCGAGCTGGAAGAGAAGAAACTCCAACGAGAGCACGAAGGATGAAGACTTCAACTGGAGCACGAACGAAGCTTGAAAGAAATCGAGCTCAAGGCAAGGAGCGAAGAAACTCAACCCCCGGAGAACAGGGGGGCGCCACCACAGGTGGAACAGAAGGTCCACATCCCCAAAGATGTGGTCAAGGAATATTACAAGAACGATGACATCCAACAATGGTTCAAGGCCTACGAGGTCGCCATGACCTCCCACCGAGTCCCGCAGAAAGATTGGGGGGCCGGGTTGTGGGGCCGATTTATGAGTGAGGGGAGAGACACCCTGCTCGACCTACCATCCTCCATGCAGACCTCCTACAGCCACATGAAGGAGGCCCTCCTCACAAGGTACGGCCTCACCCCGGAGATGTACCGCCAGCGGTTCTGGGACTGCAAGAAGATCCCCGGCACCACGTGGGTGGAGTATGTGAACTTTTTCAGCTGTGCATTCGACGGGTGGATTAAGGGCAGCAAAGTAACCACCCTGGACGAACTAACCGACCTCATGTTATGGGAACACCTGGCGGCGAACTGCTTTGTGGAGCTATGCCAGCATCTGCTCGACAGCAAGCTCACGTATCCGAGGAAGCTGGCTGTCGAGGCGGATCGCTGGACCAACACCCGGGTCTCCCGGGGCCCTGTAGGAGAATACCCCCGAGCCAGTCAGGGACCACCCCGCCAGAGAGGGGGGGGAAACCAGGGAGGGTAGAGGGAACCCCAGTCCAGTCCCCCAAAAAGCCAACCTCCGCACTTCCCGGCACCCCCACCAGCTGTATCCGGTCCAGCCGTGAGACGGGGGCACCGGGTGACCATCACTTGTTTCCGTTGCCAGAAGCCCGGCCATTACGCCAATGACCCCGAATGCCCCATGGCCCTGTGCGTCCCCACTACAGCCCCCCCCCGCCAGACAGATAGCCAACGTAGCCCTAGGGGAGGAGATTGAGGAGACCGTAGAATAGGAACCCGCCGCCATGGCCTTAGTATCATTAGGAGACAGAGAAATGGTTCCTGGGAGCCTCCTGCCCTCCAACACGAAGAAATATGGGCAGCTAGTGACGATCAATGGCCAACAGGTAGAGGCCCTTCGTGACACCGGGGCGAGCATCACCGGTGTCCTCAGCCACTTAGTCCACGAAGACCAGATCCTCCCCAACCTATTTTGCCCTGTAATTACAGCCGACAACACTGAGAGTCTCTGTAAGGTAGCCTTGGTGCCTTTTGAATGGGGCGGAGTGGTCGGTAAATTGAAAGTAGCAGTGAGAACCTCCCAGCCGGTCGACTGTCTCCTGGGGAACGACCTGGAAAGTTCCCCCTGGAAGCAAGTCGAGCACAAGGCCCACCTAGGGATGATGGGTCTCCCCGAGTGGGTGTGCGCCACCACCCGATCTATGGCGGACCGACTGTCCCCCCTTGGGGAAGTCAAGGACGCACCTGCCAACGCGGACAGGATTGTCCCAGCCGAGGTCCCCCACATCTCCCCACGTGGAGAATCGGTCACCAGCAACGAACCCCTACCGTCCGACCCCGCACAGATCGCAGAGTTAGGCGATCCGCCCGAGTTGGCCCAGTGGCGCCACGAGGGAGGCCCCTCCCGAGAGGAGTTCTGCCAGGAGCAAGCCACCTGTCCCTCCCTGGTCGGACCCCGGCAGCAAGCAAAGGCCCAAGCCGCGGGCGACCAATCTGGAACACACCGGCTATATTGGGAAAATGACCTATTGTACAGCGAGCAGAAGTCGGTGGAGCTAGAATCAGCCCGGGTGCTGGTGGTACCCCTACGCTTCCGAGACTTCCTCCTGAGCTTGGCTCACGATGTCCCCCTCGCAGGCCACTTGGGCCAAGACAAAACCTACAGCCGCCTAGTGACTCACTTTTACTGGCCTAAAATGAAAGCAGACGTAGCAACCCACTGCAAGTCCTGTCCCACGTGCCAGGCTAGTGGGAAAAGTGGAGGAAAGCGCAAGGCGCCCCTCCAACCCTTCCCGGTCGTCAATACCCCGTTCGAGTGGGTCGGGATCGACATCTTGGGGCCACTGGACCCCCCAACCTCACAAGGTCACCGCTTCATCCTCGTCCTAGTGGACCATGCCACCCGATACCCGGAGGCCATTCCCCTACGCACCATCACCGCCCCAGTGGTGGGCCGGGCACTGAAGGGGATCTTTTCCCGTGTGGGTTTTCCCCGCAAGGTCGTAAGCGATCGCAGGACGAACTTTATCTCCAAATACATGACGTCCCTGTGGCAACAATGTGGAGTGTCCTATAAGTTCACCACACCGTACCACCCCCAAGGAAATGGCCTAGTAGAGCGGGTTAACCGGACTCTGAAGGGGATGATCGCGGGCCTGGAAGAGCCCCTCCGGCACAAGTGGGACATCCTGCTCCCCTGCCTCTTGTTCGCCTACCGGGAAGTTCCCCAGAAATCCTTGGGGTTCAGCTCCTTTGAGTTACTCTACGGGCACCCCGTCCGGGGGCCCCTCAGCCTGGTCAAGGAAGGATGGGAGGCGGCGCCCCGAGGCCCCCCCGAGATGTGTTCCGATACGTTCTGACCCTCCGAAACCAGACAAGGAAGTTTCGAGAACTGGCCGAGGCCAACCTGGAGGCGAGCCAGGAGGAAATGAAGCGCTGGTACGACCAGAATGCCACTCTGGTCGAGTTCCAGCCGGGTCAGCAGGTATGGGTCATGGCCCCCGTGAAACCTTGCGCCCTTCAGAATAAATGGACCGGGCCCTTCAAAGTCGTTGAGCGGAAAAGCCAGGTCACGTACTTGGTAGACGTCCAGTCCCCTCGGGACCCCCTTCGGGTCCTTCACGTGAACCGCCTTAAACCCCACTTCGTACGGACGGAGCTGAGTTTGCTGCTGGCCACCGATGACGGGCCGAGGAGGAGTCAGATCCCCTCCCTGACCTCCTGTGTACCAAGGAGAAGGATGGCTCCATGGAAGGAGTGAACCTCTCTCCATCCCTCACTTCCCAGCAACGTGAGGAGTGCCACCAGCTCTTAGGGCAGTTCCCCGACTTATTCTCTCTCGTCCCCAAAGTCACTGACTGGTGTGTCCATGACGTGGACACCGGCGACAGCCCGCCAGTGGAGCAACGAGCCTACCGAGTCCCTGATCGAGTCCGGTCCTGCATTCAGGCCGAAGTCTCGAAGATGTTGACCTTGGGAGTGATCGAACCCTCACACAGCCCCTGGGCCAGCCCTGTGGTACTGGTCCCAAAAGCAGCGGCCCCCGGTGTCGCCCCAAAACTCCGATTCTGTGTGGACTACCGGGGACTCAATGAAGTCACCCGAGCCGACGCTCACCCCATTCCCCGAGCAGACGAGCTCATTGACCGTCTCGGGTCGGCTCATTTCCTCAGCACATTCGATCTAACCTGCGGGTACTGGCAAATTGCGCTCACAGAAGGAGCCAAGGAGCGGTCCGCCTTCTCCACCCCGGATGGGCACTATCGCTTTCGCCCTTCGGGATGAAAAATTCCCCGGCCACCTTCCAGCGACTGGAAAATAGAGTCCTGGCCGGGCTGGAAAAGTTTAGCGCCGCATATCTGGACGATATCGCGGTTTTCAGTTCCGAATGGAGTGAGCACCTCCAGCACCTCCGGAGGGTGCTAACGGCCCTGCGCCAGGCAGGCCTCACAGTAAAAGCCAGCAAGTGTCAGATTGGGCAAGGTTCGGTGGTCTACCTAGGGCACCGAGTCGGAAGCGGGCAGGTCGCCCCTCTGCAGCCTAAGATCAACGCCATCCTAGCCTGGGAACCACCCACTACCCAAACGGAGGTCCGAGCCTTTCTGGGCCTCACCGGCTACTACCGGAGATTCATCCGGGGGTACGGCAGCCTTGTCGGTCCCCTCACGGAACTCACGTCCAAGAAACAGCCCAAGAAAGTGCAGTGGACCTCTGCCTGCCAGGAGGCATTCGATGCCCTGAAAGCGGCCATGTGTACTGCCCCTGTGCTCCAGGCCCCCGACTACTCCAAGGAGTTTGTGGTACAAACTGATGCCTCCGAGCATGGCATTGGGGCAGTCATGTCACAGGTGAATGACCAAGGCCTAGACCAGCCCGTAGCCTTCCTCAGCCGAAGGCTGTTACCCACAGAACAGAAGTGGAGCACCATTGAACGCGAGGCGTTAGCCGTAGTCTGGGCCCTCAAGAAACTCCGACCCTATCTGTTCGGCACCCATTTCAAAGTCCAAACCGACCATCGCCCCCTGCGATGGCTCATGCAGATGCGAGGAGAAAACCCCAAACTATTGCGGTGGTCAATCTCCCTCCAGGGGATGGATTTCACCGTACAGCACCGCCCTGGTACTGACCGCGCCAACGCTGATGGCCTCTCCCGGTTCTTCCGCCTCAGCGAAGAGAACCCCCAAGAGGATGGGTAGTTCTCTCCGGCTTCCAGCTGGGGGGGACACGTGTTAGACCCGGCCTTGTGGCATGGCCATCCCTGACCCCTGGCCACACCCCCTGACCCGTACACCTCATTCAGTCCCTCAATACACGGCCTAGCCGGTCCTGCCCACCAGGACCCACACACACCCGACCCGGACTTCCCTGTCCGTGCCCTCCATCTTCCCAGCACCACCGGGCACGCGTGCCCACTTCCTGCACCTACGATGGCCGCCCGGCCCCAGCACAACCCAGGCCTAGAGGCGCCACCACGGCTGGGGAACATTGCGCTCCCATAGAGTGAGAGAGGGAGGAGCAGTTTCCATCACACCTCTGGCCTCCCCTCGGGAGATGGGTTTCGATCGGCCCTCTGGCCTCCCTGAGGGCTGGCTCCACGCCTGCTGGGTGTCTGGGACTCCTCCCGACCCGGCCCTGAAAGGATCAAAGGACAACATGGCAGGAAACTCCAACGAGCGGCCCCCAGGCGCTAAGACCCCTGCCTACACGGACCCCGGACATCAAAGAGGAGCTGACCTATATCAAGGGGTGCTCTGGGGCTATCTGGCAGATTCGACTCGTGGTCGCGGCTCCCTTGCAACCTTGGAACCTCTGAGCCCTGCTGAGTGACTGGCGGCTCCCCTGAAGATCGTAAGACCTCCGAACTTGTGCTTGAGCCCTGCTGAGTGACTCGCGGCTCCCTTGAAGATCGTAAGACCTCCAAACTTGTGCTTGAGCCCTGCTGAGTGACTCGCGGCTCCCCTGAAGATCGTAAGACCTCCGAACTTGTGCTTGAGCCCCGCTGAGTGACTCGCGGCTCCTAAAGACTCCTCTGGTCCGGCTGGATCGCAGCGTATCCCCCGGCTCGAGGATTGTGAGCTGTGTTTTGGGTACGCCCCTGCATCTATCCGGATCCCCCAAAGACTGTCCCGCTACCCCCTTCCCTACCGAGACTCTCTGAGCCCGTGCTCAATTTGTACATATCTACCTTGATGATCATAAAGATCTGACGAAGCTGAATAGATAAAGATCTGTTCCCAAGAACCTACCGTGTGGTGTCTCTTTGTCGTGTGGAGCCGTGTGTGCGATCCTAGATACGAGACTCTTCCCCCTGAGGAGTCTCCCGCCAGTGCCCGGCTACGATACCCCGAGGGTAGGTCTCAGGGTGTTCAGGTAACCTCCCTGACTCCTCTGGGGTCACCTTCTAACAGTGACTAACAATTGTGAGGTTTGCCAATCAAAAGATTATCTCAACAAAATGGATAACCCCACACGTGGGCGACCTCTGATTGGAGGTGTGGCTGGGTAACAATAAACTAGATACTTATCTAAGTCAAAATCATTGATTAACCAGGTTTCTTGTAAACAAATAATTAATACATCATCAAAAAGATAACCAAAATGACCTTGTGACAAGAATGCCCAGCCCAGCCACATTCCAGCTACATACCTTCCACAAGGTCCTAGGGGCATATTTACAAGCTGGCGATAAAAAATTCTCGCCGCTTTTGCGGCCGAAAAGCGGCGATCATTTTATCGCCTAATTAGCAAGGCCACGCTAACGCGTGAAACCTTGCTTTAGCGTGGGGATTCCTAACGCCCAGCATTGCATCTCTAATGAGATGCAAAGTGGGCGTTCCTGACCTAACATGACAGGAGGAATGTTGCTAAGCGACATTTCTCCTATCATCAAGCCCCACGCTATGAAGCATAGCGTCAAGAAAAGTAGCGATAACCCCTGTTATCACTTCTTTCTTTACGCCTGCTTCAGGACTGACTTAGCCATGATATCCTATGGAAGGTGGATATCATGGCTAAGTTTGTGAGTCCCTATCAGCAAGCTAACGCCACATTGCGATAGATTATTGCTGGGTTTCCAGCGATAATCTCACGTTAGGCAGTTAGTGTGAGGATTTTTATCGCTGAGGAGATAAGCGTTGCTAATTGCACGCTATCTCAGCGATAAACATCCATGTTACCCAGCGATAATTATCCTCACACTAAAAGCACTGAGCGATAATTATCGCCGGGTGTTACTGATATGTCCCCTAATAGGAGTGATTGCTGGCAAGTGCATTAGGACACCAAGACCATTGTTAGACGGACCGGGAGGGTCGGCCGAGGACAAGGGGAGAGGTCTCCGGGGAGAGCCGTCTCCAGCGATCGTACAGATAAATAACTTCCCCCCCACAGACAGATACCACACAAGGAGAAGAATTAGCGTTCTTTATAGGCAATTTCTTAAGGTACGATGAAATGGTACAAGGAGGTCTGGACTCAGGGGTCCCCTCGATTCAAGTCTCTCAAGATGGGGGAAAGGGGGTAGCGGGACAGTCTGGTTACCCGTCTGGTAGTTGAGATGGTATGGTGGATAGCTCACAATCCTCAAGCTTGGTGTTCTAGTTGGGACGGGCCGCGGCAGCGCCAGCAGGTCCCGGTGAAGATGGTCGATACACGGTCCGCGGCAGCGCCAGCAGGTCCCGGTGAAGGTGGTCGATGCACGGTCCGCGGCAGCGCCAGCAGGTCCCGGTGAAGATGGTCGTTACAACGGGCCGCGGCAGCGCCAGCAGGTCCCGACGAGGATGGATGTTGCAGAAGGCCGCGGCAGCGCCAGCAGGCAGGACGATGGTTCACAAGGTAGGGCTACGGCAGCGCCAGTAGTCCGTCCAGGCTGAGTTCTCTCGGTGTCTCTCGACTCCAGGATACAACTGCCTTCCTGCTCTGGAGCTGCTCCAGTTATAGGGCTGACGCCCTTTGATGTCCGGACCCTCGCAGTTGGAGGTCGGAGGGTCCGGGATGAAGGTGTCCAGACACCCAGCAGGGGGTGGAGCCAGCGCCTGGGGGAGCTGGAGGCGATCGGCACCTGGCGGGGGAGAGCCCTTGGCGCTTCGTTCTCCCATTGACCTGCCAAGTGATCCGCTCACCTCCTGGGTGGTTGGTGGTGCCGGGATGTCGGGGCCGGCCAGGCCCTGGGTTAGGGTCGGGTGGAGGCCACGCGGCCTCGTGGCGCAGGGCCCAAGATGGCGGCTTGATCCGGCCGGGGGAGCCGGTGGTGGCTTGGTCCCGTGAGACATGGAGGTCCGGGGGCAGGAGTTCCGTCGGGAGATGGGGTGCGGGTGATTTTTGTGGGTCACGTCTGGCGGGCCGGGGCTTGGGCCCTGTCATGCGGGGAGGGAGCAAGCCCTTCGTGTGGCCTGTCCAACATGCGTCCCCCCCAGCTGAAGGCGGGGAGAGTCACCCATCTTCCTGGGGACTCTCCTCGTCGAGGCGGAAAAAGCGTGACAGGCCATCTGCGTTGGCGTGGTCTTGGCCCGGTCGATGTTCTACGGTGAAGTCCATTCCTTGCAGGGAGATGGACCAGCGCAATAGTTTTGGGTTCTCCCCCCGCATCTGCATCAGCCACTGCAGGGGTCGATGGTCGGTTTGTACCCGGAAGTGGGTACTGAAGAGATAGGGCCGGAGCTTTTTGAGGGCCCACACCACTGCGAAGGCCTCCCTCTCGATTGTGCTCCAGCGCTGTTCTCGGGCCAGGAGGCGTCTGCTGATGAAGGCCACCGGCTGGTCATGACCCTCGGGGTTCAGTTGGGAAAGAACTGCTCCGATGCCGTGGTCGGAGGCGTCTGTTTGTACAATGAATTCCCGACTGTAATCGGGGGCCTGGAGCACAGGGGCGGTGCACAGGGCGGCCTTCAGCTTTTCGAAGGCCGCTTGACAGTCGGGAGTCCAGTTAATCCGCTTCGGCTGGTTTTTGGACGTGAGACCCGTGAGGGGCCCCACAATGCTGCCGTAGTCCCTCACGAACCGCCGGTAGTAGCCGGTGAGCCCCAAGAAGGCTCGGACCTCGGTCTGGGTGACGGGGGGCTGCCAGGACTGGATGGCAGCAATTTTAAGTTGCAGCGGGGCCACCAGCCCGCTTCCTACCTGGTGCCCGAGGTAGGTCACGGACCCTTGACCAATTTGGCATTTGCCGGCCTTAATCGTGAGGCCGGCCCGCTGGAGGGCCTGCAGGACCTCTTGGAGGTGGAGGAGGTGGTCGGACCAGTGGCGGCTGTACACAGCGATATCGTCCAGGTAGGCGGCGCTGAACTCTTCGAGCCCCGCCAAGACCTGGTTCACCAGACGTTGAAACGTAGCGGGGGCATTCTTCATGCCGAAGGGCATGACCTTGAAGTGGTAGTGGCCATCGGGGGTAGAGAAGGCGGACCGTTCCTGAGCCCGGGGTGTGAGACCGATCTGCCAGTAGCCCGCTGTTAGGTCGAAGATGCTGAGGTAGCGGGCGGCCCCCAGCCGGTCGATTAATTCATCCGCTCGGGGGATAGGATGAGCGTCGGTCCGGGTGACAGCGTTCAAGCCCCGGTAGTCGACGCAGAATCTCAGTTCAGGAGTGGTGCCGGGGGCAGCGGCTTTGGGGACCAGTACAACCGGGCTGGCCCAGGGGCTGTCCGAGGGCTCGATGACCCCGATCGTGAGCATTTTGGCCACTTCTTCTTGGATGCAGGCCCGTACCCGATCTGGCACGCGGTAGGCCCGGTGTCGGATAGGGGGACTGTCCCCGGTGTCCACGTCGTGCAAGCACCAAGGGGTGATCCCGGCGGTGAGGGAGAACAGTGTAGCGAACCGTAGCAGGAGGTCCCGGCAGCCCTGGCGTTGCTCTGGGGTGAGGGCATCGGAGAGCCGGACCCCGTCCACGGAACCGTCGTTCTCCTGAGTCCTCAGGAGATCCGGGAGGGGTTCGGAGTCCTCCTCCGCCCCACTGTCCGTAGCCATCAGGAGGCTGAGTTCTGAGCGCACAAAGTGTGGTTTGAGTCTGTTGGTGTGGAGGACCCGAAGGGGGTTCCGGGGGGTCCCCATGTCGATGAGGTAAGTGACGGGGATTTTGCGCTCGACCACTTTGAAGGGCCCCGTCCACTTCTCTTGCAAGGCACATGGTTCGGTGGGGGACATCACCCACACTTGTTGACCAGGTTCGAACTCGACGGAGGAGGCATTGTGATCGTACCATCTTTTCATGTCCTCCTGACTGGCCTCGAGGTTCGCCTTGGCCATCTCCCTGAAGCGCCGGGTCTGATTGCGTAGGGCCAGGAGGTACTTGAAGACGTCTGGAGGGGTCTTTAGGGGGGCCATCTCCCAACCTTCTTTGACTAGGCTGAGGGGCCCCCGCACAGGGTGCCCGTACAGGAGTTCGAAAGGGCTAAAGCCGCGGGACTTCTGGGGAACTTCTCGGTAGGCGAAGAGGAGGCACGGGAGTAGTACATCCCACTGGCGACGGAGGGGCTCTTCCAATCCCCCAATCATCCCCTTGAGGGTGCGGTTGAATCGCTCCACTAGTCCGTTCCCTTGGGGGTGATAGGGGGTCGTGAATCGGTAGGTGACCCCGCACTGTTGCCAGAGGGACTTCATATATTTTGAGATAAAGTTCGTGCCTCGGTCGCTGACGACTTCTCGGGGGAAGCCCACCCGGGAGAAGATCCCCATTAGGGCCCGGCCAACCACCGGAGCTGTTACAGTTCGTAGGGGCACCGCCTCGGGGTAGCGGGTGGCGTGGTCCACCAGTACCAGGATGAACCTATGCCCTTGTGCCGTGCGGGGGTCCAGGGGCCCCACAATGTCTATTCCTACCCTCTCGAACGGGGTGGTGACCACTGGGAAGGGTTGCAGAGGGGCTTTCAGCTTACGGCCGCTCTTCCCGCTGGCCTGGCACGTGGGGCAGGACCGGCAGTGGTTCAGGACGTCGTTCCGCATCTTCGGCCAGAAAAAGTGGGTCACTAGGCGACTGTAAGTTTTGTCCTGGCCCAGGTGTCCAGCCAGGGGGACATCGTGGGCCAGGGTGAGCAGGAAGTCTCTGAAGCGGAGAGGTACCACCAGTACTCGACCGGCCCCTAGCTCTGCGATTCTTTGTTCGCTGTATAGCAGGTCGTTATCCCAGTAGACCCAGTGAGTTCCGGTGGAGTCCCCTGCGCTCTGGGCGCTGGCTTGTTGGCGGAGTCCCTCGAGGGAGGGGCAGGTCTTTTGCTCCTGGCGGAACTGTTCTTGGGTGGGCCCCCCTTCTTGACGCCACTGAGCCAGGCCGGGAAGGTCCTGGAGTTGCGCGTCCCCTTCGGTCGTTGGTTCTGGGGGGTTGGCCTCGTCGTTGTCCTCTACTGGGGCGACCGGGGGCGGAGGTGCTGGCCATTCCGGTTCTTCTGATCGGGGGACGGCACGGGCGGCCATGGACCGGGTGGTTACGCAGGCCCAGTCCGGGAGGCCCAGCATCCCCAGGTGCTCTCTTCTTTCGACGGTGGCCCACGGGGAACTCTCAAGGTCATTCCCCAGGAGGCAGTCCACGGGGGCATCATCCCGGACCGTCACTTTCAACAGGCCGGAGACCCCTCCCCATTCGAAGGGGACGCAGGCCATTTGACACAGACTTTCGGAATTGTCGGCTGAGCGGACGGGGCAGAGAATGTTCGGCAGGATCTGCTCGGGCTTCACCAGGTGACAGCGGACGGCCGTCACACTGGCGCCTGTGTCACGTAAGGCCTCGGCCCGATGCCCATTAATGGTTACCCACTGGCCGTATTTCCTGGTGTTGGCGGGTAGGGGAGCCCGCGGGACCATGTCTTTTCCCCCTAGGCACGCTAGAACCATGGCGGCCGGTTCCCACTCTTGCTGGGCCGGCTCATACTCTTCCTGTTCCTCTGATAGTCGTTCTTCCCCCAGGGCGGCGGCGGCTACCTGGCGGGGCTTTGGTGTTTGGTTCTGCGGGCAGCTCGGGTCATTGGCGTAGTGGCCGACTCGCTGGCATCGGTGGCACGTGACGTTGGCTCGGAACCCCGGGCGCATCGGGGGGTTGCCCCGGCCGGCCGGGGGCGGGGTGCTGGCCACGGGTGTTGCCGGGATGGTGTCTCTCCCTCGCCCCTGGCCTCCTCCTCCTCGGGGACGGTGCTGACCCTGGTTGTTTCGGTTTTGCTCGTGTGGTCCTCTCCGGCCCACTTGGGTGCTTTCCCATCGGTCAGCTTCAGCGGCGAGTTGCCGGGGGTCAGTCAACTTACTGTCGAGGAGGTGCTGCCTGAGCTCGACGAAACAGTTGTTCGACAGGTGTTCCCATACTATAAGGTTAAAGAGTTGCTCGTAGGTTGTTACATGGCTCCCCTTTATCCAACCCTCGAAGGCCCGGCTGAAATAGTTGACGTACTCCACCCAAGTTGTACCCGGGATCCGGGTGCAGTCTCTGAACCTCTGGCGGTACATCTCGGGTGTGAGGCCGTAGCGGGTGAGGAGGGCAGCCTTCATGTGGTCGTAGGACGACATTTGGTGATCTGGGAGCTGCAATAGGGCATCGCGGCCTTCGTTGATGAACCTCCCCCATAGTCCGGCTCCCCAATCACTCCGGTCGATCCGGTGGGAGGTCATGGCGATCTCGTAGGCTTTGAACCACTGTTGTATGTCGTCCTCTCGGACATACTCTCGGACAACATCTTTGGGGATGTGGACTTTTTTCTCGGTTGCTCCCGGGGTGTGCGGTCGCTCAGGCACCCCCGGTTCTTTATTCTGTTTCCGGAGTTCTATTTCCGCCAGTTTGCGCTCGTGTTCGAGTGTTATTCTTTTTTCCTCGAGCTCTCTCTGCCTCTGTTTTTCTTCCCGTTCTTCTCGGAGCCGCAGATGTTCTAGATTTAGTTTCTGCTCAGCTAACTTTAGTTCACCGTCCATCTTGAGTCGTGCCATTTCCAACTCATGTAATCTGGTTCTTTCTCTTTCTTGGATTTCCTCCTGCGAGAGGCCCGTTCCCCGCTCCTCGGGAGCCGTGGCGTTCCCCTCTGGTACGACACTGTTTTGGTCGGGGGATCCGGTGGCCCCAGTTTCTGCCCACGACTCAAGGGCGCGCTTCAAATCGTCTTTGGTACTCAGGCCGGTGGTAGCAATGCCTAGTTCCATGCAGAATTGTTTAAGTTCGCGGTGGCTATATTCTTCCAACTTATCCATTTGGAACTTTTCAGTGGAACCGCTATCTTTGGCTGACATCGTGGTTTTGTCGTGGGGTGAGCTACTCTCTGTACAATTACGCGTTGATTCGGATCGCGCCGCTGGCCACCAATGTTAGACGGACCGGGAGGGTCGGCCGAGGACAAGGGGAGAGGTCTCCGGGGAGAGCCGTCTCCAGCGATCGTACAGATAAATAACTTCCCCCCCACAGACAGATACCACACAAGGAGAAGAATTAGCGTTCTTTATAGGCAATTTCTTAAGGTACGATGAAATGGTACAAGGAGGTCTGGACTCAGGGGTCCCCTCGATTCAAGTCTCTCAAGATGGGGGAAAGGGGGTAGCGGGACAGTCTGGTTACCCGTCTGGTAGTTGAGATGGTATGGTGGATAGCTCACAATCCTCGAGCTTGGTGTTCTAGTTGGGACGGGCCGCGGCAGCGCCAGCAGGTCCCGGTGAAGATGGTCGATACACGGTCCGCGGCAGCGCCAGCAGGTCCCGGTGAAGGTGGTCGATGCACGGTCCGCGGCAGCGCCAGCAGGTCCCGGTGAAGATGGTCGTTACAACGGGCCGTGGCAGCGCCAGCAGGTCCCGACGAGGATGGATGTTGCAGAAGGCCGTGGCAGCGCCAGCAGGCAGGACGATGGTTCACAAGGTAGGGCTACGGCAGCGCCAGTAGTCCGTCCAGGCTGAGTTCTCTCGGTGTCTCTCGACTCCAGGATACAACTGCCTTCCTGCTCCGGAGCTGCTCCAGTTATAGGGCTGGCGCCCTTTGATGTCCGGACCCTCGCACTTGGAGGTCGGAGGGTCCGGGATGAAGGTGTCCAGACACCCAGCAGGGGGTGGAGCCAGCGCCTGGGGGAGCTGGAGGCGATCGGCACCTGGCGGGGGAGAGCCCTTGGCGCTTCGTTCTCCCATTGACCTGCCAAGTGATCCGCTCACCTCCTGGGTGGTTGGTGGTGCCGGGATGTCGGGGCCGGCCAGGCCCTGGGTTAGGGTCGGGTGGAGGCCACGCGGCCTCGTGGCGCAGGGCCCAAGATGGCGGCTTGATCCGGCCGGGGGAGCCGGTGGTGGCTTGGTCCCGTGAGACATGGAGGTCCGGGGGCAGGAGTTCCGTCGGGAGATGGGGTGCGGGTGATTTTTGTGGGTCACGTCTGGCGGGCCGGGGCTTGGGCCCTGTCATGCGGGGAGGGAGCAAGCCCTTCGTGTGGCCTGTCCAACAACCATGTGTTATCCTCCATATTTAAAAGGTCTCTTACAAGCCACATACTTTACTTTCTCCTTTGCTTGTCTAAAGTAATTCACGTTAACTGTAAAATTTGCCACAAGGGAATTTAAGATCCCTGTGGAGGTAATCTGAAAGGAAGGATCAGAAAAGTGTGGCAGGAAATGGGGAGCAAGAGAGGCACAGAGCCCATTCTTCACATCAGTGCCAAAGACAGGAAGAATGGATATACCCGTTTTATAAAAGAATATACTGTGTTTCGGTACTTGAAAAGGAATTCATTCTGAGTGAAAATGTACAGTGGACTCATTCACCTTGTCAGTAAACTGCTTCCCCTCCTGCACAACCCTGCCTGGCAGCTCCTGCCCCTGCCCCTTGCTGATCTGGGTTCGAAACCCTTTTCCACCTGCAGGCGCCCACCTGCATATCATCCCTGGTGGTCCAGTGGGGAGCATCTCTGCTCTGCTCTTTGTCTCTCTGCCATCTGTCATTCTGACATATCTTTCCTTCCTTTTATAACTCTGCTTTATTTCCACTTTTTGTCTCTTTCGATCTTGCCTCTTTTCACTTTTTGTGCCTTTTTCCCTCTGTGCCCCTGCCGATGTTCGTCCCCGGCCCCCTCCAGCTCTACTTTCCCCTTTCCCGTCTCCCAGCTGTTCTTCCCTCCCCCTCACACTACTGAATGGCAGCCGCTGTGCGGTGAAAGGAGCAATCTCACTGACCTTGTCAGTGAACTTCTTCCCTTCCCGCACAGCTCTGCCAGGTAGCTCCTGCCCCTGATCCTTGCTGGTCTGAGTTCAAGGCCTTCCTCCACCCGCAGACACCCACCTGCACCTCACACCTGGTGGTCCAGTGGGGATCAGCTCTCCTCTTCTCAGGCTCTGCCCTCTGCCTCTCTGCTTTCTGATCTCTTTTTCCTTCCTTTTATCTTTTCTGCTTTTTCACTTTTTGTCTCTTTTCTTTCACTCTTGCATCTTTTCTCTTTTTGACCTTTTGTCCTCTGTGTCTCTTTCACTGCTCGCCCCCGTGACCCACCCTCCTCCAGCACCATTTTACTACTTCCCACTTTGCCACTTTCTTGCCTGTCCAGCGATCCCCCTCACACTATTTGATGGCAGCCACCATGGCCGCTAAGTGGGCGTGCCTCTGGCATGCCAAAGGCAACCCCATCTGCACCCGTCCATGCATGGGCCGAGCCCAGAGCCATGGACCCCGGCCCTCGGACCATCCACCACTACGACACCAGCACCCTTCACGCCCTCAACACTGGATGCCACATAGCCTGCAGCTGGGTATCACCAAATCACACCCAGGGCCCTTTTTCCTGCCGAAACTGCAGCTGCACCTTCGCCTGCCATGGCACACCAGCCCCACCCACGGCATGATCGACAAATACCGGACTAGACTGCCTCATCTCTATCTTGCTCACCGCACACTCCCTCCACAAACATGCAGTGGAGATCTGAAACCTACTCGACTCCATCTACCGAGACATTGCCTTCCACACGGAAACCTGTATGAACTCCACCTATCCCCCACAAGATCATTCACGAGGACCGCATCAACAAACCAGATGGAGGCATCACCATCTTACACAAAGCACTCTCTCCCTCACCACCCACTCAGACAACCGCTCAACCAACATGTAGCTCCTCCACTTCCAGGTCCAGACCAACCCAAACGCCACCATCTGCGGAACCCTCATTTACAGACCCCCAGACCCATCCACCCTTCAACAACTCCATCATCAACTTCATTGCATCCTATGCTCTTGCCTCCACAGACTACATCATCCTCTGTGACCTCATCTTTCAGCTGAAAAGCTCCAATGACTAGAACACCTCATCCCTGCTGGAGAAGCTTGGCACTGAAGGACTCAAACAACTGATCACCTCCCCAACCCACTCCACAGGACATACGCTCAACCACATCTTCTACACCAGTGACAACATCATCTTCAGCCCCACATCTGAGCTCCTTTGGACCTACTACCACTGCGTCCACTTCTCCTTCACAAAACCCAGCGTACACCAACACGCCCTCCGCTAACCTCACAGAAGTTGGAACAAGGTCACTGAAGAACAGCTCACCACCTCCCTTAGCAAAACCCCACCACTGACATCCATGGAGGGTAATAACTCAGCACGCAACCTCCACTGATGGGTCTCCAACTACGCCGACACACAGGCTCCCCTAAAAAAAGTTCCAAGCAAGCGACATTTCAAGAAAGCCAGCTGATTATCTACCACCCTTTATGAGTCCAGATGCACAATTAGACAACTCCAGTAGAGATGGAGAAGCAGCAAGACCACTCAGCCTTCAAAACCGCTGTCAAAGCACACCACCACCTCATTAGAACAACAAAGAGAGCATCCCTAGAAAAAAGAATCAACACCAATGCATTCAATAGCAACAAACCTTTCCCTGTGGTCAAAGAATTCACCAAACCCAGTAGAGAGACAGCAGACATCCAACCCTTCCAAGACCTCTGCAACAACCTTGGCACCTTCTTCCACCACAAGATTGAGTAGATTTATGAAGCTTTGACAGCCTAGATACCCAAGACCCTCCCACCCGCAACCACAGCACTCAAGACACCAGACGCCAGCAGTCCCTGCTCAGCTGAATCTCCCTCGCTGCCGATGAGACCCTCAAGATCATGAAGAGCATCCACTCTGGAGCACCTCCGGACCCCTGCACGCACCTCATCTTCAACAGAGTTGACACCTCCATTGCCCCCAAACTCTGCTGCACCATCAACTGCTCCATCTTCTCCACCACCTTCCAGGAAGACTGGAAACATGCAGATATCAACCCCTTGCTGAAGGAACCCTCTGCCAACCTGTGGGACCTCAAGAACGTCAGATATATCCCTCTGCTCCCCTTCCCAGCCAAGGTCATTGAGAAGGCCATCAATGCCCAACTTTCTGAGTTTATCGAAGCGAACCACGTACTGGACCTCTCTCAATCCAGCTTCCGAAGCAACCACAACACCTAGACTGTCCTCGCCTCCACAGACGAAACCTGCAACCTCCTCAATCGGGGCGAAACTGCAGCCCTCATCCTCCTGGACTTCTCAGTCACCTTCGATACCATCAACCACCGCACCCTATGCACACAACACCACAATGCAGGCATCCATGTCAAAGCCCTAGAATGGATCTATCCCTTTCTTACAAGCCAAACACAGAGAGTCATACTAACACAGTTTTACTCTGAACCCACAGAGATCAGCTGTAGAGTGCCTCAGGGCTCCTCCCTGAGCCCCAGTCTCTTCAACATCTACATGGTCCCACTCACAGCTATCATTGGGAACCACAGACTTAACACCATCTCCTATGCCAACGACACCCAGCTAATTCACTCCCTCACCAACGAACCCACAGTTGCCAAGAACAACTTCCTTGGTGGGATGAGGGCTCCCAGTCAACAAAAGATTCACCTTCAAGCTTCTCACACACAACGACAAAGCCCTTCATGACATGGGACCTGCATATCTTAACCACCTCCATGCACCCACCAGAGACCAAACTGGACCTGGCCACCATCTCACGGATCCGCAAGACCACAGCCTACCTTGCCACCAAGACCTGGAACACCCTGCCCCTCCACCTCAGGCAATCACCGTCACTGCCCCAATTCAGAGAGGAACTAAAGACCTGGCTCTTTGACTGAACCACAGTGCCTTAGACAGATCAGCAGTCCCCCTTCCCCAGCGCCTTGAGAACCTTACGGGTGAGTAGTCGCACTTCACAAGACACCTGATTGATTGTTTCAAAATCTGACCCTTTCTGACATAACGCTTTATCTCAACCATAGTAATATCCTGAGAGAATATGAACCTAAGTTCATATACATTAAAAATATGTTTCTTAAAAGCTGATAATTCAGGTAAGTGTAACTATGAGGTGTAGAAAACAATTCAGCACATTTTAGAATAGGTGAGTGGATGCAGGGGTCAATACTTCTTGAGAGATGGCTAACTCACCATTACCTAATCCGCTCTCATTTTTGGAGGTAAACATGGCAGCATTTGGATTGAGATAAACATTTCCCCCTGCCCTAGCCATGATAACACCGAGGTTACTCTCACCACCAACATTCCCTCTGCCATCTCTCATCAAGTTCATACTGTGAAAATACAACATCTCATCGTAGTATCTGTCATTGTAGGAATACTGTCCTGTAAAAACATAGGTGTCACAGAATCCTCTTGGGTGGAGGTCCTCCTTTCCTCCAGCACACCTGGTGTGTTTCCCTTTTTTATGATACTTTGATACATCAGGTATTGATATATTATCAAAACAATTAATCTTATTTACATACCTTCCACTGACCAGCCTGAGCAACACCGTCAGTTTCATTACTTGAATTAAACTTAATCAACCCCACCCTATAAGAAGAGTTTACATTAGTCACGCATTTTTCCAACTTGTGTGACGTAAGAAGAATGCAATCCTTTGACTAAAATAGGCCTAGGAAGTTAGTTAATGGTCTAATAGGGCTTGATATGCAAATATGTTCCCCCACAAAGTCCCTGTTTCAATTCAAATATAAATGTCTTTTGGGCCAGCCTGTCCCATGCCAACCTAGATAACTCACAGCATCAACAATTGTGCACCCACAGAAAGGAACGCAGGATCAGGCCAACTGGATCGACATCAAACGAGGCCCAAAGGAACCCAAAGTTCTAAAAGGTCTCCATCAAAAGATTGAGGGACATATTTATCAATCTCTCACTCATCGCAGTGCAGCAAGACACCTTGCTCCGCTGCACTGCATGAAAGGGAGAGGGAAGAACCTGCACTGCATGAAAGGGAGAGGGCAGAACCTGCACTGCATGAAAGGAAGAGGGCAGAACCTGCACTGCATGAAAGGGAGAGGGCAGAACCTGCACTGTATGAAAGGGAGAGGGCAGAACCTGCACTGCATGAAAGGGAGAGGGAAGAACCTGCACTGCATGAAAGGGAGAGGGCAGAACCTGCACTGCATGAAAGGAAGAGGGCAGAACCTGCACTCCATGAAAGGGATAGGGCAGTAATGCATTATATCTATCAAGATATGGCACATTCCTTTTTTCTCCTTGCACTGCTGCACAATGTGCTGCTGTGTGCCAATGAGGGCACCCTTGCGCTGTGGTGCAAAGGTCACGGCATTGTAGGCAGGATTGGTTTTGTGGAGAAAGGGGCACCTTCCCGCACAAAACCAATCCTCAGATGCAGTTCCTCTTTTCACAGAATGCAGCACACTTAAAAAGAGAAACAATGCACAGAAATAAAGATATTTCTCCTTTGTGCTTCCACACAGCATTTTGACACATTGCCAGGTCTACCACTCATGGTAAATGTGGGAATGCGCCACAATCTATGGATGGATGCATGGGAACACCCATGCTCCATCCAAGGAACGCCTTCCCAGGGAAATGTAATGCAGGGCAGACATTTCTGCTGCATTGCATTACTCTAGATTTAGCAGGCCACACAGGGCTAGGTATCCTCATTAGTTTGAGTCCTTGAACCATGGTTATACCTGGTCCCAAACTCAAGTTATGCATTAAAAGGTGTTACAATGAGACAGCCATCCTTGCCAGGACATGTAAAATGTAAGAACACATGTCCCACATTTGAAGTACCATTCACCCGGCCCTGTGGCCCTTCGAGTCTACCTTACGGGTGATTTATCACTGTTAAAAAGGAAGGTTTGAGTCTGAAAAAGACTTACTTTGCCAGCTTGAACATGCAGTTAAAAAGCTGCCACTTGTGCTTTGCTTTGTTACTTTTGTGGTGGCACAATAGGTGTTGCAGTCTACTAATGACATTTAACTTACAAGTCCTAGTGCACAGAGTTGCATTTATTGTGGATTTATAGGTAAATTAAATGTCCTAATCAGGAATTAGCCAATTCTACATGTTTTTAGGGGCCGGAGTACGTACACTGGATGCTGCGTGGCAGCGCCTCATTATTCAGAGTCCATGCTCCAGCAAAACAATTGAGCAAAATGTGTGTGTGTGTGTGTGTGGGGGCATGCCCACGCAAAAAAGGCATTATATTACTGATAGAAATTACATCTTTGAGGTACTTGGCCAATTTGCTCCGGAGTGCTTCACTGCTACTTATATTCCTGGATCTGGGAATGACAGCCGTCTCCCAAGGGCCAATATTCGACCAGTGCTTTTCTGACAGAGGGTTTATTTATTAATTATAAGTGTTATATAGCGTGAACATGACCCAAGAGGGTATAAGAGCGCTCTACAGATGATCAGGGTGAGACAATCATAAACCATAATAAGAATCACAGTAACAGGGACTAGCAGCATTCAGGCGGGGTGAAGGACTCCCATCAGTCCAACATAGCACGTTATCACTGGTCAGGGTGAGAGGAAGAGGCAATGCAGGCAATAATAACCAATAATAACAATTGGATCAACAGTACAGGAAGTAGCAGTACCCTGGAGGGTTCAAGAACTCCCTCTAGTCCAACCGAGAGATCAACAGAACAGGCCACAGCCTGGTGAGTTAGACCACAAGTGCGGACCCTGTGCGTTATCAGTGCGGGAGAGCAGGGCTCAGGGGAGCTAGAGCAACATTGTGTTCACCAGTAGCACCTTCACTTGTTTTTTGAAAGACGCATGTGAAGGGTTAACTCGGATTTGAGAAGGTAGGGAGTTCCAGAGTCTCTGGCAATGCTGGATTGTAAGTTTTCTTCTTCTTGAATTTCTGTGGTTTCAACAGTAACGACGAGGAGCTCCTTGAGGTTCTAGAGCCACCAGACAGCTGTTTCCGTGCAATCTACCTCGGGGTGATGGAGTGAATGGTTTTATGTGTCATGCAGGCAATTTTAAAATGAATTTTTGCCTCGTAAGGGAGCCAGATTAGTGAGTTCAAATGAGGTGTGATGTGGTTATTGCATTTAGATTCAGTAATGAGCCTTGCAGCTCAGTTAAGGGAAACTCTAATCTCAAAAGCCAAAAAAAGAGTAACATTTCCATCGTCCAATCTGGGTATTAGTAGGGCTTGAGCAACTGACTTGAAGTCGTTGAGGGGGAGAAAGGGCTTGATTTTCCTTAAGATGCTCATTTGAAGTTAGAACCTCTCGTGGCTGAGTTGATGTGCTCCTGCATGTTCAAGTTCCTGTCAAGCATTAATCTCGGTGAATTCATGGAATCGATGAGGTGCAGAATGCAATTGAGGGTTAATAAATGTTTCATCCATTCAGCAATGTTGAGTGACTGTTTGGGGATACAACTAAAAGGAATTCTGTCTTGGGAATATTTAGTTTTAGGTGGTTGCAGGTAATCCAATTTTGGTTTTTTTGTACAGTTGCATTGAGAGACCAAATATCTTCAAGGGACGATATTTTCAGGTAAAGTTGGGTGTCATCGGTGTACACGTGATAATTGATATTTGATGATTTCAGAATTTCCGTTAACGGCTGAAAGAACAGTTTAAAGAGAGTGAGTGAGAACGAGGAACCTCGCAGAACACCTGATGAGACAAGTGTGGAGTTGGACAGGGAATTATTAATGTTTATATTTTGAGATCTAATGTGGAGGAAGGAGGCAAATCAGTCTAGAACGGGACCAGAGAGCCCAACCCTGCCTTCCAGTAACTCAAGGAGGCTGTCATATTTGACTGCATAGAATGCTGATGAGAGGTCGAGGAGGATTAGAAGGCAAGATTCATTTTGATCAAGCATTTGCAATGTGTTGTCAACTATGTTAGTTAGAGCTATTTCAGTACTTTGTTCCTGACGGAGGCCGGATTGGTATTAGTCTAAGAGTTGGAATTGCTCTCTGTGATTGCATATCTGGGTATAGGCGCATTTCTAGAGGAGCTTTGAGAAAGTCAGGATGCTAGAGATAGGGCGGAAGTTATTTAGATGAATGTGGTCTGCCGTGGGTTTTTAAGAATGGGGGTAATCTATCTGGGCTCGAGGCAGTCTATTATAGTGCCTTGAAGTAATGAAGCATTTACTATTTTGGTCTAGAGTGGGAGAAGAGAGGTTTTAATCTCACGGAAGAGATTTGAAGGAAGATCGCTGAATTGATTTGAAGGTTTAAGTTGTGACAGGATTTTTAGTATGGTCCTTTCATCAGAGATTTTCAATGAATACCACGAGGCATTATTTTTGGGTGGGTTGCAGGACACTCAGGCCACACGGGTGGGTGGGGGCTGATGTGTGAAGCACCAGGAGGTAATTCAATGCAGTCCCTGAGTCACTTTAAATCTTTTCTGTTTTCCCAAGAAGAAAGCAGCAAGTTCTTCGCAGTTGGGCTGCAGGTTAGACCCAAAAAGATGGCTGGGTTGCCGGTTGGATTGCAGTTTAACGAGTTCAAACAGAGTTTAGGTTGGTTCCTGGTGTTGTTAAGCTGTTTCCTAAAGAAGTTTGCTTTGGAGCTATGTATGCGTTTGTTGTAAATGCTTCTTAGAGATCTCAGGTGCTTGAGGTGTTCGAGAGAGAGGGAGAGTCTCCATGACCATTCAGCCAATTTTAGATTGTGTCTTTCAGCGTTTAGGCTACCATTGTACCAAGGCTTGGAGTCTTTGATAGCCTAAGGAACTAGCACAATATTGCTTTGTCCTTGAAGAGATTATTTTTATATAGTCATTATATAACCCCGTTGATTAATAATGTGCAATCTCTTATGATGTCCCTCAGCCTGGAAGAACTATGGACTAATTGGAGGGGCTGGCCTGTGGTAGCAAAGAATCAAATACAAGTAAATACTGGCAATAAGTGATTGAAAAGATATGGACATTCTAGACAGGGGTCTCTCAGTGTAGCCTCTCTGAATTACAAATGCACTCCCTTATTTGAACCTTTCTGTGATGTCATCACACCTTCTGTTGTCAAACAGTTATATGTCGAATTCTCCTTATATCTTACTTGTAGAGCCCACCCGGCTTGTAAAGCGACAGACAAAACTCTTTTGTAATTCTTATGTAAATCCTGAGAGGAAATGAATAATCCAGATTTGAGGTTTTATTTGGGCAACTCAATATATAGTTCCCATACGGACTCTTAGAACAGATACAGGTGAAGCCATTGTAGGTACGTTGTTTCTCATGACCATCTAGTGAACGGGGAAGAGCTTCATTGATAAAGGGCTAATTTTCTTAACAATCACCTATTGCTTTTTTAATTGTGTTTAAATATTCATAAAGTTATGATGACAATCGTTTCTAATATCCTTTGCAATGTATGTTTAAAATGGGATCTGTTGAACATGGCCCTCTCGGCAGGGCCACCCCCAAACCTTATGTCTTTTTCACTCCAAAATTTGCTGAATTAATTTTTGTTGACCTTAGGAATCTGTGCAATTTATCACTGTACTTACTCCGCTAAACATGTTATAATGGCTTTACACCGGTTTGGCATATTTAATTTATTTGTTAGTCCCTTTTAGAGTGGTATACCACATACTCGGGGGCTGTAAATTAAATGCTACTAGTGGGCCTGCAGTATTTATTGTGCCATTCTCCTAAGTAGCACTTCAAAACTTGTGCCAGGCCCGCCATTGCAGCGTGAATGCAGTGTCACACTGCCATGTCGACTTCGCATTTAAACCCCCTTGGCAAGCCTTAAACTCGCCTTTTATTACATATAAGTCACCCTTAAGGTAGGGCCTAAGTAGCCCATAGGGCTGTGTATTTAAAAATTAGGGCATGTACTTTTAAGTTTTACATGCCTCGAAAGTGAAAAACTACCAAATTAATTTTCCACTGCTGCGATATCTACCTCTCCCATAGGATAACATTGGGGATTCATTATGACTTTTAGTAAGCTGTAATTCCTAATTTAGATGCAGTAATGGTCAAGCTGAGCCCTGCAACCATACCTGTCCCCTTGATTGCTAGAAGTGACTCTAAGGGCTAGTTTTATGGCCTCCTATTCAGAGCCACAGTGATATAATAGGCTCCCACCATCTTGAACCCGCACCTGGCCCCAGCCTAAGTAAGTCCTGAACCCCCAAGCGGTCTCCATCCTGCCCTGGAGCCTAGGTTGTGCTGCTAAATGTGCCTGGATGGCCAACTTCCAAAACTGAGGACTTGCTCAAAAAGTGCTCTAAGATCCAGGAGGAGACCTGAACCAACCTGCTCGTCTATCCGCCCATAGTCCATCGCTGAGCAGATTGACTTTGTGACTTCTCCTGCTACGTCTTCCAATGCAGCAGCAAATCCATTTAAGTGGTGCTTTCCCAGAGGGATATCCGACCTTGTGGAACTGTCTTTGGCTACAGACTTCTGCTTCGTCCTGCCGGACATTTTTGACTTCCATCTCGACAGCTAAGTTCGAAGATAAAAATCTTCACCGCGGCTTCGCTCCACAGCTATCCGACGATGATGCTCCCTCCTCAGACATTTCTGCAGCTTGCTGCTCTGATCTTCTACCTTCTCTGTAAGTTTTCTTCAAACATATTCTAAGTCCGAAGGTAAGTGCTGTCCAGGCCCAATCCACTTCTTGTTTTTGATCTGTGTTCCTTCGCTGTCTGCCTTAACCTTTGACTATGACCTGGTCTTGTGTGAACAGATGTCCTGACTGGTTAAAGGTATATTCCTAATGTGAATTCTTGAGTGTGTTTATTCATGCTAAAAGGAGGTTTGGAGCCAACTAATATTAAATACTCCAGTGAATCTCACAGACCTGCTCAGTAGTTTGCACATGTCACAGTCCATGAGGTTCTCTATCCCATGCTGGTATGTTGACTAAATCTACACTTCCAGAGGGTGTAGAGAACCCATGTCTTGGGTCATGTTCTAAAGAAGTTCCATCAAGGAAGTGAATGTAGGTATTGTATTAGTGGACACATCCTATCTGACCTCTTGAGTATCTCCTCTCTCTGTTGTGATTCAGTCAGCTCACCATCTGTAGATTCTCACCCTCCTTCTCCTTCCAAGTAGAGATGTCGTTAGGATCCTACATTTTTGTTTCTATTGATGCATTGTGGACTTTAAAAATGTACATTTTTTTCCACCTAGTTCTGAGTAGCAAAGAATAGCTTTTACTGCATTTCCTAAATATATCTTGAACACATTTGTGCATCGAGTACAGTTCACTCATGCTGTGTGTATTGTGAATGTTTGTGATTTCACAAAACATTTGTAAACCTGGTCCTATGTCTAACCAAACTGAGCTAATGTTCTTTTGAAATAAAAAAAAAAATCTGAAGCTCAATTCAATAATTGGAATTTCCTGCACTACACAAGAGTTATCTTGATGGAGAAAGCAAAGTGAATGTTTCTGTTCACCATTTTCCAAAGAGTCCTGTCATTTTGTATTTCAGACCTTGCACTATGTGAGGGGTGTGCATTTTAACATGAGCTCTGGAGAAGAAATCGTCTTTGATAAGAATGGTGACGCGCCGGCTGTGTTCGATGTTGTCAATATTCAGATCTTCCCCAGTGGCATTGTTCGACTGGTGAACGTGGGGGTGTATGATGCCACTGCTCCCAAAGGAATGCAGGTCAGGATGAAGGATGAATACATAATGTGGAACACAGACCACAATGAGGTGAGAATCCAGGAGGGATTTTGTCATAGAAATAGACTGGCCCTACAGCTTGAAGCATGGTTTGCATTGATACGAATGGTGAGGATACTTCCAGGGATTGTGATGAGCTGCATTAATTGCCTTGATTTCTTATGCTTGGAATATTTTAAAATGTCTTGTGGCGTGAATCAAACAGGAGACAATTCATCATTCACTGCTGTTCAACAAACCCATCCAGGAAAAGTGTACATGAGACAACTAAGGGGAGGTTTGTTTGATGAAAAGTATAACATTTGTCTCTGCCAGGTTTCAGATTCCAGGCAGTTTCCATTTCAACCCCCAACGCCGGATTCGCATCACACCACACCTGAAGAAGCTCCTCATATACAAATGAGCACAATTATAACTCCTCTCCAACATAATTGGCTTAGTATACCTCAACAAGTGCATCTGCCTGCACAAACCTTCCAGACACCACTGCTCTTCCAGTTTCCTACTTGTACACATCCAATACATATTTAAAAACAGATCTGCAAAGCAAGCATTCTCCTCCGAAAGGGTGGAACAATCTGCTACTTTGAATAATAGTCTCCTTACTTCTAGAATTCCTCAAGAAGCAGAAGACTTGACTTCTTGAGTAGTTCCTCGGCCTTGAGTTTTGCTAGACTAACATCGGCTCAGCGGCAGGATACCCTCTCTGGTGATAGTACTCTCTACAGAACTGTATAACGTAACGCAATATAACATAGCATAACAATGATACAGCACACTTCAGCTCTCTCAGAGCACCGGTGCCAATGCAGGGACCCTTAGAAGAATAGAATATGATTTTATCAATAACACAAGACCAAAAAAATAAAAATCCAATGTGTAGAAGTTGAGATATGGATTTTTAAACAGTAAATTTCAAAATAGCGATTAGAAGCAATAAGCACTTAAATGGGTCATCTGGTTGTGCTAGACCGGGGCAAAGACAAAAGTTCAGGCCGACCGAGATGGACCACGTGCCGGATGCAGGGACCCACTTGGGCCCACAGAACCAAATTACTTTGATCAGGGATGCATCGTCAAGGATGCAAGTTGCAGCCAAAGCTATGTGTTGGTGTCCAGCCATGCAGTGAATGAGACATGTCAATTTTCACCACTTAACTGCAGCGATTGTGAGTTCCAAGTTTGAGCACGGGTTCCAGATGCGATGAGTGGCTGCTGCTCCTGCAGTAGATATTGGTTTGATAACAAAGGCGATGAGCTAGTTCTGAGGCCCATGCAACAGGTCCGCTCCTCTCAACAACTCGGATGTGCTGGTTCAAAGGGCGATGTGCCTAGTCCGCCCTCTCCAACTTCGAGGAGGCGCTGGTTCCGCTTCACCCAAAGGCAAAGATGTGTCGGTTCTCATGAGGATGCATGGGTTCTGGATGAAGAAGCAACTTAGGCCTCACTTCCAAGGGTCGAGGACGGGGTGGCAACACTTGGCAGGGCAGACTCACAGCTTCCAGAGTACCAGTGCCGCTGCAGATATGTCAAGTCTTTGATATCCCTGAAACTTGGAACAGGAAGAATACCAGTCAGTCCTTTGAGTCACTTTGGGTTCAAGTGATGCAGGTGTGGTCCTTCTCACCCAGGCAGGAGAACAGCAGGCAGAAGAGCAGCTCACATGGGCAAGAGCACAGTAAAGCAACAGACCAGCAGAGTGGCAATCATTTCAGCAGAATTGTAAGCACATTCCTGAGTAGGATAGTGTCACTCGTGTTGCACTCGGAATAAAGAACAGTTCATCTTTTTCAGTAAAGTAATCCAAACAAAGGTGGTTCTGAGGTTGTTTGGGCATTCAGGCATAATGTGATATAGAACCAACAGAATGCATACAATTCTATGAGACTACTGAAGAAAAAGGCTTAATAAATTTAATTTAACTGTTCTTTATTCCGAGTGCAACACGAGTGACACTATCCTATCAGGAACGTGCTTACAATTTTGATATTGACATCCCCGCTCAGGGGGATCTACTCGTCTGCACCAACAACGATTTTTAAATTGAATTTACATCGATAAAATTGAGTGCGCACACTCTGTTTTTCAATAGTAATCATTTCAGCAGCGCAGCAGTGCTCCTTCCTGGCAGAATAGTCACAGGTCGAGAAGTGTACGGATTTGGTATCATCAATGGTCAAGTACTTATACCCATTGGTGCCTTTGAAGTGGAGGAGATTTCAAAGAATTTTGACATGCACAGAGGACCTCCCTTCCTGCCTTAGCTATAGACTTACTACAGAGGGGTAATCAGCCCTTTGTATGGAAACAGGACACAGCCCTTTCAAGTGTAAGTGTCAGCCTTCCTTCCAATCCTTCTCAAGATAGCCCATCTGTATGCAGATGACCACTCAGGTACACTTACCCTTCCTTTGTATGTGGCTGTCTAGAGGAGTGCAGGATGCCAGCTGTCACCCACCCCAGACGTGTATTCCAGAGACAGGTAGAAGGCACCAAATGTCTAAAGTAAGTACCCTTGCGGCGGAAGCCGGGGGTGTTGCTCCTCAACTTTTTAAAATTGTACTCACTTGCACTGTTTTCTGTTGATTTTAGAACGTTAACTGTGTTTATCTTGCTGCACTTTTCGCGAGCGCTGCTGGGGGAAGATCAATATCCCGGTTAAACGTCACCACCCACGTAACTCGGGGCAACACCCCTTCCAAGTAGCCACGCCCCCTCCCGGAGGCTTAAAACGCCGTGCTGAGCTGCAGCCGGTGTTGACCTGCTAGTTACCCTTGAGGCGGAAGCCGGGGGTGTTGCTCCTCAACTTTTTAAAATTGTACTCACTTGCACTGTTTTCTGTTGATTTTAGAACATTAACTGTGTTTATCTTGCTGCACTTTTCGCGAGCGCTGCTGGGGGACGATCAATATCCCGGTTAAACGTCACCACCCACGTAACTCGGGGCCACGCCCCTTCCAAGTTGCCACGCCCCCTCCCGGAGGCTTAAAACGCCGTGCTGAGCTGCAGCCGGTGTTGACCTGCTAGTTACCCTTGAGGCGGAAGCCGGGGTTGTTGCTCCTCAACTTTTTAAAATTGTACTCACTTGCACTGTTTTCTGTTGATTTTAGAACGTTAACTGTGTTTATCTTGCTGCACTTTTCGCGAGCGCTGCTGGGGGAAGATCAATATCCCGGTTAAATGTCACCACCCACGTAACTCGGGGCCACGCCCCCTCCTCCTACTTATTACCATGCTCACCTCTCGGAAGCGCAGCGGACGAGCGCAGCGGGCACACCATCGGCACGCTGAAGACACGCCAAAGACTAGCCCGTCTGTGCCCGTCCGTGCCAGGACGGGGCATGGGGCAGAGGCCACCGCTCCCCCTGTACAATCCAGGCTGGTAAGATCGTCGTCGGAATTGAAAGCTCTACGCCCTACCCCCAATCCTAGGTGCACAATAGGTAATCTCCATAAAATTGGAATATGCTCTTGCGCTAACTGCAAACTGACCACTTCAATATGTCAACCCCATCTTGACACCTCCAGAAGACACAGAAAACGCAAATTATTGCCCAAAAACGAGCCTCGAAATTACGTTTTTTATAGTACTAATTGTCGTTCATTACCGAAACATAAATATGACATTTTCAAGTTTTTAGCTGAAAACAATCCCAGTGCCCTCTTTTTAACTGAGACTTGGCTGCACGATAGTGCCGGACCGGATATTGCTACCGCCCTCCCTGACAACTACGCCATTGCCAGAATAGACAGGAACAAACAGTTAGGTGGCGGAATAGCAATTATTTTTAATAGAGATTTAAAATGCACTCTTGAACCAGTAGCTATTTCAGACTGTGAAGCGGGCCTTTTCAAAATTTCTCTGAAATCGAATTTCACGATGTCAGGCCTTTTGATTTATCGTCCCCCAGGAAACCCCTCTCAATGGGTATCAAATTTAGCCAATCTCATCATCCCTCATTATATTACCTCAAGTAATTTTTCCCTGCTGGGCGATTTTAACTTGCATCTAGAGGACCCCACCATCCCTTCCTGTTCTAACCTACTTGACGACTTGAAGGCTCTAAATTTGTCTCTGATCAACTCTAGCCCTACTCACATAGCTGGCCATTTGTTGGACCCTATATTTTCCAACATCAGAGAACTAAAATGTCTCGCTACTATGCCCATATGCTGGTCTGACCACCATCTAATAAAATTCAGCATCATTTTTCCTCCCTCCCTTAATTTGCAATATGATTTCCCAGATACATCTAGGAAAAATTGGAAATCAGTGAACTTAGAATTGCTAAATTCAACATTACAAGACAACCCTCCGGGTAATAGCCCAAATATGGACAGCTTAGCGGCTGCAGCACAAAAGTGGCTTAGCGATGCCGCTAACAAATGCTTGCCCTCTACTTGCATTAAAGGGAGCAGACACCGCCACCCGGCTCCATGGTTTAATGATAGCCTAAAAGCCGATAAATCTAAATGTAAAGCGCTTGAACGCAAATGGCGTAAAAACTACGCCTCTGACGCCAAGAAAAGCTATCATGAAGCCAGGAATTTGTATCACACGGCCTGCGCAAAAGCAAGAGCTGCATTCGTCTCAAAAACCATCTTGGAAGCCACCAATATGCCAAAAACCCTATTCAGCAAAGTTAAAGAATTGGCTGGTGCTCACACTACAGCTGCAGCACCTCCACTTAACACTCAACAATGCCAGGCGTTAGCACTCTTTTTTACTAAAAAAATTGATAAAATCGTCCTAGATATTAATGCTAACAATAAAGAACCACCCTCTTTTTTTGACTCAGATTTAACTCCTCCTTGTGCCAACACACTGGAATCCTGGCCTGCTCTCTCAGTAGATAAACTAAAAGTGATTCTTAAGACCATCAAATCCGGCTCCCCTAGGGACCCTATTCCAATCAAAATCATTAAACAATTTTGTGATAGTTCCTTAGAAATCATTACAAACCTTCTGAACTCCTCTCTTGACCTTGCCACTGTCCCAGCCCTATGGAAACATGCCATGGTTACTGTTATATCCTGAGTTTTACTTATTGTAATGAGCCTAGGTCCTCCTAGCTGCTCAGCCAGAGTGAGAGATGGTAACGGAATGTTGGTGTGACTGTGATGAATGGAATGCCTGGGTGCCTGTGTGGGTGAGTGATGACAGTTGGAGATGGGCTGAGCAGCTAGGCAGGCTGCTCCTGGTGGGGCCGTGTTATGGGCTGTAACAAGGGCCTAAGTTGTGGCTAGAGTAAGAGCTGGTACATGGCTTAACCTAGACTGATGCCACCTGGAACTGGAACTAATAAAGAAGACTTGAAACCTACATCATGGCTACCAGTGTATACTTCATGTAAGAGTACAACATAATTTTGGCGACGAGGATGGGATTGTGTGTAAGTCGCCCTGCGCTTCACTGTTGTGTACCCTCTATGTGGTCCATATTGTGGTACACGTGTATTTGTAGTGTCGGTTCACCCTTGATGTCTGTTTTTGGCCTCGGGTGTTTGTCGTGGTGTGTTCACCTTTCACTACGTGTATTTTGTATGTTCAGGGGAAAGAAGGAGGGGGTCACTGCTAGTTAGACAGTGTTAAGTTTTCCCCAAAGTACGCAGTGTTAGGTGCGTTGTAAATTGGTATAATATTTTTTATGAGGGAGGATGGGTAATGTTGATGATTGTTTTATTATGATATGTCATTTTTGCCTATCTTCTCTTTAATCTGCTTTGTTCTTGCTTTAGTGATGTTTTACTTTTGGTTGCCTCCTTGAGTTATGGACATTACGGTTTATTTTGTGTATAGTTCTTTGTTGTAGTAATGTAAACTTTGTTTTCATTTTAAAAGGAAAGGGATAATGTTATATCCTGACTTTTACTTATTGTAATTAGCCTAGGTCTTCCTAGCTGCTCAGCCAGAGTGAGAGATGGTAACGGAATGTTGGTGTGACTGTGATGAATGGAATGCCTGGGTGCCTGTGTGGGTGAGTGATGACAGTTGGAGATGGGCTGAGCAGCTAGGCAGGCTGCTCCTGGTGGGGCCGTGTTATGGGCTGTAACAAGGGCCTAAGTTGTGGCTAGAGTAAGAGCTGGTACATGGCTTAACCTAGACTGATGCCACCTGGAACTGGAACTAATAAAGAAGACTTGAAACCTACATCATGGCTACCAGTGTATACTTCATGTAAGAGTACAACAGTTACGCCTCTTCTAAAAAAACCTACTGCAAACCCGGAAATCCTTGCCAATTACAGACCCATATCCCTGCTCCCTGTGTTCTCCAAATGTTTGGAGAGGCACGTGCATTCTGTTCTATCTATTTTTGCTGAAGAAAACTCTCTTCTGCACCCCTCACAGTCGGGTTTCAGGGCCGCATTTTCTACAGAAACCGCCCTGCTTGGAGTCATTGAGCACATTCGTAAGCTCCTTGATCAAGGTCAGACGGTCGCGCTCGTGCTATTAGATCTGAGCGCGGCCTTCGACACCATTTCCCACGAAACTCTCGTTAAGGAATTGTACAAAAATGGTGTACGCGGAAAGGCACTGGATTGGATCCGGTCCTTCCTGGCAAATCGAACCTTCCAAATTACTTCTTCACGAGCCTCCTCGGATACCTTGTTGGCACCCCATGGAGTGCCTCAGGGGTCTATTCTCAGTCCTTTGTTCTTTAATTTATACCTTAGACCCCTGGCCGACCTTGTTGAACAATCTGGTCTCACTTTTATGAGCTATGCTGACGACTCCCAAATCATTTTTTCCCTATCCGAATCCTGTCCCAACTCCCCCTCTCTACTTAAAGCAGGACTCCTAAACATCCTGAATTGGATGACGAGAAATCAACTAAAACTCAACGGTGACAAGACAGAGATTCTGGTTCTGGGAAAACATCAAGATCTGTGGAATCCCTTACATTGGCCTGATCAGATGGGCGCTCTTCCTACCCCGGTGACCCATATTCGAAATCTGGGATTTATTCTTGATAACTCCCTTTCCATGAATCACCAGGCCAGTAAAGTTACTGGTCTATGCCTCACCATAGTCAAATGGTTGAGGAAAATCCTCTGGATACTTCCTCCTTCCACGCAGAAGACCGTAGTCAATGCCCTCATAACATCGAGGCTTGACTACGGCAACATTCTGTATCTGGGCGCCAACAAATCAGTAGTCGGCCGACTACAACTGGTGCAAAACGCAGCTGTGCGTCTATTGTACAATATTCCTAAAAACTCCGGAGTCTCGAGTCACCGCCGGGAACTCCATTGGCTTAGGGTTGAAAACAGAATCCGCTTTAAAGCCCTGGACTTTATGTTCAGAATTAAAACGGGCACGGCACCTAAATATCTTCTAACCCTAGCCCACCTCTACACTCCCAAACGTAACCTTCGATCGCAGTCGGCAGCCTTTTTCTGCGTGCCGAGATTCAAACGGGAGAGAGTAGGTGGCAGATCTTTCGCCCATCTGGGACCATCCCTCTGGAACACGCTCCCTCCCTTCATCCGAAAGGAGGAAAATTATGCCAGGTTTAGAAAGCATGTGAAGACCTGGCTATTTGAACAATAAGGTGGCAATTACGATCCGGTAAAAAAAATTCCCGTACGACTCGTATCCGGTCTTTTTACCGTACGAATCGTACAAGTGCCGTACAAACTGGCAATCACGATTCGCACGGTAAAAAGCCCATACGAGTCGCATTGGGAATAATTCCCCACACGTCCTTGGGTCGGAAAAAGTGTCCGACACGTCCTCAGACGAGTTACCGTACAAACGTGAAAAGCGAAGTCCGACCGGGGAATCACGATCCGTCCCGGGCGTCCGATAGTACAACCGTATGGTTAAAAGACCGTCCGCACCGAACTCCAATAGCAACCATGGAGACGTCCAAACAGGTGCCCGGTACGCGCCGCACCCCCCCCAGCCCCCGCATGTACGTGCCGTACCCCCCCCAGCCCCCGCACGTACGCGCCGTACCCCCCCAGCCCCCGCATGTACGCGCCGTACCGCCCCCAGCCCCAGCATGTACGCGCCGTACCCCCCCCAGCCCCTGCATGTACGCGCCGTACCCCCCCAGCCCCCGCATGTACGCGCCGTACCCCCCCAGCCCCCGCATGTACGCGCCGTACCCCCCCAGCCCCCACATGTACGCGCCGTACCCCCCCCAGCCCCCGCATGTACGCGCCGTACCCCCCGTGTATGTACACCCGAGTACGTGTCGAACCCCCCGTGTATGTACACCCGAGTACGTGTCGAACCCCCCAGTGTATGTACACCCGAGTACGTGTCGAACCCCCCCCGTGTACGTACACCCGAGTACGTGTCGAACCCCTCCGTGTACGTTCGAGTCGTACCCCCACCCGTGTATGTACGGTGCGTACCCCCAGCGCGACGCGCTGGGGGTACGCACCGTACATACACGGGTGGGGATACGACTTGAACATACACGGGTGTACATACACGGGGGGGTTCGACACGTACTCGGGTGTACGTACACGGGGGGTTCGACACGTACTCGGGTGTACATACACGGGGGGTTCGACACGTACTCGGGTGTACGTACACGGGGGGTTCGACACGTACTCGGGTGTACATACACGGGGGTTCGACACGTACTCGGGTGTACATACACGGGGGGGTTCGACACGTACTCGGGTGTACATACACGGGGGGGTTCGACACGTACTCGGGTGTACATACACGGGGGGTACGGCGCGTAGATGCGGGGGCTGGGGGGGGTACGGCGCGTACATGCGGGGGCTGGGGGGGTACGGCGCGTACATGCGGGGGCTGGGGGGGGTACGGCGCGTACATGCGGGGGCTGGGGGGGGTACGGCGCGTACATGCGGGGGCTGGGGGGGGTACGGCGCGTACATGCGGGGGCTGGGGGTGTACGGCGCATACATGCGGGGGCTGGGGGGGTACGGCGTGTACATGCGGGGGCTGGGGGGGGTACGGCGCGTACATGCGGGGGCTGGGGGGGGTGCGGCGCATACATGCAGGGGCTGGGGGGGGTACGGCGCTTACCGGGCCACCTACTCTGGTCGTTTCGCGCCGTACTTCGCATTTCCGACACTTTTTGGGTGCCGTAAAAATATTGCCGTCCGGACTGCTGTCGGTTCGAATCGTAATTCCTGGGTCGTGAAACGCTGCCTGGAAGCGTCCCGACGTCACGTCGCAGCATTCCTGGATCACATTTGTATGCATATTTTCGTCGGTCGGTGTTTTTTACGATTCGTACGGAAATGGTGTTTCCGTGCGAATCGTAATTCCATGTTTGTAATGTTTTACGACCGGGTACGAGTCGGACGGGGAATACGCTCCGACCGATGGTTCGTACCCGGTTTTTACCGGATCGTAATCGGCACCTAAATCTCAATAGCCATTACCCTTTCTCCTGTCTTCTAACTAGCTGTGTCTAGGCGCCGGGAAACCCTTCTTGGGTAGCTGTTGCGCCCTACAAATTGAAAAAATAAATAAATAAATAAATGCCAACTTTCTAAAAGTGGCATTTGCTAAACGGGAATCTTAAATCCAACTTCACCATAAGTTGTGATTTTAAATTGTAAGTTCAGTGTCTATTTCTTCACAATTGAGAATTACACTTGAAGATGTAATAATGTAACCCCAAAGTTGTCTTAAGGGAGAGAAAGGCCTTGCAGTATTGAAAAAGAAATTGGGAGTTTTACACTTTAAGGACATGTAAAACTAAAAAGTGCATGTTCTGCCTTTTAAATACATGGCACTCTTCCCAGTGGGTAGACAAGGCCTACTTTAGGGGGGGACTTAGATGGATGAAAAGGGCAGGTTTATGTCTGGCTAGAGGGTTAGCTTGCCAGGTCAATGTTGCAGTTCAAAACTGTACATGCAGGTTTTGCAATGGCAGGCCTGAGACATGGTTAGAAGGCTACTTGAGTGGGTGGCACAATAAGTGCTTCAGGCACAATAGTAGCACTTAATTTACAGACCCTGGGCACATGTAGTGCACTTTACTAGGAACTTATAAGTAAATTAAATAGGCTAATTGGTAACAAGCCAATGTTACCATGTTTAGGGGAGATAGCACAAGCACTTTAGCACTGGTCAGCAGTGGTAAAGTGTGCAGAGTCCTAAAACCAGCAAAAAATTGTTTCAGAAAAATAGAAGGAGGCAAGAAGAAAGTTTGGGAAAGACCACCCTAAGGCTGTTAGGTCCAGCAAACCCAAATATTGTAGCTGCAACTTCGAGGTTGCTCTAGCAGGTCTTTGATCAGCAAACTGTTCATAGTAGTTGTAAATAAGCTTATTCTGGGTTACATACCAATAAAATCATAAAAACAGGTAAAACGGCCCACATTTATGACATAGGTGCTGATTCCAATACGGGTCGGAAAGCACTCCGACTGAGCCCGATCCGGAGTGTTTTCCGACCGAGCCGGAGTCCTGCAGTCCGACCGAGCGAGTATGATTCGGCCGGATGCTGTCGGACTCGGTTTGTGGTCGGACTCCCATAGAAGTCAATGGGAGCCGGTCGTACGACGCGTACAAGGGCTCCCATTGACTGAATGGGTACGTCGCGGACAAGTGCGCCCCCTACAGTGGATACGCGTCGGTGCCATCCGCACTGTACATGCCTGTGTTGGGGAGACCCATGGGTCTCCCCCTGTGTCCGAGTCGTAAGGCTGCGGGTGACAGGGGGTCCGATGCGGACCCCCTAAGGCAACCACCTGGACGTTTTGCGAGCCGGACACTCCGGCTCGCACCGGCTGTCCGACGCGTGCATCGTACTGACTCGGTCGTAAATCGCATCCATTGCACGCCACGGTTAGCTTACGACGAGACGTATGGAGCGGATCGGACCCGGAAACGACTCGGTCGGTGAATTTCACGTAGCTCGCATCGTACTTGCTCGCTCGTACAGCTGTACGAGTCAGGCGGAAAACACACGTACGGCTCATACTTTTTCCGGCCGGATCGCGTTCGGTGACCTTCCAACCCGGATCGGAATCGACCCCTAAGTAGTAAACCCCCATGTGTGAGGATCTCTTATACAAAAGATATAAAAAGTAGAGATTTACAAAAATCTGTGGGAATGATAATGTTCCTCTCCGATTTGTATTAGAGACTATCTTCCTGAAGCAAGTCATATTGTAAGCATGCAATGTCTAGCATAATTGTGACCGCTCTTTACTGGGTTAGGGTGTATGGAACCCCAGGGCTGGGCCATTATAGAATATATGCAAATGAGATTCTGGGCAATGGTGGAAGTTCCTTGGGCTGGTTTAGAGCATGTCCATAAATTGGTCAGCCAGATAGACATCCCACAGTTATGGATCAGCCTAGAATACATTTCCATTGGGGTGGAAGGAAAAGTAAAGGCCAAGTTTATGACCTGACATCTATGCACATACAAGTCTGAGAGCAGCGGGGGTTGACTTTTCGTATGGTCATATAATATTACTTTACATTAAAAAAAAACCTAGAAAGGCATTGAAAATTCAGTTTTAGAAATTCACTTAAAAAACAAAGGTTAAAGTGATGTTATAGGTGTCATAATAAGATCTGATTTTTTTTTTTTTTAAAGTTACAAATGACCTGGACAAAGTTAAGGATAATGTGGGTGATGTTATAGTTAGGTGAAAACTTTAGTGCCAACATAACGTTTTGAACTAAACAAAACACAGACATTCATGAGATATAGTTACCAGAGATAACTATAACTAGCGCCCCAGCCATGCACTGCCTATGACATCACTCATGACATGTTCTATGACATAATTTCTGACATCACGAATGAAGACTCAAATGACATAATTAATGACATCACTGATAACATTACTGATGACATCACACAAGCTTCTTTTTTACACATTACTCTATAGATTAGTATGGCACTAGAGGCCGAACGTAAGTACAAAGTGCTCAAAAATACCATGAAGCATACAACTGATTTAGATGTAGCAGGCTTGTGTTATGTGTAACATTGACCCAATAAATGAGTATGATTTTTATTTTTAGTATTAAATTATATTTAATTGCATTTTTAACTTTTCTAAACATTTAATTTTACATAATTTCCTATTAGGTTTTATTTCAATTCCCTACCTCCATGAACTCTATGGGAGGGCGCTGCAGTACCAGACCATGATCATGTGTGGACCTAGACTTACTACTGTTTTTATTTTTGTAGCAACTTACCCTTAGATTTTGGAAATGAGCTAAATGTAATAAACTTGCTCAAAAGTGTAAATTACTCAAAAGAGTAAGTTGGCTTTGTGAATTATGATATGGTATAGTAGTGTGATATAGTAGTAGGAGTCGGAAGTATGCACTGCACGGTACCTTAGCATATAGTGTGGAATCTCTTTATAGTACTAAAGTATAAGTAGAGAGGTTTTAACATTCTATGCAAGTTATCGCTTTCATCGTCAGAGTTATGGTTTTATTTTCTCATCCGTATCTGCTTTCTGTCTTAGGTCCCCAGCTCCTTCTGCAGTGAGAGCTGCCATCCTGGGTTTAGACAGGCTGTGAGGAGAGGGCAGCCCAGCTGCTGCTTTGACTGTGTTCCCTGCTCTGCTGGAGAGATTTCTAACGACACAGGTGAGAGCAGAGGTTAGTTTATATAAAATAAAAAAGAAGTGCCAGGGCCATTCTGAGAAGGCCACTGCAGATGGCAGCACCCATTTCCCCTGCAAGCGCTGCCAACAATAGCACCGATACAACAGCAAACTATTGCCCTTCCACAAGTGTCACAATTCTGACTATTCCAGACCCCTCAAGCTATAAGAATGGCATGAGCAGCAGGTATTAATGTGAAGGACTACATTAGAAATTACCATCTTTATGCGGTATTCCCCCAGATTTATGCCTTCACTACAGTATTTTTGGTGAAACTGTCTTTGTTGGTGTTAGAAATTGGGTTTCTGGTTGGCAGAGGTGTGCACTCTGTCGAAACAGACACCGCACTCCTAGTCAGGGTAAGTGTAGTACACACTAAGGGCCTCATGTAGGTAAATAAAAATTACCGATTCTTAAATACCGAGCCGTACCGAATCGGTATTTAAGAATCGGTAAGTTATATGTAGGTAAAAATTCGGTAACAATTACCGAATCGGTAACATTCGGTAATCAAGAATCGGAATTCACCGAATCGGTAAATACCGAGGTGGTATTTACCGAATCGGTAAATACCGCGGTGGTATTTACCGATTCGGTAAATACCGAATCGGTATTTACCGAATCGGGAAAAAAAATAACATGACTTGATGAAATAGCCAATCCCGTGCAACCACACCCCACCCAACCAGGAAGTGGCCACACCCAGGCAGGTGCACACAATTAACAGACCCTGGAGAGGCTTGGAGTGCAGAGGAGAGGCAGGGAGCCAGTGCCTGTTTGTGCGGCAAAAATACATCATGTCCAGCCAGAGGACACAGAGAGATGGAGGAAAAAGGAGGAGGAAACTGAAATTCAGCCCCAAGGAACTCCAGGTGCTGGTGGAGGAGGTGGTGAAGCAGCACCAGAAGCTGTTTGGGAGGCAATCCCTGCAAGTGCCTGAGGCTGAAAAGCGCAATATTTGGCTGGCCATCCAGGCGCAGGTCAATGCTGTGGGAGTGACCCACAGGGACATAGAGGTCCTCAAAAAGCGCTGGTATGACCTGAGGATTGTAACCAAGAGGAAGATGGGGGAAATCCAGAACGAGGCCAGCCAGACTGGAGGTGGAACCAACAGGGCACCTGCCCTCACCGAACTGGAGGAGCTGGTGGGGGCCACAATCGAGAATGAGAGCGTCGTGGGTCTTGGGGATGCTGACAGCTCTGCCAGAGCCGCCACCCAACAAGGTAAGACGAATGCACAGTAATGTAGCCCCCCCTACCCCTATCCCACATCCCCCATTGTGAAATGAGTATCCCACTCCAGTCCATGTGTTAGTGCAGACAGGCAATGCATTCTGGGAGATGTAGTCAGGGAAACCCCAACCATGAAGTAAATAGCACAGGACAACAAGGCATGTTACACACATTAGGCACAAGGAGGCAGAGGACAAATTTCGAGTGTAACATGATTTATTGTGATGCTTGCAATGCAGCCCTTCGGGGACACTGAGCCGATGTTGCATTTCTGTCCACAGATGTGACATCACGCAGGACAGGACATGCTGCAGGAGAGAGGGCACACCGGCCACACAGATCAGCTCTGGCCAGCACAAGTTCAGCCCAGGGAGCAGGGCCACAGGCAGCCGCACCACTAACACAGGCAGCCTCGCCTCAACCAGAGCCAGCCTCACCTCAACCAGAGCCAGCATCACCTCAACCGGAGCCAGCATCACCTCACCCAGAGCCAGCATCGCCACTCATGTTTGAGTCACCGGCCACATCACCGCCTGCAGGTGTGAGAATGAGGAGGTGTCCTGCCGCCAGGCTGCGAGCCTTAGACACCTCGTCTGATGACAGCAGGGGCGCTGAGCAAATTACTATGCCCCAGGATGGGAGCCATGCCACTGTGCCCTACACCTCACAGGCAGCACAGACGGGTGCAAGAGGGTGCCGCAGGTCGCGTGTCCAGAGTCCACCAGCAAGCATTGACAGCCATGGTGTCTTCTCGGGGCTCGAGGGCCAAATGTTAAAACAACAGTGCCTGCAAACAAAGGCAGTCATGTCAGTCCAGAGGCATATGCGGTGCGTGAAATCAACATTTGTCAACATAGACAAGAACATCAGCACAATGGCAGTGGGGATGGGTGAAATGGCAGCGGGCATTCGGGACATGTCCCAGTCAATCCAGCAGTTGTGCAACAAATTAGATGCTGACATAGATGCACGGCGCCGGGAACGGCAGAGGAGGGACACTAACACCAGGGCACTCAACCGTCTGGCAACTGCCACTTCTCTACTCTGCCGGCGCTCTGTGTCGATGCAGGAGGGCCTGACACACTGCTGCAGCGACGTGTCTCGGGGGATGGTGCAGGTCACAAGTGCACTAGAGGTGCTATTAACAAGTCAGGCGGCGACAACTGCTGCAGGGGATGCTGCGGAGAGCATCGACTCCAGCAGCAGGAGCAGCATCACACCCCCCGTCCCAGAAGCACGAAGGAGCAGCAGGCGGCTTGGGGTTGGCTGTAGTGAGGATGCTCAATCCGTGCCATCCCACACTGCAGCGCGTATGCGCTAACATTGATGCAGCCCTGCGTAGCCAATTCCCAATGGGTGACGTAACCCTGGACTTACTCCTTGTATATATGCTATGTTGCCAGATTGGCTTGATCTTGTTTTCATGGCGTAGTGCCGCATTAAAACTACGTCATGACATACCACAACTGGCTGTGTCCCCTTACTTACTCAGAAATAGTTGCATGTGATCTCTGCCCGTCTCTCTCTCCCATCTATTGCAGTTGGCACTCCAGCTGCGATGCCCTCTGGCTGGCCTGACTCATCCTCGTTGTCCTCAAAATCTGTTAGTTCCACATCTGTACCTCTCTTCGTGGCAAGGTTGTGCAGCATTGCACAAGTGGCAATGATCTTGCAGCAGTTGATCGGTGTGTACTGGCGTGCACCTCCGCTCTTGTGGAGGCAGCGGAACCTGCTTTTCAGTAGTCCAAACGTGCGCTCCACCACATTGCGTGTAGATTTATGTGCCACGTTGTATCGTCTCTCACTCTGGGTTGATGGGTGTAGGTAGGGAGTGAGGATGAATGACCGGCAGGCATATGCACTGTCGCCTAGGTGAGTAAAAGGGAACCATCAGTCACATGCCTCAATACACTATGATTTGCAAGTTTCATGGGGCGTCACTGTTACTTACCTAGCAGGTATCCCTCTCCAATTCTCCGGCAATCAGTCGTGTGTAGATCCCACTGTTCTGGAAGATGTAAGAGTCGTGGGTGCTCCCAGGAAACTTCGCTACAATATCAGTGATGATGTTCCCTGCATCACAGATCACCTGCACATTGATGGAGTGGGTGGACTTTCTGTTCCTGTAGATGTGCTCTGTGTCAGCTGGTGGGCAGATTGGGATGTGTGTGCCATCAATACAGCCAATGACATGGGGGAACTGTGCCATGTGATAAAAGTCAGTTTTAGTTTTCTGCAGTTCAGCCTGTGTGATTGGGAAGCTGATGTAGTGGTGCATTCTCTGCATCATGGCATCCAGGAACTTCCTGAAGAAACGGGACAGGCAACTCTGGGATACACCGCCCACCGCAGCTATCACCCCCTGGTAACTGACAGATGCAAGTAAATGTAGGCTGCAGAGCACCTGCACATGTGGTGGTATGGCATGCGCCCTTCTTGTTGGCTGGTCCAGGAGTGGGTGCAGGTCCCTTATCAGGTCCATGATGGTTTGGGGGTGTAGCCTGTACCTTTCATGTATCTCTGCATCAGTCAGTTGGAAGAGTGTGATGCGCTGTCTGTAGATGCGTTCCTCCCGTCTCCATATCCTCAGACCTGCTGCCTGTAGACGTAGGCGCCTTGCAATGACATACAGAGCGGCCATGTTGTCCACGCTGTTGCATTTTGGGATTGCTTATATGGTCTGTTGATGGTTACCACCTGCTTTCAATCAGTGTTAATTACCGACTCTTAATTACCGATTTTCATGGATTTCTTCATTACCGATTTTACCTACATGTCTTTTTCAGTTTTACCACTTCATATTTACCACTTCATATTTACCGATTCATATTTACCACTTCATATTTACCGATTCATATTTACCACTTCATATTTACCGAATCGGTAAATATGTATTCGGTAATTATGAATTGGTAATTTCGAATTTGGTAATTATGAATCGGTATTTACCGCTTCATATTTACCGAAAACTGGTTTTTGGCCTCCTACATCTCACTTGTCTAAATACCGGTCGGTAACGGCATATTTATCGAATTTCGGCCGTTACCGACCGGTATTAAGCTACCTACATGAGGCCCTAAAAGTTTACTGTGCTCACCCTTGGGGAGCTTGACACAGAGCAATGAGGCTGAACTACAGAGGCAATGTGTAAAGTATTTGTGCACTCACACACAGTAACACAGTTAAAACACCACAAAAGTACTCCACAACAGTTTAGCTATATAGCCAATATTTACCTGCGTTAAACAAGAGCAAAACAATAAAAATCCAACACAGATGTCAAGTTATGAATTTTGCGGTGGTTAGTCAAAATATCGAATTTTAAATACCGACCTACATTAATATCTAGTTTTTAATATTGTGGGGACAGAATTTCGAAGACAAGAATATCGTTGACCAGAATATCAACCCCAAAGTAAGTAATATCGTTTTTTTTTTTATATCGAAGTAAGTAATGTCGTAAGCAAAAATATCGTTGTCAATAATATCGTTTTTTTTTTTTTTTGTGTCATGTATTTTAGTATGTATTTTCTATGTATGTTAAACATTTTTTAATGTATCTTAAAACATTTTAAAATAAATGTTTAGAAATTAGTATTTTGCATTTTAGTATCAGAGCGGGTTGTGGGTTTATAGGGGAATAGGGTGGGAAGTAATTTAATTATAATTAATTATTTAATATGATTTATTAATTGGTATCTATCATTAATTATTTGTTAATTATTAATTGGCAATACATTTTTATTACTTAGTTAATTATATTAATTATAATGAATTTATTCTTAATTTTTATTTATTGTTATTGTTAATTTATTTATTGTTAATTAATAATTAATTGGTGATTTATTTTTATTAAGTGCTTAATTGGTAATTAAATTAATTATGTGATTTTTTTATGTGCAGTGGGTTGTGGGTTTATAGGGAATAGGGTGGGATATAATTAAATGTAATTAATTAATGATATTGTTTTTATTTATTGGTATTTATTAATAATTAATTGTTAGTTTATTATTAATTGGTAATTAAGTGGCATTAATTAGTTAAATATATTAAATATAAATAATGTATTCATAATTTTATGTGTTGTTATTGTTAATTAATTTATTGTTAATTATAATTAATGGGTGAATAATTATCATTTGATAGTTAATATGTATTAATTAGTTAATGTATAACTATATTAATTATAAATAATTTATTAATTGTTATTACTTGATTAATTGTATTTTTGTATGTGTATTGTGTTGTGTGTTAAAGGGGGAATAGCGTGAGATGTAATTTAATGCTATTTATTAAATATAAATTTTAATTTATTGGTATTTATTAATAAATATTTTGTAAATTAATTATTAATATGTTATTTCTTTATGAAAAATTATTTAATTGATAATTATGTTAATTAAACCCCTACGTTATCCAGCGCTTTCCCTACTGTTTCACTCACTGGAGTGGGAATAGTAATTTTTACCCCTACGCTATCCAGCGCTTTCCCTACTGTTGCACTCTCTGGAGTGGGAATAGTAATTTTTACCCCTACGCTATCCAATGCTTTCCCTACTGTTGCACTCCCTGGAGTGGGAATAGTAATTTTTAACCCTACACTATCCAGCGTTTTCCCTACTGTTGCACTCTCTGGAGTTGGAATAGTAATTTTTACCCCTACGCTATCCAGCGCTTTCCCTATCGTTTCACTTACTGGAGTGGGAATAGTAATTTTTACCCCTACGCTATCCAGCGCTTTCCCTACTGTTGCACTTTCTAGAGTAGGAATAGTAATTTTTACTCCTACGCTATCCAATGCTTTCCCTCCTGTTGCACTCTGTGGAGTGGGAATAGTAATTTTTACTCCTACGCTATCCAATGTTTTCCCTACTGTTGCACTCTCTGGAGTGGGAATAGTAATTTTTACCCCTACGCTATCCAATGCTTTCCCTACTGTTGCATTCTCTGGAGTGGGAATAGTAATTTTTACCCCTACACTATCCGGCGTTATCCCTACTGTTGCACTCTCTAGAGTGGGAATAGTAATTTTTACCCCTGCGCTATCCAGCGCTTTCCCTACCGTTTCACTTACTGGAGTGGGAACAGTAATTTTTACCCCTACGCTATCCAGCGCTTTCCCTACTGTTGCACTCTCTGGAGTTGGAATAGTAATTTTTACCCCTACGCTATCCAACACTTTCCCTACTGTTGCACTCTCTGGAGTAGGAATAGTATTTTTTACCCCTACGCTAACCAACACTTTCCCTACTGTTGCACTCTCTGGAGTAGGAATAGTAATTTTTACTCCTACGCTGTCCAACGCTTTCCCTAATGTTGCAATATGTGGAGTAAGTATATATATTAATTTATATGTACATGTTTAATACATTTTAACATTATGGGGCCGATTCCGATCCTGTATTTTTTTTTCCCGTACGACTCGTATCCGTATTTTTTTCCGTACGAATTGTACAAGTGACGTCCGACCCGTGAAGTACGATCCGTACAGGAAAAAGTACATACGGATTGGCCCGATTTATACGAATCGTGGTGGGAAAAGTTGTACGAGACGGACCGGGACACTTCTCCGTACAAATCGTAAAAATGAAGTCCGACCGTACTAGTACGATCCGGACCGGCTTTCCAATTTACGATTCGTACGGAAAACGTCCCGTAAACGGGGAATGACTTTGCCCGCTACGAAGTGAAGTTTATACGCACCGTACCCCCAGAGCGAAGGTATGGTGCGTACCCCCAGTGTGAATGAACGGTGCGTACCCCCAGCGCGTAGGTACGCACCGTACCCCCAGCGCGTAGGTACGCACCGTACCCCCAGCACGTAGGTACGCACCGTACCCCCAGCGCGAATGTACAGTGCGTACCCCCAGTGCGAATGTACGGTGCGTATCCCCAGTGCGTAGGTATGCACCGTACCCCCAGCGCGAATGTACGGTGCGTACCCCCAATGCGAATGTACGGTGCGTACCCCCAGTGCGAATGTACGGTGTGTACCCCCAACATCGCGTATATACGGCGGATGTTGCAGGTACGCACCGTACATAGGCGATGTTGGGGGTACGCACCGTATATACGCGATGTTGGGGGTACGCACCGTACATAAGCAATGGAGTGTATGCAACGTACATAGCAATGTCCGTGTATGTACCAAACATCCACAACAGGTGTGTGGCTGTACGACTCGTACCCCTGTACGTACTGAACCACGGACACTGTAAAACAGCACAAGGAGGGCCTATTCGACTCACACAACACCCCAAAACACATCTACAATGCACAAAAAATGGAAAGGACTGACCTGGACACATCCAAACAGGCAAACAGAGGGCCAAACTCACAACCACCCCATATAACACACCCATCAAAAATTCAAACTGAGCCCCACCCACAAATGGACCAATAAAAAGGGCCCACACACACAAACCATGAGCCTTTGCAACAGACACACTGCAGCTACAGAGCACACACAAACAACTGCACCCATCCACCTTAACATATACACCTTCACACACCCTCCTTCACACATACCCCCTCTCCACATTCAGACCCACACCGTCACATTCAGACCCACACACCCACAACCATCCACACCCTCACCCCACACCATACCCACAGAAAAGAATCCAAAGTTCACAAGGGAGGAGCTGGAGATCCTTGTCAATGAAGTCATCAGAGTCGAGTCACAGCTGTTTGGAACATTGGTCAGACAGACCAGCATAGCTGAAAAATCATGCCTGTGGCAGAGGATCGTCGATAGGGTGAATGCTGTTGCACCCATCAGAAGGACCAGGACCAAATGCCAAGCCAGGTGGTACGATCTGCGGAGGGCGGTCAAGAGAAAAATGAATGAAGACCATGGCCAGAGCAACATCACTGGAGGTGGTGCGCCCCGCAGACCAGTACATTACCATCCCTGGGAGGAGAAGGTGATGGCCCTGCTTCCGCCAGTGGGAGTACATGGACTTCAAGGACTTCTAGAGCCTGGTGAGTACACAAACAACTTACATAACATGGGGTAATAGCATCCACACCCCAACTACACCAAATGCACGCAACTACCCCCAAGCCCTCACCGGCCAGAACCACACTCAAAAACAACGCGAATGCCAATAACATGTGTATGCCCCATTGAGAAAGCAAGGCCATGCTATGTCCCATGCTACACGAAGCACCAACCCAAGAATGGATGTCCGGTATGCTGGGAGGGTGAGTGCCACAAAACGCATGTTTGAATTCTAAATCAGACACAATTGCCCTCATCCCATATGGCCCAGCTACATACCCATGCACCATGCGCAATGCACAGGGATTGGGAAAGTACTGACAAGATAGCTCACACTCGGCCCTGGTGTAGGCAGCACAAGTCCCTCCTGTGACCAGTGCAAACACAAACACAACAAGGTCAGATAGCTAGGACAGGAACTCACACTCACTGTCATGGCAGCATGCTCCATGGGGGGACAGCTACATCACCTGGGAGCCCCAGTGCCAAATCACACTACACCCACCAGCAGGCCCTGTCACACACACCCCTTACACAAGCAGACACCACCAGGACAGGCAATGGATTTACCCACTGTCACAATGGACATGTAACACAACAAGACCAATACATAGCCGAAGAAGCACCCAAGCCACAAATCTACATGTCAAAGACTCAGGAGAACATATCAATCTGTCCCCCGCAACATACCCATTCACAAGTGAACATTGAGGAGAATGCTAGGCACATACAACTACCTGGAGGAACAGTGCCAACTTGAATGTGTATGAAACATGCATGTTGCATGAAACAGCATTAGCATTGTCTGTCTCTCACACACAGGGCAACGTGAAGAACAGCCCCCCAACAATGGGGGTGAAGAATCACAGTCACAGGCTCGGGAGGAACCTGATCCCACCGGCAGCGACGCCTCTCAACACTCCGCGGATGAGCCCGACTGACCTGGACCCTCTGGTGTCCAAGCCCCTGCAGAACCTGGTTCAGGAACATCTGTGCCAACCACCACCCCCATTCCTGCCACATCCCAGGAGACACAGAGGAGCCCTGCCCGCAGTGAACAACAGAGCCAGTCTGACCAGGAGGGACAAGGTGCGGCGGGCGCCCAGGAGGAGGCAGACAACACCGCCACTGCCATCCCTCACAGGTCCCGTCGACCCGATGTGCCCACAATGGCAGGCCAGGCTCGTGTGGGCAGGGGTGGTGGGAGTGGAGGCAGGCGGAGGCGAGACCCTGACCAGCCAGCTGAAGGGACCGGTATGTCACACATCCACAACATCATGGAGGCATACCGGCGTGACACCAGGGAGATCAGCCAGGTAGTGGTGACCCTCACAGAGATTAAAAAACAGCAGGCGAGCAACACGCCAGTCAACAACAACACCAAAGACGGATGGAGGCAAGACTGGCTGAGCTCCTGGCGGTGCAAAGGGACATAAGTCATTCACTCCGTCGGATCGTCGACAACATGGGCAACCCTCCCTGTGCCACCAGGCGCAGACCAGCACCAGCCACAGGGAGGGAGGAGGAGGAGGATTCGTCCGATGGAGCGTCCCAAGCATCGTCAAGGCCTGCATCTGAGGGTCCCGCGAGGAAGGTTGGTCGTCCACGGAAAAGACCATGAGAGGCAGCGGCCCATCCACATCTCCCAGGTCACCTGGCCTGGCACCTGGCCTTCATGTGCGACAGCATCACCTCATTGACTGACATCATCTGCCACATGGACTTGCTGGTCACAGTCTGACCAATGATGACAAACACTGTGGACTGGACTCTGATGACTTCAAATGCCAAGGATCCCATCTCCCCCTGTGAACTTTGGATTCTATGGTCCCTGCATTGCCCCTTTTTCTGTGCACAAATCACGCCCCAGAGCTAGAAATAAAAAAATTAAGAATTGAAATTTCATGTTGCAGTCATTTAGCATGAGTCCACAACATACGTGTGGGGATATGTCAAAGTATGCCTGAGTGTGGAACTAACTCCAGCCATCCATACACTTGGATCTGAGTCTGGTCGAGGACACACATGGGTCACAATGTATCACAAAATACAGACATGGAGCCCAATACTCACCCATGATGGCCTCAAGCTGCTGAGGGTGGGTTGCTATATTGCTCAGACAGACCAATTTGGAAGAGTTACATGAAGGTGTAGAGGTCATGGGTCATGTTGATGTGCCCGGGGAGGGAGTACCAGGTCTGTTTTGCGAGATGGGAGAACTATCTCCTGCATGCAGATTTTATGTGGATGTGATGAATGTTGGCCAGGGCAAGGTGGGCTGCATGGAGTTGGGCCAACGGGGTGTTGGATGACACACATCCAAGGTTGGTTTGGGTCTGGGGTTGTGGACTGCCTCCTGAGTGTGGTTGAGGAGTCTGAAGGTGATCCTGCAGCACACAGTGAGCCATTGTACCTCTCTCAGGTGGACGGTGATGTGGCTGGGGCGGGGGATGTTGCAGATGAGGTGTGCGGATGCACCCTGGATGTGGATAAGTTCTCCTGCAATTTTGCTGTTGTCCTCCATAGAGGCCGGTGCTGTAGTTGAGCCGGCTGGTGTCCTGGACCAGGGGGACGGTTTGTCTTGCCTTGGAGTGGATCTATCTGTGGGTCATTTGCAGTATGTGGAGGGTGTTGCAGCATGAGGTACATATGGTGGTGAGTTGCATGTTAATTGTGAGCGATGGGTCCATGATGAACACCAGCTTGCATGCATGGCCACTGGGTGCTGGTGCAGTGCACAGACCAGTGGGACACAAGGAGTTGACCCAGCCGTAAGGGGACAATCCTCAGATGATGACCTCTGTCCTGTCCAAGTCCAGCCTCAGGTGGCTGATGTTCAGCCATTCATCAACGGATCTCATGCCTCCTTGAAGTTTGGATGAGGCAATGGCTGGCTCTTTGGTGAGTGTGAGGAGCAGCTGGGTGTCAATGGCATACGAGATGATGATGAGGTTGTGTGCGCATGTGATGGTGGAGAGGGGGGTCATGGAGACATTGAAGATCGTCACGCTGAGAGAAGAGCCCTGGGACATGGGCCAGATGACCCCAGTGTACTACATGTTGCAGGGTGGAGGCAGACTCCCTGGGCCTTGCTGGTGAGCTACTTTCTGATTTAATCCTGGGCCCTCCTCTGGATACAAGTGTTGGAGATGTGTGAGCTGACAGTGTGGTAGCACATGGTGTAGAATGGCGTTGAGAGGTCAAGGGCGGTGGTCTCACCATTGTTGAGCAGGGCAAAGTAGTCGTTGGTGGTGGCAATGATGACGGTTGCAGTGGTGTGATTACTGTGGAAGACGGTCTGGTGCCGGTTGGCTGGAGCTGGTTGCATGGAGGAAATTGGTCAGTTGCTTGTTGAGTGTCTTCCTGATGACATTTGCTGGGTAGGGAAGCAGGGTGATGTACCAGGAGATCCTGCGGTTCTGCATTTAGTTGTTTAAGAAGGGCCTGGGGCTCTGCATGCCTCCTGCACCCATGGAATGTGGCGAACTCAAAGGAGACATTCATGACATGCTGGATGTGGTATTCAAGGATGGGGAATGATGTGGTTGAGATGTTGTGTGGGAAGGGGCCTGATGGAGAGCCAAAGTGGATGGTGCACATGAGCCCGGTTGTGTACTTGCTGCTGACGGGAGTCCAGGACCTGAGGGGGGTTTGTCCAGCGGATAATAGTGCTGTGTGCCTCTGTGTGCCAAGGCTGTTGTGTATGGCCATGAGCTTGCAGTGGTACAAAGTTGCAAGGGATGGGGTCTGCCTTGCAAGGGTAGGGTGTCTTGGATGGAGATCTGCTGTCAGTTCACTCACAATGCTGATGAGCTCCTTGATGTCGTGTGTTTGGGTGTCTCGGCACTATCTGAAGTATCTCCACTTGTCCTTGCTGATGATATGGTGATGGCTGTGTGTGGTGTTTTACAGGGCTGTAAGGAAAATGATGGCTCTTTGTGTTGCAAGGTTTGCACAAGAGTCCGGCTAGGTCTGTAGGAGTCCAGTAGGTCTGCCTTGTCCCAGGTGCCTTAACTGTTGTGCTTCACAGGAAAGTCCGTCAATGTGGCAAGATTGTTGGATCAGTTACTGATCCAGTGCGTGAGTTTGCAGGGCGTGGCGGTGGTGTTGTTTTGAGTGTCCCACACAGCTTGTCTGTGGCGACTTACATCAAGCATCTTTGGGGGATCGGTAGCGGGGTGTGTGGCACTGTGTTGCTTGTTGGAGACGTGGATTCAAATGTTGATGGACCAATGATGGATGGTGGTGTGGTTCCCCTCCAGCAAGAAGTTACTGGCCCCCAGCCACATTTAGCCCGTGGAGGTGAGGGCTTGCGTGCAAATGTACGTGTTGATGGCTTAGCGGAATTGTGGATGTAGGCCTGCAGATCTGTAGATGAGTGTTACTCCGAGGGTTGCCAGGGAGTTGCTGCAAACCCGGACTTGTGACTCTGAGGGTGTACTTGTGAATAATTAGCAATTCAGCCCCCGGGATTGGTGTTGGTGTCCCTGCGGGTGATCTTGGATCCATCTGAGATGGCAATGAAGACGTAATGTGCTGAGGATGCTTTTGTCCAGGTTACTGTCATGAAGGTGATGAGTGGGGCTGTAGTGTTGAGGAGGTAACAGAGTCCAATGGCGTGCTGGTGGATGGAGCGGGTGTGGAGCAGGAGGCACATTACCTGGTTGTTCTGACAGGGTCTGGTAGGCTGGGCAGCGCTGTGTAGGCAGTTGGAGTAGCACACTCAGCATGTGAAGGTGTCATGTGTGTGCTTAGGGGTTACCTGATGGCAGGCGGATGATTGTCACAAGGACATTGCTTGGAGAGTGGATGCAGCATGAGCCTGTTGGGTGACGTGGGTCATGCAAGGACCAGATGGTTGTGCACTGTGCATGTTGCAGGTGCAGACGGTCCAGCCTTTGGCACGGCGCTGGGGCTACAGTGGCACAGAAAAGCTGCTGGCTGCATTTCAAATGGGTGGAGGGGGAAGGGCTGAGCATTTTTGAGGCGTGGGGGTTGCAGAATCAGGGCACTCGGAGTGGAGGGGCCGCAGGTGAGGCAGCAGCAGGCGGAAGGGGTTAGAAATCATGCAAAAATCAACACACAAAGACAAGGAGGTCTGCAAGGCACAGTGCAACAGGTGTATGTCAAGGAAGGAGTGTCAGGTCACTCATGGGTCACTACGAGAAAATGTATGATCAATCACCATAAATTACAGCCACTGTATCAGGCAACAAAATGCGGAGATGCGCAAAGGAGACACACCATCTGCAGGCGTTGACGTCCCGTTGTGGGGAGCAACCTGCACAAATACATACACAACCAGGTACTTCATGCACAATAGAGATCATTAGCCATAAAGCACTGCATGCATGTTGCTAAAGTACACATACACTCATATGCTCAATCTTTGTCAATTATGCCATAGATGACGCATGCAAACTGGTAAGAGATCTGCAGTGACAGAAATGAGGCACTCTGGATTGTGCTGAACACCTTTATTCCACATACACACACAAAGGGAAACATTGTCAGAAATTGCCTGAGCCCTATTCTGCCATACCTGCTGGTGACCTCGACCTCTGCCCTGTGCCCCTGTACCGCCGCTGAAGCTCCTGGGCTCGCCGTGCTGCGCCTCTCCCCTGCTGCCGCTGTTCAACTTCGCGGCCGAGTGCAGGGGAGACTACATTGCCCAGGATTCCTAGCGCACATCTTCGTCATCCTCGTGCCCGGAGGCGCACAAAAGGACGCGGCTCCCTCCGCGTCGCGGGACGCGCGCGGGCGGGCGGCGCCGGGCTAAGCCTGGGACAAGGGCGGGACCGTCTGGGCCACATCTCTTGGTTCACGATACTGGGTTAGTACGGAACCTTCCTAATTGACACTTATTGGACTATATATATTGCTGTTATGCGTATAAGTTACCTACCTATTGTGCTTAGCACGTTTTATTGCTACCCATCTAAGGTATAGAGATTATTTATATCCTTGGGTGAGATTATCTAGTTTACTTTTAGATAGTGTTAGATCTACTGTTAGATTGTACTTTACTCGTTGTGTTTCCTAACTGAGAAAATGATGAAGCGGGGAAAGAAAGTCAAAACTAAGACCCCAGTCACACGGTCACACACCAAGTCATTGACCACAAACTCCCAACCCTTACCCACTCTGACTGCCATAGATAAAATGTTGCAGCAGACCATCGGTGTTGTGGCAAACGCTATTGAGAACACAGAGAGACGGCTCTCTATTACACCATCACTATGTATCCCAATACAGGAAAGAGACACTTCAGTCACTATGACTGAAGCGTTGGAGGCCAGCTCTTATATGACATCATCTTATATAGACCTGCCCTGTAGTCAGTTGCCTGCAGAAAATTTGAAACACCCCCATTGCAGATCTATTACTCTGACCCCCCCTCTTGCCGTAGTGAAAAGGTTGGATGTATGTAAGCCTTGTCCTAGAAATAAGAAAAAAATTATCCTAAATAAATCGAGTAAAAATATCCACACAAATCACGATCTGGTGACTCCATCCAGCAATCTATCCAAATCTACGCCAGGAATACCATGTTGGGTTGCTAATATGGTTTCGGACCTACAAACGTCCTTAGAACGGATAATTAATACCCAACTTAAGCCCCTAGTATCAAAACTTGATAAACTCATTTCTGTGATGAATACCAGAGGTGGAGGGAAAACTGAGGTAGCTAACTCCCAAAGAACTCTTGCGTCCCTTGCTATGGAAGCCCAACCACGTAATGCTTCCTGCAATTTAATAGCTGGAAATAATAGCCCCCCAGCACAGACTACCAATGCAGGAGCAACCCTAGGTGCCCAAAGACCCATACCCACCCCACTCCAAGCCTCGCCTAGAACTGGTTCCCAGGAAAAGAGTAGCCAATCTACAAAAAATCTGACAAGTACAACCAATACATTTTTCATTAAAGCAAAGGAAGGTGAATTGAGGGATAACATTAATACATCTATGAAAAGTAATATGATACTAAGAACCATTACCCAGCCGTTGCCAACAATAAATTTACCCTCTGAAGCCCAACCATTTGTTGTCGCACTTGTGGGTGTACCACCCTTAAGTGAGGGGAAAAGAGAAAGGGAGGATGAGCTAAAAGATAAGTGCATCCAGTGGCTCACGGTAAATAGACCCCTACCAGGAAATATTTCAGGCGAAATCCTGTTGGCTAGAAGAGTGGGTTGGATTGGGAGGAATCCAAAGACCGTGGCAGGGGATGTAATAATTTTAAATTTCTGGGATTCCACTGCCGTACAACATATATGTAGTACTGATACCTATAGACAAAATACCCAAATATCTACATTACATCTCTCATATTTCTACCATACCCCTAGCTTGGAACTACACCGTCCTAGAGCTAGGTTCGACAACAGGGGCCATTACCTCTCATCTTGTAACCCGGAAAATAGAGGAACATATAGGGAAGGTTGGCCTACCCGTGCTCCCCTCTTCCCGCTTCAACCAAATTGGAATAGATTCAGTGTTTTGGAAGAGGTAGATTGACTTAGTCTAGGCGTAAAACCAAACCAACAAGCCATTAATGAAGCCCCTAGCCGGACAAGGTCCTTAGAGGAGAAAATCCCATTAATAGATCTTACAGGCAATCTACAAATTGATGAGATGTCTGGGGGAAGGGCAAATAACATAAGTAGTTTGGCCGCTGAGGGCCCTGATGATTTGATACAAGGTTGTATAAAATTGGTTTCATGGAATATAGCCGGCCTAAAAAAAAAAAAAAAAAAACAACTGTGTACCCCAGAGTGGCCTGCATTTATGGCAAAATTTGATATTTGCCTATTGCAAGAGACCTGGGCATTGGAAGATAGCATCAGTTCGACTTTTGCTACCTACGACATTTTGGCAACATCCACAGGCAAAGGCCGCCCTTCTGGCGGGTTATCAATTTGGATAGCTACACATTTTGGAATCCAGGCCACGCAAATACCAACAAAATCCCTGGATCTCCAATGTGTCCTATTAAAACCTCCAAATAATCCCCCAGTAGCATTAATAAATGTTTATTCGAGACCAATTAGAAACGGCAAAAAATCAGCCACAATCAACGATTTGGCCTCATTTATTTTAGGGCTAGACCCCTCCATTGCTATAGTTCTTGGTGGGGACTTTAACTGTCAATTTGAACCGCTGGGTGGTGTTGAGCTGGGCGACCAGGACGAAGTAGATGTGCTATGGCACATCCCAGATCCTGATATTGCCCCAGTCAGAGCCTGGACACCTTTGGTGTTACAGGTAAAATCCCTCTCCCTTGCAATGTCCTTGCGGGCATGCAATGGGAGAATGGATTCTGACCGCCCAGCAATAGGAACATTTAATCGGACTAATAAGACCTCCATCATTGATTATGTAATGGTAGAAGCCAAAAATTGGGATAAGCTGAAGGACTTTAGAATAGAAAAAAGGCAGGACAGTGATCATAATGCACTGGTCTTAACTTTGAAGCCAGGGTCTTTCGGACTAAAAAACTCTGAGACCAAATTAACTATTCAATTCCCCCCCTCGTACTAACCAACAATCGAAGGAGGGTGAAATGGCCCCATTTGGCAAAGTCACCTTCACAGCTTGCAAAAATCTATCAAGCAGTGATACCCTTTATATCCCAGATGGCTGCCGAAATCGGGCATACACAGGTATTAGAAATACATAAACAACTAGTTACGGTGCTGGGAGATGTTTTCTATCCTGCAGCCAGAACAAAGAGGTGCGTACCTAAAACCTATCCTTGGTATAATAGTGCGTGTAGGAAATTAAAAAAGGAGCTCCTTGCAGAAATTAAACTAAAAAATAAACTGAATATCAGAGCTGCTAGGCAAGCATATAAGGAGGAATTGTCCAGGAGTAGGATGGAATGGGAAGAAGAGAGGTGGGAAAAATTGAGGGATGCCCTAGTATCAAAGGACGCTAAACTTTTTTGGGCACTAGTGAATTGCACCACGAGAGATAGCGGGGAATCCTTCTTGCCAAACATTGCTTCTTCAGTGTGGGAAACACATTTCGCCGCACTGTATACTTCTCCCTCGGTTGCAACTTCGGAGCATCCGAATACGGATATGGCAATGAAAATAGATGACCATCTCTGCACTCCACTGGACTTAGACCCCACGCACGAGTGTCGACTGCAGTGGACCACAGACTGTGGGGACCAGTTAGGCCATTTAGACACCAGGGTGCGGTTGGCTTTTGAAAGTGTTGAGAGCATCTCAATCAAGGAAGTAGAATCCGCAATCGCTACACAGCCCCCAAATAAAGCGCCAGGCCTCGATAAAGTGCCAGGCTATCTCTTCCGCTCCCAACCCAAAATTTGGGCACCCTACTTAGCCGTACTATTTAATGCAGTTTTGCTAGGAGCCAATCTGCCAGATACCTGGGCCGGGGCCGAAATTGTTCCTATTTTTAAAAAAGGCTGCCCCTTAGCTCCCTCAAACTATAGGCCGATAAGCCTCCTGGATACTACACAGAAACTTATGGGCCGGATTATATTGGACAGAATATTAGGGTGGGCGGAGGAGAATAAAATAATAACTACTTTTCAGGCTGGGTTTAGAGCTGGGATTTCGACTCTGGACCAGCTTTTTAGATTGCAGGTCCTGTTCTGGAAGACTGTTAGTTTGGAGGGCGGTAGTCTTTACTTGGTCTTTGTAGACTTATGGGCCGCTTTTGATCTTGTGCCCAGAGAGAACCTATGGAGGGTTTTGGAAGATCTAAACCTCCCGCCCTACTTACTAGATGTCCTGAAGTGTTTCCATAAAGGGAACTACGCCCAGATACGTTGCGGGAAGAATGGAGAACTATCGGACCGCTTTCCTGTTACTAGAGGAGTACGCCAGGGCTGCGCCCTGGCTCCCACACTTTTCAGCCTCTATATAAACGGTTTGGTGGGTAAGCTAGATACTGTCAAGAATAGCGATGCCCCTCGGTTGTCATCTGGCCGGGTGCCTGCTTTGATGTTCGCAGATGAGACTTTATTGCTGTCCCGAACCTCTACAGGCATCCAGAGGGTATTGGACGGCTTTGTAACATTCTGCGCCTCGCGGGGACTTGAGATCAATTTAGAGAAGACGAAGTTCATGATCTTCGGCCCCCCGAAGCGCACCCGCCCCTGCCCAGTTTTAAATGGCATCCCACTTGAAAGGGTCAGAACTTTTGTATATCTGGGTGTTACCCTGACTGAATATTTCAGTTGGGGTCCCCAGGTAGTCAAATCGGCCCTGAGGCTCACACAGCTAGCGGGTGGTATTAATAAGTTCCAAAGGAAAACGCAATTTAAACCAGTCTCTCCAGGTCTTGAAATGTATAGTGCCCAAGCCAGACCCGCCGCAATGTACGGCGCAGAGCTCTGGGGTCATACTCGCGTATTGACCCCATCTAAGGTCGAACATACATTTATTAGAAACCTGTTAGGGCTCCCTCAAAGCACCCCGCTTACACCCTTGAGATTAGACCTAGATCTAGAGCCTATCTCTGAACTCTTACCGAGCCGACCTCTCCTGTATTGGAGAAGGTTGTGGTCAGCGCCCGAGCTCGTTGACTATAGAGCTGAGTTCTCAGCAATTTGGGATCAGCTGAAGAGTAGAAATATACCCTGGCTATCCCATATTAAAGCTGCAGTATATCAGATAGGCCTGCCCCAATTATGGGAGACCCCCGAGGAAAGTTGTATAGCGGTACAGAGAACGGAGCTATTGGTTCTATTTAGACAGTACAATCTAGCTCTGCTATACCGCTTACCATCCATGGGTAGGTTGACCATAGAATTCCTACAAATAAAGTTGGCACCCAGCAGGGAGGAGTTTCTAGATTTGATTCAGCCCCCCATGGCTAAAAAACTATATATCCAATTAAGGTATGGTTGCCTACCAATCGGGGAACTGACTTGTAAATGGATGGGAAGAGGTGAGGGGATTTGCCCTGTTTGTAATGAAACTAAAGAAGACCTAGCCCAAGTTTTATTCTTTTGTTCCGCCTACAATGGAATACGTAGATCTTGGCTTGTCCCACTGTGCAGAAATCTGGGCCTAAAACAATGTGCCCAAGCCTGTAGGATCTTACGTTATGATACTTCACCCCCTATTGTGTTCTCTGTTTCTCGCTTTTTATATGGCATGTGGCGAAGGAGGTCTGCTCTGATAAATTAACTAACTAACCAATTGTTTTTATATTGATGAATTAAATTGCCTATTATTTCTTCTTTGATAAACTTCTGTTTAATAACTTTTTATCTCATGTACTAAATTATTTATGTATTTTATCTTGTATGTACATATTTTATTTGTGCTTTTATGGTCATCGACCGAAATAAAGCTATCAAAGAAAGAAAGATATGCATCCATATTAACAGACTCACAGGTCAGTTGACAGAACATGTGGGACATACGCTGGACCCCCCCTTCACAACACGGATGATGTCAATCCCAATGAACTGGCACACAAGGTAAGGGGATGAGCAAAACACATCCTGCTGCACATGGAGAGGCTGCAATTCCCCATAGAGCATGTTGTTTGGATGTCCCCCACTATGTCCACCCGTAGCATCTGCAATGTTTCAGAGGCAAGGTTCTCACACATTGATGCCTTCATCAGACGCCATACTCCACTACAGATGACTGTCAAGAAGGGTGACTATCATGTCATGGGAGTGATGCTACATGTTATATGCTCCATGGTGAGAAGACATGTATGCATGGTACCACAACATGCACAGAAGCAGTCACCACACATTCCCAACCTGTACCACCACCAAAAAGCCTTGCTGCAATACTTACCCAAACTGACATTTCCACATGTCCGTGCATGGAACGCTGATTGAGCACACGTTGCAATCCTCACGAGGAATAGCAGGACAACGATGACACGAGCAGACAACAGGCGCAAAATACCTGGAAATGACAGACACACGAGAAGTCACCTACAACAATTCTCACCGCACACATGGAAATTTATAAAACATGAACAATGTTGGACACATGTAAATTGCAAATCAAGTCTCTCCACAAAACTGTGTTGCATGACATCATCACTCGAGTGACACATCAGAACACACATCCAAGTCACTTTGCATTCAGTCAGCTGGACACACACATTGCAACACATGCCACTCAATGCTACAAGCTTGCACACTCATAGCCAGTGACTCACCATTATGAGAAGAAGTTGCTTATGAGCTGACTCCGGATATCATCCCCCTCCTCCTCCTCATCACTAGCCTCGTGACCAAGCCCTTGATCCTCCACGGGTGGATGCTCCTGCTCATCCGGATCAAGGATGAGTGGCACTGCCTTCTTAACAGCCATGTTGTGCAGCATGCAGCACACGATGAAGATTTGGCAGACCTTCTCCGGGGCATAAGGGAGGGACCAGCCTGTCTTGTCCAGGCACCAGAATCGGCTCTTCAGGAGTCCAAACGTCCTCTCAATCACTCGCCTGGTCTGCCCGTCTGCATTGTTGTACCTGTGATCTGCAGCTGTTCTTGGGTTGCGGAGAGGTGTCATCAGCCATGGCATGTTGGGATAGCCAGAGTCCCCTACATGGAAACATCATGTAAATAGGTGGGTCAGGAGAGGCCGTAAGAGACAAAGATACCGCAACACATAGGACAAAAAGACTATACCCACCAACAAGACATGCTCGTTCAGTGTGCAGCCGCAGCATCATTTGTGGCACCTCGCTACGCCTCATGATGTAGGCATCGTGTGCTGATCCTGGAAAACGTGCACAGACATGTGAAATCAGCATGTTAGCAAGACACACCACAAGGGCATTTATCGAGTGGTAATGTTTGCGGTTGCGATAGGCTTGTTCCTGTGCCTGTGGTGGTAGAAAGCCACATGTGTACCATCAATGGACCCAATGACATGGGGCATCCCACCCAGGGCATAGAAATCACCCTTGACATCTGTCAACCCCTCTGGAGTAGGACATTTGATGAATTCATCAAGGAGCTCCAATATGGCTGCTAAAACATCATGCAGGACACGGTTGAACATAGTCTGTGACATCCCACCCACATCAGCTATGGTCAATTGAAACGTACCTGTGGCAAAAAAATGTAAGGCTGCCATCACCTTCATCTTGGGGTTCAGCGCAGTAGGATACCTGTGTTGCGGTTGGAGGTGTGGTGCCAGCTTGTTTGTCAAGTGCTCAATCAACTGTTGAGTGAATCTGTAACGGCGGATGCAGGCACGTTCCCTCATGGCAGCCAAGTCTGGCATTAGTCTTGGGACAGGTGGTGCCCTGCAAAACATAGTTTTGAAGAATGAAGATTGAGAGTTGGCCAACATAAATGTCAATAAACATAGCACATGCTACACTGCTAATACACATCAGGTAACTATGGAGTCGGGTGTGTGCAATACATCCAGGACACAGATGCCAGCTTGCTGGCACTCCTACAAAAAGCCTGATACACCTGTTGATTGTCAAGTCTACATGACATGCCCTGAAATGATTTGGGGGCCAGTCTGAGTGAAGAGCCACAGATATGACCGGAGTGACACACAACCACATAGCTGCATTGGAAGGATGTCATCTCATCCAGACAGCTGACTGCAAGGCACACGCACAGGTCAAATGGAATGTCAAATGTACATATCAAACACAGTGCGATGAAGGTGTACACGTGACAACACAAAGACACAGCCATTGAGACAACAAACACATGTATGACTGAAAATATATGATGTCCGATGCACACAGACCCTACAGCCTTGGGAATCCACATGTGGCATGGTGTGCGTAGATGTGTTACATGCCCATCTCCACACAGACCCCTGTTGGATGCACCAACAGCAGATGCCGTTGACGGGACACTGACATCAAGCTCATGGGAACACATGACACACACCTGACATAGTCCCAAAGGGGCACGCTGATCGTGACAGGTCAGTTGATAAAGTGTCCCTGTACCTGGCATCAGGAGACAGGTGCGGGTGTTGATGACTGTGCCACCCACTGCTGCTGTGCATGACACAGTTGGACTGCAGACACACATGTGGCAAGTGTCAAGGTGATGTGTGCCACATCGTGCCCCATCACACATGACATGTGTCCACAGGTCAGAACACATCAATTGTGCAACTAGATGAGATGACCTGTGCAGGATGCAGGGTAGGAATGCAGTGGAACGGATTTCTCCTGATGTGTATTTTGAGGGGGGATTCTTCGTCTGCTGGTCATATGTGTAATGTTGGTCTTCAGGACCCTGGGTGTGAAAAATTAATAAAATCTTTTACCATAAAAAAAAAAATAGATGAGATGACCTGTGCAATATCACTGGCTAACACTCCTAGGGCCTGCACATGAAAGTATGCAATGACAAGTACTTGATGGACATCCATGTGCGACTCGTAGCCCTCCATTCCTGGCATGTGTATGCCTGTATTACCATTGTAAGCGTGTGAAATGCGTACCCGTACGTGTACGACTAGTGCATACCCGTAAGGGGATCGCAACAGTAGTACACGTACGTGTACTACCAGTGCGTACACATACGTGTACTAAGGTAGTACACGTAACCTTAGTACACGTACGTGTACGCACTGGTAGTACACGTACGTGTACGCACTGGTAATACACATACGTGTACTACCTTAGTACACGTACGTGTACAACTAGTGAGTACACGTACGTGTACTACCAGTGCGTACACGTACGTGTACTAAGGTAGTACACTTACGTGTACTACCTTAGTACATGTACGTGTACAACCAGTGCGTACATGTACGTGTACTTCCTTAGTACACGTACGTGTACTACCAGTGCGTACACGTACGTGTACTAAGGTAGTACACGTACGTGTACTACCTTAGTACACGTACGTGTACGCACTGGTAGTACACGTACGTGTACGCACTGGTGGTACACGTACGTGTACGCACTAGTTGTACACGTACGTGTACTACCAGTGTGTACACGTACGTGTACTAAGGTAGTAAATGTACGTGTACGCACTGGTAGTACACGTACGTGTACGCACTAGTTGTACACGTACGTGCCCATAAGGGGATCGCACTAGTAGTACACGTACGTGCCCATAAGGGGATCGCACTAGTAGTACACGTACGTGCCCATAAGGGGATCGCACTAGTAGTACACGTATGTGTACTACTAGTGCGTACACGTACGTGTCAAACGCACTGTGCAACTGGTGCCGTAGGGGTACGTGTCAAACGCACCGTACCTGTGTGTGGATTTCAAAATTACATAGGGGACACATAAGGGACAAGTATTAGGCCCTAAATGCATGCTGGTTGTCATGGAGACAGAGTTTTCAGTTCAAATTTGTCCATCAGGTGTCCTGGAAAAGTCAGTCGGCCACAAAATACAATGTTGCAAAGTGGTTGTTGACTTGACATGATGCTCAACATTTGAACGATGCAAATGCTGTCACTGGTGTATGTTTAAAGGGATTGGAGTAAACGTAAGATGCGAATGATTCTGACCAATCACTATGTACTCCTCAAAATGAATGCCCCTCAGCAAGACAGATATAAGGCAGCCAGAACCCATGAGAGGGCACTTGCCTGCACAACTTTCCTGTCGACAACACTGCTGCTGTCTCTGCTTCCCTGGACCATGTCACATGCTGTGGCGAGGGCCCAGCCATTCACCCAGGAGGAGAATGAGGCCTTGCTGGACGCCCTCCTCCCACAGTACCCCAGCCTGTATGGGAGACCAGGGGTGCAGGTGAGTGCTGAGTCCACTACCTTTGCCTATGCACCTGTTGTGTGACTGTCAATATTGTGTCCAGGTGGGACTGACATGCAATGTTGTTTAGAGTGAGTTCCGGGGGGGAAGTCATGCTTATGGCTCTCATGCAGAGCATCATGTAGTTCCTGTGTGCACTCCTCACTTGCATAGTGCTTACAGTGACTTTCACTGCATAGTGCATGACACATTCAGCCTGGCAAATCCTTGGTGTGTTTTTTTTGTCCTGAGGTGATTCAGTGGCCCCCCGGTGTGACAGGTGACTGTACCTACAGATGTGTATGAGTTGAGTGGACCGGTGGTGAGAGTGTCCAAATGATGTGTACGACCTCATGGACCTAGATGTGTGTGAATGTTCCTTGTCATGTGGGTGAGTGTCTATGTGAAGTGTTGCACCACAGCTGCATGGTGGAGGCTACAGATCTACCCATCTGATGTGACAAGTGAGCCGTGCTTCGTGTCTGACTTGCAGAGCTAGCACGACACCTGTGACTCCCCACTGGCAAATGGCACATGTGCAGAGTGAGGGTTGTATCCGCTGTTGTCAATGACAGGCGAGTGATCTGTGGCTGGGTGTGTCTGTCTAGTCTGCTGAGGGTGCGTCAGTGGAGTGGGACATGTGACTGCATGGCACGTGCTGGCCATCAGCCTGCTGTTGCATGTGCTGCACAGTGTGTGGCATGTTCATTGAGTGTGTTGCACACCTCATGCCACCTGTAGACTTTCAATGCCATGTACTGGATTGGCGCTTGCACACAGGCCAATTTCATGTTGTGAATGAGGCTATTCATGTCAGCATCCTATGCCCTGTTCAGCATTTCAAAGATGTTCTAATGTGTGTCTCTGGGACATGGAGCAGGTGTATTGATGTTGTGTCACTTTGTCATCCTGACATGTAACTGCCTACGAGAAGGGGTTGATCTGGACCAACGTCGTCAGGGCCGTGAGAACTGCGGGGGAGCGTGATCGGCAGCTGCCCCAGGTCCGCAAGAGGTGGCAGGACATCCGGTGCTGGACCCGGCGGATCGCCCGGGTCCAGCTTGAGCTCTCGCCTCCTCGCCCCCACGGTGGCCGCCGATGCCTGACCCCCCACATGAAACGTGTCCTGGCGGTGGTCTTCCCTGACCTCGATAGGCAGTTACAGGAGAGACTGCAGCAAGGACGGGGTAGGTACATGGCTTTTTGTCGTGTTATGTGTCGCCAGCTTTAGGAAGTGCTATTTTGCATGAATACACTCACAGAGTTCATATGGGCAGTGCATTTTCTGTTCCCAAATGTCACCTGGGGCTCTTTTTCATCCCTTACTCTCCTTGACATGTGTCCCCTGGTGTGTGTGTAATCACATTTGCACATGGTCATCTAGGGTGCCAGTACATCTAAGTGCACATTGCTTTCTGCATCATGTGGGAGGGTGGCCTGTGACTTGTGTCGCTACCTTGCCTGTGCCATGACCTGTTCACTATGTAGGGGGTCCATAGTTGTTGTCACTGATGCTGATTCTCAACATAGGAGTGTGAGCTTTCAACTGGACACCCTTGCAGCATGCATGTGCAATGTTGTGGCCTCAGACATGATGTGCAGGAGTGTGAGATATGCATAGTGCCATGACGGTTGTACATGGTAGAGTCAGCTCAGTCCAGGACCATGGAGCAGTGTGCCCACTACAGTCCCCTGAGACACCCTGGCCTCCTAATCATGTGTGCACATTCTCTGTGTGTGCTGCATAGGTCTGCCTCTGTGGCGTTGTTCCCTGCCCTACTTTTATTTGGTTAATGTGTGCTGCATGTGTCCACTGGACAGGGATACAACATTTTGCTTGTGCATACTCACACTGGCCAGTGCCTGTGCGGCTATTCACAACAATCTGTTGATGGTTGTTTGTAACAAATATGTGTTGTCAGCCCCACGAGGTGATGTGGTGTCAATGAAGCAATTTTCCAAGCACAGTTGTTGTAACCCTGAATAAGAGGTGTCACTTCTTGATCTGAATACATCACATAGACTCAGGTATTTGGGGAGGGGGGTGCGGGAGAGGCATACATGTGCAACTCTAATTCTTCAGTGGCAGGTCTGCCTTGTGTGGGAGAATTGCCTGGACTAAAATACACTGGGCAGTGCCCCTGTGATGCTGGCCAGTGCTCAATGTATGTGCTTTGCAGCCTGTGTCATTTTTTTACCAACAAGAATCCTGCTCATACATTTTTGGCACATGTGTGGTTCAGATGCAACGCAGTTTGGACGTGTGCTGACATCTGTGTGTACATTCAGGCTTGCAATGAGGGTGTCCCCACAGTACCGCTGGCCTTTTTTACCACCCAATTGCAGTCCCATTAGCTTATGCATTGTCCTGTTAAGAAAACTAGTGTGCCTGCATGCAATATGTCGCACAAGGCAGTGCACAAAAAAGTACATTGACACTGTCATGGAATGAGCTGGCACATTTTAAATGAGGCTGCTGTTATAAATAAATGTTGTCACTGATTCTCCATATACATGTGCCCACGGTGGTCTTGGTTTTGTGAGACTCATTAGTTGTTGGTGATACAAACTAACGTGTGTCAAGACGTCCAGACCTCCGTGGCCCCATGTATATGTATTTTCTGCAACACAATGTATTTCTAACAGTGGCTCCTCCGAAAAGGTGCCAGCTTCTTCAATGGCAGTGTCAATGTACTTTTGTGTGCACTGCCTTGTGCAACATCTTGCATGCAGGCCCATCAGTGCTTTTAGCAAAATGGCCAATTGGCACATCCCACACATGTAGATTGGTTGAAGTTGTGTGAGTCCCAAGGTACCAACTTTTGTTCGTTTTGTGTTCCAAGGGACTTACAGGTCTCTGAGTGTGGTGACACCTTGAGTATTGAGGTGTGTTAGTTAATCTTGAGTGCACCACTCCTGTTTCTTTCAGGGTAAACAAGAGGTGTCATGACTTCATTGTATTGCTGTGCTCACCGGTTCACAGACACTAGCTTCTCAGTGTATTGCTCATTCAAGTTGTGGCCTTTTGTGTATTGAGTTTCCTGGTGTCAAAGTGGCATGGTGGGTCTACCAACTGGGCAGTACAGGGCTTACATATGTGCGGAGTAATCCAGCTGTTACTCATGACGCATTGCCTGATATGCACTGTGACCTATTGTTCTTGTGCTCATGTGTCAGATGTATACAGGTGACTGATGCTTTCTGGCTTCTTCTCCTTGCCCACAGCATCATCATCCACACGCGAGGGAGACACCGGCATGGACCTTGAGGAGGGACACAGCGACAGTGCCACCAGTGCTGTGGAGTCAGCAGGAGACAGTGGCAAGGAGGGCGAGGGGAGTCAGTCGGAGGAACTGTCCGGAGGCGAGAGCATGTACGACACCGACGGGTCCCAGACTGACATCCTTGAGGAGGCAGAGGATGCAACAACATCTGGCAGCATCCCACGATCTGTACCCGCCTCCTCCATTGCCATCTCCGCCTTCCCAGTTGCTCCCGTCCCTTCTGTCCGTGCACGGTCCCACCATGTCTCCTTCAGACCAGGCACCGCAGACCCTGCCCCTGTCACCCCTGCTGCCCTCAGTGAAGAGTTTGTGGACACACTGCACCAGTTGCAGGTTGGTCAGGCATCGATGCTGCATGTCCTCCATGAACACACTAGACTGCTCACACAGTTGGTGTTGTTCGTGCAGAGCATGTCATCAATGATGAATGAGCAGCGCAGGTTTCTGTGGTCCATGGACTCTTCAGTGATGGAAGCAGTGTCTCTCCTATGGCGCTCTGTCCCCCCCTACCCCGGACCCATCCACATTGCCCTCTCCCATGCCTGTCCAAAGCACACACAGACAGTCACAGGCACACACCACACCAGACACATCCAGCACACCCCCAACTAAGGCACAGCGCACACCTCCTGGCACGCACACTCAGGGGGATGTAGTCACACCACAGGGTCTGGGGGCAAACGGCAGACAGGCAGCCACAGTCAGAGTCTGCAGTCCTCACGACCCACTTCCTCCAAATCCACTCCCCTTAGCTCCCCTGCCAAGACATCACCCAAATTGACCAACAGGGCTAGTCAGTCCCTCAGCCCCACTGTGACACCACCCCGCAAGCGGTTGAGGAAGTCTCCGGCCAGGGGATTTAAGTCCACCCCCATTTCCACCACCTCCCCCGAGAGCGCTGCACACCATCCCTCAGACACCCCCCCTCCGTTGGCCCTGGTGTTCGTTCCGGTGCAGGGGTTCCTCTGGACGCCCTGGCTGCAGTGTGCAGCGAGCTGCTCACCACCACCTTTGGTGCTGCACCACCCCCTGTGGTGGATACGTCCAGCCCTGCACCCACCACACCTACCCAACCCACTCCTGTCCCTGCGGTGCCTGGTACTCCCACTGATGATGCCCCCCCGGTCGACAACCCTTGAGGTGACTTTGTGCAGGCAAGGTAGGGGTGGACACACTCGCATACGTCCACCCTTGGACTCGAACTATGGACTGGCCATTGGCCTTTGTAAATAGTGTTTTATAACAAGTTCTTATTTTTGTGTGCTGAATAAAGTCTTTTCTTTTAGTTTCCACACTATTGCATTTCAGGTACTTGATGTTGGTGATGAGGCCCATGAAGTTTGTGTTCTGGTAATGTGTTAGGGTTCTGAGAAATGTTTTAGTATGATGGTCATGAGGTGGACCATGGTATCTGTGTGCCATCTCAATGTCTGTGCAAATATTCATTGGTAGTGTGTGTTCCTTTGGATTGTGATATATTGTCCCAGGAAGTGTTCCTTCCTCTGTGGCACCTGACATGTTCCCTGCAAACAGTTGCACAATTGTTGTGCTGACCTATGTCAACATATCCTTTGTTGGTGATGGATTCCTTCAACAATGGCCATGCCTGCTCACCGATGTCTCCTGCAGTGTGCAGCGCCGAGCTCACCTCCACCTTTGGCGCTGCCCCACCCCCTGTGGTGGAGACGTCCAGCCCTGCACCCACCACACCTACCCAACCCAGTCCTGTCCCTGCGGTGCCTGGTCCTGCCACAGATGATGCCCCCCCCGCCCCCCGGTCGACAAACCTTGAGGTGACTTTGTGCAGGCAAGGTAGGGGTGGACACAGTCGCCTACGTCCACCCTTGGACTAGAACTATGGACTGGCCATTGGCCTTTGTAAATAGTGTCTTCTTAATTTATTATTTTTCTGTGCTGAATAAAGCCTTTTCTTTTAGTTTCAACACTATTGCATTTCAGGTACTTGATGTTGGTGATGAGGCTCATGAAGTTGGTGTTCTGGTAATGTGTTAGGGTTCTGACAAATGTTTTTGTATGATGGTTGTTGGAAGGCGGACCCCGAGGAGTCGGCGAGACCACCCAGGGGGGGCCCCCACACTGCACGAAGTAGCCGAGCGCTGCAGAGAAGCCTCCTGAGAGGTCCTTCTCCTATCCCGTACTAGCACAGTAACACCACCACACAGGACTCAAGGAAGTTGTCTCAAGACGAGCAATTCTTTATCAGCACTTAAAGGTTACGGGATCAATATTTACACGAAAGGGATCGAGGGATCCACCAAAAAATCTCAGTGTCTCTTTAGAAGGGTAGGGGTAGCGGGACAGTCTTTGGCAGGAGCTCGGTACGAGGGTACCTGGGGCCCAGTTCTTATCCTCCAGCTGGAGGACCTCCGGATCTCGGAGGGGTCGAGCCGCGACGGCGTCAGCAGGGCTCTGGCGTTCAGTTCGTGGAGAGCCGCGATCAGATCAGCAGGGCTCTCAAGATGGTTTCTGCTCAGCTCGAGCCGCGACGTCGTCAGCAGGGCTCCGAGGGAGGTTTCAGCGAGGTTGGGCCGCGACAGCGTCAGCAGGGCCCCGATGTTCCGGGGGGCTTCAAGGTTTCAACAAGAAGGAGCCGCGACGCAGTCTGCAGGGCTCGTGGTAGTTCAAGCAAGAGTTCTTCTCCGTAGGGTCGGCCGCGTTTCGATCAGCAGGGCTCTCGACTCCGGGATACAACTGCCGATCTGTGGCGGGGTCGCCCCAGATATAGGTCTGGAGCCCTTTCATGTCCGGACCCTTGCGCCCGGGGGGGCGGAGAGGCCTGGTGGAGATGGCCAGACGCCCAGCAGGAGAGGCGCCAGGCCCAAGAGAGTTGCAGGGCGATCACACCTAGGGATGGGAGGACAGTTGGGGGTCCCATCGATACTGTCCTCCGCCGGGGGCGGTGAATGGTTCATGTGGCACCCCCTGGCCAGTTCTTGGTGCGTCGATGTCGGGGCTTCGCTGGGGCCGTGGCCGGGTTGAGCGGGGTCACGCCGGCTGGCGCACAGAGTCACGTGGATGCCAACAAGATGGCGGAGCCCCGAGGGGTATGCGAACTCGTGCGGCTCGGGATGAGGGGTCTCGGTGCAGCTCGGAAGGGTGGCCCGTGAAGGCCGGGGCGGGGAACGGGCACAATCCACGGGGGTAAGGACCACGCCACGAGGCCGGGTCCAACAGGCGTCCCCCCCAGCCGAAGGCATGGAGAGTCACCCATCTCCTTGGGGATTCTCCTCGTCAAGGCGGAAGAAGCGGGACAGGCCGTCGGCGTTGGCGTGGTCATTGCCGGGCCGGTGTTCAACAGCAAAGTCCATCCCTTGCAGCGAGATGGACCACCGCAGCAGCTTGGGGTTTTCGCCCCGCATTTGCATTAACCACCGCAGGGGCCGGTGGTCGGTTTGGACCCGGAAGTGGGTATCGAAGAGATAGGGCCGGAGCTTCTTAAGGGCCCACACTACAGCGAAGGCCTCACGCTCGATGGTGCTCCATCGCTGCTCCCGGGGCAGTAGCCGTCGGCTGATGAAGGCCACTGGTCGGTCGAGCCCCTTTTCATCGGCCTGGGACAGGACGGCCCCGATCCCATACTCGGAGGCGTCCGTCTGCACCACGAACTCCTTACTGTAGTCAGGGGCCTGCAGCACAGGGGCAGTGCACATCGCTGTCTTGAGGGTTTCGAAGGCTGCTTGGCAGCAGGGTGTCCAGTGCACCTTCTTGGGCTGTTTCTTGGACGTGAGCTCTGTGAGGGGACCAACAATGCTCCCATAGTCCCGGATGAACCGCCGGTAGTATCCGGTGAGGCCCAGGAAGGCCCGGACAGCTGTCTGGGTAGTGGGGGGTTCCCAGGCCTGGATGGCATCGACTTTTGGCTGGAGAGGGGCCACCTGCCCGCTTCCCACTTGATGGCCCAGGTAGGTCACTGATCCTTGGCCGATCTGGCATTTGCTGGCCTTGATCGTGAGCCCGGCCCGCTAGAGGGCGGCCAGGACGGCTTTGAGGTGAAGGAGGTGCTCCGCCCAGTGGTTGCTGTACACGGCAATGTCATCCAAGTAGGCCGCGCTGAAGGCCTCGAGCCCGGCCAAAACCTTGTTTACAAGTCTCTGGAAAGTGGCCGGGGCGTTCTTCATGCCGAAGGGCATCACCCGAAAGTGGTAATGCCCATCAGGGGTAGAAAAGGCGGATCTTTCTCGGGCGCCGGGGGTGAGCTGGATCTGCCAGTACCCGGCGGTGAGGTCCAGCATGCTTAGGTAGCGGGCGGCCCCCAAGCGGTCGATGAGTTCGTCGGCCCGGGGTATAGGATGGGCGTCCGTCTTGGTCACCGCATTCAGGGCTCGGTAGTCTATGCAGAATCGTAACTCCGGGGGGTGGCCGGGGGCTGCTGCCTTTGGTACCAGGATGACAGGGCTGGCCCACGGGCTGTCGGAGGGTTCGATGACCCCCAGGGCCAGCATCTTCGCTACTTCGGCCTGGATGCATGCCCGCACTCGGTCGGGTACCCTGTAGGCTCGGTGTCGCACGGGGGGGCTCTCCCCGGTGTCGACGTCGTGGACGCACCAGTGGGTCACCCCCGGGGTGAGGGAGAAGAGGGCTGCGTAGTCCTGCAGCAGTTGTTGACAGTCGTCCCGCTGTTCCGGGGTCAGGGAAGAGGCGAGTTGGACACCTTTGATGGATCCGTCGTGGACGTTGGACTGCAAGAGGTCGGGCAGGGGCTCGGAGTTGTCCTCGCCCCCCTCGTCGGTCGCCAGTAGCAGGCTCAGTTCGGTCTGGGCAAAGTGGGGTTTGAGCCTGTTAGCATGTAGAACCCGGAGGGGGTTCCGGGGGGACTCCAGGTCGACTAGGTAGGTGACGGGGCTTTTCTTCTCCACCACCTTGAAGGGCCCGGTCCACTTGTCCTGGAGGGCGCAGGGTTCAACCGGGGCCATGACCCAGATTCTCTGGCCTGGCTCGAATTCGATGGTAGAGGAGTTCCGATCGTACCACCGCTTCATGTCCTCCTGGCTGGCCTCGAGGTTGGCTTCGGCCATAGCTCGGAACTTGCGGGTCTGGTTTCGGAGGGTCAGGAGGTATCGGTAGACATCAGGAGGGGCGCCTTGGAGCTTCGTCTCCCAGCCCTCCTTGACCAGGCTGAGCGGTCCGCGGACCGGATGTCCGTACAATAGTTCAAACGGGCTGAACCCCAGGGACTTCTGCGGGACCTCCCGATAGGCAAACAGGAGGCACGGCAGCAGGACATCCCATCTCCGCCTTAGGGGCTCTTCCAGGCCCTGGATCATTCCCTTTAAGGTTCTGTTGAACCGCTCAACCAGTCCGTTCCCCTGAGGGTGATAGGGGGTTGTGAATTTGTACGTGACCCCGCACTGCTGCCACAGGGACCGCATGTATTTGGAAATGAAGTTCGTGCCCCTGTCGCTCACCACTTCGCGGGGAAATCCCACTCGGGAGAAGATCCCCATCAAGGCCCGGCCTACCACGGGGGCCATTATAGTTCTTAGCGGGACCGCCTCCGGGTACCTGGTGGCGTGGTCCACGAGGACCAGGATGAAGCAGTGGCCCAGGGCGGTCTGGGGGTCCAGGGGCCCCACGATGTTGATTCCGACCCGTTCGAACGGGGTGCTGACGGCTGGAAAGGGCTGGAGGGGGGCCTTGACCCGACCCCCCGTCTTCCAGCTGGCTTGGCAGGTCTGGCAGGACCGGCAGTGGTTGTCCACGTCTCTCCGCATCCAGGGCCAGTAGAAGTGGGTCACCAGACGGCTGTAAGTTTTGTCTTGCCCCAAGTGTCCGGCGAGGGGCACGTCATGTGCCAGGTTGAGCAGGAACTCACGGAAGCGTAGGGGGACCACCAACACGCGGCTGGCCCCGAGTTCTGCCACTTTTTGCTCACTGTACAACAGGCCCTCGGCCCAGTAGACCCAGTGGGTGCCGGTCTGGTCCCCGTTGGCTTGTGCGGACGCTTGTTGTCGGACCCCTTCGAGAGAGGGACAGGACTGCTGTTCTTGCTGGAACTGCTCCCGGGTGGGGCCCCCTTCGTGTCGCCATTGTGCAAGTTCTGGTAGGGCGCCCGGGGAAGCAATCTCCTCGGGGGAGGATTCACTAGGTCCAGGGTCGGTGTCCGCCTCCCCCTCGCCGCAGGCGGGGGGTGGTGCGAGCCCCTCGGGCTGGGCGGCACCGGGGGCCAGGGACGAGCAGGGGGCCGGGGCGGTCATGGACCGGGTGATGGCGCAGGCCCATTCTGATAGTCCCAGCATTCGGAGGTGCTCTCGTCGCTCTACTTGAGCCCAGGGGGAACTCTCCAAGTCGTTCCCCAGGAGGCAGTCTACGGGTGCGTCGTCGCGGACCGTCACCTTTAGCAGGCCTGTCACCCCTCCCCACTCGAAGGGGACCAGGGCCATCTGGCACAGGCTTTCGCTGTTGTCGGCCGTCCGGACGGGGCACAGCACATTGGGTAGGATCTGTTCGGGGGTCACCAGGTGGCAGCGGACAGCGGTGACGCTGGCGCCGGTGTCACGAAGGGCTTCGGCCCGTTGTCCATTGACGGTGACCTGCTGCCTGTTAGACGGACCGGGAGGGTCGGCCGAGGACAAGGGGAGAGGTCTCCGGGGAGAGCCGTCTCCAGCGATCGTACAGACGGGTAACTTCCGCCCAACAGATGTACACCACACAAGGATAAGGTTTAACGTTCTTTATAAGCGATCTTTAGGTACGATAGAATGGTACAAGGAGGTCAGGACTCAGGGGTCCCCTCGATTCTAGTCTCTTGGTTGGGAAAGGGGGTAGCGGGACAGTCTTGTTACCAATCTGGTAGATGCGATGATATGATGGATAGCTCACAATCCTCGAGCTCGGTGTTCTAGATGGACGGGCCGCGGCAGCGCCAGCAGGTCCCGGTGAAGGTGGTCGTTACAACGGTCCACTGCAGCACCAGCAAGTCCCGGTGAAGGTGGTCGTTACAACGGTCCGCGGCAGCGCCAGCAGGTCCCGACGAAGGTGGTAGTTACAACGGTCCGTGGCAGCGCCAGCAGGTCCCGACGAGGATGGAGGATGCAGAAGGTTGCGGCAGCGCCAGCAGGCAGGACGATAGTTCACAAGGCAGGGATACGGCAGCGCCAGTAGTCCGTCAAGGATGAGTTCTTCACGGTGTCTCTCGACTCCAGGATACAACTGCCTTCCTGCTCTGGAGCTGCCCCAGTTATAGGTCTGGCGCCCTTTGATGTCCGGACCCTCGCACTTGGAGGTTGGGAGGTCCGGGATGAGGGAGTCCAGACACCCAGCAGGGGGGTGGAGCCAGCGCCCGGGGGAGCTGGGGGGCGATCGGCACCTGGCGGGGGAGAGCCATCGACACTTCTTTCTCCCATTGACCTGCCAAGTGGTCCGTTCACCTCCTGGGTGGATGGTGGTGCCGGGATGTCGGGGCCTGGCCAGGCCCACGGTTAGGGTCGAGCTGAGGCCACGCGGCCTCGTGGTGCAGTGTCCAAGATGGCGGCCGGGCCGGGCGAGGGAGCCGGTAGTGGTTCGGCCCCATGATAGTCCGAGCTTGGGTCCTGATTTACAAAGATTTGGCACTGCCCTAAACCAAACCAAAAGGGCATGAATGTGCTGTATTAATGAAATGTGATGCATTCCTGTCCTTTCTGCCTGTGTCAGCACAAAAATTGGAGCCTTGTGCCAACGCAGACACCCTTCCACCATGGTTCAAGGGTCTCTGCATTGTTGACACCATTCTTTTTTGTGCAGGAAGGGACATCCTGGGGAGGCATATGGCCCAAGGTGGGTTTCTGCAGGCCCAGAGAGGGTTCCGTATGCCTGAAAGTTTAAAAGCTCTGATAAGCTCACAATCAGAGCTCCAGAAGGTGTACAGGGTGTCATTACCATGACCCCGAACTCCATTGAGCATGCAATGTTGTCACTATTTGAATGTGAGTATCTGCCCAAATTCATTGTAGGTAGAAACAGACAAAAGGATACTAAGGACCCAAGGGCAGGTAGCAGCTAGAAGAACAAGAAGAAAACAGCACCTTTTATGAGTAAAACATGGCAGAATGATGCATGGTACCCGTACCTTGATACGTTACCTAACCACTGGCTCAGGTGCAAAATTTTAAGACTAAGAATAGGTATTAATCCTTAGAGAATAAATGATAAAATATGGTCAGTAACGATGCAGCCCGATGGCAGTTGTAGATGTATGCTAAGAAATAAATGTGATACCGTGCATATATTGGTTGACTGTAGGATGGTCTCAGCCCAGCGGAAACTCTGGCTGAGGCCTATATTCTTAAAGTATGGTATTAAAACGCAGGCTCAAGCTATAGAGCTTCTTACCGGTATGCCTAATATTGATGTTGGTATTGCTATTGGTAGATATATGCAGGCGGTGAAAAGATGTTTTATGAAAAATGACTCTGTGAATTAAGCTATGAATTGAACCAGCCCTATAGCAAAGTAAACCATGACTTTTATCTACGGAGGTTTTTTTTGTTGTTTTTTTTATATACTGGAATCATTTTAAATGTTAGTTTACTCTTAGGAAGGCACTGGAAATATTAATACTATGGAATAACTTTTTAGGAAACCCAATTGTATGAGATATTGACATAAGGCTTCGATTGACTGGAAACATTGATGGTATTATGATGATTTTTAAACTATTTATGAATAATGTTGGACTTGGCCCTTTTTGCAGGGTCATCCCTGAACTTTTTGCCTTCCGCCTATATTTTCTCTGACCTGTTTTTGTTGGTTTTATGGCAATTTACCACTGCTGATCAGTGCTAAAGTGCCTATGCTCTCTCGTGTAAATTGATGTATTGATTAGTGACTCCATGATTGGGTTATTTGATTTACGTGTCAGACCCTAGTACAGTGCACCATGTGTGACCAGGGCTTGTAAATCAAATGCTGCTGGTGGGCGTGCAGCACTGGTTGTGCCACCCACAGAAGCAGCTTGTAAAGTGTGTCTAAGGTCTGCCACTGCAGAGCCTATGTGCAGTCTCTGACTGCCATGTCCCTAAACCTTCCCTTATTTTCATATCAGACACACCTAAGGTTATCCCAAGGTCAGGGTGCATTGTACGTATAAGGTAAGACATGCCCTGATGTGTGTGGCATGTCCTAATAGTGAATTACAGCCATTTTCGTTTTTCACTATTGCAATGCTACCTGTTCCCCATAGGCCAGAATGGGCAGTTTGAATATTACATCTTAGAATCCTGGCAGCAAACCGTGGGCACATTGCTGCTCTTACCAGACACTACCCACAGCATGAGCTGGTCACTGAGTTCTGGGTTTCTGCTCCCATGCCACTACCACTCGCCTGGGGTGCTCCTCCATGCTTGCCTGTACCCTGGAGACAAGCAGAGAGTCATGCCCATCTCCCTTTAAATGCTTAGTGCATCCATATTTCCATATTCCCAGGTCATACATGTGGCTGCGTGCTGGGGACACCGTTCAGATGGCATGCGATACATCACATGCCATTACATCACGGTTGTTACAACAACCGCGTTGTTACATTGTGAACCAATCCAACACCTTCCCTGCTGTTGAACAAACTGGAGTAGGAATAGTAAATTATAGTAAATTATACTATGGTTTGCGATGTAACAATGCGGTTGTAACGACTGCGTTGTAATGGCATGTGATGTTTCGCATGTTTAGTAAAGAGGTATATTCCTGCGTGCCATAGGAAATGAATGGTATTATTAGAATGCTGAGATGCCTCTGGATGTCCTGAAGAGTGCTCATTTGAAGCTTTTTACCCAGCCAGGGCTCCAGTAGGTAAATGCATCCACTTAAATGTTCCCCCCTGTTACCAATTATACACAGGATCCTTGAAACTTAGTTATGTTCCTGCAAATTAGTAGCGGCAAGAGGCGTGGGACCGGTTTGTTGTCCAATTGTCCTCTCTCTGCATTTAGAGGACCTTTTCTGGCCCATCATGGGGTCCCATAGGCCTGGCTCTTCAGCCACTTTATGGCCATGTCCATTGACCCTTCTGAGAGCATGTCCTCCTGGTGGACAAACAGGTGGGTGAAGCAGATGTCCTACGCAAGGTGGTCATACATAGACCTGGGTCTTCTGCCACCTGCCATCCCTGTTCATAGGCTACAGGCCCTTCCATGATCCTGCTTTCCTGGAGTGCAGGCTGGGAGACAAAGCAGATATCCTGACATCCTGTCAGGGTACCCTGCTTGAGGATGGTGTCCCCAGATCGGTACTCTGATCCATGGGGCATACTTAGTCTCTTCAGATATGGACTGCTTGGCAAGTCTCAATTGTTGTTTCAAGCAAAGGACTTCCACCTAACATGCAATGGTTTGACTTAAGGATGTTCCTTTAGGGCCTTCCACTGAGCCTACTTGCCCATCTCACCTGATATGTCATGGAGGTGGATCATGAGCATGTGAAATACGACTTGGAAGATGGTAAACTGTGTCTGGGCAGGGCAAAGACAGTGAACACTTTGGTGAGGGTATGTAATGGGTGTAACATGCAAATCAGTCTATCAACATATGTAAAGAGGATAAAGACTAATCAAGGCATTTGGTAGCTCATTCCTTCCAAAGTTTTTGTAGTTGTTTTCTGGTAAAGCAAATAATTTCGGCCAAAACACTCCCAATCTATTTTTAGATTTTAAATGGGATGAATGCCAGTTTGATGGCGTGGAGTCAGGCATTGAATGTGGATGCCTAGTGGGCATCTTTTGGTAAGCAGAACCAGCACTGCAGGATGACTTGAATGTTGGGCTAAGGCACACAACGCCAACACTCATCAGATCCCAGAGAAGTTATTGGTTCATTATAGACAGCGAAACAATGAGCACAAAAGTCAGATTCTGCTAAAGAATGTGCAGAAACTCACTGCCAAAGCAAGTAGAACTTGAGGGCACATTCCCTCACAGATCAGCATGATGACCAGGTGGCTCAAGGTGGGAATAATAGTGTTGCCAGCGGCAAACCATTTGATGACTCTAGAGCCCTGTGACTTCTGGCTTGTGGCTCCAATGTGCGTTGGTAATCTGTTTGGTGTTTCCAGTGTTCCTTGCCTATTTGGTCAGGGGCTGACTTGGGCTATCTGGTTGGCAGTTCTATGGTGCCAGAGCATTCTGGGACATTCTGATCCAATGTGATTAAAATATTTGATCATAGGTTCACCTCGGCTCTATGGTCAGTGGAGGGCAAGGCTACCAAGTTGGAAAGTGGCAGCCAGGGTGACCCGATTGGACTGGCTCGAGGGTGACACAGGTCATCTGGTTGGTGTCTGTCCAAGGCCATATGATTGGTGGCTAACCAGGGTCATCTGGTCAGGCACTAGTCCAGGCCATTTGGTTTTTGTCACCCCTCCTGGATTCCATAACTTCCCACTTCATACGAGCTTAATAGCTTATACCAATTAATATTTATACTGATGTTTTATAAATCAATGTGTGTGTGTTCATTCTACATTTTTCAAGCAGCCCAGAGTTGTAAGCATCCAAGTTGTCTTCATCATCCTTCCAGGCCGATTTCTTATGTCCCTAATGTCCTATTGCTTACTCAGTTTGATATAGAGCTCCATTCAGTGGGACAAAATGGCCTATGTTTGAGGAGGTGAGAGTGGGAGTTGCTTCATGCCAAATGTAGCTAAGACAGATCATTCCTTTCACAGTGTTGTTGATTACACGGCATGCCTTAGCCACCGAAGAATTGAACAGAACACTGTTAAAAAAAAACCTGTGCCTCTGAAAAGGAATGGACTGGAAACTGAAATAAGCCCTGGCAAAAATGTTCAGACCAACCGTACACGCAGAGAAGCTGTCACTATGATAAAGGCCATCGAGCATTCTTTTGTAATGGTGTCCATCCTTCTCTAAAAACCCAAAATAAAAATGCTAGAGTGGTAACATGTCAATCTGACCCTGTCTGTATATTGATATATACAGATATTTTGGAGCCAGTCATCTTCTTCATATTCTCAGTGGCTTCAGCTGGGGAGCGTGAATGCACACCTACAGCTTACAATGCCTCTAGTATAAAGTAGGGGACACATTGAATAATTAATGGCATTTGTTATTCTGTATCTGAATATCTTCACATCTAACATGGGCTTCAAATGGAATTACATAGAGCATATTATCAAGCCCTTTATCGCCTGTCTTGATAATATGCCCCTAACTTTTATAGGGGAATTTTTATAGACAGTCATCTAGCTTCTAGATGGCTGGTCAGGTAGGCCTGTTGGGCTGCACAAGGCCCATTCACAGTTGGACTAAGCTCTGCTATGTTTTTTCAGTTCTTCCCTTGTGCCTACAGACTTCTTAGCCATTGTTTTACTTGCATGTTAACCAGAAATGGCTTGGCCTATGAAGAGTGTCTGGTAATAAATGCTACACAAGCAGGAATTAAGCTGTTGACATTAGACATGTCCAGCAGGACATTTTGCAACATTCAGGACTAAAAGAAACAACACAAAGTACAAGTGTAACAAACCATCACTGAGTAGGCTTTTTAGGTGTCACTACAGATAGTTTTGTTTTGTCTGACTAGGAGACTTCATGTTAGTTTAGAAAATGACACAGAGATGAGGAACTTAGGTTAGTTAGACCACTTCTGCCATCAGCTTCCTTTTGTTTTTTAATGGTTTGCATTGGCTTAGGTGGGAAGTCTATTAGTGCTGAACACAAAGAGGTATACATAACGAAATACCTGGACATGTAACAAAAAGAAAACTTGGAACCTAGAAAAGCAGAGAAGTATTCATTTAATAGGACAAAATCCCTCACCCACCAGAGGTGGCATGCTTCATCAAAGGGATTCACCTCACACCATGATAGCAGATCACAGTGCGGGCGACAACTCCCTCTCTAATCGGCAGGAGCTCTTCGGGTGTTTTAGTATGTTGTGATAATCCCTATTGAGTCAGCCGGGTGTTAAGGCTAGCAGAGTGTATAAAGTGCAAACGAAAATACTGTAAGTGACGTGGTTACAACTAACTCTAAAACAGACATTGAGCTTTATTATTGTTTGTTTAGGGTTGAAATAGGTGAATAAGCTAGACAGCAGTCAGTTAACCCTACCTCTTCATCTCATGATCAACATGTTTCTGCAGCTTGCTTTAGATAATTGTTTATCTAAATATGCAATTCATTGCATTGCAGGGGAGCCCAGTTTAATTCGCCCCATCATTAAATAAAGAAAGGTAGGTGCTAAAAAAAAAGATAATTTATCACAGAATATATGTTTAATGTGTTCCAAGTGCTCCTGCACCACAGTTAAGCTTCAATTAATCTAACCCATCCCATTCAAGAAGCTTCAACCGGCAGAGCATTAGTTGTGAACACCACTACTTTGGAATGTTGAACGCTAATTGATGATTTATAACTCTTCTCTCAGCCTCCGAGGTTTACAGGTTTGTCAATTTTCCGATGTAATACCTGTAGCTCCACACACGACATGGCACACTACACCGGGCATTCTTCGTGGCGCTCAGAAAAGGGGAAAACCTAATAGCAAAAGAATGGCACGTACAAGGGCAAGAACAATTCACCCTGGAAAGGCAAAAAAAAGCAGAAAGCACGAAGCTCATGGACAGAAAGAGTTAATGGACATGACGGGCAAGCAGCGGCAGAAAGAGGTCGCGTGAAACCTGCCAGGAATCAGGCCACTTGGCGCGCGCCCCTCTCGCTTGACACACACGCCTTTGCAGATTGGGCGTGTTCAGGGAACGTGTGTGAACTCCTCTGGACTTCTCATTCACAACAGGGCTGTGGCCTTATTGTTGTGAAACCTCTGTCAGGAAGCAGAAACAGCATGGTTTATTTATACTAAACTGTATAGGAATATTTCACAACTTAAATATATAACAAGCATTTGCAATGCAATAGGTCTCGCATTATTAAAGTTTGAGCTACTGGCATTGGTAATAATAATGCAACACCAATAGCTCAAACATTCAGTAACGCGAGACCTATTGCATTGCAAATGCTTGTTGGATGTGAGTCCCGTGAGGGGCCCCACAATGCTGCCATAGTCCCTCACGAACCGCCGGTAGTAGCCGGTGAGCCCCAAGAAGGCTCGGACCTCGGTCTGCGTGACTGGAGGCTGCCAGGACTGGATGGCAGCGATCTTGAGTTGTAGAGGGCCACCAGACCGCTTCCCACCTGGTGTCCGAGATAGGTCACGGACCCATGACCAATTTGACACTTGCTGGCCTTGATTGTGAGGCCGGCCCGTTGGAGGGCCTGCAGGACCTCTCGTAGGTGGTGGAGGTGGTCGGACCAGTGGCGGCTGTACACAGCGATATCGTCCAAGTAGGCGGCGCTGAACTCCTCGAGCCCCGCCAAGACCTGGTTCACCAGTCGCTGAAAAGTAGCTGGGGCATTCTTCATGCCGAATGGCATGACTTTGAAGTGGTAGTGGCCATCGGGGGTAGAAAAGGCGGATCGTTCTTGAGCCCGGGGTGTGAGACCGATCTGCCAGTAGCCCGCTGTCAGGTCGAAGATGCTGAGGTAGCGGGCAGCCCCCATGCGGTCGATCAGTTCATCCGCTCGGGGGATGGGATGAGCGTCGGTTCTGGTGACAGCATTCAAGCCCCGATAGTCGACGCAGAATCGGAGCTCAGGAGTGGTGCCGGGGGCAGCAGCTTTGGGGACCAGCACGACCGGGCTGGCCCAGGGGCTGTCCGAGGGCTCGATGACCCCGAGCGTGAGCATCTTTGACACCTCCTCTTGGATGCAGGCCCGTACCCGATCTGGTACGCGGTACGCCCGATGTCTGATAGGGGGACTGTCCCCAGTGTCCACGTCGTGCAAGCACCAGGGGGTGACCCCTGGGGTGAGGGAAAACAAGGTCGCAAACTGCAGCAGGAGGTCCCGGCAGCCTTGGCGCTGTTCCGGGGTGAGGGCATCTGAGAGTCGGACCCCGTCCACGGAACCATCTTTCTCACGAGTCTTCAGGAGATCAGGGAGAGGCTCGGAGTCTTCTTTCGCGCCACTGTCTGTAGCCATCAGGAGGCTGAGCTCCGAGCGCACAAAGTGGGGTTTGAGTCTGTTGGTGTGGAGGACCCGGAGGGGGTTCCGTGGAGATTCCACATCGATGAGATAGGTGACGGGGCTCTTGCGCTCGACCACTTTGAAGGGCCCCGTCCACTTGTCCTGCAAGGCACATGGTTCGGTGGGGGACATCACCCACACTTGTTGGCCAGGTTCGAATTCGATGGAGGAGGCATTTTGATCGTACCATTTTTTCATGTCCTCCTGACTGGCCTCAAGGTTCGCTTTCGCCATTTCTCTGAATCGCCTGGTCTGATTGCGTAGGGTCAGGAGGTACTTGAAGACGTCTGGAGGGGTCTTTAGGGGGGCCATCTCCCAACCTTCTTTGACTAGGCTGAGGGGCCCTCGCACAGGGTGTCCGTACAAGAGTTCGAAAGGGCTGAAGCCGAGGGACTTCTGGGGGACTTCTCGATATGCGAAGAGGAGGCACGGAAGTAGCACATCCCACTGGCGACGGAGGGGCTCTTCCAATCCCCCAATCATCCCCTTGAGGGTGCGGTTGAATCGCTCCACTAGTCCGTTTCCTTGAGGGTGATAGGGGGTCGTGAATCGGTAGGTGACCCCGCACTGTTGCCAGAGGGACTTCATATATTTCGAAATAAAGTTTGTGCCTCTGTCGCTGACGACTTCTCGGGGAAAGCCCACCCGGGAGAAGATCCCCATTAAGGCCCGGCCGACCACCGGGGCTGTTACAGTTCGCAGGGGCACAGCCTCGGGGTAGCGGGTGGCGTGGTCCACCAGTACCAGGATGAACCGATGTCCTTGTGCTGTACGGGGGTCCAGGGGCCCCACAATGTCTATTCCCACCCTCTCGAACAGGGTGGTGACAACTGGGAAGGGTTGCAGAGGTGCTTTGAGTTTGCGGCCGCTCTTCCCGCTGGCCTGGCACGTGGGGCAGGACCGGCAGTGGTTGAGGACGTCGTTTCTCATCTTTGGCCAGAAAAAGTGGGTCACCAGGCGACTGTAGGTTTTGTCCTGGCCGAGGTGTCCAGCCAGAGGGACATCGTGGGCCAAATTTAACAGGAAGTCTCTAAAACGGAGGGGCACCACCAGCACTCGACTGGCCCCTAACTCCGCGATTCTCTGTTCACTGTACAATAGGTCGTTGTCCCAATAGATCCAATGGGATCCGGTGGTGTCCCCTGCGCTCTGGGCGAGGGCTTGCTGGCGGAGTCCCTCGAGGGAGGGACAGGTCTTCTGTTCTTGACGGAACTGTTCCTGGGTGGGCCCCCCTTCTTGACGCCACTGAGCCAGGTCGGGAAGGTCCTGGGGCTGAGCGAGCCCTTCGGGGGTTTGCTCTGGGGGGTCGGTATGGTCGGTGTCCTCTACTGGAGCGATCGGGGGAGGAGGTGCTGGCCATTCTGGTTCTTCTGGTCGGGGGATGGCACGGGCGGCCATGGACCGGGTGGTTACGCACGCCCAGTCCGGGAGGCCCAACATCCCCAGGTGCTCTCTTCTTTCTACGGCGGCCCACGGGGAACTCTCAAGATCATTCCCCAGGAGACAGTCCACGGGGGCATCATCTCGGACCGTCACCTTCAACATGCCGGAGACTCCTCCCCATTCGAAGGGGACGCAGGCCATCCGACATAGACTCTCTGAATTGTCGGCTGAACGGACGGGGCAGAGAATGTTCGGCAGAATCTGCTCTGGGTTTACCAGGTGACAGCGGACGGCCGTCACACTGGCCCCCGTGTCACGTAGTGCTTCGGCCCGGCGTCCATTAATGTTCACCCACTGACTATATGTTCTGGTGTTGGCGGGTAGGGGAGCCCGCGGGACCATGTCTCTTCCCCCTAGGCACGCTAGAATCATGGCGGCCGGTTCCCACTCTTGTTGTTCCTGTTCGCATTCTTCCTGTTCTTCGGAGATTTGTTCTCCCCCCAGGGCGGCGGCAGCTACCTGGCGGGGTCTCGGAGTTTGGTTCTGTGGACAGTTCGGGTCATTGGCGTAGTGGCCGATTCGCTGGCATCGGTGACACGTGACATTGGCTCGGAACCCCGGGCACATCGGGGGGTTGCCCCGGCTGGCCGGGGGCGGGGTGCTGGCAGCGGGAGCGGCCGGGACGGTGTCTCTTCCTCATCCCTGGCCTCCTCCTCCTCCTCGGGGACGGTGCTGACCTTGGTTGTTCCGGTTCTGTTCGTGCGGCCCTCTCCGGCCTACTCAGGTGCTTTCCCACCGGTCAGCTTCGGCGGCGAGTTGCCGTGGGTCAGTCAATTTACTGTCGAGGAGGTGCTGCCTGAGCTCGACGAAGCAGTTGTTAGAGAGGTGCTCCCACACCATGAGATTAAAAAGTTGCTCGTAGGTCGTTAAGTGGCTTCCCTTGATCCAACCCTCGAAGGCTCGGCTGAAATAGTTGACATATTCCGCCCAAGTTGTACCCGGGATCCGGGTGCAGTCTCGGAACCTCTGGCGGTACATTTCGGGTGTGAGCCCATATCGGGTGAGGAGGGCAGCCTTCATGTGGTCATAGGATGACATCAGATGGTCTGGGAGCTGTAACAGGGCATCGCGGCCTTCATTGACGAACCTCCCCCATAGACCGGCTCCCCAGTCACTTCGATCGCTCCGGTGGGAGGTCATGGCGATCTCGTAGGCCTTGAACCACTGTTGTATGTCGTCCTCTCGGAAATACTCTCGAACGACATCCTTGGGGATGTGGACTTTCTTTTCTGTCGCTCCTGGGGTGCGCGGTTGCTCGGGCACCTCCAGTTCTTTGTTCTGCTTCCGTAGGTCTATTTCTGCCAGTTTGAGCTCGTGTTCGTACGCTAATCTCTTTTCTTCGAGCTCTCTCTGCCGCTGTTTTTCTTCCCGTTCTTCTCGGAGCCGCAGATGTTCTAGGTTCAGTTTTTGTTCGGCTAATTTTAGTTCACCGTCCATTTTGAGCCGTGCCATTTCTAACTCATGTAGTCTGTTTTTTTCTCTCTCTTGGATCTCTTCCTGCGAGAGACCCGTTCTTCGCTCCTCGGAAGCCGTGGTGTTCCTCTCTGATGCTGCAATGTTTTGGTCCGGGGGTCTGGCGGCCCCGGTTTCTGCCCACGACTCAATGGCATGCTTGAAATCGTCTTTAGTACTCACACCGGTGGTAGCAATGCCTAGTTCAATGCAGAATTGTTTCAACTCACGATGGCTGTACTCTTCCAATTTCTCCATTTGGAATTTCTCGGTGGATCCGCTCTCTTTGGTTGTCATTGTGGTTTCGTCGTGGGGTGAGCTACTCTCTGTACGATTACGCATTGATTCGGAACGCGCCGCTGGCCACCAATGTTAGACGGACCGGGAGGGTCGGCCGAGGACAAGGGGAGAGGTCTCCAGGGAGAGCCGTCTCCAGCGATCGTACAGACGGGTAACTTCCCCCCCACAGATGTACACCACACAAGGATAAGGTTTAACGTTCTTTTATAAGCGATCTTTAGGTACGATAGAATGGTACAAGGAGGTCAGGACTCAGGGGTCCCCTCGATTCTAGTCTCTTGGTTGGGAAAGGGGGTAGCGGGACAGTCTTGTTACCAATCTGGTAGATGCGATGATATGATGGATAGCTCACAATCCTCGAGCTCGGTGTTCTAGATGGACGGGCCGCGGCAGCGCCAGCAGGTCCCGGTGAAGGTGGTCGTTACAACGGTCCGCGGCAGCGCCAGCAGGTCCCGGTGAAGGTGGTCGTTACAACGGTCCGCGGCAGCGCCAGCAGGTCCCGACGAAGGTGGTAGTTACAACGGTCCGCGGCAGCGCCAGCAGGTCCCGACGAGGATGGAGGATGCAGAAGGTTGCGGCAGCGCCAGCAGGCAGGACGATAGTTCACAAGGCAGGGCTTCGGCAGCGCCAGTAGTCTGTCAAGGATGAGTTCTTCACGGTGTCTCTCGACTCCAGGATACAACTGCCTTCCTGCTCTGGAGCTGCCCCAGTTATAGGTCTGGCGCCCTTTGATGTCCGGAACCTCGCACTTGGAGGTTGGGAGGTCCGGGATGAGGGAGTCCAGACACCCAGCAGGGGGGTGGAGCCAGCGCCCGGGGGAGCTGGGGGGCGATCGGCACCTGGCGGGGGAGAGCCATCGACACTTCTTTCTCCCATTGACCTGCCAAGTGGTCCGTTCACCTCCTGGGTGGATGGTGGTGCCGGGATGTCGGGGCCTGGCCAGGCCCAGGGTTAGGGTCGAGCTGAGGCCACGCGGCCTCGAGGTGCAGTGTCCAAGATGGCGGCCGGTAGTGGTTCGGCCCCATGATACAGAGGTGTCCGGGGGCAGGAGTCCCATCTTGAGACGGGGTGCGGGTTGCTTCTGTGGGTAACACCTGGAGGGCCGGGACTCGGGCCCTGTCATGCGGGGAGGGAGCAAGCCCTTCATGTGGCCTGTCCAACACTGCCTGTACTTCTGGGTGTTGCTTGGGATGGGGGTGCGGGGCACCATTTCTCGGCTACCCAGGCAGACCAGGGACATGGCTGCCGGCTCCCATTCGGTGGTCCCTCGGTCGGGGGTTTCTTCTTCCTCTTCTCCTTCTCCCAGGGCGGCGGCCGCAAGCTGTCGGGGCGGGGGCCCGCCGGCCCCGCTTCTTCGGTTCAGGGGGCAGACCGGGTCGCTGGCATAGTGTCCGGTTTGTTGGCAGCCGTAGCATGTTACTGGTGGCCGTGGTCCGGTTCTGGCCGGGGTCGCCCCCCTTCGGGCTAGGCTCAAGGAGAGGTGTTGCTGCGGTGGCCCTCGAGGGGGCTCCTGGGGGCCCCGGCGGGGGGTCCCGGTTCCTGTTCGGCCCTCCCCCTCCACCGCGTTGGCGGGGGGGTCCGGTGGGGTTCCTCTGGTACTCCCCCATCGAGTTCCGGGGGACTCGGGAGTTGACCCATCGATCGGCCTCGACGGCGAGTTTTCGTGGGTCGGTCATCTTGCTGTCGAGGAGGTGTTGCCTTAGCTCCACGAAGCAATTGTTGGAGAGATGTTCCCAAACGATGAGGTCGACCAGCTGCCCGTAGGTGGTGACTTTGCTACCCTTGATCCATCCTTCTAGGGCCCGGCTGAAAAAGTCCACATATTCCACCCAGGTAGTACCCGGGATCTTTTTGCAGTCTCTGAACCGCTGGCGGTACATTTCCGCGGTTAGCCCGTAGCGGGTGAGCAGGGCCTCCTTCATGTGGTCGTAGGAGGTCATCACCTCCTCCGGCAGCTGGAGCAGTGTGTCTCGACCATCACTCAGGAACCGCCCCCACAGGCCGGCGCCCCAGTCCTTTCGGGGCACCCGATGAGAGGTCATGGCCACCTCGTATGCCTTGAACCATTGTTGGATGTCGTCATTCTTATAGTACTCCTTGACGACCTCTTTCGGGATATGTACCTTGGCCTCGGCAGGCGGTAGGGTGTCTCTAGTACTGGGGGTGTCGGTCCCCCCGTTCTTGGCCTTGATTTCAAGCTCTTTGAGACTTCGCTCGTGCTCAAGGGTCAGTTTTTTTTCCTCCAACTCTCGGTGCCGTCTCTTCTCTTCTATCTCCTCTTGAAGCCGTAGCTGCTCTAGGGCCAGTTTTTTTTCCGCCAGCTGGAGTTCGCCGTCCAGCCGCAGTCGTGCGAGCTCTAGTTCGTGGTTCCGGACCTTCTCCCGCTCTCGTATTTCTTCTTCGGAGAGGCCGGTTTCTAGGCTCTTTCTTCCTCCGGTTGCCGGAGTCAGTGCGGTTGATGTGGCCTCAGTCAGGGGCAAGGGACCTTCTTCTTGGGAGTGGCCTGCCTCGGCCTCCAGCCAGGTCCTCAGGGCTCTCTGCATCTCCTCTTTGGTACCTAGGCCGGTGGTTGCAATGCCTTTGTCCTTGCAGAACTGTTTCAATTCCTTGTGCGTATATTCCTCCAACCGTTCGGGCTGGAACTCCATGGTCGCGTTATTTTCCTGTTTGCTCATGATTTCTGTTTGACTGGATGGGTAGCTAGTGGGTACTGGCTGGTACGTACTGCGTTCGGCTCGGATCCCGTCGCTGGCCACCAAATGTTGGAAGGCGGACCCCGAGGAGTCGGCGAGACCACCCAGGGGGGGCCCCCACACTGCACGAAGTAGCCGAGCGCTGCAGAGAAGCCTCCTGAGAGGTCCTTCTCCTATCCCGTACTAGCACAGTAACACCACCACACAGGACTCAAGGAAGTTGTCTCAAGACGAGCAATTCTTTATCAGCACTTAAAGGTTACGGGATCAATATTTACACGAAAGGGATCTAGGGATCCACCAAAAAGTCTCAGTGTCTCTTTAGAAGGGTAGGGGTAGCGGGACAGTCTTTGGCAGGAGCTCGGTACGAGGGTACCTGGGGCCCAGTTCTTATCCTCCAGCTGGAGGACCTCCGGATCTCGGAGGGGTCGAGCCGCGACGGCGTCAGCAGGGCTCTGGCGTTCAGTTCGTGGAGAGCCGCGATCAGATCAGCAGGGCTCTCAAGATGGTTTCTGCTCAGCTCGAGCCGCGACGTCGTCAGCATGGCTCCGAGGGAGGTTTCAGCGAGGTTGGGCCGCGACAGCGTCAGCAGGGCCCCGATGTTCCGGGGGGCTTCAAGGTTTCAACAAGAAGGAGCCGCGACGCAGTCTGCAGGGCTCGTGGTAGTTCAAGCAAGAGTTCTTCTCCGTAGGGTCGGCCGCGATTCGATCAGCAGGGCTCTCGACTCCGGGATACAACTGCCGATCTGTGGCGGGGTCGCCCCAGATATAGGTCTGGAGCCCTTTGATGTCCGGACCCTTGCGCCCGGGGGGGCGGAGAGGCCTGGTGGAGGTGGCCAGACGCCCAGCAGGAGAGGCGCCAGGCCCAAGAGAGTTGCAGGGCGATCACACCTAGGGATGGGAGGACAGTTGGGGGTCCCATCGATACTGTCCTCCGCCGGGGGCGGTGAATGGTTCATGTGGCACCCCCTGGCCAGTTCTTGGTGCGTCGATGTCGGGGCTTCGCTGGGGCCGTGGCCGGGTTGAGCGGGGTCACGCCGGCTGGCGCACAGAGTCACGTGGATGCCAACAAGATGGCGGAGCCCCGAGGGGTATGCAACCTCGTGCGGCTCGGGATGAGGGGTCTCGGTGCAGCTCGGAAGGGTGGCCCGTGAAGGCCGGGGCGGGGAACGGGCACAATCCACGGGGGTAAGGACCACGCCACGAGGCCGGGTCCAACAATGGTCATGAGGTGGACCATGGTATCTGTGTGCCCTCACAATGTCTGTGCAAATATTCATTGGTAGTGTGTGTCCATTTGGTTTGGAGAGATTGTCCCAAGGAGTGTTCCTTCCTCTGTGGCACCTGACATGTTCCCTGCAAACAGTTGCACAATTGTTGTGCTGACCTGTGTCAACATATCCTTTGTTGGTGACAGATCCCTTCAACAATGGCCATGCCTGCTCACCGATGTCTCCTGCTGAATCGTCTGTGCCTTCCTTGCCAGTCACTGTACTTGTGTTTTGGGTATGTAGGAATGGCATCAGGGACCAATTGCCCCTTTTCAGCACCATGCATGTGTGTAATCACGGCCTAACACACAAATGACACGTGTTAGGCAGGGTATTTGGGCACCTGACTCACAATTGTGGGCATTGTATCTAGTCGCAGTAAACCCTATTCCTTCCATGAGAGACAACATCTGGGTGGCTGGACCAACACCTGGACATTCCTATCACTCCTGGGATATGCATGACAGTGTGTGTTCCCTTTGGCTATCTTATTTTTGTATGCAGTTCCATGACTATACATTCTGTTGGCTTGAAATCAGGGTGTGTATTGTGCTGCATCCGCCATGGGTGGGTATGCATGTGTTATATGTCCTCACACCCACATGTGGTGTGTCATGCAGTGTGTGAAAGAAATCCATCCACCTGGGAGTGGGACACTGCTGGGAGTACTCTGCACCCACCCTCATATGCCTGGACACTGCTGGGAGTCCTCTGCACCCACCCCTCATATGCCTGGACACTGCTTGGAGTCCTCTGCACCTATCCCTCATATGCCTGGACACTGCTGGGAGTCATATGCACCCACCCCTCATATGTCTGGACACTGCTGGTAGTGATATGCACCCACCCTTCATATGTCTGGACACTGCTGGTAGTGATATGCACCCACCCCTCATGTGTCTGGACACTGCTGGTAGTGATATGCACCCACCCCCATATATCTGTCCACTGCTGGGAGCACTCTGCACCCACCCCTCATATGCCTGGACACTGCTGGGAGTCATATGCACCCACCCACGCACGCCCTTGGAGCTGTACACTGCTGGCCAGGACCTACACACACAGCAATATGAAGGTAACATGCTGGGCCAGTCCTCTAGGCCCACATTCCTGGCGTGTACGCCTCGTATCCAAAATTTACTGCTGCTGTAACGGGGTACGTGTGGTACGGACTGTACACATGGTACGGTGCGTACCCCTATGGCACCATGTCAACTTAGGTACGGACCGTACCCACGCATGAATGCGTGGGTACGGTGCTACCTAAGTTGACATGGTGCCGTAGGGGTACGCACCGTTCCCATGCATTCATGCGTGGGTACGGTGCGTACCCCTACGGCACCATGTCAACTTAGGTAGCACCGCACCCACGCATTCATGCGTGGGTACGGTCCGTACCTAAGTTGACATGGTGCCGTAGGGGTACGCACCGTACCCACGCATGAATGCGTGGGTACGGTGCTACCTAAGTTGACATGGTGCCGTAGGGGTACGCACCGTACCCACGCATTCAATTCAATTCAATTCAACAAATCTTTATTTGATTGTTACATCATGAAAGATACACTACAATAAAAGGAATAAAAGGGTATATATAAGACAAAGACAGAAAACCTCAGAATGGGACCAGCCCTAGAGGTCATACTAAAACCAATATAACATAGCATAGCGATCTTCCAATTTTGATTAAAAAAAAAAACTAGGAATAACGGGGCATAGGTAGATTTGAATTTCTAAAGCTTAAGGAACTAAAGGGTTGTTCCTATTCACCTGGACCCTGCGTATAGCCCAGGACCAACTGAAGAATTTAGCCAGAGCAACGACTATGTCCTCTCGGGTGTTAGTTCTCAAAATACGCATAGCTGTTTTATGTGATCTAGTGCATAAATTTGAACAAATCGGCTTGAGCCATACTTGCCTAGGGAGAGCAAAGGCTGGGCACACAAACAAAACATGGGCGGTAGTCTCTTCCTGTGTTATACAGGTGGGGCAGTATCTGTCAGCTCCACCCTTCCACTTGTAGCTAAAGGAATTGAGCGGGAGGGACCTGTGAGAAGTTGGCCTGGTATATGATGCTCACTAGTTAAAGTGATCACCTTGTACCATGCCAAGCAACCCTTATGGTGTGGTTGTAAGTCAACCTTTTCGGACTAGCTGCCCTAGTGGTAGCGTAGGCTAAGCAGTCTTTGAGGCTAAACTCGTGATGCGTGTTAAGCAGGCTGTTTTACCAATAGTAACCCCCTTTTATACCAATGAAAGGACACCACACAGATATATATTCAAAATATATATGTATTTATTTCTCAGAGTAACCCCTAGTCTCTTTATGAGCACAGGAGCACAAATCGTCAAACAAGATTATCACAGAATATACAGAAGTTGCACTTTATATGGATAGGCCCTGGTGGCCACTCGAACCATATACTAAAATAGTGGTATGAGTACCACGAACAGAAAAGGGAAAAGGCCTAGGGCCTCTAGAATCGCTGGGCCTACACGGAGCTAACTTCAGTTAGTGACCAGGAGGTCCACGGGTTGCGTGTGCAGAGCAAATAGTCACACGCGGGCTCCCATAGGTTTCAATGGGTGCGTAAAAAGTACAAAGTTACTGCAAAAGGAATCTTCCGGATGACCTAGGAACTTAAGATTTGGAACACAGGCACTAGAGATGTAATACTACACGTGGGCACAGGAGTGCCAGCTTTACCTCACCCACAGGAAGCGGGTGCATAGGCCTCGAAGTGCGTCGGGTTTCTTCTATCTGTTCCGTGGGGCCTGTAGACAAAAGTGCTGCAGGCGGTCGGTCGGGAAGAGATGCAGTGGATCCAAGGGTGGATCGGAGATGTTGAAGACCTGAAAGCAGAGGGGACAGTGTTCACAGTCACTAGCCAGTGACCAGCGTGGCACCAGGTGGGTACCAGGCGATGTCGGGTGCAAACAGGTGGAAAGGTGTAGCTTGTCTCTACAGCCACGTGGTCTCTGAAGGTCGACGACGTCCAGGAGTCGAGTCACGAGCTGTCCCACGCAGGCTCTCGCTGTCGGCGGTGTCGGCGACTTGATCGAAGCAAACAAGCCTTGGCAAAAGCAATTGTTGTGGGCAAGGAGATAAGCTGATGGTTCTGACCAGCAAGGTCAGAGGGACTGCTCCTTTGGAGGGGAGCAAGGGCCAGTCTGGAGCAACCAGACCAGCGGTGTTTGTCGTAGATTTCGTCGCCAAGATGGCCACTAGCCAGCGGGCCAGCAACCGGTTAGGCGCGTCGAGTGGCAAAATGCAGAAGGGCCCCACGCAGATCGTGGAGATGCTGGAGGGCTCACCTTTGGTGCAGATGCTGCTCGAGGGTTGGGCTTCTCGGGACCCAAAGCACAACTTGGAGGGAGCCTCGGTTGTTGCACTGGTCAGCTTGTCGTAGTCGTTCCAAGATGGCCGGCTCCACGTGTCTCGGTGCCTCCACGGGTCTCCTCTTTGCAGGGACTGTGGATCGGGCGGTGAGAGGTCTGGAGGTCCAGGTCTTGTCAGTCTCTGGGCTCGGGCTCCGGCGGGAGGCGGCGGCAAAGCAGACGTTGATTCGCTGGATGGTGCTTGCGTTAGCAAGGTGGTCACTCCCTGACCACAGGGGAGATTTTCTTCAGTCTTCTGTGCAGCAGAATGTCGAAGTTCCCGTCTTCTTCTTAGTTTTAAGTTGATTCCAGGATGTCTGAAGTCTTAGGACACAGCTCCTACCTTTAAGCGGATTCTAGGGGCCGGACTACCTGCTAGGTCCCTCCCTAAGGGTGGGACCAGGAAGGGGGGTGGTTACACCCCCAATCCTTTGTCCAGCTCGCCCCAGGCCCGGGACTGGTGTGCCCCAGGACCGGTTTGAACTGGCATATGCCCCGAGGCTCCTTGTGAGCCACAGGCATGTCTGGTTTCTTTCAAGCCCTACCTGACCAATACACAAAACCCTGTCTGGGGTGGTGCACGCACCTCCCCTGGCAGGAAACCCTTTGTCCACACCTCCCAAGCTGGAAGGACTCCCAGCAGCAGGAGGGCAGACTTGTGTCTGTGGTGGCAGCATCCATTTTGTGGAGCTGAGGCTATGTCTGATTTTACCCGGGTTTCAGGCACTGTACATGTCGTGTCCCTCTAGAAGGGTGGAATGCTAACCCCGTCGCCAGAATTGGCGAGGGGTTAGTATTCCAATTCGTATGACACCTTACTCGACATGTTTTGATAAAGCCAAACCAAAGATAGCATTTAACCGCGAGGTTCATAATGCACTTAAGAGTATATGGTATGACGATATCTGGAAACAGTAGAAGGAAGTTGTTCCGACCACTGCAGACAGGCTCAGCTCATGTCAGAGCACCATCTCACATGGAAACCAAGCACTCTGCCTTCAGGATTGTTAAGGCCTGCCATAGGAGTGACTGATAGGTTAACATGTGTTCCATTTAAGGTTAGGTATAGGTATACTACACCTAAGTAAGAGGTGGTTACACCAACTTACCCCAGCTGAGTGATCAGCCAGTTGTGTCAAATTTGTTAGGCCAAGCCTGGGGTGGGATAATACAGGCTTCAGCCCCGGGCAGGCCTTGGGTACACCAATGCCCTGGGTACCTAGTGTACACTGGTACAGGGGCTGACAGGGTGATCCAACCAATTGGGTATGTACCTAGGGTACATGGAGTCCATTTTAAAGAGAGAGCAGATAGCCTGAGAGCCTGAATGGCAGGATCTCAGGCCAACTAAGTCGAAAAACCAGCTAGACACTAGGCAAAAAATTTGGGGGTAACCATAGTCAGATATCCACCTTCCTACACAACCCCCCCCCAAACGAAGGGAGATAAGGCTGACCTTGACCAGGTAAGCCTATATTGCCCAAGTGGCCATATAAGGAGGAACCAGCACTGGCATGGTTACCCCCTGTCTCACGGTCCACTAAGCAATCCCTCACCCTAAGGGTATCAGAGGGTCTCCACCATAGGGAATCTCTACCTGTGGTGTGTCTTGGCAAAGTAAAAGGCTGGTGTTGAGATGGAGTACTGAAGTGAGTGTCCTCAAAGTGAGGCCTCAGCTTCCTCCAATCATCCTCCACCATGGATGCCTTTCTTTCCTTAACTGAGTTGCACTGTGCTCTCAGGGTCAGCCTCTGGCTACCTAAAGCTGGAGGCTGGGTCCCTTTTGTGGGCTTACTGGAGGGACAGTTCAGGTTTGGGGCCCTAAGGTCCCAGGTTTGCCTGTGCCCAACAGAATCCCTCTGGGGGAGGTCCCTAACTACCTGGAAAGGAGATCCCTCAGGAATGTTTTTACCCATCACCTGACTAGGGCTACTAGCCAGGCAATCCTCATTCTTTTGATGGGGGGGTTCTTGTGGACAGGGGCCCTCTGGGGGTCCACTGGCCTCCCTGACCTCTGCAGCCCTGGGCTGACTGAGGCAGGGTAGAGAGAGGCAGGCTACCTGCACCAGACTGGGTCCCACCTTGGAAGGGGCCACTGACATCAGAGGCTCTGCCAGGCCAGGCCTGGCTACCTCTGGGGCAGTTCCTTCACAAGGGGTGAGGTCATATCCCTGAGGAGGCTGACCTTTTCCTAATGTCTGGGGAGAGGGAGACTTTTCTTCCTCCCCACTACTCTCAGTTTGTGTGGAGTGATCCATTGTTTCAGGCTTCACTACACCTATGTCAGTCTGAGTATAGGCTGAGACCATTACAGCCTTGCCAACCTTTTCAGGGGGGCACTCAGTTTGTGTTTGAGCTGTGACTGTCACAGCTCTGCCAGTCTCTACAGGGAAGTCTGTCTGTGCCTGGGCTGTGGCTACCACTGCCCTTCCAACCTTTTCAGGGAGGAAAGCTACTTGGACAGGGGTTGTGACTGGCACAACCCCACTACCCTTTTGTGAAAGGCCTACCATTTTAGAATGGGTGTCTTGTTCAACTCTAGCCCAGGCTGAGAGTTCTAAGTCATTCCCCAGTAAGCAGTCTACAGGCAAGGTTGGGGACACTGCCACCCTTTTAGGGCCAGTGACACCTCCCCAGCTGAGATATACCTCTGCCATGGGATGACTTTTCTGTTTGCCATCAATGTTAGTTACCTGGTAGGAGCAACCAGGCAAAAGCTGCTCAGAGGGAACTAGCCAATGGGCCACCATTGTGATGCTAGCTCCAGTGTCTCTGTAGGCCTCAGCTTTTGTACCATTGATGTAGGGTTCCTGTCTGTACCTACCCAAAGTGTTGGGACAGGCAGTGAAGTTGGCAAACCCCATGCCACCATCACAGACAAGAGTAGTTGCTGTAGGGGAATTGGCTAAGCCAGGGTCCCCCTGTGTTCCCCAAGTAAACCCACCCAGATTTCTGGGGGCACTCCCACCACCTGGGGGATTACTGCTGACAGTAATAGGTGGTGTGACAGGAGTAATTGGAGGAACAGTTTTGTTTTTAGCCCTTGGGCAACCGCTGTCAGTTTTCCAATGCCCAGGAGTTTTACACTCATGGCAGTAGGGCTTTTTAGCTGTGGTAGAGGAGGGAGTTTGGGACCCACCACCCTGTGTGGAGTTTTGGGGCCCTGAGGAAGGTTTCCCTTTTTCTTTATCCCCACCCTTCTCTTGAGGCTTGGTGGTATCTTTCTTTTGGTCACCACCCTGGTTTTTAGGCCTGATCCTGGTCCTGACCCATTTATCTGCCCTCTTTCCCAATTCTTGGGGAGAGGTCAAATCTGAGTCTACCAGGTGTTGATGGAGAAGCTGGTTTTGACAATTACTTAAAATCTGCTCTCTCATCATCAAATTATACAATCCTGTAAAATCAGATACCTTACTTCCCAGCAACCAACCCTCCAAAGCCTTAGTTGCACATTCAACATATTCAGACCAGTCCTGAGTCTGTGTCTTTTGGGTGTCTCTGAACATTAACCTGTACTGTTCAGTGGTTAAGCCTAACCCATCAACTAGGACACTCTTCAGGACTCTGTAATTTCTGACATCCTCTTCTCTAACAGTGAGGAGTCTGTCTCTGCCTCTTCCCTCAAAGGAGAGCCAGAGGATTGCTGCCCACTGGTCTTCAGGAACCTGCTGTACTTTGCAGGCTCTCTCAAGAGCAGTTATCCACTTGTGGATATCATCCCCACTTTTGTAGGGGGGCACAACCTTAGACAGGTTTCTATGATCGAAAACCCTATCTTTGTCCTTAGGGACAATGCTGCCACCAGTGGGTACAGACCCACTCTCTTTATGCTGTCTAGCCCTGCTCAGTTTCTCTTCCATCAGGGCTACTTCTAGCTCCTGCTTCCTGATCCTCAGCTGGGCTTCTTGCATCTTGGCCTCATGTTCCCTCCTCTGAGGGGTGGTCATCCTTCTCCTGGAGTGACCTTGAGAGCCTCTAGAGCCATGGGAGGCATTGGAGTCACCTGAGCGATTCCTTTGCCTTCCAAGCCCTGGGTTAAGTCCACTGGGGAGATCCAGTGGGGTGAACCCACTGTCAGTCCCCAATAGCCTTGGTTTAGCTGGGCCAAGTATAACACTTGGCACTGGGCTAGTTCTCCCTTCATCCTCACCACTGTCTGAATCCCCCTCACTTTCTTCCTCTGTGGTAGGCATCCCATCTAAGGGGTGACTATTGGAAAGGGGTGTCTCAGTGGCCTCTTCAGAAAGGGGGCCTCCTGTTCCTGTCCCTAAGGGGGCTAACTGGGAAGCTTTCCTGAGCTCTCTCTGATCCTCATCTTCTTGCAAGAGTGCTCTGAGCACAGCAGAGGTGGGGTTCTTGGGCTGTTTAAGGCCTCTAAGAGTTGCCAACTGCCTGAGCTCATTTTGATTAAGGGTAGCATAGATGGATGGTGCCCTCGGGGGGTCACTCTCAACAGAGATGGGTACATTGGACCCCTCTGCCCCAGCCATTGCTCTTAAGTGTGGGTGGATGTGTTGCAATCTACCTACACTTGGGTTTACCTACTAAACCTATCTAGTAGTTGTAGTCAGGGTGTGCTACTCCCTTTGCTCTACAACAACTAAGTTCAGTAGAACTTAAGTATATCTAATCTTGTTTTATATGTACCTACAGGTACCTATGTGATCTTTCAATTGGTAACCAAGAGATTACAATGGTAAAACACAGCAAGCTCAAATCCAACCGCTGCTCACCAATGTGAGAAGTTGGCCTGGTATATGATGCTCACTAGTTAAAGTGATCACCTTGTACCATGCCAAGCAACCCTTATGGTGTGGTTGTAAGTCAACCTTTTCGGACTAGCTGCCCTAGTGGTAGCGTAGGCTAAGCAGTCTTTGAGGCTAAACTCGTGATGCGTGTTAAGCAGGCTGTTTTACCAATAGTAACCCCCTTTTATACCAATGAAAGGACACCACACAGATATATATTCAAAATATATATGTATTTATTTCTCAAAGTAACCCCTAGTCTCTTTATGAGCACAGGAGCACAAATCGTCAAACAAGATTATCACAGAATATACAGAAGTTGCACTTTATATGGATAGGCCCTGGTGGCCACTCGAACCATATACTAAAATAGTGGTATGAGTACCACGAACAGAAAAGGGAAAAGGCCTAGGGCCTCTAGAATCGCTGGGCCTACACGGAGCTAACTTCAGTTAGTGACCAGGAGGTCCACGGGTTGCGTGTGCAGAGCAAATAGTCACACGCGGGCTCCCATAGGTTTCAATGGGTGCGTAAAAAGTACAAAGTTACTGCAAAAGGAATCTTCCGGATGACCTAGGAACTTAAGATTTGGAACACAGGCACTAGAGATGTAATACTACACGTGGGCACAGGAGTGCCAGCTTTACCTCACCCACAGGAAGCGGGTGCATAGGCCTCGAAGTGCGTCGGGTTTCTTCTATCTGTTCCGTGGGGCCTGTAGACAAAAGTGCTGCAGGCGGTCGGTCGGGAAGAGATGCAGTGGATCCAAGGGTGGATCGGAGATGTTGAAGACCTGAAAGCAGAGGGGACAGTGTTCACAGTCACTAGCCAGTGACCAGCGTGGCACCAGGTGGGTACCAGGCGATGTCGGGTGCAAACAGGTGGAAAGGTGTAGCTTGTCTCTACAGCCACGTGGTCTCTGAAGGTCGACGACGTCCAGGAGTCGAGTTACGAGCTGTCCCACGCAGGCTCTCGCTGTCGGCGGTGTCGGCGACTTGATCGAAGCAAACAAGCCTTGGCAAAAGCAATTGTTGTGGGCAAGGAGATAAGCTGATGGTTCTGACCAGCAAGGTCAGAGGGACTGCTCCTTTGGAGGGGAGCAAGGGCCAGTCTGGAGCAACCAGACCAGTGGTGTTTGTCGTAGATTTCGTCGCCAAGATGGCCACTAGCCAGCGGGCCAGCAACCGGTTAGGCGCGTCGAGTGGCAAAATGCAGAAGGGCCCCACGCAGATCGTGGAGATGCTGGAGGGCTCACCTTTGGTGCAGATGCTGCTCGAGGGTTGGGCTTCTCGGGACCCAAAGCACAACTTGGAGGGAGCCTCGGTTGTTGCACTGGTCAGCTTGTCGTAGTCGTTCCAAGATGGCCGGCTCCACGTGTCTCGGTGCCTCCACGGGTCTCCTCTTTGCAGGGACTGTGGATCGGGCGGTGAGAGGTCTGGAGGTCCAGGTCTTGTCAGTCTCTGGGCTCGGGCTCCGGCGGGAGGCGGCGGCAAAGCAGATGTTGATTCGCTGGATGGTGCTTGCGTTAGCAAGGTGGTCACTCCCTGACCACAGGGGAGATTTTCTTCAGTCTTCTGTGCAGCAGAATGTCGAAGTTCCCGTCTTCTTCTTAGTTTTAAGTTGATTCCAGGATGTCTGAAGTCTTAGGACACAGCTCCTACCTTTAAGCGGATTCTAGGGGCCGGACTACCTGCTAGGTCCCTCCCTAAGGGTGGGACCAGGAAGGGGGGTGGTTACACCCCCAATCCTTTGTCCAGCTCGCCCCAGGCCCGGGACTGGTGTGCCCCAGGACCGGTTTGAACTGGCATATGCCCCGAGGCTCCTTGTGAGCCACAGGCATGTCTGGTTTCTTTCAAGCCCTACCTGACCAATACACAAAACCCTGTCTGGGGTGGTGCACGCACCTCCCCTGGCAGGAAACCCTTTGTCCACACCTCCCAAGCTGGAAGGACTCCCAGCAGCAGGAGGGCAGACTTGTGTCTGTGGTGGCAGCATCCATTTTGTGGAGCTGAGGCTATGTCTGATTTTACCCGGGTTTCAGGCACTGTACATGTCGTGTCCCTCTAGAAGGGTGGAATGCTAACCCCGTCGCCAGAATTGGCGAGGGGTTAGTATTCCAATTCGTATGACACCTTACTCGACATGTTTTGATGAAGCCAAACCAAAGATAGCATTTAACCGCGAGGTTCATAATGCACTTAAGAGTATATGGTATGACGATATCTGGAAACAGTAGAAGGAAGTTGTTCCGACCACTGCAGACAGGCTCAGCTCATGTCAGAGCACCATCTCACATGGAAACCAAGCACTCTGCCTTCAGGATTGTTAAGGCCTGCCATAGGAGTGACTGATAGGTTAACATGTGTTCCATTTAAGGTTAGGTATAGGTATACTACACCTAAGTAAGAGGTGGTTACACCAACTTACCCCAGCTGAGTGATCAGCCAGTTGTGTCAAATTTGTTAGGCCAAGCCTGGGGTGGGATAATACAGGCTTCAGCCCCGGGCAGGCCTTGGGTACACCAATGCCCTGGGTACCTAGTGTACACTGGTACAGGGGCTGACAGGGTGATCCAACCAATTGGGTATGTACCTAGGGTACATGGAGTCCATTTTAAAGAGAGAGCAGATAGCCTGAGAGCCTGAATGGCAGGATCTCAGGCCAACTAAGTCGAAAAACCAGCTAGACACTAGGCAAAAAATTTGGGGGTAACCATAGTCAGATATCCACCTTCCTACAGGACCCCACTCTAAACTGATGATATAGTTTGCGGTCCACTACTCTGGAGATGAAATTCCAATAAGGTTCAAAGCTACTTAGGAACTTGTGTTCCAAGAAGAGGCCAGTTAGTGAGCTACTATTTGTCTCAGACTATAGTTTCCGCGACCTGGATTAACAATATAGGGTTTTATAATCTAATTTACTGGGGAATTGATTGCCCCTAGGATCCAACCACAAATGGCCCAGCCCCGTATCAGTCAGACCATTTTTAATATATTGAAGCCAGACTATTCTCCTTTGCATATGAAGATCCTTAATATACCAAATTGCGTTGGCATAAGATAGAAGTTCAGGGGTGGTCCACAGTCTTCTTCAATAGGAGAGGGGTCTGAACCCAGCGTCAGCGTCAACCGCCCTGCACCCCAGATCTAACAATAAGGGCTGAATAGGTGTAGACTGGGGGAGGGTGGTGAATGAGCGCAGAAACTTATTTTGGGCTTTGACTAGGGGCGATAGGTTATCTTAGCCCCAGATCTCCGCCCCATATATGGTTGATGCTCTAACTTTCCCTTTGTATAAAGCAATTGCAGGTCCCACTGATTTTGTATAGGAAGCTCCAAATTCTTTCAATATAGCTCCAGCTAGCTGATTATGTTTAAGAGCAAATAAATCAATTTGTGGCTTCCAGGTCAACTTTCTACTCATTGTGATGCCCAATTATGTAAATGTGTCAGTCTGTTCTAAAAGAATGCCGTTCAGTGACACTTTACTCTTAACTGTATTATGTTTGTGCATCACCATGTACTTGGTGTTTTCGACATTGATTACCAGGTCGTGGTCATTACAGAACACCATAAATCGATCCAGGGCCCGCTGCAGACCAGATTGAGTTTTTGATAAAATAAGCGTGTCGTCTGCAAACATGAGAAGTGGGACCCTGGAATCATCTAATGAAGGGGCGTCGGTTGAATAATTTGTATAATAGGAGATGACCCTATTCATATAAAGGGAGAACAAAGTTGGAGCTAAAACGCATCCCTGCCTAACACCTCTATGTACAGGGAATTTATCAGTTATCTCACCCTGTGGGCCCCATCGAACTTGTGCAAAGTTCGAGGTATGGAGTTCAACTATAAAAGATAAAAGAGGCAACAGCATACCGACTTCCTTAACGGAATCCCACAATGTATTGCGGGGGACTAAGTCAAACGCAGATTTTAAATCAACAAAGGCTGCAAACAAAGTCCCCCCCGATAAAATGACCGTACGCCAGTAAATCATTATAAATCTAAATACCTGGTCAATTGTGCTTACGTGTGACCTAAAGCCGGCTTGATAAACAGATAACACCCGAGACTCATCTATCCATTCATGGACCCTAGCTAATATAGTCCTAGCCACTATTTTTTTAAGTGAATCAATTAGGCTAATGGGTCTGTAATTGCAGGGGCAAGAGCGATCTCCTTTTTTAAAAATCGGAACAATTTCTGCACCTGGCCAGGAGACAGGCAAAGGTGCGCCCGAGGTAAAGCATTTAGCAAAATAAGAATGTACTTTGCCCAATTATTTCTATCAAATTTAAAAAGGTCCGAAGGAATGCAATCTGGGCCAGGTGCCCTGCCAACTGGTGCCGAATCTATGGCAGCCTCAACTTCCGCCAGGCCAAAAGTTAAGACCTCTGAAGTTGCTAGATCAATATAGCCAGGCACGGAGCTTCGAGGACAAGTAAACTGGGCTTGGTAATGGGAAACCCATTTGTCAGGGGGAACATTATTGTGGGGGGTGGGGACATCCACCCCACTGCCCCATTTTATTAAGTGCCAATATTGTGTCCAGTTCTTCTCATAGGAGGCTTTTGTTAGCTCCTCCCATCTATCCTTGTCAAAACGTTTTTTTGCCTTTTGAAGGACCCTTTTGTATGCGACCCTAGCAGATTTAAATGTCTGGATGTCTTTAGACTTAATTGCCAGGGAGAGCAGCTTAAAAGCTGCTGAGCACTCTTTATCGTACCATTTGGCTGCCTTCCGTACAGTAGGTCTGCTTTCCTTTTTTTAAATGGTTAATAGGGACTTCACCTTACCAAAAAGAACCTCATGTTCGCTCAATAAGCAATGAGGGGGTTCATCTAAAAAGTTGAAGGCTAAGAGAGTTGACATTGTTTCCTCGGTAAGCTTACAGAGTTGACTTTGGATACTATCGTTTTCCAATATAAAAACCCACTTCAAGCGACGAAAATTATTTGATACTGCAATATCTCCTACCAACATTTCCCGCTGAAGATTATTGCTCGCTAGTATCTTTAAAGCCAACCTCATTGATAGGGGATCATGATCACTTTCAGGTCTATTAATTACAGTCATGTCCAGTACAATAGACCATAGGTCCAAACTGACAAGGATATAATCTATCCTGCTGCCGCTCCTCCCGTTTGAAAAGGTGTTACTACCATTAAGATCTGATGGAGTTCTCCCATTTACAGCTCTCAGACCCCGCCCCAAAGAAAATCCTTTAAGTTGGAGGGCCGCCTCGGTCCACTTTTTAATGGGGGCTAGGGACAAAGATGGAACACCCCAAATGGAATCCTCTTCTGCACTTAAATTACCATCTTCGTAGCCCAAGGGCTCAAAGGTGCAGTTAAAATCACCCGTTATCACCAATGATTTGGGGCAATTTAGATCATCAAGAAAGGAATCCAGATGCTGTATAGTAGGGGACAATCTGCCCCCCACTTGCCCTCGCGAGTAAATATTAATTAAGGTGAACACCACCATGCCATCCCTCGAGATTTTAAGGGCCAGGATATCTCCATCATTCGTGAGCATTTCTCTGATCTGAAAAGATGAATGTTGCTTGACCCATATTAATAACCCTCCACTAGGTCGTCCTTTCCCTTTGGTAGTTGCTGCTTTCCCAAAAGCCAGATAGCCCGGGCGGTGAGTTGTAGACATCGACCTGGTCTCCTGTAGCGCAACAAAATCATGGTGATCCACCAAATCCGACCATTCAATTGAAGAGAGTTTGGAGGATAAACCAGCAACATTCAAAGACATCAAGAGAGAAGAGTTTATACTTAAAGAATTCTCACAAGGGGCCTGATGTTCTATAATAGGAAGGGTCTGTGTCACAATTGAAGGATCAAGACCTTGGGCTATTGTTGGGGCTAATAAGGGGAGAGGCAGATGGTTAGGACCTTTTCCACACTCCTCTATAAGATCCTTTTGTGGCAGATTACTTGATAACGGTCAATCGCAATCTTCTAAGTCAGATAATGGAGCAAACCTATTGTGAACAGGGGCCTCAAAAAGTCTGGGGCCACGTCTCGAGCTTACTCTCGAAGAACCGGGTCCCTTAGTAGGGATCCGTGGGCGGGATAGATATAGACCCTGCTCGTAGAAGAACCCCAATGGTAAAACCACTATTGAATCAGCTTTAGACCTTAAGGGCCCACTCAGAATATCAAGTATCACTCTGGGGGACTGGATGTTATCGAAAATAACTGTCACACAGTCACCTTTCAATTCCTTATTTCGAGGGCCGACCCATGGACTACGTCTAGCCATAATCATGTGATTAAGAATGTCCTTATTCCAATAACCTACTCCCTTGAGTTTAACGCTAAGCCAGTGTCTTATTTTATGCAAGAGTTGCCATGGGGATTCGGGGCGTCTACTCTGGCTTTGAGGCACGTCACTCAGAATAACCTCTAGGGGTGCAGCTTCCGGCGGTAGATGGAGGGAACCACTGTTAAGCCTAGATCCTTGCATAAACTTTTCGTCTTTCATATCGGTATGTGATAGAGTTCTTACCCTATGTGGGTGTTTACTGAGTATATCGCTACTACTAGCATGTGGGAGACCGTTGAACTTACTACCTGAAATCGTTATGCGCTCCAAAGGGGAGCACAAAGGTGTTTGAACAAATTCTCTCGGCGTATTACCCAAATCACCCGAATTCCCAGGGTGTGAAGGTAGCCTACTAATTTGAGATGGAGCCTTGACAGCACCCTTCCCCATTGTATTAGAGTCCCCAACGGGTTGTCTTAGGGGGTCCACTGTGAGCTGGGATGAAGAGATGCTACCAAGCCTAATATCACTAGGATTGGTAGGGGGCTGTTTTAGGGCATGTTGACCTTCATTAGCAGAAAAATCCTTGTTTACAGAATTGCCTATCTTAAGGAGCTTAGTTAAGTTTTCCTCAATTTTATTCAATCTGTAAGTAATGGGAGTTAATAGAGTGGACATGAGGTTCTCTAATCTGCGCCACATATCTTCACCACCTCGAAGGCTAAAATCAGCAGTTTCTTGGGAGTTCGGGGTAGTTAATGGGCTGGGGGGGAGGGCTAGACCATTACCCTGATTAGAGTTTGCCTCCTTGGCTTGAATGTTAAGTCTCGGCACTTTGGCGGCAGAAGGTCTTTGCGACTCACCACCCCTTTTCCTTTTAGTGGTAGAATCAGATGTGGCTGCAGTGGGTTTAGAAATATTTACCACAGCGGCTCTAGTAGTGACTCTTTTCTTTTTGCTTCGAGCAGCTACTTGCGATGGAGGAGGGGAAATGATGGAATTAGCAAGTTTGTCGCTAATGCTAAGTTGGGAGCCCGGTGACTCAGTGGCCCTCGTCTGCAAGACCAAAGAGGAGGGTTGAGCAGGTGAACGGACTACGGCCAACGGACCCAAGGAAGATCTTTTGTTCAACAGGGGCTCTAAAGAAAGCCGTCGCTCCGTGTTGGCAATCTCTTTTTCCAGCACTGAGGCTGCTCTTGTTATGAATTGATCCAGGGTGCCCACCACTACTCCCCCAGTAGCCATAGGAGTCTTATTGTTTACCCTCCTACTCATTATTAAAAGAGCTACGACTAGGCTAATATAACACAAGACAAACAGATACAAAGAAGTAGCTTTCCACAAGGAGGGGAAGGGCACCACCCAAACAATGTAAGAACGTTAAGGGGGTAGCCCAACCCAACTTCCTTCGACCTTTGACGGCCCTCAGGCGGTCTCACCTTTTATCCTGCGTGACCCGCACAACAAGACCAGCAAGAGCAGCAAGAGCAGCGAGGTCCAACGATAGCCGATTGGCACAGGTAAGGGAATGTCACAGAGGATCCAGGGACTTAAAGTCTCATAGAGCTTGGCGACGTCGGCACTACACAGTGAGTGAAGTGGCTCCATGTAACAACGGGCCGCAAGCAGAGTAAACAAACTAATCACACGTCCACAGTCACAACAGGACTTACAGTTATGTACTCCTGCTGCGGATGTTAGAGGGGTTGCACAGACCGGCCTCCTCCGGACCCTGATGGGCAAGGACGGGCCCGCCCTTGGCCCAGGCTTCGCCCGGGCGCTGCCCGCGCGCGTCCCGCGCTGCTGTGGAACAGCGGGCCTTAAGTGAGACCCGGGCGCTGACTGATGACGTCAGCGGCAGGCACCCGGGGCTTAGGGTGCTGGGAAGTGAAGTTTTCCTGTGGCCGTTCCCCTCACGGCAGCAGTGTTGTCCTTCCTGTGCTGGAGTGAGGTGAGGACCCCCAGAGATGGCCGTTTCCCTCACGGCAGGCTCCTGATACAAGGTATGGCACCGGGTCAGAAATGCGCGTCCCGCGCTGAGGTGGAACATCGGGCCTTAAGTGAGACCCGGGCGCTGCCTGATGACGTCAGCGGCAGGCGCCCGGGGCCTAGGATGCTGGGAAGTGAAGTTCTCCTGTGGCCGTTCCCCTCACGGCAGCGGCGTTGGTTTTCCTGTGCTGGAGTGAGGTGAGGACCCCCAGAAATGGCCGTTTCCCTCACGGCAGGCTCCTGATACAAGGTATGGCACCGAGTCAGAAATGCGCGTCCCCATGAATGCATGGGTATGGTGCGTACCCCTACGGCACCATGTCAACGTAGGTAGCACCGTACCCACGCATGAATGCGTGGGTACAGTGCGTACCCCTTCGCACCATGTCAACTTAGGTAGCACCGTACCCACGCATTCATGCGTGGGTTCGGTCCGTACCTAAGTTGACATGGTGCCGTAGGGGTACGCACCGTACCCATGCATTCATGCATGGGTACGGTGCGTACCACTACGGCACCATGTCAACTTAGGTAGCACCATACCCACGCATGTATGCGTGGGTACGGTGCATACCCCTACGGCACCATGTCAACTTAGGTAGCACCGTACCCACGCATTCATGCGTGGGTACGGTCCGTATCTAAGTTGACATGGTGCCGTAGGGGTACGCACCGTACCCACGCATTCATGCGTGGGTAGGGTGCGTACCTAAGTTATCATGGTGCCGTAGGGGTACGCACCGTACCCACGCATGTATTCATGGGTACGGTGCGTACCCCTAAGGCACCATGACAACTCAGGTACGCACCGTACCCACGCATGAATGCGTGGGTACGGTGCGTACCTGAGTTGTCATTGTGCCGTAGGGGTACGTGTGGTACGCACCGTACACCTCCACTTCCGTTGTTGCGGTATGCAGGGGTTGCTGGACATGGCCCCCAAGTGACCAGTCTCAGGTGGTAATGTATGACCTCCATATTATAGGTTTGGGTTTGAGTATGGGGTATGTTTCCTGCCCCTCACCCCCCCTGGCCCCTGGGTGTTGTTCTCACCTTCTGCGGCGTGTGCATTGGGTGTGGTGCACCAGGTCGTAGGCCAAGAGGACCGGGATGACACGTACGATGGGGTTCATGGCTGTACGTTGCGTACCGGGGCTCCGTGGCGTAGGGTTCTGCTTTCCCGGCAGTTTTTCGCTCCCGTAATCAAAACATGGTACGTAGTGACGTCGGGACGAATCGTACTTGCTGGTCTGGAAAACGTTGCTTAAATACGTGCGGACGTTGCGTACAAGCAATCCGGATCAGAATCGTTGGTATTTTTTAGCTGTATGGTTTTTTGTACGATTCGTACAGAAAAAGGCTTTCTGTACGAATCATACTTCCTAGGTTGTAAGATGAGTTTACCTGGTACGAGTCGTACGGAGAAAACGCTCCGTACGACTATTCATACTGACTTTTTACAGGATCGGAATCGGCCCCTATATGTATTAGTTATTATTTTTTAAATTTGTTTAATATTTATACCTATTTTTTTTTAAATATATGTATTATTTACTTATTTTTACATTATTATTAATGCATTTAAAAAAACGATATTTTTAACAACGATATTTTTGACAACGATATTTTTTTTCCGCTATTTTTGAACTTACCTTTATGTAGATAGGACTTAGATATTTTTGACTTCGATATTTATGTGTCGATATTTTTGTAGGTCGATTTTCTGTCTGTCGATATTTAGTCAGACATTTGAATTTTGCAAGATTAAACAAAAATGCAGTGCTTAAAAAGCAATAGTTCCAACAGGGGTTATCTGGTCACGCTTGACCAGGGCAAATCCAAAATTTCTGTCTGACGACAATGGAGCGTGGGTGGGATGCTGGAGTCATGCAAACCTGCTGAAAGTACCCTGGTTGCGTCAAAGTTCGGGGATGATGCTTTGAGCAAATGAGGGCATGCGACTTTGGCAAAGGAGATGAATTGTTTCTGAAGTCCGGCAACGTTATAGATGCATTGATGTCAAGCAGTGATGTGCATCGAGCCGATGTGTTGATTTTGAACTGCTGGGATGTAGGCGATGCACGCAGCACACAATAAATGCATTGCTGCTAAGCCGCACAGGACCGGGTATGCGTTGGCTTCCGGAGATGATGCATTGCAGACGTAGGTGATGCAGTGCCCAAGACTCATGCAGCAGCGATTATGCGGAGGTGCTGTGTCAGCAAATTCGGGTCTGCGTTGTAAGTTGATAGTTTTAGGGATACTTCAAACAAAGGTCTTTGTAGGGCACAAGACCCTGCCCTTTCCTGCCCTGGCTTCAGACTCAATGTAGGGGGTATGCAACCCTGTGTGTGGGAACAGGTACTGCCCTCTTCAGGTACAAGGGTCAACTCCTCCCTTTCACTCTTGCTCAGGAACACCCATCAGCCAGGGGATTGAAGTACTGGGTATTTTAGACCCAGCGGTGCAGGGGCACACACCCTATGACTTCTGGGTTTCACCCTGTTCCGGACCTACAGAAACACAGAGTCTTCTGGGTGAAGTCAAAGAATCGTTTATTGGCTGCAGACCAATTACAGGTATCCTAGAAGTACAACAGCGTGTATGTTCTCAGGAGACTGCTGAAAATCATGGAAACGGACTTCGCATTAAATAGGCCTTTTCCGGCCTCAAGCATACATTCCTAGGTTTTATGATACGGCAATATACAAGGATATGTTACAAAGAAAAGGCAAAGTCATGATGACCATCCCACATTCCAGTTCGGCCAGTTCACAATGATTTACACAATAAGGTTCAGATCCCACGTTAGATGTAAGCAGACCCCCCAATAAACATGAGCATCTCCTGTTTTGGGAAACAAGTCATAAAGCAGGAACAAGCAGGTGTGGAAGAGATTAGCCGGAGGTTGAGGGTAGAATGAAAGGGTTTTATGATGGGTCAAACCCTGATGCTAATCACAGGTGGAGAGAGGAAGGGGAGCTCGTGAGACCAGTTTGACCCGGGGCAGCAGAGCCAGCTGCCCAGGTCACAGAGAAGTCACGGGAAAGCACATGTACTGTGAGGCCCGTATTTGCTCCATTATAGCCTATGTGAGGGCAATGACAAGATGGCCACTGCTTCCAAAATGGAACCCGCGTAGTGAAGCAGAATAACGTGTACACAGTGCATCCATAGCTAGAACGACAAGTAAAGCACTCGTACATGCCGCATTCACCATTTGCGGTTCGCTAATACCAAGATAGACAGGGGTAGGGCCCTGTCCCCTACGCGGTGACAGAGATTAAAGTACGACAGACCCTCCTTTTGCCCTTACATAGGCAATCACTATACTCATCTCAATCCGAATCTAGGTCAATGTCTGCAAAGTCATGGAGATGTTGTTGTAGCATCATCCTATTACTTAGCTCATCCCTCGATACAGGCTTCCTTACACACAAGGTAGCACAGAGGCCACACATCGCAGGAGCACACTGTATGCACAGACAGAACAGGAAAAGAATGGCTAAGATCATTCCGATGACCATCAGAACTTTCCAACCCCAGGCAGATATCAGTTCCCAGAACCACCCCACCAGTGACCAATCTCCCTTATCCACGTGTATGGCTTCAGATATCTTATGGAGTTTGGAGATGGCCTGATACACCGTTGGAGCGTTATCTGGTATGAAAATGCAGCAACTGGATTGGATAACTTTGCATACCCCACCACGGTCTGCAAGAATAACGTCTAGAACCATGCGGTTCTGCAAAGTCATAAGGCGATCCGCTTGGAGCTCAGCTGTCAGATTACTAAGGGCACCAGCCGTTACATTTATAGTGGATTCAACCACACGCGTCAGCTGTCTCAGGTTCCTACTATTGACCATAGGTCCCTAAAAAGGCAGGAAACCCAAGAAGAAGTCTCCTGCTTCCTGACCGGCAGTGTCATCCTTACTTATCACACCTTTCACAACTCTGGTCTTGTGATAATCAGAGGCAGCAGTAAAGGTCGGCGGTAGCAGATTCGCAATATAACATGTGCCCGAGAAATCAGGGGGCAACCATGTATATGCTCGATCATTACAGATGAAATATGTGCCCTTGGCAGCTAGAAACGCAGGGGAAAACTGTGACGGGAAAGTGTACGTTTCAGTACAGTCACTTCTTCCCAGTTGAGCCCTAGGGTTCTGACCATTACCCTGTAAGCAGAACCGACCCATGTGGGGTACGACCCAGATTGGAGATGAGATTTGTCGCTGTCTTTCACCCAGACTAATACTATACCCCGTCGCATTCCATCCTACATAAGGTCTCAGCTCTTCTTTGGGAATAGTCGAGTATGCGTCAATATCTCTACTCATATCGGCAATTCCTTTCATCAAGGCCTTATTATTGGTGATAGGTCTGATGGAACGCGGTTGGCGAGGGGAGTACGTATCTAGAGCATAAAGAAACATGGTCTGGAATGCCCATGACGATCCATTTGAACTATACGGCAGCACCAGGTAGGGAATACCCTTGTTAATGGTATGTGGCATTAACCCACAGACCCAGCAATTGGTCGTATTCACTACTAGCTGGTGCTGGTGCAGGAGCTGGATAAACGAGTTATTTACGAACTCCGATCGTCTGGTCTGTTCGTGCTCAGGCAAAGGGTGAAAAGAGTGAGAGGAGGCGGTAGAAAGAGGTGTAGGCTGTTCAGTGGGTGCAATGGGCTTTTGAGCGGAGAAAAACACAAATCCTACAATAAACATCATGATACTACACAGTGTAAAAAGGCACAAAAAGACAAAACATTTACTTTTTACAATTCTACACATCCTGGCTTTAAAGTTCATTTCCTCAATTGGTCTCTCCATCTTAAAAAACTCCATCCTCTACTCGGGCCGCTCGCGGCGGATGAGTTTCTTCTGCTGAGGAGTACGCCTGTCAGTCCAGGGAAACGCCCTAGACCAACCAGAACCGTCGACCTAGCGTCTTCGGCCTGTACCCCAAAGTCTTGACACCGCGACCCTGCGGCAGAACCCGGATGGTGGTTCGAAAAACAAAAAATCAAGAAAGTCTTTCAGATGGGAGAGTAAAAAATGTCAAACAGGAAATAGTAAGGAAATCTTTATTTGTCCATGGGCCTAGGTCTCAAATTATAACGGAGACGGCCAGGTGCTGTTTGGTCTCGAAACAAAAGTTCAGGCTCAGTGGTGTCCAGTCGACTTGAAGGTGGCACAGCTTCCTGCAGAATATTGTCACTCTCTTGGTCTGAAGCTGTGTCTCTTAGGCGTGCATCACTGAATGGTATGAAACGAGGTACAGTGTCTGTCTCAGAGTCGGCGATACCCTCTTTGACCCACTGGTCATATGGCAAAGGCAAGGGGACTACCTTGCAGTGGGTACCATGAATCCAGTGCTTCTTCCCTTTCACTCGCACCGCTGATCTTGTCGACAATAGAACAAGATGAGGGCCGATCCAGCGAGGCTCGTCGTTGCTCTTGCGCTGGAAATTCCGGACCAGGACCCACGTACCAGGGTTGATAGGGTGTCCAGGAGTTTCAGAGGCTTGAGGGAGAGTATCATGTACCTGTTGGTGCAAAACACGCAGTTTAACAGTCAAATCATACAGGTAATCGAGCAGTACTGGATGTTCTATTTCACTAAATTTCGTGGGCCTTGGCACACCCCATACATTAGCCGGGCGGCCAAAGACGATCTCATAAGGACTAAGTCCCACTCGTGAGTGTACGGTCATTCTGGTGGACAGGAGTGCTAGAGGCAGGGCATCAGGCCATTTAAGACCAGTGCTCGCCTGAATTTTGGCCAACTTGAGCTTTAAGGCTCCATTGTAGCGCTCTACCAATCCAGCTGATTGGGGGTGATTTGCAGCGTGAAACTTCTGCTGGATACCTAATCCTTCACATACATTCTTCATCACTTTACCCACAAACTCACTCCCATTATCACACCATACCATTCTCGGCATTCCAAACCTGGGGAAGAACTCTTTCACGAGGGCTTTGGCTGTGGACAGGGCAGTGTTATCTTTTAGAGGATAAGCCTCTATCCATTTTGAGAAAGCACAAACAACCACTAGTACATACTTTAGGTTGTTGCATCTTTCCATGTGAATAAAGTCCAGCTGCAAAACTTCGAATGGACATGATGGGGTGCAAAGTGACCGGCTGGAGTTGGGGTTCCCCTACCAGGGTTGTACTTCAAACATACCATACAATTCTTGACCACATTCTCTGCACACTTGGGAATCCCAGCATTCTGCCATACTGGAGCCAACAACTTACAAATTCCTTTCGTACTGATGTGTGCCATTCCATGTGCCATAGTAACTACTGGAAGCACATATGCATCAGGCAACAACCATCGCCTATGTTCTGTCAGATCAATCCAACAACCATTCTCATCCAACTCACCCATACTCTCTCTCCACTTGCTTAACTCTTCCTCTGTGGCTTCAGCCTGAAGCGACCTCACACTCTCTATGGTGTTTTCACACATTCCCACATCATTAACCCATCTTGCGGGGCCTGCAACATACATTCTAGTCTTCACATTCTGTGCCGTTTCTCTCGCAGTCTCATCAGCAAACGCATTCCCACGACCAACATCATCAGTGACTTTCCTGTGCGCACTGCATTTCATGATCGCAACTTGCAACGGTAGGGTCAGTGACTCAAGGAGATCATTCACCAACTTGCCATTCTGGATTTTAGCTCCATGTGACGTCAGGAACCCACGCTCCTTCCATAATCGCCCAAAATTGTGAGCCACGCCAAAGGCGTACTGGCTATCTGTGTATATATTCACTCTCATTCCTTCAGACAACACGCATGCTCTCGTGAGGGCGATTAACTCTGCTGCTTGGGCCGAATTATGTGGCACTCGTGCAGTTTCCACAACCGTATGTAACGTCGTGATAGCATATGCAGCAGTCGTGTCACCATTAGGGAGCTTGAAGCATGAACCATCCACCCATAAGGTACCATCACACTCAGTCAGGGGAGTATCTTTCAGATCCACTCTTCCTTTCGTCTCTTCTTCCGTTCTGAACAGGCAGTCATGTTGCTCAATCTCATCCGAATCTGCTGGAATCGGCAACAACGTAGCTGGATTCAGCGTATTGCATCTTTTTATGTGTATGTGATTCGCTAACAGTGTAAGCTCGTAGCCCGATAAGCGTGCACTAGTCAAGTGTTGTGTCTTAGTTCTATTCAATAATGTGTCTACAGCATGTGGAACCATAACGATCAATGTGTTGTCCATTACCAGACCAGCAGATTGTCGGATAGACATTGCCGCAGCAGCAGTCGCTCTCAGACAGCTTGGCAATGCCCTCGCTACAGGGTCCAAGGCGGATGAAAAATATGCGCATGGGCGCGGCCTGTCGCCAAAAGGCTGTGTTAACACTGACAACGCACATCCATCTTTCTCGTGGACATACAATGTAAAAGGTTTGCTGTAGTCAGGAGTACCCAACACAGGAGCCGAACACAATGCATTACGCAATTCCACAAAACTTTTCTGGCACTCTTCAGACCATGGGATAGGATTCGGTGTGTCTTTGCATGTTAAGGCTAACAAAGGTTTCGCCAACAAGGAAAAGCTAGGGATCCAATGCCTACAGTATGAAGTAATGCCCAAGAAAGCACGCACTTCTCTCTGTGTCTTTGGCACACTCAACTGTGTAATGGCTTGAATTCTCTCTGGGGTCAGTCTCCTTCCCTCCTTCGACAAGAGATGACCTAAGTAGGTCACTTCTTGTCGACAATATTGCAGCTTAGAGAGAGACACCTTGTGATGAAAAGCAGATAAGTGGCGCAACAGTGACAATGTAGCTTCTCTGCAGATCTTTTCAGTATTCCCAGCAATTAGTAAATCGTCCACGTACTGAATCAGGATAGCGCCACTGGGTAAAACAAGTGCATCAAGCTGCGCTTTCAAAGCTTGACTGTATATGGATGGACTCTCACAGTAGCCCTGGGGAGCGCGTTTGAAGCGGAAGCTTCGGCCTCCCAGACTAAAACCAAAAATGTCTCTGCTCTCCTCTGCAATTGGGATGCTAAAGAAAGCATTCTTCAAATCGATCACGGAAAACCATGCAGCAGAGGCTGGAATCATCGTTAACAAGGCAGTTATATCAGGGACAACTGGAAACTGTGGCACAACAATCTTATTAACCTCTCTAAGATCAATCACGAATCTGTAAACAGGTGGCTGTGAAGGGTCCGTTCGTTTTAAGACAGGTAAAATCGGACTATTGCAAACGTTGCCTCTTGTTTCTTCAATCACACCCTTATTAATCAAGTCGCCGACAATGTCTAACAATGCTTTCTGGCCTTCATTAGAGATTTTGTACTGGGGAATACGTGGCAGTCTGACATTAGCCTTTAAAGTCACCACGTATGGCGGTATCTCCAAGAGGCCCACATCATTGGGACCAGTAGCCCAAAGGGCATCTGGAAGGGATGACAATTCAGGTGGCATTGTATTTTTGGACAAGTACATTGGGGAAATCACTTTCTTGCCTAATGTAAGTTGCACTCCCGAAGGAGAACAATACAATGTAGCATTCAATCTTTTCAACAAATCTAATCCCAGTAAATTCTCACCACAACCTGTCGTCAGAATGAGGGGTGCTTTCAGCTCACAAGGTCCAACAGAAAGTGACATAGGACTAGAAATCGGGTTTCTAACCGGGGCGCCAGAAAAACCTACTGAAACATTTATATCGCCAGACAAAGGTGCGCCAGGGAGTTTTGAATGCATGATTGAACTCTTTGCAGCACCAGTGTCTAGCAGGAAAGGCTCCGTTACATTTGCTGTAGTCACCTCAACATACGGTCCGCTCTGATCCACTGGCACTGAAACAACTCCCTCTCTCTGTCTACGGCTGTCCTAGTAATCATTATTTTCTACATCGCCATCCTCTGCATAATAATCATTATTATAATACTGGGCCGTATTACTAGTCGCGTTAGCTTGCTGAGCAAAGCTATTAATGGTATTTTGAGGCGGCAGAGGACGCGCGTTCTGGGGAACATTTCCACGCCCTCTACCTCTAGGAGCTTGCTGACCACCTCTACCTCTTGCGCCATACATATTACCATTCCGCTGCATTAATTTAGGGCAACTATATTTAAAATGACCTTCCTCTTTACAGTATGAACATTGGTTGGGACCTACAGGGACACGTGGCTGATAATACCCGTTCATTTGCTGATTGTTCTGAAACTGTGGGGGTTGGTGATAGACACCTTGGGGTTGCCTATAATTATTCTGACCTCCACGTGGTGGATAGGCCTGCTGTAAAAGGACCTTTGTCTTCAATTCCTTCGTTTTCTTCTCTGTTCTATCTTTCTCGTCTTTATCTCTGTTTTCATAATACTGTGCAGTAGCCAGTATTTGTGCTGAAGAGGAAACAGCCCAAGAACTCTCTGAATCTTTCAACTTTTTACACAGGTCGGGAAGTAAATTCTGCACAAACTTATCCACAAATAACCGTTGGCCACCCTCAGTACTCATATCCTGCCCACTGTGGTCAATAAACGTTTCCTCAAACCTAGTAAAGAAGTCTGACACTGTCTCATCTTTCTTCTGCTTACATGCAGATAACTTGTCCCAATTTACGCGCATTGCAGGCATTAGGGTCTTCATATACGTGATGATTCTACCAGGGAGTTCTGCTACTAGAGGCTCCGGTTTCGCACCACCAGTTTGTCTTGCATCAGCAGCAATAATGTTAGCCCATGTATCCCCTAATTCTGCATCATGATCCGCATTACGGATTGACCCCCATAGGGGCTGTGGAACAACATTACCAAACAACATGTCTATGTCGGCCAGATTCATAACGCATGACCCTGCCGTCTGTGACAACTCTTTATAATAACCTGCTGGGTTTTTACGGGGATCAGGTAAGGACTGCTTAAGCGCTAACACCTCAGAACGCTTCCATGGAACATGCACCCAAACACGCTGGAAATGTGCTGCCACAGCGGGGTTACCACCGGCAGCTGCAACCGCTTCCTTCCATACCGGGGGAACTTCTCTCATGGGGTATTGTCGCGCCTTTACCTTTTTCCCCACAAGGGCATCCTGTTCGAACAATGGCTGTTGACAATCATCATTCCTGAAGGACAATACAACTGCAACTGCTTTATCTATATCGCGGTCCACAATCATACCAGCTCCAAAATCAAACCTCACTCTACACAATTCCTGCGGCCTCGGATTTCTACCACTATCCTCCAATTCTTCACAGAGAATTTCGCACATTTTCTCGAACACATATCTCTGCTTCGGGGCATCCCACTGATGGAAAACACTAACAACTGATTCCACATCATACAATGAAGGGAAAACAATCCATCTGTGCGCCATGCTGTCTATTACCTTCTTCTCATCAGGGGTAGGCAACTGACTACGCAATTGCTTACGCTGCAGACAACTCAAAGAGAGGCGACATTAATGAAGTAACCACATTAGCTAAACGCTGTCGCGCTGAAGGAGAAGCTGAGGCAGAAACAGGGGGGAAAACAGAGGGAAGAAAAGAGGACGTAGGAACAGGTACCGAAGTGGTGCAAGGAAAAGTGTTGGGAGAGGCAGCTGCTGAATTAGGCAAAGTCAAAGGAAGTGCGGGGGCAGTTGGAAGCACAACTGGCGGCCCTTGAGAGGGCTGCGTTACATGAATAAGAGCCGGCTGTGCAGCAGCTGGCGGTTGCGGCAAAGCTTGCAATATATTAACTGGAGGCGGCATATTCACAAGCTGGGGAGGTGCCGTGGCATTTTGCGCATATGGGGGTGGCGAACTCAACAAATGTGACATCAGGGGATCTTTCTCCTTGTCTTCGGACTCATTCTGCTTAGAGTGTGGTAAAGCCGGGTAACATTTGTCAATCCCTAACTTACGCTGCCTGTGCAATTGCTCGCTCATCTGCTCCTCTTCATTGTCCCTAAATTGTACAGCTGCCTGCATTACTGACATACCTTTCTCTCTTTTATTCTTTTTCGCTAGCTTAATTTCTTTCTGTTTGGCTTCCTTTCGCCATAAGCGGAAAGAGTCAAACATCGCCGGCCGGGCTTTCTTCTTAAACAATTTAATTTCTAAATTATCTAGAATGTCGGTATCAAAACTACCATTTTGGGGCCATTTTAGAACACCGTCTTTCCTAGTGTAGTGGATCCATACTTCGTTATATGCAATGGGGCCTACGCCATGCTTCATATAGAGCTCATAAGTTGGAGTTCCAACCGGAGGAACCGGACATGATTCCTCTAGCTGGAAATCTTTTCCACAACCCAAACAGAATATTCTACCAAATATTCTAGAACCAGGCATCTTCGCTCACTAGTCTAGATCCAAACGTCAAAGGATTATCGATTACGATAGTCTCGTGAATACACGAGTCCTCTGGCTTTGGGGTTTGCAAACACCAAATCACCAATTACCAAATCAAACCAAACGATCCCGAGGGATACCAAAACAAATGGGAGACGCTCCACTTATACTTAACTGAATATTGTTGATCGATGACGTCACCAGAAGACTCTCTCGATTGTTTCGCTCTCTCAAACTCGTCAAGGGTCCAAAACAGGTCAATTAATCAGGGCAGCAGTCCTTCGTAGCCGTCGGGACGCGGAGAACCTCGCAGAAAAGACTTTCGGACCACGTCGACATGCAGGGGTCGATGAAGTGGCGGCCTTCCTCCGGAATTTCCACACGAAGCTCCTCACGAACCTCTGGCTTGGACTGGTACCGCTGAAATCGGCCCGAGTTGGGCGCCAAACTGAAGTACTGGGTATTTTAGACCCAGCGGTGCAGGGGCACACACCCTATGACTTCTGGGTTTCACCCTGTTCCGGACCTACAGAAACACAGAGTCTTCTGGGTGAAGTCAAAGAATCGTTTATTGGCTGCAGACCAATTACAGGTATCCTAGAAGTACAACAGCGTGTATGTTCTCAGGAGACTGCTGAAAATCATGGAAACGGACTTCGCATTAAATAGGCCTTTTCCGGCCTCAAGCATACATTCCTAGGTTTTATGATACGGCAATATACAAGGATAAGTTACAAAGAAAAGGCAAAGTCATGATGACCATCCCACATTCCAGTTCGGCCAGTTCACAATGATTTACACAATAAGGTTCAGATCCCACGTTAGATGTAAGCAGACCCCCCAATAAACATGAGCATCTCCTGTTTTGGGAAACAAGTCATAAAGCAGGAACAAGCAGGTGTGGAAGAGATTAGCCGGAGGTTGAGGGTAGAATGAAAGGGTTTTATGATGGGTCAAACCCTGATGCTAATCACAGGTGGAGAGAGGAAGGGGAGCTCGTGAGACCAGTTTGACCCGGGGCAGCAGAGCCAGCTGCCCAGGTCACAGAGAAGTCACGGGAAAGCACATGTACTGTGAGGCCCGTATTTGCTCCATTATAGCCTATGTGAGGGCAATGACAAGATGGCCACTGCATCCAAAATGGAACCCGCGTAGTGAAGCAGAATAACGTGTACACAGTGCATCCATAGCTAGAACGACAAGTAAAGCACTCGTACATGCCGCATTCACCATTTGCGGTTCGCTAATACCAAGATAGACAGCGGTAGGGCCCTGTCCCCTACGCGGTGACAGAGATTAAAGTACGACAGGATGGGCCATCAGGATGTGAGTGATACACCTGAGCTTCTTTTGTGTGTGTCTGTCAAGAGGAAATGCACAAAGCCCAGCTGTCACCAAACCTAGACGTGTATACCAGAGACAGGCGGAAGGCACCAAATGATTAAAGTAAGAAAAGGCCAACTTTCTAAAAATGTCATTTTCAGACCTGCAATTTAAAAAACAACTTCACTAAAAGATGTGTTATTAAATTGTGAGTCCAGAGATGCCAAACTTACTGTTCCTTCTTTTCCCAATTGGAGTTACACTTGTAAAATGTTTCAAGGCAGCTCCAATGGTAACCTATGGGAAAGATAGGCCTTGCATCAGTAAAAAACAAATGTAATAGTTTTTCACTACCAGGACATGTAAAATGTAAAGTAGATGTTCTACTTTTTAAACACACTGCACCCTGACCTTGGCGCGGCCTAGGGCCTACCTTAGGGGTGACGTATATACAATAAAAAGGAATGTTTGGGCCTGCCAAGTAGGTTATCTTGTCAGTAGAAATTTGCAGTTTAAAACCACACACAGGCTCTCTAGTGGCAGGCCTGAGACATGTTTGAAGGGCTACTCATGTGGATGGCACAATCAGTGTTGCAGGCTCACTGGTAGCAATTGATTTACAGGCCCAGGGCACATGTAGCGGATTGTACTAGGAAGTTATCAGTAAATGAAATATGCCAATCATGGAGAAACCAAATGCCATTACATCTTAGAAACAGAGCACATGCACTTTGGCACTTGTCAGCAGTAGAAAAAGTGCACAGAGTCCTAAAGTCAGCAAAAATGTAGTTCCGCACACAGTCAAAAACAGAAGGTCAGACGGCAAAAAGTCAGGGTAAACCACGCCAAATGATTCCAAGTCTAACAGTTGGCATACAGACTTTGTGCACTTTACCCCTCCTAACTAGTGGTAAAGTGTGTGTGATGATCCTTTTAAACATGGTTAAATTAGAATATACCCAATCGACACATTTCATTTACTCATCAGTAGCTAGATAGTATATAGTACTTGTCATGACCCCTTTCAGAGAGCCAGGGGGCACGCAGGGTCTATTGGACCGAACCATGGTGGTTGAGGCCTTTTACTCCTGCTCTCCCAGGGCCACACCCACTGTGAGTCCTGAATATCTGGGCCAAATACCTCTTCTGTACTTGACTCTCAGTGGTAGCTGTGGTCAAGCAGGCAATGCTCCCTTGGGGGGAGGGGGGGGGGGGTTGCAGATACAGGTTGGTGAACATGACCCATAAATCAAAGTGCATACAGTAAGAAACAATAAAGCAATGTCTGGCCAAATACTTGTTTTATAAGAAAAAGTTGTATTTCATTTCTGGCTCTACACATGCAAAGGAATACAACATTCAGAATCAACATACATTTCCCCTTTGATGTTGGGACTCTAGTAGTTGTCAGACAAATCCCTGCCCCCGCCCTTTGTGTAAGATGTTCAGGGTTATTACCTATTCACTGATAGCGATCTCAGGTATTACAAACCATTAGGCCATACTCAAGAGTTCTCCCTTCTGACTCTTCAGGATCTCAGTCAAAAGTGTCTATGGTGCCGCAGAACGTTTATCAGCCCACTTCTCATTGGACCGCTCTTGCATCACAGCAGAGTTCAGTGATTCAGGGGAGCCTTCAATGCACACCTGCAAGTCCTGCTTTAGTCTGAGAAGTCAAGCTGCTTGTGGCTGTTGCTGCAGCACTCGGCTGAGCAGGTTCTCTCTCTGACGAGGTGAAGCTGGAGGTCCTTCAGATGTTGGAGCAGCTCCCGGCTCATGTAGAAGCGGTAAGGTGATTTGGTTCGATGGGGGTGGGGAATCCAGTGAGGATATAACATCATCCACAGCGTCTCCCACAGTCCTCTTCATTGAGTCGGGGCAGTTCCTTTGTGGCGCAGGCCAACCCCCAATTCATGGCCTCAGTCTCTCTATTGGAAACGTTGGTACCAGCAGCCCCTCCTGGTGTATATGGTGATACAGGGTGCATGCTCTTCCACCCCAGTGCCCCAGCCTGGACAGTCACAAGTCTTAACTTTTCTGGAAATTCTTTTCCAGTGGGCTCCTCTGGCATACAGGGTCACCACAGCGTGGGTGTGGCAAGACCCGCACGATGCTCGACATATGTCTCAGTCTACGTCGTCCCTCTCCTGGCAGACGGGGATTGTAAAAACAATCTGGCCAAATTAGAGCATAGCTGAATCCTCACACCGCACAGAGGGAGTCCTCACGTTGGGGTTCTTCATTCGACCTTGCTCCCTCCAACGCTCACCTCTTCCTCACAGGGAACCATGCTCTTGGCAAACAGGCATGCACTGTTTCTCCAGACTCTAAGGCGGGTGGTCTTTGTGTCCCTGGGTGGTGGCCCTGCACCCAGCAGGAGGCTAGCAGGCCTAGGCTCCCAATCCTGGTTCCACAAACAAATCTTGCAGAGCTTCCCCTTCTCACACAGCCCGTCTGGCTGCTTGGCAGATGACATTTGTCGGGGACTCAATCTTACCTTCTTGTGGTCCTTTTCCAGACACTAAATCGAATTTAGGGTCTGGGTATTAGAGGTTTTGTGTTGGGGTCCTGCTTCTTTTGAAGTGGGCACTTCTCCTGTTCATCTCCCTACATGAACTAGGTCTGCCACAGCAGGCACGACTCTGAAGCTGATTGTCCACAACACAACTGATGGGAGTGACTATAGTTTATGCCTGGATATCAGCCACACAGATTTGTGCATCAAAGGGTTAATCTCAGGCCCCCAGACCTGTTCATCCGTGACAAAAAATCAGCATTAGGGATCCAGACAACAGTGCCGTTGGGCACCCGGGGCTAGGGGTATATGTTTCCTGCCATGCAGAGGACCTTTCTGTTCCAACAACACTACTTATACCATAGGGCTTGTAAATTAAATGGCACAAGTAGGCTGCAGCACTTATTGTGCCACCCACTAAAGTAGCATTGAAAACCTTTCAGGTCTTCCATTGCAGTCTGTGTGTGCAGTTTTAAGCCTGCCATAGCCCTTTTGCCAGGCCTAAACCTTCCTGTTTAATACTTACGAGGTATCCTAAGCTATGCCCTAAAGGCTCATGAGGCAGGATATTTAGAAAGTTAGACATGTCTATACATTGAAAGAAGCATCCTTGAACATTAGAGAGCTCTCAGAAATGTGGATAACAACTATCCAGTGGCAAGACATGTTTCTTTAATGCTTAAAGTACCAACGAGATGTATCCACGTAAATATTCTTTGATATTGACAAGATATGTAAAAATATACACCGGGCTGAAAGAATTATTAACTTTAGCAATTAGAATCTAAATACATTCTGAATTTACAGAAGAAACACTGCGGGTCTCAATAAGGATGAGGGACTGGAGATTCATGAAGGTTATTTGGATGTGAACCCTGAGGTTCTGAGAAATATTACGCTTACCCGGCTATAACAGGCTGTATTAAGATCTTACGACGTGCTCTCCTTGGGCTCTGAAGAATGATGTGTTATTTCACAGATGTATTGATTTGATTGTCTAATCTGACTACTATCATTTGAATCTCACCAGTTTGACTGGAACATTTGCACAAATATCATGTATTTTTAATATTGTGTGATTCAGTCTCTGACATCTGTTATGCTCTGCATTATGACAAACTCGCCTGATGCATTTCAGTCTATGCAACAGGTAATCATGAAGTACCGACTGGGGTGGCATTACACAAATGTGACTGGTGGCGAATTGATAATTTATGTATTTGGACGAGTCGCCTCAAATTGATGCAGGATTCCTGCCCTGGAGAGAAGGGCCCGGACCGAAGTCCATGAGATGTGTTTAATTTCAAACTAATTCCTCATTTTCCTTCCTTTTTTCTTCCTTTATTATATATGATGTTTTTGTTTTACTGTCTAATGGATCATACTAGGTTGATTAAGAGGACATTCTTTCATATGGACTCACCGTATATCCACATGGTACATCTTATTTGTTAGTAATTTTTCACTCTCTATGAGTATTGAGCTAGAAGGGTGATGGGGCTTCACAGAGCAAAAGAGGACAAGACAGACAGCAGAAAAACTAGCATGAAAGGGAAAACAGAGGCAAATAAATGAGCAGGAAAGGCAAAACAGAAGGCAGAAAAGCTAGCAGACTTATGCATCCACTCACAGACCCTCACAGACACTCATGCACCGACGGCCATGCCTACTCAGTGAATCACACACCCATTCACAGACTCTCATGCACCCACTCACAGACCTACCTTCAAGATTCCTGCCACAGCTCACCTCCCTTGACTATCACAATCTACAGGCATATCATTCCTCCCAACACTTATGAATTAACTAACGTCTTGTACCCTGATGTTTGACCATATTACAAGCTGTTGGTGATAGGCAGCTGGTGTCCCCTGGTTTGTTTGATAAGGATTAATAGTTTTTACAAATGTTTTACCATGCATATGCAAGGTCAGGTTTCAGGCGCCGTGGAAACATCCGGATAATCCACCAGAATAAGTATCAAGCAACCACATAGATGACCTCAATGTGAAACTTCCAGAAGGAAGACCTCATCAAATTAATCTCCTGCACCAGTTCCTTGCTATAAGCAACTATACTGTGACCTTTGTGAACATTCTAAAGCACATTTTAGAAGACAGCCTCATCAAGTTAATTATCTGTACTTGCTCCTTGTTACAAACAATTTGAATGTGACCTTTATGAACATTCTAAAGCAGTCTTATTTAAAGACTGTCATCACTCTTCTCCTTCGCTTAGCCTCTTCGCCTGCTACTTACCTGTTTTCCAGCTTCTAGGACTCTGTCTTGCCAGCTCCTTTGATCCTCCAACTTGGAACCCACAGCAAAGAATGTCCTGTATTAGCCTTACACCTGGATGGAAACAAGAACAAGAAGAAAAGGAGAGACTCATTGACAGACTTGAATTTACTACGTACTGAGCTCAGTCACACTATTGCGCTGCAAACTAAGGTAACCAGTGCTTTTGTTCAACTTGTGTCTTCTGTGGGCAGGCCTCTGCCAGGGAGGACACTTGGTTGAATCTAACCTCATCCAAATTTGCTTGTGGATTTGATGCAGAAATCATACTCACTACAGTTTCGAAAACTTTGATGAAGTAGTCTCTACGGACAATCTAAATGAAAACAAAACAACAACAAAACTAAAGGTTGTTGATTCGAAAAGCTTTCGTGGGCTGATACCTTAAAAGATAGAGTTAATACTAGACTAAAGCCTTATTAATTGTTTGTTTATAAATAACATATCTACCAGTATCATTTATCAGACTGGTGTGAATGCCTGTTGCAGTGTTGCTGCTGAGTAGGCGAGACACAGCATCTTTGACTCTATGCGTTCGCTCCATTCCTTCCCCCTAGGATTTGCCACCGGAGCAGTGTCTCCTTTTGTAAATCGAGGGCAAGTCTTGGAAGGATTTGGGAACTAGCATTGCTGCCCCTTTGGAATTCACTGGGATATCTGGGTAAGTGGCTTATGACACCTACTCAGAGAGTCATGCACCCACTCACAGACCCGCGCAGACACTCATGCACCCACTCACAAACCTACTCAGACACCCATGCACCATCTCAGAGACTCATGTACCCCCTCACAGATGTACTCAGAGACTTACATAACAACTCAAAGACCCACTCAAAGACTCATGCATCCACTCACATACCTTCTGAGAGTGTTATGCAACCACTCACAGTACCACACAGATGCTCTCACACCAATCATAACCTACTCAGAGACTCATAAACCCACTCACAGATCCACTGGGACACTAATACACCCTCTCACAAGCCTACTCAGACACACATGCACTCACTCTCAGACACACTCCTACATTTACACAGGCATTTACAGACCCACTTAGACACTCATGCACATACTCATAGGTTCACTCAGAGACTCATGCACCCACTCACAGACGAGGTCCGATGCAGGAACCCATCAAAGACCCTCTCAGAGAATCATTCTTTCATTCACATATCCACTGAGAGACTTATGCACTCACTCAGAGACCACATAGAGACTTATGTAACTACTCACACACCTACTCAGGGACTCATGAACCCACTCACATACCCACTCAGAGATTAATGCATCCAGTCACAGACCAGCTGAGAGTTACACAGCCACTTACAGAACCACTCAGACACTCATGCTGCCACTCACAGACCCACCCTGAGACTCATGTACATACTCACAGACCCACTCAGAGACTCATACACCTACTCACAGACCCATTGAGACACTCATACACACTCACAAACCCACTCAGAAACATATACATCCACTTAGATACTCATACACCCACTAACAGACCCACTCAGACTCACACACCCACTCACAGATCTTCCCAGAGACCCACACCTCCATTTACAGACCCACCCAAATACTCAGACACACATGCACTCACTCACAGACTGACTCACTCACTCACATACCCATTCATAGATCCACTCAAACTCACACACCCCCTCACAAACCTATTCTGAGACTCACACACCCACTCATCCACCCAGTGAGATACTTTTTCAGCTACTCCCAGACCCACTCAGATACTCTCAAACCCACTGACAGACCCATTCAGATACTCCCACACCCATTCACAGACCTGCTGAGACTCTCATGCACTTACTCGCAAACCCACTCAGAAATTCATACATCCACTTAGATACTCATGCACCCACTCACAAACCCACTCAGACACAATAATCCACTCACAGATCTACTCAGAGACTCAGACACCATACATGGACCCACTCAGAAACTCAGGTACTCACTCACTAACCCACTCATATAATCATGCACCCACTTATAGACCCATTAGGACACTCATGAACTCACTCACAGACTGACTCATGCACTCATGCACCCATCACAGATCCACTCAGTCTCACACACCCACTCACAGACCCACTCAGAGACTCATGCAACCATTCACACCCTCAGTGAGATACTTTTGCAGCCACTCCCAGGCCCACTCATACATTCACAAACCTACTGACAGGCCCATTTAGACACTCTCACACCCACTCACAGACCTACTGAGGCACTCATGCACTCATTCACACATTCACTGTCAAATCCCTGTCTAGGTTACTGTTACAGTTAGAAAATACAATTAAAATAACCTTAGAAATGTGCTTAATAAACAAAGGTTACAGTGATCTTATAGGTAGGGAATAACATTAAAAATCTGTAGAAATTCACTAAAAACCAAAAGTTACACAAACATTATAGTTAGAGAATAGCATTAAGAAAATCTTAGAACTTCTCTGAAAAAAAATAAAGGTTACAGGGAAGTTATATTTAGGCTTAGATTTCACTTGTGCAAAACCAGTGAAAGTCAGCACTTATAGTTACCTGAGCTAACTATAACTTATGCCACCACAATGCACTGCTTATGACCTCACATAATATATCACTCTTGACATGATCATGTCATCAATAATGACATCATTAATGACATCTCAGATGACACCAATGATGACATCATCCACAGAACCTCTCGCTCACCCATAGAACCTTTCATACACCCACTCCTACTCCCACACACACCCTCAGATACCCATTCATAGGCCCATACCAATACTCCCACAGCCAAAACCTCATCTATAGAGCTACTCATACATCTACTCACTCATACTGTCACTCACACACCCACTAACCCAACCATACAGCCACTTGTGCACTAGTTAACTCACCAATTCAGCCACTCAAACATCAAGTCTTACAGGCATACAGGCACTTATATGCCCACTCATATACCATTGCAGCCACTTACATACCCATTTAATCACCCATACAGGTACTTGCACACCCACACACTCCCCCTTACTGCCACTCGCTCACCAATACAGCTACTCACACACCCACTCACACATCCACAGAACCACTTACATACCAATTCATGCATCCAGACCCACTCACTCACCCTTACAGCCACTCAAATAGACATTTAATCTCCAATACAGCTACTCATGCCCATTCACCTACACACACCTACCCACTCTCCAATACAACCACTTCACTCACCCATACAGCTACTTGCATACCCACGAACACATCCATATTATGCATGGGCAGAGATCGAGGAGTTCTGCTACATGGAACTCATCAAAGCGATTAAAAAAAACTCCACGGAGTTCCTCAAGCAGCGGAGTGCGGCACCATCTTCCATCCACGCTGATCCTCCTGCCGCTCAGGAAAAAACTAACCCGAGCTGCAGCTTGCGCTCGCCAACTTACTGTTGATGAGCAGGAAAGGGGAAAAATCTCTGCTATGCTGCCCGGAGCAGAGTTTTCTGCACTCCCGGAGCTCCGCGTAGTGCAGATTGTAGAAAACTCTGCAAACTCCGTGGTCAGGGCTGAGTTCATGGCTTAGACACAATATATATATAATACCACTCGAACACCCATACACCCACTCAGACATCCACTCACACACTGATACAGTCAAACAGCCATTCAGATGAAATATGTTAGAAATAGTGAGACTAATTACTAGTACAGAAAGAATAGTAATTTAATTTGTGCTGTAGCTTAGTATATATCTTTAAGTCTCAGAAACCTTTACAAAACACTCTCACGGTGTTAGAATAGAAACTGTTTACGCTTACGCAGAGCTCCATGTAAGTTAGCATTTGCTTCACCATTTTCTTTTTGGGCGCCATTTTAGGCCATTCGAAACTGATCTAGTTCAATTCTGAGAAATGCTCCTCTCTAAGTTTCGTTTCTTCACTTTTGTTTTGTTTCAGGAATGAGTACACTGCTCATGTCAGCACATAGCTTTCTCACTAAATAGAGGCCCTCTCCCACTTGTCTGGTGGCAGGCTCCAAATAGAATGACATTTTAACGATAATTTAATCTACAGATTAGTTCTTTTCTGTTATTGATCTGAAAAACACATTTTCAGTATTTCTATCCATTCAGTTAGTAGGCATTTGTTTAAATTCACTCTGCTCTGACCAGCCGAAGCTTTAGATTCTGTCTCGCTCCTCAGGGCTATAAGGAGAGTCCTAGTTTTTATAGTCAAGCATTGAAAAGTCAGCTGGATTCACTATCGCTTCCTCCAGGTAATGTATTTTAGCAATATGTCGATGACCTGTTAATTGCTTCTGACACGGAATAGGGTTGCAAAGACAGAACAGTGAAATTGTTATTGCATTTGGCACATAATGGTCATAAGGTCTCTCTTTCCAAATTTCAGTATTGTTGACAGGAAGTTACCTATTTATGTAACCTACTGTCGAAGGAGGGTAGGAAGTTGACCCCTGAGCGTATCAGTACCATTGTTAAAATGCCCATTCCACAAACTCAGAAAGACGTTCGTGCTTTTGTAGGTATTACTTCCTACTGTCGGCAGTGGATCCCAAATTACTCGCTACTAATTACGCCTTTGCTTGCATTTACACTGAAAGCAGTGCATGAGCCTTTGCCTTGGACGCCCGAAAGCCAGCAGTCTTTTTAGCAATTAAAAACTTTGCTTTGTTTGGCTCCGGTGCTTGGAACACCAAATTATAACAAACTGTTCGTGCTCTATGTCCACAAGATGGCCGGCTGTTCACTTTCTGTCCTAACACAAGTTTGGAGATTAGCAGAGACCTTGCGCTTACTTTTCTGCTGTGCTTGACCCTATTGCCAGGGCCCTTTCGAGCTGCCAGAAATCGGTTGCAGCTGTGGCTTCTTCAATCAGGCAATCGGCTGGACTTGTACTTGATACTGACCTCATAGTTATGGTGCCCCATGCTGTGGGGTACCATAACTATGAGGGGGCATCCCGGCTTTGCGCCGGGATGCCCCCGGGTAAGCTGAGCGCATTATAAATTTCATATTATTATTAATATTATTTTTTGTGGATACACTTTTGAATAAGACATAGACACAGCACCTCACCATTGCACATCTTACTGGCTATGAATTGACATTGTTCGCTATACATATTATGATTAAGAGATGTGCCACTCCGAACCCAGCCACGTTACTCACCCCACCTTTCTGGGGATGATGCAGTCGACAAACATAACTGTATTTTCCGGACAGAGGAAGAGATGAAAGGATGTGTAGAACTGACTGATGTTCCCTTATCTGACCCTCAAGGAGATCTATAAGTTGATCGCTCTTGTTTTAAATTACCAGATGGCACCACCACTGTTAGACCCGGCCTTGTGGCATGGCCATCCCTGACCCCTCGCCACACCCCCTGACCCATGCACCTCATTCAGCCCCCAAGTACATGGTCTAGCCGGTCCTTCCCGCCAGGACCCACACACACCCGACCCGGACTTCCCCGTCCATGCCCTCCATCTTCCCAGCACCACAGGGCCCGCGTGCCCACTTCATGCACCTACGATGGCCGCCCGGCTCCAGCGCAACCCAGACCTAGAGGCGCCGCCCCGGCTGGAGGACATCGCGCTCCCACGGAGTGAGAGAGGGAGGAGCAGTTTCCATCGCACCTCTGACCTCCCCTTGGGAGATGGGTTTCGATCGGCCCCCCGGCCTCCCTGAGGGCTGGCTCCACGCCTGCTGTGTGTCTGGGACTCCTCCCGATCCGGCCCTGAAAGGATCAAAGGACGACATGGCAGGAAACTCCAACAAGCGGCCCCCAGGTGCTAAGACCCCTGCCTACACAGACTCCGGACATCAAAGAGGAGTCGACCTACCATCCTCCATGCAGACCTCCTACAGCCACATGAAGGAGGCCCTCCTCACAAGGTATGGCCTCACCCCGGAGATGTACCGCCAGCGGTTCCGGGACTGCACGAAGATCCCTGGCACCACGTGGGTGGAGTATGTGAACTTTTTCAGCCGTGCATTCGACGGGTGGATTAAGGGCAGCAAAGTAACCACCCTGGATGAACTAACCGACCTCATGTTATGGGAACACCTGGCCGCGAACTGCTTTGTGGAACTACGCCAGCATCTGCTCGACAGCAAGCTCACGGATCCAAGGAAGCAGGCTGTCGAGGCGGATCGCTGGACCAACACCAGGGTCTCCCGGGGCCCTGTAGGAGAATACCCCCGCGCCAGTCAGGGACCACCCCGCCAGAGAGGGGGGGGGAACCAGGGAGGGCAGAAAGAATCCCAGTCCGGTCCTCTGAAAAACCAACCTCTGCACTTCCCGGCACCCCCACCAGCTGTATCCGGTCCACCCGTGAGACGGGGGCACCGGGTGACCATCACTTGTTTCCGTTGCCAGAAGCCCGGGCATTACGCCAATGACCCCGAATGCCCCATGGCCCTGCGCATCCCCACTACAGCCCCCCCAGCCAGACAGATAGCCAATGTAGCCCTAGGGGAGGAGATTGAGGAGACCGTAGAGTGGGAACCCGCCGCCATGGCCTTGGTATCATTAGGAGACAGAGAAATGGTCCCTGGGAGCCTCCTGCCCTCCAACACGAAGAAATACAGGCAGCTAGTGACGATCAATGGCCAACAGGTAGAGGCCCTTCGTGACACCGGGGCGAGCATCACCGGTGTCCTCAGCCACTTAGTCCACGAAGACCAGATCCTCCCAGATATATTTTGCCCTGCAATTGAGGCTGACAACACTGAGAGCCTCTGTAAGGTAGCCCTGGTGCCTTTTGAATGGGGAGGAGTGGTCGGTAAATTGAAAGTAGCAGTAAGAACCTCCCAGCCGGTCGACTGTCTCCTGGGGAATGACCTGGAAAGTTCCCCCTGGAAGCAAGTCGAGCGCAAGACCCACCTAGGGATGATGGGTCTCCCCGAGTGGGTGTGCGCCACCACCCGATCTATGGCGGCCCGACTGCCCCCCCTTGGGGAAGTCGAGGACGCACCTGCCAACGAGGACAGGATTGTCCCAGCCGAGGTCCCCCACATCTCCCCATGAGGAGAATCTGTCACCAGCAACGAACCCCTACCTTCCGACCCCGCACAGGTCGCAGAGTTAGGTGATCTGCCCGAGTTGGCCCAGTGGCGCCACGAGGGGGGCCCCTCCCGAGAGGAGTTCTGCCAGGAGCAAGCTACCTGTCCTTCCCTGGTCGGACCCCGGCAGCAAGCAGAGGCCCAAGCCGCAGGCGACCAATCTGGAACACACCGGCTATATTGGGAAAATGACCTTTTGTACAGCGAGCAGAAGTCGGTGGAGCTAGGATCAGCCCGGGTGCTGGTGGTACCCCTACACTTCCGAGACTTCCTCCTGGGCTTGGCCCACAATGTCCCCCTCGCCTGGCCACTTGGGCCAAGACAAAACCTACAGTCGCCTAGTGACTCACTTTTACTGGCCTAAAATGAAAGCAGACGTAGAAACCCACTGCAAGTCCTGTCCCATGTGCCAGGCTAGTGGGAAAAGTGGAGGAAAGCGCAAGGCTCCCCTCCAACCCTTCCCTGTCGTCAGTACCCCTTTTGAACGGGTCGGGATCGACATCGTGGGGCCCCTGGACCCCCCAACCTCACAAGGTCACCGCTTCATCCTCGTCCTAGTGGACCATGCCACCCGATACCCGGAGGCCATTCCCCTACGCACCATCACCGCCCCTGTGGTGGGCCGGGCGTTGATGGGGATCTTTTCCCGTGTGGGTTTTCCCCGCAAGGTCGTGAGCGATCGCGGGACGAACTTTATCTCCAAATACATTACGTCCCTGTGGCAACAATGTGGAGTGTCCTATAAGTTCACCACCCCGTACCATCCCCAGGGAAATGGCCTAGTAGAGCGGTTTAACCGGACTCTGAAGGGGATGATCGCGGGCCTGGAAGAGCCCCTCCGGCGCAAGTGGGACGTCCTGCTCCCCTGCCTTTTGTTCGCCTACCGGGAAGTTCCCCAGAAATCCTTGGGGGTCAGCCCATTTGAGTTACTCTACGGGCATCCCGTCCGGGGGCCCCTCAGCCTGGTCAAGGAAGGGTGGGAGGCGGCGCCCCGAGGCCTCCCCCCCCGAAATGTGTTCTGATACGTTCTGACCCTCCGTAACCAGACTAGGAAGTTTCGAGAACTGGCCGAGGCCAACCTGGAGGCGATCCAGGAAGAAATGAGGTGCTGGTGACCAGAATGCCACTCTGGTCGAGTTCCAGCCGGGCCAGCAGGTATGGGTCATGGCCCCAGTGAAACCTTGCGCCCTCCAGGATAAATGGACCGGGCCCTTCAAAATCGTTGAGCGGAAGAGCCAGGTCACGTACTTGGTAGACGTCCAGTCACATCGGGACCCCCTTTGGGTCCTTCACGTGAACCGCCTCAAGCCTCACTTCGTGCGGACGGAGCTGAGTCTACTGCTGGCCACTGATGACGGGGCCGAAGAGGAGTCAGATCCCCTCCCTGACCTCCTGTGTACCAAGGAGAAGGATGGCTCCGTGGGAGGAGTGAACCTCTCTCCATCCCTCACTTCCCAGCAACGCGAGGACTGCCGCCAGCTCTTAGGGCAGTTCCGCAACGTATTCTCTCTTGTCCCCCAAGTCACCGACTGGTGTGTCCATGACGTGGACACCGGAGACAGCCCGCCGGTGAAGCAACGAGCCTACCAAGTCCCTGATCGAGTCCGGTCCTGCATTCAGGCCGAGGTCTCGAAGATGTTGACCTTGGGGGTGATCGAACCCTCAGACAGCCCCTGGGCCAGCCCCGTGGTACTGGTTCCGAAAGAAGCTGCCCCCGGTGTCGCCCCAGAACTCCGATTCTGTGTGGACTACCGGGGACTCAATGAAGTCACCCGAGCCGACGCTCACCCCATTCCCCGAGCAGACGAGCTCATTGACTGTCTCGGGTCTGCTCATTTCCTCAACACATTCGATCTAACCTGCGGGTACTGGCAAATTGCGCTCACAGAAGGAGCCAAGGAGCGGCCCGCCTTCTCCACCCCGGATGGGCACTATCGCTTTCGCGTGATGCCCTTCGGGATGAAAAATGCCCCGGCCACCTTCCAGTGACTGGTAAATAGAGTCCTGGCCGTGCTGGAAAAGTTCAGCGCCGCATATCTAGACGATATCGCAGTTTTCAGTTCCGAATGGAGTGAGCACCTCCAGCACCTCCGGAGGGTGCTAACGGCCCTGCGCCAGGCAGGCCTCACAGTAAAAGCCAGCAAGTGTCAGATTGGGCAAGGTTCGGTGGTCTACCTAGGGCACCGGGTCGGAAGCGGGCAGGTCGCCCCTCTGCAGCCTAAGATCGACGCCATCCTAGCCTGGGAACCACCCACTACCCAAACGGAGGTCCGAGCCTTTCTGGGCCTCACCGGCTACTACCGGAGATTCATCCGGGGGTACGGCAGCCTTGTCGGTCCCCTCACGGAACTCACGTCCTCGAAACAGCCCAAGAAAGTGCAGTGGACCTCTGCCTGCCAGGAGGCGTTCGATGCCCCCGTGCTCCAGGCCCCCGACTACTCCAAGGAGTTTGTGGTACAAACTGATGCCTCCGAGCATGGCATTGGGGCAGTCCTGTCACAGGTGAATGACCAAGGCCTAGATCAGCCCGTAGCCTTCCTCAGCCGAAGGCTGTTACCCAGAGAACAGAAATGGAGCACCATTGAGCGCGAGGCGTTCGCCGTAGTCTGGGCCCTCAAGAAATTACGACCCTATCTGTTCGGCACCCATTTCAAAGTCCAAACCGACCATCGCCCCTTGCGATGGCTCATGCAGATGCGAGGGGAAAACCCCAAACTACTGCGGTGGTCAATCTCCCTCCAGGGGATGGATTTCACCGTAGAGCATCGCCCTGGTACTGACCACGCCAACGCTGACGGCCTCTCCCGGTTCTTCCGCCTCAGCGAAGAGAACCCCCAATAGGATGGGTAGTTCTCTCCGGCTTTCAGCTGGGGGGGACGCGTGTTAGACCCGGCCTTGTGGCATGGCCATCCCCTCGCCACACCCCCTGACCCGTGCACCTCATTCAGCCCCCAAGTACACGGCCTAGCCGGTCCTTCCCGCCAGGACCCACACACACCCGACCCGGACTTTCCCGTCTGTGCCCTCCATCTTCCCAGCACCACAGGGTCCGCGTGCCCACTTCATGCACCTACGATGGCCGCCCGGCTCCAGCGCAACCCAGGCCTAGAGGCGCCGCCCCGGCTGGAGGACATCGCGCTCCCACGGAGTGAGAGAGGGAGGAGCAGTTTCCATCGCACCTCTGACCTCCCCTTGGGAGATGGGTTTCGATCGGCCCCCGGCCTCCCTGAGGGCTGGCTCCACGCCTGCTCTGTGTCTGAGACTCCTCCCGACCCGGCCCTGAAAGGATCAAAGGACGACATGGCAGGAAACTCCAACAAGCGGCCCCCAGGTGCTAAGACCCCTGCCTACACAGACTCCGGACATCAAAGAGGAGTTGACCTATAACAAGGGGTGCTCTGGGACTATCTGGCAGATTCGACTCTGGAACGACGAGAGCCCTGCTGACGTGGTCACGTCTCCCTTGCAACCTTGGAACACCTGAGCCCTGCTGAGTGACTCGCGGCTCCCCTGAAGATCGTAAGACCTCCGACCTTGTGCTTGAGCCCTGCTGAGTGACTCGCGGCTCCCCTAAAGATCATAAGACCTCCAACCTTGTGCTTGAGCCCTGCTGAGTGACTCGCGGCTCCCCTGAAAGTCGTAAGACCTCCGACCTTGTGCTTGAGCCCTGCTGAGTGACTCGCGGCTCCCCTGAAGATCGTAAGACCTCCGACCTTGTGCTTGAGCCCTGCTGAGTGACTCGCGGCTCCTAAAGACTCCCTCGGTCCGGCTGGACCCCAATGACCACAGCGTATCCCCCAGCTCGAGGATTGTGAGCTGTGCGCCGGGTACGTCCCTGCATTGATCCGAATCCCCAAAGACTGTCCCGCTACCACCTATCCCTACCTAGACTCTTTGAGCCGGTGCTCTATTTGTAAATATCCACCTTGTTGATCATAAAAATCCTACGAAGCTGATTAGATAAAGATCTGTTTCCAAGAACATACAGTGTGGTGTCTCTTTGTCGTGTGGTGCAGTGTGTACGATCCTAGATACGAGACTCTTCCCCTGAGGAGTCTCCCGCCAGTGCCCGGCTACGATACCCCGAGGGTAGGTCTCAGGGTGCTCAGGTACCCTCCCGGTCTCCTCTGAGGTCGCCTTCTAACAACCACTGTGGCTTATGCTATCACTACATTGCAGACGGTGTTAAAGACATCACAAGTTCCCTATCAGTTGGCTCAAGCTGCTGAGCTTGCTGCCCTTACTCGAGCTTGCAAATTGAGTGAAGGGTTGGTTGTCAATATTTATACTGACAGCAAGTACGTATTCGTGTTTTCCCACAATTTTGGGGGGCTTTGGGCAGAGAGAGTGTTTCTTTCCTCCCATGGTACCAAGATTCAGCATGGACACCTTATATTGCAGCTTATGTCTGCTTTAACGCTCCCCAAGAAATTGGCAATAATCAAGTGCAGTGCCCATAGAAAGGTTACAGATGATGTGGGAAGAGCAAATGCTTTGCAGATCAGGTAGATAAGGAAACAGCCTGAACTAAAATGAAACGCATGTTTGTTGCAGGTCCGGCTAGGTAGGTTCCCGAGGTTATGTTTGAGGATACTCTTGGGAGTGTAAAGAAGCCACAATAGAGGAGCTGGCTCAATAGCAGGAGAGTATGGCACAGTTGAATGACAAAGGATGTTGGATTGATAAATCAGGGAAGCAGTGATGAATGTTGCCAGACCCATATGTTCTTCCAGTGGTAACTGTGGCCCATGGTTCAGCTCATAGTAGTGCAAAAGGCATTCGTAAATTGTTAGCCCCTGTGTGGCATAATGATAATATCCCTAAGACAGCTGCACATTTGGTGAAATTCTGTATGGTCTGTATGATGCTTAATCCAGGTAAGGTTACCCCTTTACCACCTGGTAATTTTGCACCGTCCACTTTTCCTTTAGAGGACCTTTAAATGGACTACATTGAGTTAGAGAGATGCAATAATATTAAGTACATTTTGGTGGTTGTCCGTGCGTTCAGTAAATGGGTTGAGGCTTACCCCACTAAAGATAATACGGTCATTACGACTGCGAAGTGTACTCCTTAAAGAGAACTTTCCTCCTTTCTGCTTGCCCTGAGTTACCTGGAGTGACAATGGAAGTAAATTTAATGGGAAAGTGATTACATTGATTTGTGAGGGGTTGCACGTTAGGCAGAACTTTCATGAGGGCAATCACCCCCAGTCAGCTGGCCTTGTTGAGAAGTACAATGGTACTCTCAAACTGACAATGGCAAAAATCCAAGAGACAACAGGGATTGGCCATCTGCTCTCTCGTTAGCTCTTTTGTCAACAAGAACCACAGCACATTCTAGAACAGGATTGTCACCTTATGAGGTCGTGTTTGGCCGCCCGAAAAATGTGTGGGGCATCTCACGTCCTCATAAATATTCTGATATTGAGTATCCTTGTTGCTTGATTACCTTGGCCAGTTAACAGAAAGTTCACGTTCTATTCTCCAACAGGTGCGAGAGTCCCTACCGTCTGTACCAGAGGTGCCAGGCGACGACATTCAGCCTGGAAATTTTAGTCTCATCCGGAACTTCCAGAGGAAGAAAAGTTTGGAGCTTGCCTGGAAGGGTCCTGAGCAGGTTCTGTTGGTGATACTGATGGTTGTAAAGGTTGCTGGTCGAAAGAAGTGGGTCCAAGCCACTCACTGCCAGAGGATTCCTTTGCCGTTGCCCTATGACCAGTGGGTCAAAGAGCGGTGGCGACACTCAGTGTGAGCAGGTGGCCAAGTTTGTTCCCTTCAATGAAGCCCAGCTGACCTGGACGCAGACTGATAAGGAGAATGATGATGTTTTAAATGAGGCTGTTCCCCAGAAATTTGAGCTATTCAGGAGCCTTTGTTTATTGATCATACAGTGCAGAAAGTTACCAGGTACAATTTGCGCCCTCTGCTGAGGCATATTAAGTCCAAGGAGAAGAAAGATTAGGAATGAGCTGCACAAGATAGGTAGTACTGAGTCAACGGAATTAATTGAAATCAGTGACAAATTTTTTCCTCACTTTGCCCTTATCGTCTGAACATTAGCTAGGGAAAACAGAAATATACCTTGCAGGCTTTACCTTCTTTATTGAGTTTAGGACAGAGCAAGCTCCACCGCCAGTGCTCAAGAGCGCCAACTTATTGAAGGACGGACATTGGGAACTTGTATATTTTCTTTGCATTTTTGTCTCTTTTCAATTTATTATGCATCCCTTTGGTAGAAAGGCTGCTGATGAAGAGCAGCCAATGGTTCTTGTTGCCCAGGCTAATATGATGGGACATGGAAAAACAAAATGATCTGTGTTGTTCCTTTGGTTCTGCTTATAATAATATTGTGTGGGGTGTCATGGGTTTGGGAAATGATCAAAGTGTACCTTCCTTTGTGCAGCAAGGGTAAGTTTATCTCCCTGAAAAGAGACAAAAGAACAGCCAGAGTAATGTATTTTTAGAAACACATAAAAGGTTCTTTGGAGAAGAGACAGCTTGTTACCCCAACCGATCTGTTGCTAGTGTGTGGACTGCATAGTCATTGTCACTTGTAAACTATACTTATACTCAACCACCTCAATTCATTTATTTATTTGTATAGCGCAGCTAACACCCTAGCAGAATTTATGCCGTAAAAAGCCAAGTCTTCAAACCCTTCCTGAAAGAGATCAGGTCAGGTGAATTTTTAAGTCTGTATAAGTCGTGATTTGGGGACATCCAGCAACATGTGTGAAAAGGACCGCAGCATTCTGGTCGGTGCATACCAGCGAAAATGGTCAATCAGATATGCAGGGCCCTGATTATGCAGTACCTTCAAGGGAATGCACAGTGCCTTAAAATTAATCCGTTTTTCCACTGGAAGCCAGTGTAGAGCATTGAGGGCCGCCTTTGCGGAAGAATATTTTGGCATTCCAAAGAGCAATCGGGCGGCAGAGTTCTGTATAACCTGCAGTTTAACAAGAAGAGCTTTGTTTATTCCAATCAGAAGGCCATTGCAGTAGTCCAGCCTCGACAGGACTAGTGCTGAGACCACTGTTTTCTGCAGGTCCAGTGGTACGAAAGGGAAGATTTTCCTCCAAACCTTCAGAGTGTAACAGGTAGAAGAGGTCATCGCTTTCACATGATGGGAGAAGGACAGGGTGGAGTCAAAGATGACTCCCAGATTTTTTACCTTGGTGGCTGGAAGGGGGGTCTAATTCTGTAACCAGTCCAAGGACCAGAAAGATAAATCTCTGCGCAAAAGAAGAACCTCTGTCTTATTAGAATTCAACTTGAGACAGTTTTCTGACATCCATCTGTTCACCTGTCGCATACAGGTGTGAAAGTTATGAACTGCATTACAGGAATCATTTGAAATGGAAACTATTATCTGGGAGTCATCTGCATATGACACCATGGCAAATCCGTAGGATTTCATAAGCCTAGCCATGGGGAACACATATAGATTAAAAAGGGTCGGGCTCAAGGACGAGCACTGTGAGACCCCACACGGAAATCTGAAGCTCTGGTAACTGAGACCATCCATTTCCACACATTGTTCCCGGTCTGAGAGGAAGCTTTTAAACAACGATAGGGTGGCAACAGCTATGCCTGTTTCTTGGAGAAGGTGTATTAGGAGGCTATGATCCACCGTATCGAACGCTGCCGAAAGATCCAGTAGGATCAGTGCAGCCATGCCTCCCTTATCTACAGAGCGCCTGATTTCTTCTGACGCCGTGATCAGTGCAAGCTCGGTGCTATGCCCACTTGGGAAACATATTCAGATGGATCCAGAATAGCATTGCTAAGGATAAATGTAGCCAGTTCGTGGTTGATATATTTTTCCAGAAGTTTTGCAGATAGTGGCAGGCGGGCAATGATGCGATAATTATCTGGGTCTGTTTTATCCAAGTTTTCTTTTTTTTAAAAGTGGTAAAATATAGGTATTTTTCCAGTTTTAGGGAAGATACCGGTTTTAAGGACGAGATTGAATATCTCCGTAAAATGACAGGCGGCTAACTCGGTCGCAGAGAGTATTATCTTAGGAGGACATGGGTCCATCGGTGAGCCAGATTTGGTGGCAGAACAAAGTTTAATGAACTGCTCATACTTTATAGGCAGAAACTCAAAAAAATGTGCAGAGTTGGGGCTGCAGGAGTTATTAAGGTCATGTAGGTCCAGACTTTCTGCATCAGATGATGAAAACAGGGTGAGAGATACAGTGAACACTAGCGTCCTGTAATCCCCTCTAGCCACTTTAGAGAGTGCAGACTATGTGATAATATCAACTCCAGATCGCGCTGTAAACATATTGGGCCCGATTCACAGAACTAACTTAAGACAAAATCCTAAACTTACTACCATTTCCGTATTCACAGAAGGCACTTACTCATTTTGGTATTCACAGAAGGCACTTACTCATTTTAGTATTCACAGAAGACACTTACTCACTTCGGTATTCACAGAAGTTAGGAGTCCTAACTTTAGGACTCCTAAATGCCTTCTGTGAATACCAAAAGTCTTAAAATTAGGATTTTTCTCAGTTTAGGAGTCGTAAAGTTAGGACTCCTAACTTTACTACTACTAAACTGAGAAAAATCCTAATTTTAAGGCTTTTGGTATTCACTGAAGGCATTTAGGAGTCCTAAAGTTAGGAGTCCTAGCTGTACTACTACTAAACTGAGAAAAATCCTAATTTTAAGACTTTCGGTATTCACAGAAGGCATTTAGGAGTCCTAAAGTTAGGACTCCTAACTTCTGTGAATACCGAAATGAGTAAGTTGCTTCTGTGAATACCAAAATGAGTAAGTGCCTTCTGTGAATACCAAAATGGTAGTAAGTTTAGGATTTTGTCTTAAGTTGGTTCTGTGAATCGGGCCCATGGTAAATACAAAGGGGCAGATTTACAAGGTCTAGCGCTTCTCTGCAAATCAGCAGGGATGTGCCAGAACACTTGCGACCCGCAAAACCACCCGTGCGCCACCACTGATGCGCCGCATTTACAATGCGGCGCGTCGTGGCGCATGGATCGGCAGATGCGTGTCACATCCCCCAGCAGAAATGCGGCGCATTGCTGGAGTCGCGTTGCAAGCGCGACGCGGCTCCAGCAAGGCTCGGGGGTTCCTTATGGCTACAATGCTGTGTCAATCCTAGGCGCAGGGTTTTGACGCAGCATGGCAGTAAAAGTGACTCAGTGAAATCTTGTAGATTTCACTGCGTCACTTTTACGAGGCGTACCTGCGAGGGAACGCCCACCCTGCGGTGGAATGCCCACATGAAACCTGACGCAGGTTTCATGTGGCGCAGGAGTTTACAATATGACGTATCTCCCTAGATGCATCACGTTGTAAATACAGCGCAACATGGCACATGATTTACGCCGCCGCTGCTTCACAGAAGTGACGCAATTGCGGCATAAACGTGTTGCAAGGGGCTTGTAAATCTGCCCCAGAGTACCTTACTACACAAGGTAGAAGCAAAGGTATCACAGAATCAATCAATATATCAATCAATCATTTGTAAAGCACACTACATACCCGCGAGGATCTCAAGGTGCTGGGGGGGGGGCTGCTACTGATCGAACGGCCAGGTCTTGAGTGTTCTCCTGAAGGTCAGCAGGTCTTGGGTCTGTCGTAGGCTCAGTGGGAGGATGTTCCATGTTTTGGCGGCGAGGTGGGAGTAGGATCTCCCGCCGGTGGTGGTTCTTCGGATGTGCAGGACGGTGGCTAGTGAGAGGTTGGCGGAGTGTAGCTGGCGGTTGGGGATGTAGAAGGAGAGACGTCTGTTGAGGTAGGTAGGGCCGGTCTTGTGGAGTGCCTTGTGTGCGTGGATGAGGAGCTTGAAAGATATCCACTTGTTGACGGGGAGCCAGTGCAGGTGTGGGGTGATGTGACTGTGGCATGGTACGTCGAGGATCAGTTGTGCAGAGGAGTTTTGGATGTGTTGTAGTTGTTTGATGAGCTTGGTCGGGGCTCCCGCGTAGAGGGCGTTTCCGTAGTCGAGTCTGTTGCTGACGAGGGCCTGGGTGACTGTCTTTCTTGTATCTGTTGGGATCCATTTGTAGATCTTGCGGAGCATGCGGAGGGTGTTGAAGCAGGAGGAGGAGACAGCGTTAACTTGCTTGGTCATTGAGAGCGTTGAGTCTAGGATGATTCCCAGGTTGCGTGCGTGCTGTGTGGGTGTCGGGGCTGTCCCAGTGCTGTTGGCCACCAGGAGTCATCCCAGGCTGAAGGGTTGGAGCCGAGGATGAGGACCTCCGTCTTGTCCGAGTTCAGCTTTAGGCGGCTGATCTTCATCCAGTCGGCGACGGCCTTCATTCCTTCGTGGAGGTTGGCTTTGGCAGTGATGGGGTCCTTGGTGAGGGAGAGGATCAGTTGAGTGTCGTCAGCGTAGGAGATTATGTTGAGGTCGTGCTGTCGGGCGACGTGTGCAAGCGGGGTCATGTAGATGTTGAACAGTGTCGGGCTGAGGGAGGATCCCTGAGGTACGCCGCAGATGATCTCGGAGGCTTCGGATCGGACTGGGGGGAGGCGGATGCTCTGGGTTCTGCCTAAGAGGAAGGATGTGGTCCATTCCAGAGCCTTGTCTCGGATCCCTGTGGCGTGGAGGCGTGTGTGTAGTGTGTGGTGGCAGACGGTGTTGAAGGCGGCGGAGAGGTCTAGGAGGATGCGTGCTGCGTTCTCACCGTTGTCCAGCAGGGTCCTGATGTCATCGGTGGCGGCGATGAGGGCGGTCTCGGTGCTGTGGTTGCTGCGAAACCCTGACTGGGAAGGGTGCAGGATTCTGTTTTCTTCGAGGTATCAGGTTAGCTGTCTGTTGACGATCTTCTCAATGCCCTTGGCCGGGAGCAGAGAGATGGGCCGGAAGTTCTTGAGGTCTCTTGGGTCTGCCTTGGGTTTTTTGATTAGAGCGTTGATCTCAGCGTGTTTCCAGCTCTCTGGGAAGGTCGCGCTCTCGAGGGAGAGGTTGATGATGTTGCGCAGGTGGGGTGCGATGGAGCTGCTTGCTTTGTTAAAGACGTGGTGTGGAAATGGGTCTGACGGCGAGCCGGAGTGGATTGTGCTCATGCTCTTGATGGTGTCATCGATGCTCACGCTAGCCCAGGCTAGCAGGGGGTCGTGGTCGATGATGTGAGGAGAGTCTGTTGTGTTGCTGTCTGTTGGGGCTGTCTGGGTGTTGAAGCTGTTGTGGATGTCTGCTATCTTGCGGTAGAAGAAAGTGGCGAGGGAGTCGCACAGGGCTTGCGACGGCAGGATGTCGTTGGTGTTGGAGCTGGGGTTAGAGAGTTCATTCACGATGTTGAAGAGCTACTTGCTGTCGTGTGCATTGTTGTTGAGGCGGTCTTTGAAGGAGGTCCTCTTGGCAGCCTTGATGAGGTGGTTGTGGATGGCGTCCTTCTGTGCTGCGAGGCTGTCCGGGGTCTGTTCACTGTGCTGTTTCTTCTCTAGCTTCGGGCAAGCTTGCTTGGAGGCTAGGAGTTCTGGGGTGAACCAGCTGGCCCTCTTGCTGGTGTCTCTGTAGGGGGGTTTCTTCAGCGGGGCAAGGGTGTTGGTGCAGTCCTCGATCCAGCGTCTGAGGCTGTGGGCAGCGTTGCAGTGTTGGAGGGTACGGTGGGTGGGCTGAGAGCAAGGTTTCCATGAAGTTGATCTTCGGTGATTTTGCTCCAGCAGCGGCAGGGGATCTGTTGGGTGCGGTGGTGTGTGCTGGGTTTCTGGAAGGTGAAGTGGATGCAGCGGTGGTTGGTCCAGAGGAGTTCGGTGGTGTGGTTTGAAGGAGACGTGCGGCCTTGAGGAGAAGACCGGGTCGAGCATGTGGCCGGTGGAGTGAGTGGGCGTAGTGACGAGTTGCCTCAGTCCAAGGTTGGCGAGGTTATCGATCAGGGTTGTGGTGTTGCTGTCGTTGTTGTTCTCAAGGTGAAAGTTCAGGTCTCCGAGGAGGATGTAGTTGGTGGAGGTCAGGGCATGCGTGCTGATGAAGTCGGCGATGGAGTCGCTGAACTGGGGGCGGGATCCGGGGTGTTGGTAGACGAGGGTGCTTCTGAGGGTGGAGTTAGGGTCTGTGTGGATCTGGAAATGCATGTGTTCGGTGGTGCTAAGAGTGTCGTCGGTGCTAGTTGAGACCCTGATGCTGTTCTTGTGGACGATGGCGATTCCTCCTCCGACTCCATTGCTGCGGTCTCTGCGGGTGATCTTGTAACCGTCTGGGATGGCTAGGGTGATGTCGGGTGCGGAGGAGTCATTCATCCACATCTCTGTCAGGAAGGCGACAACCAGGGATGTTGTGTCGAGCAGGTCCCAGAGCTCGACGGCGTGTTTTCGTGCGGAGCGGGTGTTCAGAAGTATGCATCGGAGGTGGTTGAGGTCTTTTTTGGCGGGTGGGCCGTCGGCTCTGAGGCTGGTGTAGCTGCAGTTCTGGCAGGTGAAGGGACCATGTGTGCGTTTCGGGGCGGCCTTGAAGCAAGTGTGGGTCCGTCCGGGGTTGAGAGCATGCAGAGTGCAGGCATTGTAGTGGCGGCGTTCCTTGTGGCGGGTGCGGCAACCAGGGGTTCTGGCGCTGGGCGCGGTCCCGGCGCGGACGGGCTTGTCTTAGGCGTGCCTTCGTCGCGCCAGTGGTGTGCCCACTGCGTGTGGTCGCGCGGCGGCCGGCATATATGGGGAGGTGGGAGGGAGGAGCAGCTGGGAGGTGGGAGGTGGGGGCAGCGAATGGGCAGACAGGGGGGCGGGGACGCAGGGGACGCAAAGGCGGGAGCGGGACGACAAAGGGCACAGAAGGCAAAAAAGGCACAAAGTAAGGGGGTAACGAGTGTTGCAGAAGGCAAAGAAGGTTACAGAAATACAGGGCAGCGAATGGAACAGAAGGCAAAACGGGCACAATGGGCACAGGATTACCGGGGCAACGAGGGAGCAGAAGCAAAATGGGCAGAGAGACATGGGAGCAGCGAGGGGAACAGAGGCAAAAACCGGGCAGAGAGACACGGGGACAGCGAGGGGAACAGGGGGAAAAAAACGGGCACAGAGCAAGTACAGGCAGCTGGGGGGACAGAGAACAGCAGTTACGGGCACAACAAAGACGGAAAGCAGTACAGGCAATACAGTGAGAATCGACCTATCTCGAACTTCCTCAGCAGCGGCAGACACACAGGCGGTGCTGTGCGGCGGGGAAGCGACCTACCAGGTAGGGTCAAGTGTCGCTCTCCTCACCGCGCAGCGGCCGGCATATATGGGGAGGTGGGAGGGAGGAGCAGCTGTGAGGTGGGAGGTGGGGGCAGCGAATGGGCAGTCATGGGGGCGGGGCCGCAGGGGGCGCAGCGGCGGGAGCTGACGACGAAGGGCACAGAAGGCAAAAAGGCACAAAGTAAGGAGGCAACGAGTGTTACAGAAGGCAAAGAAGGCTTGGTCAGGTACATTGTCTTTGGGATCTTGTACTCGGTTGAGGTTTAGGACCGTAGCGTACAATTCTTTAGAATTATTCTTCGCTTATCAATTGTTTCCAAAAAATACTTGATTTTAGCATTATGGGTCATTCATTTGATTTGATTTGATTTTTAGACTTGTAAAGCACGCGTATGCCCGAAGGCGTCTTGGCGCTGGAATTGGCAGGAATGCTGAAACTTTAGTAGGCCCTGGTAGTCCTGATATTTTAGTTGACGAATAGCCAAGTTTTCAGTAGTCTTCTAAAAGCCATGACGTGCTATTCTTTATCGAGATCGGTAAACGATTCCAGGTCTTCACTGTCCCTAATAAGAAACTTCTGACCCCCAGCGAGCCTTCTTGTGCCTGGGAATTGACAGCAGTTGTGAGTGAGCTGACCTCAGGTTTCTTGCTGGCAAATATCTTCTGAGGTGCGTCCTCAAATACAGTGGTCCTTTTCCCTGTAATGCCTTATATGCTGGGCATTGTGACTGAATACAATTGCTTTCTCCACTGGAAGCCCATGGAGATCTCTCAATCGGTGGGAAACAGGTTCATATTTAGGGATGTCCAAAATTAATCTTGCTGCGGCATTCTGCATTCGCTGGAGCTTCAATAAGAACTGGGACTGTAGCCCCACATATAGGGCATTGCCGTAGTCAAGTCTGGAAAGAGCTAATGCTGTCACCAGCGTCTTTAATGCATCCAAGGGGATAAAAGGGCGTATTTTCCTAATCATTTTTAAAATGCCCCAAAAAGTAGATGCAAGCTTATTGATTTGACACTCAAATGTCAGTTTTTCATCAAATACCACCCCTAAGTTCCTGACCTTTGGGACCGGGGTAGGGCACTCACCAAGATCAGCTGGCCAACATCTTGGAGAACAAAAGGAGGTGTTTGACCCTAATAGCAGAACCTCTGTTTTTTCGCCATTCAATTTAAGGCAATTATTCTGCATCCTTGTATTTATCTGAGACATGCAGATGTTAAACCGATCACCTGTCTCCTCGATATTATTTGAGACTGTAACCACCACCTAGGTGTCATCAGCATATGTGACCCCTGAAAACCACATTTCCTGATGATCGCTGCCAGAGGGGCCACATAAATATTAAAAAGTGTGGGGCTAAAGGAGGAGCCCTGAGGCACCCCACATGGCAGTTTAAAGGATTTAGATGCCGATCCATCCACTTCTACTATAAAAGTTCTGTCCATTAGATAGGATGGCAGTAGGGTAATCATGGTATCTTGGAATCTCAGGTCCGTTAGCCTAACCAATTAAAATCTCGTGGTTGACAGTGTCGAAGGCCGTCGACAAATCTAACAAGATCAAGGCGGCCTTTCTTCCTGCATCCAGTGGTTTTTTTTTAGTTCCTCTGCTGCCATAACCAAAGCAGTCTCTGTTCCGTGGCCCTCTCTAAACCCATATTGTGAGTAGTCCAGGAGATCTCCGGTGGAAATGAAAGTTGTAATCTGCGTATTGAGTAGTTTCTCCAGCACCTTAGACAGAAAGGGGATCCTGGAGATTGGCCGGTAGCTACTGGGTTCACTGGAGTCAAGATTAGATTTCTTTAATAGAGGCCGGACTGAGGCCGTCTTCCATGCCTCTGGGAACAGACCAGATCGTATTATCTCAGAGAACACTGCTTTTATTTGCTCACTGAATAATTCTGGGAACAGATGAAAGATTTTAGGTGGGCAGGGGTCAGACGGAGCTCCAGGCTGGTGTGGCGGTCCTTCCGGGAGATCTTGTATCCTTGGGGAATGGCAATGGCGATGTCAGGTCCTGTGGCGGTGTTGGTCAAGGTTTAGTGAAGAATGCAACGTCCGGGGTGGTGGTGTCGAGGAGGTCCCAGATTTTGATGGCGTGTTTGTGGAGGGATCGGACGCTGAGGAGAATGCATTGCAGGGTCTTTGGTGCAGTCGCGTTGTTGCAGGCGGGTTGTGCTGTATCCGTGGTCTTCGCAGTGCTGCAGGATTGGTGACAGGAGTGACAGCTGAAGGGTCCATGGGTGTCGGCTGGTGATGCTAGCTTGCACTTGTTGTTGCGACCTGAGTTGAGTGGGTAGAGTGCCGCTGGGTTGTAGCGTTGGCAGTTCGGAGGTCCAGGATTCATGGCACTGGTCGCGGACGGGCACAGATGGGTTTGCCTTTGGCGCGCAGCGGCCACCTTTAAACAGGGGTCGGGGAGGGCTGGACAGCTGGGAAGCCGGAGCGGGGAGGGGAAACTGGCTTGGGTTGGTCGCGCTGGGGGGAGGGGCCGTGGGCGCGGCAGCGGCGGGGCAAAAACGGGAGAGAGGTGTTTTGTGAAGAAAGAAGCACAGTCTTCTTGTAGAAACAGGATTTATTCAGTGGTAAGGAACAGACCCCTGGGACACAACTCTCTCCAATCCAACAGCAACTCCTCTGTATACAATCCGACAGATGGTTGCCAAGAAACCCCAGTGTTCCATGAACTTAAAGGAATACAACACATCTTCCCCCTTAAAATAAAAAAATAAAAAAACTATGTACATATATAATCTTTATATTTTTTAGGCATAGTACATTGTCGTCTCAAATTTGTTCTGACCTTAACAACAGGTAATGCAGCAGGACCGGAATTGGCTTTGCCCGCCATGATGTTTTGTTGCGTACTAGAAGGCAGGGCAACTTCAGTGTCAGGGCGTGGTGATATCTTCCTGGTGTTCCACCACTTTCCATCATCCAGTCTTACACTGTTACCTTTAACCATTATGATTTTTTTTGGAGGAGACCACTTAGAATGACCTTTTCTTGCTTTGTCTCCAATAAATACTCTCACAAACATACCTTGCATAAAACATCGCTTTGGTTTCACAATGTTTTTGTTAAAGCGATCACAATAAGCTTTTTGGTATTTTCCTACTCTATCCCGCACCACCTCCAAATTTGCATTGTATACTCCAGCTCTATTCATCCAAGGTGGCACAGCCACAGAACACGGAACTCTCCCCTTAAGTAAGGAAAAAGGTGTTTCCTTCATCACCGAATGAGTAGTACGATATGACCACAACATGTCTTTGACCTGTTGTTTCCACATCTCTATGTTTCTGCACGCCAATTGGATACATTCAACCAATACCCTGTTGAAGCGTTCTACTAGCCCATTACCCCTTGGGTGATAGACTGGTGTGGTAGTATGTTTAACTCCCCATTTCCTAAGAAACATATCAAATTCATCAGATATGAATTGGGGTCCATTATCAGTGACAATTTCGGTGGGGCAACCTTCCCTTTGGAAAATGTCCTCACAAAATGAAATAATACTTGTGGACCTAACTTCTTTAACAAAAGCAACTTCAGGCCATTTGGAAAAATAATCCACCATGACTATGACAAATCTGTCTGACACGTTCAAAACATCAAAAGGTCCACAAATATCAATGGCTAATTTATACCAAGGACCTTTAGGCATGGGAGAGGACTTTATGGAAGTTTCCTGAGAGGAATGAGTCTTGTCGCTGCACGCACAAGCCATGCAGTCATGAACAAAGCGCTCAATCTGAATGTCCATACCGGGCCACCAAAAATCCACCCTGATCTTTCTTTTCATAGCTGACATTCCCCCATGCCCTTCATGCATGATGTCCAGTAATCTATTTCTTAGTTTCTCAGGTACAACCAACCTGCTACCTCTTCTCAGTAAGTCATCCATCACGTTTAACTCAGACCATATCAATTTGAATGAGTTCAAATCTTTGTGTGATTTCCATCCATGTTCACAACTTAAAACTTTTATGATTTTACTTAATACCGCATCTTCTTCGATGGCTTTCTTCCACTCAAACTCACTGATAGCCATACAAACATCTTTTATTTCAGCAACCATCCATTCATCATCATCCTCTTCATGCATGCCTTTTAATGGCAATCTAGATATACAATCTGCATTTACATTCCTTGCACCGGTGATATATTTTATGTCAAAACATATTCTTGCAGACGGTATAACCATTTGGCTATCCTAGGGGTAGCCTTGCTTGCGCCCCTTGTGGAAAATAGATCTATCAAAGGCTTATGATCGGTATGTAACTGGAACTTGGTTCCCCATATAAATGTTCTAAAATACTGTATACCCCACCAACATGCCAAAGCTTCCTTTTCAATGGTGGAATATGAGTGTTCTGCGCCTTTTAATGTGCGGGAGGCAAAAGCCACCACCCTTTCTTGTCCCTTATGCACCAGGATTAGTACTGCACCTAATCTGTTATTACTGCCATCAGTAGTAATAATGGTTTCATCGTTGGGATCAAAAGGCTTCAATGACACCGCATTAATAATGCTTTTCTTAATAGAATCAAAATTTTGTTGGCACAAATCAGACCACTCAAATTTGATACCTTTCCTCATTAAATTCCTAAGCTCATGTACCTTGTCTGCAAAATGGTGCACAAATTTAGAGTAGTACTCTGCAAGTCCTAGAAATGACCTGAGTTGATCTCTATCCCTTGGGGCAGGAGCTTTTTCAATGGCTTCAACTAAACTACGTTTTGGTTTCACTCCTTCACAGGACAAGGTGTGACCTAGATACTCCACCTCTTTGACCCCGAATTTGCATTTCTCTAAAGCAATCGTAAGACCAGCTTCAGAAAGTCTTTTGAGGACTTCTTCCAGAATTGAATCGTGGTTGTTATCATCACACTCCCATACCAACACATCATCTTGAAAAACTACCACATTTTTTAAACCTGTTAGAATAGATTGCATCACCCTTTGGAAGACGGCTGAAGCAGACGCCAACCCGAAACGCATGCGTTTAAATTGAAAAGCTCCTTCCGGAGTGATGAAAGAGGTGATGTGTCTAGAATCTTCGTGTAGTAGTATTTGATGGTATGCATTTGACAAATCTAAAGTGGTGAATTGCGTCCCCCCTTTGATAGTAGCTAACATTTCGTTTATCCGAGGAAGAGGGTGCCGGTCTATCCATATGTTGTCGTTTACATCCCTCAAGTCAATGCACATCCTAATATTCCCATTTGGTTTTCGGGCTAAAACTACCGGACTTAACCATTCAGACGCTTCAATTCGCTCAATTATACCTTCATTACACAATCTGATCAATTCATCCTTAAGTTTTTCTCTCAAAATTAAAGGTACATTTCTTACCTTGTGTACTTTAGGGATGGCATCTACTTTTAAGATAATTTTGTGTTTAAATTTTTTTAAACATCCTAATTTTTCACTAAACAGTTTGGGAAATGTATTGATCCATTTTGAAGTTGTGCCCGGTGAAGTTAATAAAACTTGTTGGGGATGATTAGGGTTTAACACTATATTGAGTGCTCTCTGTTCCTTCCAACCTAACAGAGATCTTCCCTTTTTCACTATGTATAATTTGGCTGTTGTCTTCCTGTCTAAGAAACACATCTCGCTTTCTATACATCCCAACACAGGAAGCTTTTCACCACAATACCCCTCTGGTACAACGTCAGTGGAATGTAATTCCTCTAATTTACCACCTAACCCTTCCCAAATAGATTTATCTATGATAGTAAATGGGGAACAAGAATCTGCCCATACATGTACATCTTTGTTCTTGATCTTAATAACACATTTGGGTGGGCTATAAGTATCTTGTTTGTTCGCTTCACATTTGAGAACTTGACATGATTCGATGACCATAACCTCAACATCATCATTCTCGCAGTCGTCATCGTAGAACAACTCCTCCTTGTGAAGCAGATCATCCTGAGCCACCAGATTAACTGACTTGGATATTGTAGAAAGTCCCGAGCTCCTACACCATCTTGCAAAATGCCCTAACCTTTTGCATTTGTGACACCTTGTTTTTATTGCAGGACAATAAGTGGCATCAGCTGTATGTTTAGGGCTGCCACACCTATAACAAAATCTGTGTTTAGATCTAGTGTTTTCTTGTCTGTTAACAGATATGGTTTTGCCCCCTGTTCTTTTAGCGCTCCTCTTTATATTGTGTACAGTGTCATCCTCTTGTGGTGTTTTTGGAGATACAGTATTTAGTTCCTTTACATATCTGGAAGTGTTCTCCATCCCTTTGGCTACCGATAGTGTTTTGTCTAAGGAGGGATCTTTTAGACCAAGAAGTTTTTCTTGTATTTTTTAAATTTGACATTCCATTAATTAGTTGATCCCTAATTAGATCGTCCCTCATATCATTGAATTTACATGTAACAGCTAACATTCTCAAATTTGCTAAGTATTGTTCAATGGTTTCTCCTGCAGCCTGTACACGTGAAAAGAAATTGTGTCTCTCCACAACAACACTGACTTTTTTTCCAAAATTCTCCTCTAACGCTTTTAACGCAACTTCATATACATCAACGTTGCTGTCTCCCGAAGATTCATTGTCAGTACTGGCTTCAGTAAAAATGGCTTCCATTAAAGGTAATGTCTTTAAAATATTCCTTCCTTCCGAACCCAAAAATTTTTTAAAATTGCCAATTTCCTTTTTGAAACGTAATCATCACCCCCAATGGCTTCTAAATAAGTTTCAAAAGTTTCCTTCCAGTGTTCCCACAACATGAATGGTTCACCAGGACTTGGTAGGAGGAACGGTGGTGCAGGAATCACCTGTGAAGACATTGTTCAATGAGACCACAAAAAAAACTTGTAGTTGCGCTGCGTGCTTAGTAAACTTGTGTCTTGCCACACCCAAGCAGATCAGAGATGAAGAAAAGGAGAAAAAAAAATCTTACTAAATGCTTCTTTGGCAATCAAAATTTACAAAACCACGAATATTATCATCAACTGTTTTTAAATGAAAAATTCCCAAGTGGTGGTGTGCATGTTGAAAATCAACATGCAAATAATATCTATAAAGCGATATATAAAAACAAACAAGGTTTCCTTTTTTAAAATGGCTGCATGTTTTCTATGTGGAGTTAGTCCTTTGTTGATATTCTTAGCGTCAGCGTCGTTGCGTGTGCAAGATCCTTTGATGAGTCGGTCTGAAGGAGCGCTCGTGTTTAGAACGCAGCGGGAAGAATGTCGGACTGGAAAAAAATCAACAAACTCCAGGTACGTGTGCGTTTGTTTTTTTTTTTTTTAAACAAACACGGTACCGTCAGAAAGTTCAAAAGTATGAATGCTGAGCGAGACGTCCCCCGATGCTAGGCTCACCACAGCAGAGAACACAACGAAAGCTCTCGGATGCAAATCTCAAAATCGAGATTCGTGTCAAACTTCAATTTTGCTGTATAACACATGTATCATTGCAGGGGAAATGCTAGTCAAAAGCAGTAAAGCACACGACAGCAAGTGGAAGGCAGTAATCCAACTCCCCCAACAACAAAGTGTGAAACTAAAGCGGAGATTTTCCGTTTCACACGCGGCACTGTTGCATTGCACATCAAGGAAATGTGGCGAGAAAAAAAAAATGAAATCACGATGCTTGACCACCACAGTGCTTGAGCAGAAAAAAATAATTATATGGAGATGAGCAATTAATGTCAAAAAGTGAAAAAAAACGAATAATCCAAGGGTCACTTACAGTCCTTAATGAGTTCCACCACAGTCCTCAAAAATATTCCCATTGTAGGGTAGCTTCCTCGCTCGTCGCCAGTTTTGTGAAGAAAGAAGCACAGTCTTATTCAGTGGTAAGGAACAGACCCCTGGGACACAACTCTCTCCAATCCAACAGCAACTCCTCTGTATACAATCCGACAGATGGTTGCCAAGGAACCCCAGTGTTCCATGAACTTAAAGGAATACAACAAGGTGTACAGAAGAAAGAGTAGAAAACAGAGTAAAAGTGAAAAGGAGGATGGAAAGTGATAGAATGAGAGTGACAGTAAAAGGGTGAAAAAAGAAGGTGAAAGGAAAGAGGTGAAAGGGAAAAGCAAGCAGAAAAACGGAGTGAGAGAAAGAGTGAGAGGTCCACTGGAACACCCGGGATTAGGCGCAGGTATAGCCTGCGGGTCAAGGAGGAGCTTAAACACCAACACTCGAGAGTACAGGGCACAGGAGGACCTTAAACACCAACACTCGAGAGTACAGGGGCGCAGGAGGACCGTAAACACCAACACTCGAGAGTACAGGGGCGCAGGAGGACCTTAAACACCAATACTCGAGAGTACAGGGGCGCAGGAGGACCTCAAACACCAACACTCGAGAGTACAGGGGCGCAGGAGGACCTCAAACACCAACACTCGAGAGTACAGGGGAACAGGAGGACCTTAAGCACCAACACTCCAGAGTACAGGGGCGCAGGAGGACCTTAAACACCAACACTCGAGAGTACAGGGGCGCAGGAGGACCTTAAACACCAACACTCGAGAGTACAGGGGCGCAGGAGGACCTTAAGCACCAACACTCGAGAGTACAGGGGCGCAGGAGGACCTTAAACACCAACACTCGAGAGTACAGGGGCGCAGGAGGACCTTAAACACCATCACTCGAGAGTACAGGGGCGCAGGAGGACCTTAAACACCAACACTCGAGAGTACAGGGGCGCAGGAGGACCTTAAACACCAACACTCGAGAGTACAGGGGCACAGGAGGACCTTAAACACCAGCACTCGAGAGTACAGGGGCACAGGAGGACCTTAAACACCAACACTCGAGAGTACAGGGGCACAGGAGGACCTTAAACACCAACACTCGAGAGTACAGGGGCACAGGAGGACCTTAAACACCACCACTTGAGAGTACAGGGGCGCAGGAGGACCTTAAACACCAACACTCGAGAGTACAGGGGCGCAGGAGGACCTTACTTGATGGTGGAGCTACGAGGGTGGGAGAGCAGTTTCAGAGACAATAAGTCATGGATGATACTTTGCTTGATGAATGATCCCTCTATCTCGACAGGAACGCCATAGGTCTTTGGTGAAGTCTGCAAGGTCTTTAGCTCTGACTCTTCCTAGTTTGTTTATATAACGGTGGAGGGGGAGAAGGCAACATTTTACAGGAGTTGGAACCAAACATTTTACATTGAAGTAGCCTCCAAGCAGCTCTTAGTAGTCTTTATGACACTGATTTTCTTCTAGGGACTATTTCCCCCCTGTGACAACCTTTCCCCACCCTGCGCCCCAACCTATTCTGTTGGCGTTTGACTATAACATGATATCTAGGTCCCAGACAAAAATGTATTTTGTCTTTTTGGGACAGCCACCATTCCAACTCCTCCCTTGCCCTCCAGAGAAAGGGACATTAATGCTGAATAAGGGCGGCCTCCGCAGAGATGAAGGGCTTTGTGCCATCGTGGGGCTCGACAGGGAAGCAGATCTGGAAAGATTTCTTGAATGAATGTGGATGAAAGGCCAAATATTCTTGCTAACCTAGAAAGGGGAAATCTTTCATTTAAGGATTGGCCGAATCTCTTTCTTTACTAACTCGATCCTCCTTTGTAGAAGAAAAAGTACTGACTATACGGCGTCTATTGTGATACCCAGAAACTGGGGTCCATATTTATGAGCCCTGTTGTTTTGCGCTTGCACCATGCAATGTGGTGTAAGTGTGGCACAACTCATAAATCAGATTTATGAAGCCACGAAAGGCCACCTTGGGTGGCCCTGATTGGCTTAATAAATTTAGAGTAACACAACAAAGGACAAATCGCTGTATTACGTTACTCGGCCCTGGGAATGCATTCCATGGGAATTGCGTGTGTGTTCCAATGCAGCTCCCAGGGTTTTTGACGCATACCCAGATTTACCAGAACTGGTAAACCTGAGAATGCGCCAAGAAGTTATTCCTTTCAGGGGAGGTGTAACGAGGACAAATATGTTCATTTCTCAACGTTACTTCCTCTTTCAATGAGTGCTGCATCCTGAAGCACACATAGAAAGAGGAATATGTCTCACAGGATTGTTTTGTGCAGGAAGGTGTCCTGCATGCATCACCGGCACCCTTGCACCATGGTACATGGGTGCCTGTGTTGGCACTAGGCAGCCCATTATGCACCAGTGCTAGAGAAAGGGCAGGAATGCATTCTATGACATTATTTACAGAGCACTGCTGCCCTTTCCCTGTGCCAAAGCGCAGCGAGGTGGCTGGCGGCGCTGCACCACAATCTCATAAATAAGCCCCTGCAATCGATATTGACTCCGTCTGGTTTATTACAGAACCCAGCCCTGGAGGGGGAAAAGTACCCACTGCATGTCAGTGTGTGACAACGGCTTGGAGTGAGCCATTGTCAGCATGTTGTCTAGATATAGGACAAACATGACCCTATGCAATCTTAGCAGTGCAACGACTGGCCTGGTAAAGCACCAGAGGACCGGTGAGAGACTGAAAGCAATCGATTTTTTATGGGACCTTTCATTATCCAAGAGAAACTGTAAAAAATGTGTGTGAGAGTGATAAAATGAGACAGAGTTGTGAGCACAGGATACCAGCAGCCGTGGTGGAATAGAAACCCAAAACAACCCTTTATAAGTTTTTTTTAAAGTGTAATTTCTAGGGGTAAAATATTTTTCAATACTAATGGATTTTTTGATTATTGATAACCATAACCAATAAATTAATAGTTTTGCACCTAAAACGAGTTTTCAATACATGTAGAAGTGTGTTTAAATATGTGTTTTAGTTGTGCCATATTTTGCATTTTAGATGACATGATTGTTATTTTCTGCTTAACTATACAAACTACTCCTGCTCCTGCCCTCTCCCAATCAATGTCCCTTATGTGATTTCTTAGACTGTTGCATCTGCAGAATCTGCAGGGCACAGGACACTTCGAGTCAGGGCCGGACTGGCCGTAGTGGGCACCGGGTGTATCCCCAGTGGGCCGCCAGGGTGGGGGCCAGTTTCGGGCTGCTGAGGGGGCTGTTTTTGTCACCAGGGGCCAGCAATATTGGGCCCCTGTAACAAAATCGGCTGAAACTGGCCTTTGCAAACAGCTCGGCCGCACCCCCCCTTGGCCCCCAGGAGGGGGGGGGGGGGGAGGGGGGGGCAGCCGAGCAGTTTGCCAGGGACGATTTCGGTTCCCAATCCGGCTCTGCTTCGACTGTATGTATTTTGAATGATGCTTTGATATGAATTGGGTCTGTAGCTGGCAGAGGTATGCACCCTGTCCAATTAGGGGCCACAATCCTAGTCAGGTAAGTTAGTCACAAACCCTAAAGTATCCTGTGAACACCCTCTGGTAGCTTGTCACAGAGCAGGCAGGCTTCACTTAGGAGGCAATATGTAAAGTATTTGTGCAACATAACACTCAGTAACACAATGAAAACACCACAAAAAGACTCCACACCTGGTTAGAAACATATCTTGCATTATTATGAATAAAACAGGACCAAACCAACAAAAAAACAATAAGTAGAAAAGGAGGTATGAATTTTTAAAGGCTATCTAAAAATATAGTGCTTAGAATCATAAAGCGCCAACCTGGGCTATCTGGTCATGTTTGACCGGGTCAAATCCAAAAGTTCAGGTTGACTGTGATGGAGCGCAAGTTGGGTGCAGGGTCCAGCCTTGGCCCGTTAAAAACAGCACCTTTGGTTGGAGGATGCGTTGATATCGAGGGCACGATGTGTGGAGCAGGGAGGCAATGCGTTGATTCCGATTCTTAGGTTTTGACTGGAATGTGTCATCGTCGGGCCTCTGCACTCAGGGATGCAACATCATTGTGCATCACTGAATGAAGGTGATGCTTCATCATTTGGTGAGATACATGAATTTTGTTACAGCACATAAAATCCACTTCCAAGGACCCGGGACTATATTGGCACCATGTGGAAGAGCAAGACTGGCATATGGCAGAGTCCAGGTGATTTTGCAGGGTTGTTGGAAGTTTTAAATGTCCCTGAGACTTTAGAACAGGGAGGAAGTCAGCATGCCCTTGAAATTACTCTGGGTTCAAGTGAGATGGGTTCAGTTGTTGTCCTCAAAAGGGCAGAGGGTAGCAGACTGCAGGACAGCATAGCAGAGTAGAAAAGCAGTTGTTCCAGTGCAGCAGTCCAGCAGAGTGGCTGTCCTTGTAGCAGCATAGCAGCCCTTCCTCCTGGCAGAGTTCTTCACATGTCCAGCAGTGTCAGAGACCACATACTTGTACCCAGCTGTGCCTTTGAAGTCGGTGTGACTTCAAAGAAGGGTCTTTGAAGTGCACTGAGGTCCTTTCTTCCTAGCCCTGGCTCCAAGCTATCTACAAGGGGGTAATCAACCTTTTGTGTGGGGACAGGATACTGACTATTCCGGTGTATGCATGGATGTCATTTAGGGTTCACCAGGGGTTGCAGCTGCGACCCCTGGCTTGCCCCTTGCAACCCTGTCACCGCCTTTGAGACCCCTTGCCTCAGAGTTGGCAAAATCAGTGTTAGTAATGCAGTGGCTATGGGCGTTAGTTGGGGCTGCACTCTCTTTGTATTCTGTCAATTATTTTATTAGACTAATTGTGGATAATTTATATATATATATATATATATATATATATTCACTGAAAAAAACATAGGTTTCAGGGACTTTATAGTTATAAAGTAGCATTTAAAAACCATCAAAATTTACTGAAAACACAATAGGTTTCAGAGACGTTATAGTTTGATGGACACTTCACTCGTACAAAACCTGAGAAATTTGGCCGTTATAGTTAGTTGAGCTAACTATAACTCGTGCACCCTCCATGCACTGCTGAAGACGTCACATATTACATCATTCATGACATGGTCAGTGACATCACTGATGACATCTCAAAAGACATCACTGATGACATCATCCAGTGACTGTGTGTTTCTGTAAAGTTAGACTATGTTTTATAAATATATATGCAAATGTGTATTGAAGTGTGAGTGGGTGTTTGAGTGTCTGAATAGATGACTGACTGTATAAGTGAGTGATTAAACGTGTCTGACTAAATGCATGGGTTAGTGACTAAACTATGTAAATGTCTGTATCAGTCTGTCAGTTGGTGTGTAAGTAGCTGCATGGATTGCTGAGTAGCTACATGAGTGTCTATATGGGTTCTTGATTGGTTGACAGAGTATCTGCATGGGTGCCTGAGGGTCTGTGTGGGTGAGTGGGGGCTGTGTTATTCTGTGCATAGATGTGTGAGTGGGTGATTCACTGGGTGTATGGGTTCAAGAGTACATCTGTGAAGGGCTGTATGGGTGGTTGAGTATGTGTATGGCTATGTTGGTGAGTGAATGGATCTCTCAGTGGCACATGTATGAGTAACTGCATATGTGAAAGGCAGTATATGTAAGTGTTGGAGTATATAAATGACTATACATGAGAGTGAGTGATTGTGAGAGTGGCTGTATGGATGAGTGTGTGCTTGTATCATTGATTGTATAAGAGAGTAGGTATGTGTTATTATCTGTATGAATAAGTGAGGTGGTGTGTGTATAACTGTATAGGTGAATAAATGGGAGTGTCATTGATTCTTTGCATGACTGACTAGGTGTGTGATTAACTCTATGGATGAGTGGAAGTGTGTGAGTGTCTGTATAGGTGTATGAGTGCAAATGATAGTGCTGTATTGATGAGTGACTGCATGCGTGAGTGACTGTATGGGTGAATGAGTGGATGTGTGTGTCGACCTAAGAATCAGTGTATGTAGTAATTGGTATTGGTGTGTTTATGGTTTCAAAAATGGTAGTCTGTATTTCAGAGTAAGTGTATCAAAGGATATATTTGCGTGTGAGGAGGTGCATCAGATTATCACATGGATGATGTCATCAGTGATGTCATCAGTGATGTCATTTGAGATGTCATTAGTGATGTCATCAGTGATGTCACTGGCCATGTCATGAATGATGTAATATGTGACTTCATCAGCAGTGCATTGAGGGGGAACGAGTTATAGATAGCTCAACTAACTATAATGGCTGAATTTCTCAGGTTTTGTACGAGTGAAATGTCCAACTAATTATAAAGTCCCTGAAACCTATGGTTTTGTTTTTTAAATGCTAATTTCTAACTGTAACGTCCCTGAAACCTATTTTCAAAGGTTTTTTTAATGCTAATTTCTAACTGTAACGTCCCTGAAACCTATGTTTTTTTCAGTGAATTTCAAAGATTTTTTAAATGCTAATTTCTAACTATAACATAGCAGTCGCGCTTGCAGAGTGGTGGAGAAAGGTGAGTTTGGCCTCCAAAGACCTTTTAGCAATGCCACTGTGTGGGATTTACTAGAGGTAACAGGAAGGGTAGTTAGCCCCCAACGTCAACCTATGGGGGCCAACTACCCCTTTTATTACCGCCAGTAAGTCCCACACAGCAGGATTGCAAACTTGTTATATCAGGCCCCGCCCCCTCCCTGCACCACTGTGCAAACATGTCCCCTGGCACATTGTAAGTTGGGGAATTGAGTCTCCTTGAACTCTTAGGGTCCTTGGGGGCCAACTTGCCCACCAGGTGCCTCCAGTAAGCACCACAGAGCTGCATTGCAGAGAGGTGTTCCGAGGCCACATCCATTTTTACACCACACTGCAAACACGGCTTCTGGCACACTGCTGCTCGGAGGATGAAATTCACTTGTGTCCTGAGTTCCCACATGCCTGTTTCCTGGTGTGTCAACAGTTTCAACAGTCTGCAGACGCTTCCTAGTGGGCTCGCTAGAAACACTGTGTGTGGTCAATTTTGCAGATGTAATAGTATGTTTATGCATCTCCAGATGACAATAAGGTAGAAGCTGCTGGAGATTTCAGGAAAATGGGATTGTGTGAAAGAAACCGATCCCTGATTGGTTATAGTCAAGTCCTGTGTGAATAACTTAGCGAGACATATTTCGGTCAAAATGAGGAGCTATACCAGTTCAATACACCTACTACCCAAAGGTGCTAATTACACATCAGAAAGACTGATTGGTGTACACATATGCAAAACAGAACTTTACTCAGCATCCTCATAAGTACATATAAATGGCAAAAATATAATGGATCAATTTGTCAGTCATAAAAGTATTAATCAACAATCTCATAATAAGCACCACTAGAAAAACTACGACGGTCAATGATATTTTCCTTCAAAGTAAAAGTAAGCGCAAGAGTCCATCAATGTTTCAAGTCTTCATCTTGTCGGTTTATTCCTTTGGTAGTCCCAGCAAGGATTCAATAGAAGCCACTGAGGGAAGTGTATTCTCCAGATTTTTGTTAATCGCCCACAAACCTCTGTTAAAATGTTGACATGTATTTCATACACATACATGAACATGAACTATAGAACACATATCACATGATATTTTGTTTTCGAAACCTCAAAGAAAGCATCTATTTACACTTCTTATTAAAAAAGAGAAATTCATCATTTGTAACATCAATATATTAAAAGATAGAATTTTATACCAGTCAGCCACATCGTTATGTACTCACATTCAACATGTAGGCCATTTTTTACATATATGGAAACAACATTATGAATATAACCGTCCACCCCACAACTTTTTAAAATCATTTCCCCATCATTGGCTTTTTGCTCACGGTGTTGGTGCATCAATACATGCGCTTTCCAATACACCTAGAATATTAGTAATCATAAAAACAACAACATTTCTAATGTTTATGAATGATGATGATGGGCAGTATAGGTGTAGAGGAAATCTATTATTATTTGTCATGCAGAACATTCTTTAAAAAATGAATTAATATTCAACATCAATCTATATTTACTATTTGTCGCTCTAACGTCATAAGTCCAGTACACAACATGTCCAGCTGATAACAGTTTATAAACATGAAATGACATCACAAGGTTGCATCCATCCAATGTCTAATTACTCTCATTGTTGCTCTATCAGTGCACGCGCTTTCAGTGCACTTAGCATGTTGGTAATAATAAAAACATCAACACTGAAAGCATTAATGTGTAAACGGAAGGCGGCTACCAAGGATGTTATTTAGGGGTAGCCAGGGGTCGCAGCTGAGACCCCTGGCTTTCCCCTTAAGACCCTGGTACTGCCTTTGCAACGCCTGGCCTCTGAGGTGGCAAAACCAGTGCCAGGAACAGCGGGATAGCTCGCCCTTTTGGATGTTGTTCGTGGCTGTACTTTAGTTGTTTTCTTAAATGTTATATTACACTTATAGTAAATAATATTTTATTATTCACTATTAGTGTAATAAAGAATAGATTACAATAAGCTGAAATGAGACCCTCTCTGGTAGCTGAGGTGACATAAAAATGCTTTAAAATGTATGTTGTGTGCTTATTTGTGGGAGTGTGTTTAATAGAGGCAGTGTATGTATGTGTAAGCATTCTTGTGTGAGTTAAAGTAAAGGTTAAATGATGTGTGCTATCACTTCCACTACCCCAGGCATTTTGGTTAATTGATGTTCATGGCGCCTGTCTTTGCAAACCTTGGCCTTTTATTATTACTAATATTCTAAGCGTACTGGAATGCTTTGTTCAGCAAAGGGAGGGCATGCAGGGATGGTATTGGGGGCATGGGTACATCTCTTCATCACAGCAGAGCACAATGTAGGATGTTAGTTAGTTGTGATACGTTTTTATGTATTAGATGTTTGGAATATTGTTCACATTCACCTTTCTAATGCTTTTCTTGACTAATGCTTCAATTATTAATGTGCTGATTAATTTCTGATTTTTTGATACAATATGATAACGTATTATTTTGATTTATAGAAATATCTTGTATTTAATGACTCTCTTCAATGGCTGGGAACCACTCCACATCGAATCAACCTTACAGTGTCCCTTTAGGTCTTTTAGGGCCTCATGTAGGTAGCATACAAGTTACCACTTCTTAAATACCGAACGTTACCGAATCGGTATTTAAGAAGTGGTAACTCGTATGTAGGTAATCATTCGGGAAATATTACCGAATCGGTAAAATTCGGTAATTACCGAATCGGTATTTACCGATTCGGTAATGAGGCATACCTTCCCATTGATGGGAAGGTATGCCTCATTACCGAATCGGTAAATACCGATTCGGTAATGGGGGGAACACATGCAAGGGTGGCAGGGTGTCACATTGACACCCTGTTGCACCCCTGAAGCGGCCATGTGTGCACATGTGGCACACATACATGCCCTAAGGGCATGTATGTCTGCCACATTGCACACTTGTAGGCGCTTTGAAATGCATTTACACATCCATTCTTCATTTACCACCAACTATTAGTTGGTGGTAAATACCGACTCATAACAACACCCACACACTCCCCCTACATCTCATTTCTGGATTCGGAATTTACCGAATCGGTAAAATTACCGATTCGGTAATTTTACCGATTCGGTAAATTCCGAATCCAGAAATTGTCCCCCTACATACCAAAAGCCAAAATACCGGTCGGTAACGGTATAATTACCGAAAATCGTCCGTTACCGACCGGTATTTGGCTACCTACATGAGGCCCTAAGTCTCTGGGCATAACTCCTCCACAATGTAGCTCACAAGCGTGGGAGAGATGAGACCTCTAACTTTTTTCTTCAGTCTTTTTCTCCCAATGGGCTACAGAAAACATAACCAAGGGGCAATTTTGTCTGCTCACAAAAGCAACACTTTCTCCCTAAGATCAATGTGACACTTCATAAGTATAGAAATTGTAATCAGTAACCAACTCCCTTCTTTACTTCAGATTCCACTGACTGCTGGCCTTGTCCTGAAGACCACTGGCCCAACGAGGATAGAACCCGATGTGATCTAACAACTTTCCAGTTCGTGTCCCATGAGGAGCCTTTGGGAATCACACTTTCGTGCCTCGCCATGCTTCTCTTCCTAGTCACTCTCCTTGTTCTCTGCATCTTCAAGAAGTACCAGGACACGCCAATTGTCAAAGCAAACAATCGAGAACTCAGCTATGTGCTTCTCATCGCCCTCATGCTCTGTTTCCTCGCTCCCTTTACCTTCATTGGCCATCCCATGAGGGCCACCTGCATGATCCGACAAAACTCATTTGGGGTCATCTTTGCCATCAGCATTTCCACCATACTGGCAAAGACCATCACTGTGATTATAGCGTTCAATGCTCGCGATCCCACCAGCAGTTCTTCAAAGTGGCTTGGGACCAGAGTTCCCAGTGGGGTGGTCCTTCTGTGTTCATTTGCTCCAGTTCTGATTTGCACAGTCTGGCTGCTTCTTGATCCTCCATTCCCAGTGAAGATACAGATGGGGGGCACCACCATCATCCAGTGTGACGAGGGATCCGTTCTCTTCTTCTATCTGATGTTGGGATATCTGGGCTTGTTGGCCACTGTCAGCTTTGTGGTTGCATTTTATGCCCGTAATTTGCCTCAGAGTTTTAACGAAGCCAAGTTCCTCACCTTCAGTATGCTTGTGTTTCTGGCCGTCTGGATCTCTTTCATACCCGCATATCTCAGCACACAGGGGAAGTACATGGTGGCCGTGGAGATCTTCGCCATCTTGTCTTCAGGTGCAGGACTCCTGGGGTGTATCTTCATTCCCAAGTGTTATATTGTCCTCTTGAAGCCGGAGATGAATACAAAGCAATACCTAAGGCAAAGACCTGTTTTGAAATAAATAGTGAACTAATATCTAAGATTTTGCAGATATAGTTTCGGCACTATCCTCTGATTGCTCGTGCTGTTGGGAAATGGGTGTAGGGTAAATGTTCTCACTTCTTGTGGTCTTCCCTTTCCTAGACACCTTCTGGCAACATGCTGCAAATACAATGAATGCCACTTGAGTCACCTTGTTTCACGCCACAGTTGGTGCTTTCACAGGATTCTGATGATCTCTCTAATTTGACTGGTCGCGTAGAGTGATGGATTGATACATCTATTGCAGTGGATAAAGTGTGAATCTTAAGATGATGGGGACCAACTCCCCACCCCAATGCATGAGCACAGCAACCGCAGCTACACATGAACAAACAATATACCGAGTGCTCGACCAACAACATGTCTTAGATGCGGCACCATCTTCATGCCTTCCCGACTCCTCCGGGTGATTTGTCTATAGAGCCTTCTGAATTATATTCATGTTTGAGAGTGTCTCTGATGTCTTGTAATGCCCAGAATGCTTAGTTCTCAAGCTATGGTCATCTGTTATCATTCCCCATATGCTCACTCTTGGTTACGGCAGAGCTGGACGGTGACTCTTCATGGTCTCTTCACGATGGGACTGACATTGGGCTTGAGATGAAGCTGTTTTGTTAATGTTACTACTGAAATATTGGTTATAAGTTGTCAGTGCTGCTACAGAATAATCAATGTGATGCTTTGCAAAGCTGAGGATTGATTCTCCAAAGCCACTATAGCTGAGTCCATCCCATGGAAGGAAAGGCTGGTGGTTCTTGGAGAGTGTCCGAGACATCTGAAGTGATCCATCAAATGATTGGAGCACTCACTAAGCGGCAGCTCCCTGCAGGCTGGGAATTCTCAGCTGGTTTGGAGGCGTGTAGGCCAATCTGGATATGTGAGTATAACGTCCCTTCTGGTCCACAACATATTTACTAAGCAATTGTAATACAACGATGCTGCGTCCAGGATCATGCATGCAAAGAATAGTTGAAAATACAGAAAAGTTTCCCGAAGGTCCAGTAGGACTGTGGCGCAAGACACATTGCTGCAGTGCGCGAAAGGGAGACGGCAGGAAAGTGCCAAAATTAACAATAAATGGTGCATTCCTGTCCTCTCCTCATGCTTCCACACTTGTGGCTGCTTGCCACCAACAAGGCATCCTTGCACCATTGCAGGCAGGATTTTTGTGAGCAGGAAGGTACACCTTCCTGCACAAAAACAATTCTCTGAACTTATCCTAATTCCATATGTGCTGCAGAATTCAGCACACACAGAAAGAGAAAAAAGGAGGAGAAATAAATATATTTCTCCTTGTTGTGCCTCTGGTAAGTCATAGCATTTTGGCACATTCCCAGATCTGTCCCTCATTGTAAACCTGGGAAAGCGCCAAAATACATTGTTTACTGGTGACAACACCCAGACTCCATTCATGGAACGCCTCCCTGGAGCAGAGTAAGGCAAGGCACCGACTTGCACTGCCTTGCTTTACCTGAAATTTACTAAGCACCACAGGACGTTAGTGTTGCGTTGCCCTTCCGTTACCTTTCCTGCGGATAGGGCAATGGAACACTTTGAAAAATGTAGCCCAAAGTTTTAAAATGAAATAAGAACTTTTCTAAAGGCTGTAGGTTTGTGGCACTACACTTGATAGCTCCCTGTGTGTTTTAAGTCAGGACTACGTTGCTCATTTAGACATCTAGTCTATGTGTCCCCCTGCAGGCTTTCAGATTGGCCCCTTGAAATGTCTATAAGTGCAGAAAATCTTTGTTGGGTCCTGATTAGCTGCAGGGGTAAAGTTTCCAGTTGCATTACCAAAGAGCTGTACAGTGACTGGTGGTGGTGTTTTAGGGGCAAATGCACAAGGAGCTATTGCCAAACCAACAGCACTTTATTGCAGCCAAAGTCATGATAAAAATACCTCCCCATTCACAAGCCGGTGTAAACAGCAGCCAGCACCAGTTAACCCACAATAGCAGCCGCAAAAAATATCACCACAGAGGACCCGCGCAACTATCGCTAATGAGATGCAGAGTGGGCGTTCCCGTGCCAAAATCCGCAACAACATCACACCACAACATTCTCTACGACCAGCCACATTGGCGATAAAAACACAAAATAGGCGATAAGGTGCGTTAGCACCAGGAAATCTACACCTGCTCTGACCTGGTGTAAAGTCGGACGGCAGCCTGCACCACAAAAGGGAGACCAGCCCAGGGCCACAGCCAGAGGACAGCAGAAGGCATGGAGCCACCCATCATAAGGCCCGGACACCCAAGAGGGCCACAACACCCTCCGATACCACACCCAGGCCCGCAACACCCCCCCCAGACCACCCCCAACCCCAGACTAAGAAACTGCACACCAACACCATGAATCCCAATACAAATATTTTGCCTGATGTCGCACAAGCAAGAAAATCAACAGACATACATGCACAGGAAATGGACACTCAGTCAAACAGCAATGCAATCACCAACACAAAACACCATACAAACAAAAGCCCAAACAACCTGTAGGATGAGTCCTAGCGGCTCCTTACTGGACAATCCGTAGCACACAGCCTGGAAGACTAAATCCAAGAGAAGAAGGTGTGCAATGCGCCCAACAAAAGAAAGAGAGGGAGAGAGTGAGGGAGAGAGACGGAGTGAGATTGCACAAGCAGCGCAAGGCCCCTCGGGCATCTGCCTCCACATGCCAACATGTGTGTGTATATCGCCATCTGTACGCCATGAGCAAAAGGCTGTGTCCCAATCTCAGCGCCAAAGCCACATCACATTCCAAAAACGTAAGTAGTAGTCAGACAAACATCAGGGATGAAAGCTCCATTGTTCCAATGCATAAGAAGGGAGGACACCTGCACCTCTGACCTTGGTCCAGAATGCGCCTGGAACACCCTGAGAGAGATGCCATGGCAGACGGGGACAACTCCCACACCATGCATTCCGCAAATGAACTATCCAACTCTTCCACACCCCACACACAGAAGCCCCTGCCTGGGATGTATGACGTTACAACGCATGCTGTTACAACGCATGCTGTTACAACGAAAGTTTTACAACGCGAGTGCATTGACAACGCAGGACATTACAACGCAAGTCTTTACATCGACTTGCACTAGATGGCGTGCTAACATTAAAAAAGTGTAATTTACTATTCCAACTCCAGTCCACATAACAGTAGGGAAGGTGTTGGGATAGTAAACTACACTATTTTTAATGTTAGCACGCCATCTAGTGCAAGTCGATGTAAAGACTTGCGTTGTAATGTCCTGCGTTGTCAATGCACTTGCGTTGTAACAGTTTCGCTGTAACGGTAGTGCGTTGTAAAAGTTGCGTTGTAAAGGTTGTACCCCCCTGCCTGTGGTACCCCCGCATGGCATGCCCTTGACACTCATGGCAACAGCAACCCACTCTCCCCAACTTTGCACACACATTCGAATCATTGCTCAGAGCTGTGGCATATCCTCCACACAACTGCCGCAGTTCAGAACAGTGCCGGTTCCACGAGACGCACCAATGCAATGGCAGGCCATACCGGGCACATGCACAACCCCGTCATGTGGAACAGTACCGTGCACAGATGCTGCATTTACTGGGCGCAGTGCCACTGACAGTGTTGCGGATCAGTTACCGGCTCAGCTTCCCCATTGCCTACGTCACATGCGTCCAGCCATGGTTCCACTGCCGAACATGCACATTCGAGTGTCCCATGGATGTCTGCCTATCCTACACAACTGTTGATGAATTGGACTAGGACTTGTGTCTGCGCCCCCTGTTGGATCACGGACAGGAGTGTAACTGAGACAGCCGTGCATGGGATGCCTTGACATACTGCGTATGTATTGGTAGTTGGGCATGGGAGATTGCACAATTCCTCGTGTGCCGTGACCACATCGAGGCGCTCCCTTATTGGGCTTTGTTGCGGATTGGTGAAACGGCGTGGGCTGAGCACACCTGCCCGGACCACTTAATGGATTGGCTCACCCTGGGGTTCCTTGAGCACGACAACTACGTACTATTGGAACACTTTGCACATGAAAATGCACGGGCATTCATGGATGAGAAACTACGTTCCTGCAGCCACATCCGATTGTCACCCACAGCACATGTCCCAACAACTTTTTGCATCGTGGGGATTGCTCACACATCCCACCACGACAGTGGATACGTCTGCCTTCGTCAGGGCCCTGGATGCATGTGCATGGAACAACGCGTGTGTACACACACCTTTTCAAGGTGATGCAGGTCCATGCCCGGTGCAACAAAGCGTTGTTTGGCAACTTTGCCTATTCGGACACACTGCTGAGGGAGAGCACACACATGGCAATGTAGCACAACATGTGAAAGTGTCGGACCCTAACACCTGATCACTGTCAGCAGAGCAGACAATCGGCGCACTCCGGAGACACAGCTCTATGCAAATCCCATGGGCAGTGAGTTGTGCCCCCTCACACGGGGAAATGGGCAGACGCCAAACAACACTTGACTCATCCAGCAAGGCAAGGTGGGCTGAGAGCGTTGCCATCCGTTATGAATGTTGCCCATTTTAGCCCCAACATTTTCTGAACTTCGACATGTACCCATGCTGCGTGTAAGTGTCTTAAGCATGTCCCTGACTGTTGTGGCTGTTGCCTCGTCCGTATTGACACGCACATGCCAATAAAGTCTATGCAACTCCACTGGTGTCTAACTGTGAGGTGTGTTGTTTGGATTTTCCACTCTTGCGCCAAAATGAGCATCGTACCTACACAGGGAGGAACTGACTGACGCTTGTGCAATGGGGGGGGTCCCTTTTGCAAGCTCCACTTCTGTGAGCCAGACTTTGTTATTGGTTAGGTGCTGGATGCCATGTGCACTTACGTGACTTCAGCAATGTGAGTATGGTGTCCAACCCCTGACCATGTGGAGCAATGTCATATGTCACAACAAAATGTGTCCACACGGATGTGTGTGAGTAGGTATCCGACGTGAACTTCTGGTGTCACATGTGCTGTAGGACACCACTCCTGGCCTGCTTTTGTTTGGGCCAGTCCTACACACGGCCCTATGCAAGACATGGACGTTTGCCTATATTGGGGGTTGTGAGATTGTTGTTGATGTGCACTGGGGACACAGCTAGTACTCACCTTCACAGTCATTCAATTGGCCATGTGTCTCAGGGATACACATGCGCATAGATGTCAGTTACCAGGGTGTACCTTCATGTGCAATCATTGTACCTACATCCAGCCATACTTCCATATGTGAGTGAACATAGTGATGACACATCTGTGTGTTTCAGAAACCTATCTGCTGCTAAAGTATTCCTGCTGCCTAGAACAAGCATCTGAGGAAGCCGAGTCTTCGCCCACCCGTCTCCCGCCGCCTGACCCTTGTTCCATCTGTGGGTCGGACCGCTGAGCGGATGCGCATAAAATTGTTGTCACCCCGGTCGAGTGGGGAACCTTTCAGAAACCTATCTGCTGCTAAAGTATTCCTGCTGCCTAGAACAAGCATCTGAGGAAGCCGAGTCTTCGCCCACCCGTCTCCCGCCGCCTGACCCTTGTTCCATCTGTGGGTCGGACCGCTGAGCGGAGCGCGGTGCTGCGGCTTGCCAAAACTACATTTCCCAGCATTCCCGGCGACGCTGACCGCGTCAATCGAGCGCCAGGAGGCGCATAAAATTGTTGTCACCCCGGTCGAGTGGGGAACCTTTCAGAAACCTATCTGCTGCTAAAGTATTCCTGCTGCCTAGAACAAGCATCTGAGGAAGCCGAGTCTTCGCCCACCCGTCTCCCGCCTCCTGACCCTTGTTCCATCTGTGGGTCGGACCGCTGAGCGGAGCGCGGTGCTGCGGCTTGCCAAAACTACATTTCCCAGCATTCCCGGCGACGCTGACCGCGTCAATCGAGCGCCAGGAGGCGCATAAAATTGTTGTCACCCCGGTCGAGTGGGGAACCTTTCAGAAACCTATCTGCTGCTAAAGTATTCCTGCTGCGTAGAACAAGCATCTGAGGAAGCCGAGTCTTCGCCCACCCGTCTCCCGCCGCCTGACCCTTGTTCCATCTGTGGGTCGGACCGCTGAGCGGAGCGCGGTGCTGCGGCTTGCCAAAACTACATTTCCCAGCATTCCCGGCGACGCTGACCGCGTCAATCGAGCGCCAGGAGGCGCATAAAATTGTTGTCACCCCGGTCGAGTGGGGAACCTTTCAGAAACCTATCTGCTGCTAAAGTATTCCTGCTGCCTAGAACAAGCATCTGAGGAAGCCGAGTCTTCGCCCACCCGTCTCCCGCCGCCTGACCCTTGTTCCATCTGTGGGTCGGACCGCTGAGCGGAGCGCGGTGCTGCGGCTTGCCAAAACTACATTTCCCAGCATTCCCGGCGACGCTGACCGCGTCAATCGAGCGCCAGGAGGCGCATAAAATTGTTGTCACCCCGGTCGAGTGGGGAACCTTTCAGAAACCTATCTGCTGCTAAAGTATTCCTGCTGCCTAGAACAAGCATCTGAGGAAGCCGAGTCTTCGCCCACCCGTCTCCCGCCGCCTGACCCTTGTTCCATCTGTGGGTCGGACCGCTGAGCGGAGCGCGGTGCTGCGGCTTGCCAAAACTACATTTCCCAGCATTCCCGGCGACGCTGACCGCGTCAATCGAGCGCCAGGAGGCGTATAAAATTGTTGTCACCCCGGTCGAGTGGGGAACCTTTCAGAAACCTATCTGCTGCTAAAGTATTCCTGCTGCCTAGAACAAGCATCTGAGGAAGCCGAGTCTTCGCCCACCCGTCTCCCGCCGCCTGACCCTTGTTCCATCTGTGGGTCGGACCGCTGAGCGGAGCGCGGTGCTGCGGCTTGCCAAAACTACATTTCCCAGCATTCCCGGCGACGCTGACCGCGTCAATCGAGCGCCAGGAGGCGCATAAAATTGTTGTCACCCCCGTCTCGCGGGACGCGAGCGGGACGCCGGGCGAAGCCCGGGCCAAGGGCGGGCCCGTTTTAGCCCGTTCTAGACTGTGAGAGACTGGACTGGGCCAGCCCTCTTTCCCCTAACCTCAGATTCACCTGTGGTAAGACGATATATATTCATATTCAAAGTGTAATTGACTTATTATATTTACCATCAGGGCATTTCTGCTCAGGTTTGACTGATCATAATGTCGAGACAAAAAACACCTGTCACCCTGGCAAACACAATGGACAATTATTTGGTCCAGGTAGTGGCAAAGATTAATAATGATCGGAGGTCTTCCCTGGGACTTATGGATTCCCCACCTTGTGCCCAAATTAACCAATCAGGGATATTCCAGTCTGCTAGAGATGAAATCACCACCATCGACCCGATTGAGGACCCCTATGATTCCTCCACAATAAATGTATCCACGGCTTCTATTGTCCAACAACTTGATCCCTTTGTTGATCTACTCATCCTAGAAGAGCCAAATAAATCTGACACAATTGTGGAGCTAGATCCAGAGAGCAACACTCCTCCCACTCCTGTCCCTGCACCAAGAGCTAAAAAAGGGATTACTAAGGTACCTCCTAGAAGAGGTGGCCTACGTTCCTGTAAAACTAAATCTGTAACCCCACCAAGAAGAGCAAAGAAAAGGGTGGAAGAAGGGATAAGGAAAGAAGAGAACGAAAGTGTAGATTGGGAGGATACCTTTTTAAATAAGCTCATGGGAACACTGGAGTCCAAATTATCAGGGTTAATGAAACCTCTTATATCAAAAGTAGACCAATTAGCTAATAAAGTTAATAAATTAGAGACCCTCCTAAGAAAAACCAATGAGGGGGTGGGGGAAATATCAAACCTAATAATAACCAAATTTGAACATATAGAGGCTGCAGGGAAAACACTTGGGGGAATTATAAATACAGGCCTACAAATTCCACCTGACCATATTCATCAAGCCTGCTCTGGACATGGTGAGACTCCTAATACCGCCTCAACATTAGAAACAGTACAACCAGTAGGCAATACTACCTCTGAGACTCTAAATCCAGAAACTGGCCCAGTTGAATTAATCGTTGAAGCTTCCCCCTTGATTCTAGTACTCGCAAACACACCAACGCTGAAAATAGGGCAGATCGAGTCCTCGGACTCCTTACGAAATAAGGCTCTGCAGTGGCTTAGCAATAACATGCACATATCCCCCTGGGGTAAGGAAAAATTATCTGATGATCTGCTCATAGCAAGAAGGGTTAAGTGGATAGGCACTAAGGCAAAGAAATTTCAAGGGGATTGTGTGGTTTTGAATTTTAAGGGCCCTGAAGTTTTATCTGATGTCCTACGGAACATCTTCCCTCCACAACTTAGAACAGCAGAAATAATACCACTGACACTGGATTTCTTCTATAGTAGAAGAGGACTAGTAGCTAAACCTAGCATATTGAGAACAAAGTGGACAGTTGTGGGAAATAGAAGGGCCAGGACTGACCCATTATGCGAGTGGGGGTTAAGGTTGGATAACCACTACTCCGCGCTATCTGACCTAAACGAGTGTGATTGACTCGCATGTGCTTTTCCTGTCGCTCCTGAAATCCAGCTGCACCAGGGACATGATAGGACTCTTATTTCTAATGAGCCTGTATTAGATAAATTGACCCCGGTCTCTAAGGCATCCCCCACTCCCTCCCCAGAGGATCTAAGTAGAGTTTGGATGGGGCAAAAAAGAACACTAGAGGTAATTGAGAATCCACCAATATTGAATGGTGACTTAGTGCCAGGTATAGAACTCGAAGATCGAATATACACTTCTGATATTGATCAGATTCAGCACCAACTGGACATATTGCCATTATCTATTATTTCTTGGAATATAGCTGGCATTACAAACAAGCTAAACATCCCAGATTGGGTCGATTTTATCGACCTTTACGATATAATAATGTTGCAAGAAACTTGGGCGCTCACCCCAATTTTCCGGCAAGGGTATTTGAACTTTCATGTCCCAGCCATAAGAAACCGAGTGGGTCGACACTCTGGGGGCCTGTTAATTTGGGTACGTCAAACATTGAATTGCTCAGTTAAACAAAGGTCTATACCCTCTAATGATATTATAGCTCTTGACATTAGTTGGCAAAATGGTCAACAACTAGCCCTGTTCAATCTCTATTCCAGGGGAGTTGGTAGGGGTAAACCATCAGAGACCCTAACGACCCTCGAGCACTATATTGAAATGCTACCAGTGCTACCCCATGTAATAATAGGCGGGGATTTTAACACCACCTTCGAACCTTTGGGCGAAGAGGATAGGACCCTGGCCGAAGATGTGGAGAATTCCCCAACTGGATATCCCAGCAATTAGAAAATGGAGCACAGTAGCAATCCAACTGAAGAGTCTTTGTCTATCAAGAGGGCTCAGAGCAGTAAATGGACGGGCATCCTCTGATTTAATGGGGAAAAATACATTCGATAACGGTCGAGCAGCCAGCAGAATAGATTATATACAACTGGACGTAAGGGCTTGGGATAAATTGGTGGATATGGAAGTGAAAGACAAAATAGAAAGTGATCACAATCCACTGTGCCTGACACTCCATCCCTACCATGAAATGTCCGATCTTCCAAGAGGGAACCAAATGGTGACGCAAGATCTTGTAAGCTCAAACAATCTTCGCCACCTGAAGTGGAGTATGCTCTTAGAAGATGTTGTCAATCTAGAGACTCTAAAGGAATTAGTGGTGACCGAGGTATTCAAGATTAAGTGCCATTATGGGAGGACTGATTTTACAGACTACATGATGGCTGCCCACGAGAAACTATTTTCGAAAATTCAAAGTTTCTTTGTCAAAACAGTAGCCTCAAATAAAAAGAAAAAAGTCCAAGAGAGTAAAGGGTGGTATGACAGGAGTTGCAGGATAGCACGAGATAACCTTAGCGTGGAACTGAGAACAGGAAATGCAACAGCAGTAAGGTTGGCGAGAAACCAGTATAGACAGGTCCAAAAACTGGCAAAGAAGCGTTGGGATGAGGAATGTTGGCGCGAACTCAAGGAGGCGTGTGCCTCCAAGGATTCTAAGCGCTTCTGGACCACAGTAAAATGGGAAAAGGGTGGCACAGCACTCCATCCTACGAACCATGTTCCGAAAAGCAATTGGGTGGAATACTTCCAACCACAGTATGCTTGTAATCCCATATTTATCATTGGTTGTCCGCCTCCACAAGTTTTCTACAAATCTCCAATATTTGTTGAAAAGGATGTGAGTATTGTACTGGATTGTGTGGCTGGGGGCAAAGCTCCAGGCATGGATGGAATTCCGGCTGATATATTTTTATCGGATCGTAATTCCTGGTGTACCTATTTTGCAATGCTGGCTAATGCGGTGGCAATGGGAGGGAAAGTGCCTGCCTCATGGAAGGGAGCCGAAATTATTCCCATATTCAAGAAAGGTGATAGAACCCTGGCCAAAAATTATAGACCCATTAGTCTGATTGATACAGCACAAAAACTAATGGGCCGATTAGTCCAAAATAAACTGCAGCAATGGATCAACGAAAATAATATCTTGTCATCTTATCAAGCTGGATTTCGCCCTCTAACTAGCAGCGTTGATCAAGTCCTCCACTTTTTAACCATCTACTGGAGAAACGTTACTCTAAAGAAGGGGACATTGTATGCAGTTTTTGTGGACCTAAAAGCCGCTTTCGACTTGGTCCCCAGAGAAAAACTCTGGCAGACCTTGGCGGACGTGGGCTTAAGCCAGGAATTGCTTACACTCCTTGTTCGTCTCCACGAAAATAATTTTGCAAGAATAAGGTGGGGCAAGCAAGGAGAAGTAACTGATCCCTTTCCGGTAGAACGTGGGGTGAGGCAAGGGTGTGTCCTAGCACCGACTCTCTTCTCAATTTATATAAATGGCATCGTTGAGCATCTAGAGAAGATTGCTAGTGACGCCCCAGTAATCGCAGGCTCTCGTGTACCTGTCCTCATGTTCGCGGATGACACGCTCTTACTTTCCCGCACCCCCAGTGGGCTTCAAAAAGTGGTTGATGCCTTTGGTATATTTTGTGACGAGAGGGGCCTTGAACTGAACACCTCCAAAACAAAATTCATGTGCCTCAACCAGCAGTCCACCTTCAAAGGTGTAATAAAATATAAAGGTACACCCTTAGAAAGGGTGGACTCTTTCTCTTACCTAGGTATCACTCTACAAGGAAAAATGAGTTGGAAACCACACATAACCACAACTTTACTAAAGTTTAGGCAGCTAGCAGGCGCAATTACCCTAAAACACCGCTCCTCGCTGACAAAGCCAGTAAATTGTGTGTTGGAAATATATTCTATGAAAGTACTGGGGGCTTGCTTATATGGCTCTGAATTATGGGGGTTTTCTAATTTGAGAGAACTGGGCCGAGCAGAAAACAGGTTTTTACGAGGGATTGTGATGGTCCCCCAAAGCACACCCACAATCCCACTAAAATTGGATATGGGAAGAAAAGGAATAGAGGACATAGCGAGGCTACGCCCTCTTCTATATTGGAGACGGATTATGGTGACCCCAGAATTAAGCCATTATGCGGCGGCACTGACGGACGTTATTAAATTCGACCGTTTCCATACTATCCCATGGCTAAGGGAGCTCCGGGGACTCCTTATAAAATTGAATTTGAATCATCTATGGGACACCAAAGACGTAACCTGCTTTCCTACGAAGGCAAAGCTGAAAGATCTATATTGGGAAATGGTATATCTTACAATGTTTAGTGACGGCACAAGCACAAGCCTAACATCTCGCTCCTTAGACATAAAAATGTACCCTTCTTGCGAAATTTTTTGGGATATTATTGAAAAACCCTATGATAGAAAACTTTATTTTCAATTTCGCATAGGTACACTCCCGGTGAATGCGTTTAAGAAGCACTGGTCCCCAGCATGGGATGAACATTGCCACCACTGTAATGAACAAATTGGTCATAACCAGGCTGGGACAGGCCATACGGCGGTGATGGCTGCTACTGCCTCCTTCCCCACACAGTAGTTCACATCCCCTTCTTACTCCCCTGATACGGGTTCTGTGTCCGGTATGTGTGGTGGGGTGATGGCTGCATCACTGTGTGCCACTGACACATCAATCAATCAATCAGAGTATTTGGAAAGCGCGCTACTTACCTGTGAGGGTCTCAAGGCGCTGAGGGTGGGGGGGGGTTCCGCTACTGCTCAAAGAGCCAGGTCTTGAGGAGTCTTCTGAATGCGAGTAGGTCTTGGGTCTGCCGTAGGTAGGTAGGGAGGGTGTTCCAGGTTTTGGCGGCGAGGTAGGAGAAGGATCTGCCACCGGAGGTTGTTCGTTGGATGCGGGGGACATCGGCGAAGGCAAGGCTGGCGGAGCGGAGCTGGCGGGTGGGGGTGTGGAAGCTGAGTCTGGTGTTCAGGTAGGCTGGTCCGGCATTGTGGAGTGCTTTGTGTGCGTGGGTAAGGAGCTTGAAGGTCATCCTCTTGTTGCCGGGTAGCCAGTGTAGGTCTCTCAGGTGGGGCGTGATGTGACTGCGGCGGGGGACATTGACGATTATGTCAGGATTACCACTCGGTAATGCGCTGAGTGCCGAAAACTCGAACTCCCGAGCAGCAGCGTGACCGCCGCTCACGGACAAAAAAACTACGATTCCAAGAAAGCTCGGGTGAGACCCGCTCCACGTAACAAGCGTACGCTGAAAAGAACGCATATAGGCGGAAACACCTTTGAGGGCGGCGCCGAATATTCCCGGATGTTACCCGTCTTTGCAGTGAAGCATCGGCAGTTCTCCTCGGCTGGAACTGCGTTCCTCGGCTTCCCGAGTCTCACCCCAACGAAGGCACTCCCGCTAGCTACCAGTCCGGAGCCCTTTTGTCATCCAAGGAGTACAGAGCTGCTCCACCGTGGCGTCCGTGCTCCTCTGCTCCCGGCTCCTCCTGGGGCATTGAGTGGTAGCGCGACGCCACCTTCAACGCCCAAGGAGTTCCGGGCCAGTCAACCTTGTGTCAGCGCTCCTCTGCTCCCGGCTCCTCCTGGAGCATCGAGTGGTAGCGCATCGCCCAGAGCCCAAGGATTTCCGGGCCTCCGCGAGCCTAGTAGACTTGCGCTCCTCTGCTCGCTGGTCAGCAGAGCATTGAGTAGCAGCGCCAACACCACCCCCGTCCACGACCATATTACAGCGAGTCTCATAGCGGCGAAGACTCCCCCGACGAGACACAGCAGTACCGTGAGGTAACGTTGCTGGATGCCCCTGTACATTCGTCAAGAAAAGAAGACGAAGCGTATTCGCCCCTCGCAGGAAATACTTTGGGGACATTACGCTCATGCAAGTGAGCCGCCCCTGGCTCCCAGATACCAGTGCCTAGTACGGTACCGTGGCCAAACTCCCCACCTAACCTCAGTGACTTAAACTGATAGGTGTCGAGGAACAGATACATATCCCAAGCAAAAAAGGCGGGAGGAGACGACAGGTAAGAGGGAGATACCCAAGGAAGGGAACCCGGGGAGGTGGTAGGAGAGTCTATTACTCACTATATGTTTGTCTTGTTACAGGTCTCCCTCCCAGCCGTCCCTATCCCTCCTTCCCACGCTCACCTGCCTCCTCCATCCATGTGTGTTACACATTCTCCGGACTAGGGGCAGATGGGAGGTGGACCCCATATAGAGCATCAGCGCCATCCTGAGGAGAGGAAACCTGAGGGGAACACGACAGATTAGTCGGGCTGAGGTGTTTTGGATGCGTTGTAGTCATCGTAGGTGTTTGACTGGGATTCCTGCGTAGAGTGCGTTGCCGTAGTCCAGTCTGCTGCTGATGAGGGCTTGTGTCACCGTTCTTCTTGTTTCGGTCGGGATCGACTTGTAGATCCTGCGGAGCATGCGGAGGGTGTTGTAGCAGGAGAAGGAGACGGTGTTGATCTGCTTGGACATGGAGAGGGAGGAGTTGAGGATGAATCCTAGGTTGCGTGCATGGTTGGTGGGAGTTGGTGCTGTTCCCATTGTGGTCGGCCACCAAGAATCATCCCAGGCTGAGGGGGTGGGTCCAAGGATGAGGACCTCCATCTTGTCCGAGTTCAGCTTGAGGCGGCTGCTCCTCATCCAGTCGGCGACGGCCTTCATCAGACTGAGAAAGGTGATGGGGCAGCATTACTGTGTGCCACGGACACATCAGGGGTCGGAGCTGTGTGTGTCGATGTTCCCGCTGCAGTCATCTGGAAAAAGCTCAGCAGCAGCAATGGCAAGATGAAGTACTGCAGGGCATTGAAGTCCCCAGCTACTACTCGCTGGTGTCCAGCCGTGTCAGACATCCTTCCAGCCTGCATCCGCTCCATGGTCTCCATTGACCTCTGCATCTGTCCCAACTCTGTACTGTCATGGCTGGTGCCTGTCTGCCCACACAGTTCTTGTGTACTATTCATGGCACCAGCGAGGTCAGCCAAGGTCTGTGGCGAGCATGGTGTGGACAGGGGGACTCAGACACCCAGGTATGGCTTCGAGTTTGGCTGCCATGAGCTCGAAACCCACCCGCAGCTGTATAGCCAACTCCACCTGGGAAGACCACACACATTGTATGTGCTCCATGTATTGGTCGGGGGGTCCTGGGAGACAGCTGTGGTGGTGTGTGTTTCCTGCTGTGTGGTCTGTGCAGGTGGTGGGGTCACCGTGAGGTAGCTGGACTGCCCTGCTCCTGGATGTGGGGTGCAGAAGCTGTCCAGTATCTGTTGGAGGGTATCTTGACATATGTGCAGGTTGTCCTCTACATCATCAATGATGGGGTTTGTGTTCTGCTCTGCAGTAAGTGTTGATTGTCCCTCTGCAATGTTAATGGGAGATGCAGGTTTACAGGGTTTCACATGTATTTTGTTGATTTGCATATGTTTACATTCAGCCTGCATGCCAATGTACATTATGAATGTTTTGGGGGAGCTGGCTATTCGATGGCAGTCAGTGTGTTTTCCGAATACATGATGGATGTGTGGTGGTACCCGTTCATTATCATCACACTGTGTCAGGCAATGCCAGATGTGAGTTGACTGTTACTATGCACAAGCAGAACCTGTTGTGGGCTCTGTCCTGTGGTGCTGGTGTTGCACATTGTACCACATTGCAGGTGCTGCTGATGTCCTGTGATTCCTATGTGTGTGTGCTGCATTGTGGGGGAGTTGCCCCTGCAGCTCTGATTTCGTGTGGCCTTCTCCCTTTGAGGCGGAGTGCCTTTGAATTGTGTGCTTTTCGGGGCCTGATTTGCTTTTGACTTGGGTCATATGTGCTGTCGGACAGATTTTGTGGCCTGGTGCATTGTTTGTCTGCTGTGTGTATTGTAAGGCATGGGTTGTGGGTGCACGTGGACATGTCAGGGTGTGACCTGCTCCTTTTCGGATGTGATCCGCATTGGGCTATTTCCATGTCGATTCGCGGGCCATGTCATTTTTTTGGGGCTGCTGCCATGCTATCGGGCATGCAGTGTTACTTGCATAGTCAGTGTGGGACACAGAGCCGCTGCTTTGCTGGATTTGGCACATGTGCATGGGTTGGTGGTGATATTGGTGATAGAGGCCCCTCTGGGCACATTGTGGATGGGGGCCTACTTGGCGTTTCTATGTGTGCTGCAGTGTGCCAAGGCAATCAGGGACATGTTCGACGGTCATTGTGGGTGTGCAGTGTGCTACACATACTTCTGCATGTGTGCCATTATGCCCATCTCCCGTGTCCCCCCGTCCCTGGTCATTACTCACCCTGTTGCAGTTGGGTCAGGTCATATCGTGCTGTGTCCAAGTCCCCCAATCCTGCCACCACCTCCTCACTGCTGACTATGGCCACCATTTGCTCCAGCTCATCCAGCTCCTCCTGTGTTGCAGGAGACCCACCTCCAGTCGCCGTTGCTGCCTCCCTGTTGTCGGTGAGCTTATGTTTGGTTTGCATTTTCAGATCATGCCAGCGCCTCTTGACCTCCTTCAGTGACGTCCTGGACACTCCGACTGCATTGACGTTGGTTACGATGGCCTGCCATATTTCAGTTTTGGTTGCCAGTGCTGCAGTGGAGGTGCTGAACAGTTGTTGATGGTGTTCGGTCTCCTCCATGACGAGGATCTGGTCTTCCTGCACACTAACCCCGTCTTCCTCTTCCTCTTGTCCTTGCCCTTCTACGCACGCGGGGTTCCTGGCTGGTCCTCCATTGGGCTTGTGGTGTTCGGCTTGTCCTCTGCACTCGGTCCGGGTGCATCCATGTTGCTACGCAGTTTGAAATGTTTTTTGGCTTTTTTTTTTCTTGCTTTTATGTTCCTTTTTTCCGCCAGACACGTGGGATTTGCAGGCCTGTGGCTGGTCTTCGCTGATTTGGCCTCATCGCATGAATGGTCGCGTTTCGCATTTTTGCGGCGTGGTGTTGATTTTGACGCTGACATTTGACTTGTTATCTGCTGTCTATCGCATAGTACCATCTTGTTGTGAATTCAACGTTGACACGGGGTTATTTTCCGATGGGCTGCAATATTGAAAGTTGCGTTATGCTACTCTTGCGGTAGTTATCACACGTTCTTGTGAATATACGCCTTAGTGTTTTATGGCCTATGGTTGGCTATCAGTAGCAGGGAGCAGTAGGTCACATGACGCCTGATCTGCACAGTGTCCCTTTAGGCACGTCAGTGTTCTGCTAGCCATTGGTTGGATCTTTCGAAGGGTCCTGAGCATTGGGAAGTATTGCATGCCTGTTGACGGAGTGGAGCAGTGGGCTTCTTGGACCCTGTTTCATTCAGTGACTTTTGGGGCCTTCTGTCAATTTGAAAACAAAGGTCTACTATGGTTCTTTGACATTTTCTAAGCACAAGATAACATTTAATTTATCATGTACACCTGTATTTAGTACTGTTATTACTACCTCCAACTTAGTTTCTGCTCCTTTGGTAAGATTTCAGGGACTTCAACAAACATTCTTCAAAACATTTCCTTGGGGCATCCCCTTGAGTAGGGTATGTAGGTGTACATGTCTTTTAAATGCCCACTATATTTTGCATTACTAGTTTTCCTTATAAACATAGCTCCATACGTGCATCACTCAAGATAGCTGCTTGTTTAAAAAACCCTATCCGACAGAACTACAATTCACCTGAAACATCTGCAGAATGTACATCTGCAGCAACTACTGGCTTGCCAGAGATCCAAAAATCTTGGAAGCTGCCACAGCGCCATCAGCGGCACCCCAGTCTGCAGGGAAACTATGCGGTGAGCCAGAGGAAGTCTTATCCACCCCTCAAGGCTCCAGGCTTTTTGACTTCCCCTGATTTCCAGCTGGGCATCCGAGGCCAGTGATGCCCTCATTGCCCAAGCTGGTGACATGGACTGAGACAGCTTTCAGCAGAACCCAGAGGGTAGGACAGGTACGACCGGCTTGCATGAATCCCCACAGGGGTAATGCAGTGAGTCACTTGGCTTGAAGGCTGGCATGCAGCGAAGTTGTGCCATGTGGTACCCAGTTGGATCAGGGGCTTGGACTTCCCCATGCAGGTTCATGGCTGCCCCTGACGGCAGCAGTCAACCTTGATGATATACCTGCTGGTGGTGAGATAGCAGAGGATCTTGGACACAATGGTTCCATAATGCTGTTGCTATTAACTGCCTGCATTTAGGATATGCATAATGGGCCTGTTTCCTCACTCAAACAAACATGCAAAAAAATAAAGCAATGAAGATAGATTACGTAAAAATAAGAAACGAGGACCTCGAAGATGACCAGGATTAGGTAATCTCAGAATAGTCAGAATCCTTAAAGTCATGAAACAATGGAGGTGTCTGCTAATGGGAGGCATAGGTTAATCTGTTTTAAATTTGAGGATAGGGCCTAATATACGCAGATGTCTTAGGGGAGGGGGTGGACCTCTAAGTTTGAGAACTGATTGAAATATCTCCGTATGTGTAGAGCAGTCAGACGTGAGTGCACCACATTATAGAGACCTTTGGGGCCTGCGTCATTCATACCATTCCAATGGAACTAACCTGCATTACTTTTGTGTCATTGGGTGCAACAGATGGTAGATAGTGTTGCTGCAAATGTTCACGGTGTCCAGGGGTCACGGTTCCACATCACACACGATAGCCACAGGCCTCAGCTTTGCTGTGGACTCAGGGTAGCCTCGGGGAAGTCTGAAAATCCACCTCTGGTGATGCAAAGACTTCAGCGTCCGGCGGGAGCTTCAGAGTTGCAGACCGGTCAGTTACTTCTTTGGTGCCTGCCAAGCAGGGGAGTCACTCCTTGACCCCAAAGGAGATTTCTTCAGTCTTCTAGTCAGGATAGAACGTCAAAGGTCCAGGATGTACATTGCAGAGTTTCGTCCAGGGTAATCTAATCTCCTGGGGACTGGATTCCTATACTTATACTAAGTTTAGGGGATGGACTAACTCTTAGGCCCCACCTATGGGTGGGCCTGGAAAGAGGGGTGGTTACACCCATTTCCTTTGTCCAGTTTCGTGCCAGAGCAGGGGCAGGTAGCCCCTGCAACCGGTTTGAACTGGACTATGCACAGGGACACCAAATGTGTCCCCAGTGCAGGACTTCAAAGCACCAGAGAGTGCTCCCGCCCAGCCCCAATACACATCTGCCTGTCTGGGGAGGTGGTTACACCCCCCTTCGACAGGAAACCCTTTGTCCAGGCCTCCCCTGCCAGAGTTTCGGTCAGCAGCAGGAGGCCAGACCCGTGTCTGTGGCAGAGGCATCCATTTTGTGATGCCAGGCTCAGGAAAGTCCGGGTTTGACCAGTGTGAAGGGTGGAATGCTAACCCCACCGCCAGAACTGGCAGGGGGGTAGTATTCCAAAGCGTTTGACACCAAACACGACATGTCTTGATGCAGCCACTCCAAAGTTAGCATTTACCACGAGGTTATAATGCACTTAAGAGTATATGGCATGGCTGTATTAAAGAACAGCCATACGGAAGTATTTCCGAAAGCTGCAGAGGGGCTCAGCTCATGCTTGGGCACCCTCTCACCCAAAACCAAGTACTCTGCCTTCAGGATTGTTGTTAGAAATGGGGGGGCTCTGGTTGGCGCAGGTAAGTACCAGCGACAAGCAGGGACCCTTTACTTCTAGTCAGGGTGAAGGATGACTCTTTAGAATAACCCCTGCTCACCCTCTAGGTGCGTGGCACGAGCAATGAAGGCTAAACTTCAGGGCGAACACGGTTAAGCATTTGTAATCATACATACAGCAAATACATCGCATGCACCACAAACGGACACCAGGAAGGTTTTATATAAGAATAAGGCTTTTATATATATATATTTAATGCAGACTTATTACAAGACCCAGTAACGTTTGAAAGGTTGGGCCACGATATCTATTATTGCGGAAAGTTCTTTCGTGCGGGGCAACAAGGTGAACGTGTAGGACGACAGGGAAAACAAACGTTGCGGACCCTGGATCCAATGCGAGGTCGAGTTCATGTGTTACAGTACCTTGTTTCTTTGTAAAGGCGGGTGCGGGGTGTCCAGCCGCTCTTCAGAAGGGCGAGGCGGCGGCCGAGGCTACCACGCTTTACGGGGGGATCTGGTCCTTCGGGCTTACAGGGGGAGTGGTGTGTCCAGGTGGGCAGGTGAGCAGAGCGGGGCAGCCGGGTACGTTTTCCACATCCAGGCCGTCTGAGGCTTTTAGAGTGCTCACAGCGCCGATTCCGGCTGGAGGGGTGAAGGCACACAGCGGGCCTCCAGCAGGCGAGGTGACGGGGGCAGCCCAGCACGGTGTAGAGAGAGCGGCTCGGTCGAGCGAGGCTCTTCTCAAGGCAGGAGCGATTAAGCAGCCCGGTCACAGCCCAAGGAGGGGCTAAAGAGCACCAGAGTCACGGCTCTGGCGAGGGAAGGAACACCACAGTCCAGCGGTAGGCGAGTGAAGGTCAGGATGAGCCCAATGGTCCTGGGGCTCAGTTCAGGGGGCAAGCTCGCTTCCAGGCCCTTGGAGATTGTTTTGAAAGCACAAGGTCTTTGAAGTAAAAATGGAGCAAGTCTTAGTAAAGGGTCCTTCTTCTCTCCTTTGGCAGCAAAGTCACCACTGCAGGCCAGTCCCCAGGATAGGGACAGTCTTCCTCCTTACAGCTTTCCTGGTGCCTCCTCCTCAGGCAGAGATTCTTCTTGGTTCAAAGCAGATCTAGTTTCTTAGGAGCAGGGCTCCTACATTTATACTACATTTATTTTGTTCCCCCAGGCCAGGGGGGCCCATGCCTAGTTCAGTCCAGTTCTGGAGCACTTTGTAGACGCGATGCAGGCTTCTTCTTTCAGGGTGCAGGGCAGAGTCATCAGACGCTCCACAGGGGGCGGATCCGGCATTATGGTGGCAGAGCACAGTCCTATTACACAGCAGATACACATCACACAGAGGCGGGCTAAAATGCTTAGGCAAGCAAAGGCCAACTTTCTAAAAGTGGCATTTGCAAACGCAGAATATTAAAATAAACCTTATGAAAAGATGTACCTTATTATTCTGAGTTCAGGCATACTAAACTCGAGTTTCTACCATGTTCCCTGGGCCTGTTAGGATCATAGGATGTAACAATCTTAACAGCCCATTCTGGCCTATGAGAACAGGGTAGCCTTACAATAGTGAAAAACGAAAATGGCTGTAATTCACTATTAGGACATGCCACACACATCAGGGCTTGTCCTACCTTATGCTTACAATGCACCCTGCCCTTGGGCCTACCATAGGGGTGACTAATATGAAGTTAAGGGAAGGTTTAGGGACTGGCAAGTGGGGGCACTTGCCAGTCAGCATGACAGTACCAGACTGCACGCAGGTTCTGCAATGGCAGACGTAGACATATTTTACCAGGCCGCGTCTGTGGGTGGCACAACCAGTGCTGCAAGCCCACCAGCGGTATTTGTATTTACACGCCCTGGCACTCCTGGTGCACTTTACTGGGGTCTGATAGTAAACCAAATGAGCCAATTATGGACTCCAACCAACATAGCAAATTACAATGGGGAGAGCATATGCACTTTAGCACTGATCATCAGTGGTAAAGTGCCCAGAGTCATAAAACAGCCAACAACAGGTCAGACAAAATGCAGGAGGAAGGCAAAACGTTTAGGGATGACCCTGCAAAAAGGGCCAAGTCCAACAATTGTCAAGGCCTGCCATAGGAGTGGCTTATAGGTTTATATGTGTCTGTATATATATGTGGATAGAGGTAGCCTATACCACTGTAAGGGGTGCAAGCACACCCTTACCCAGGCTGCAGTAGCAGACCTGTGGTGCCATTTTGGAGTGCTTCCCAGGGGTGGCATAATACATGCTTCAGTCCCTGGTAGGCCTTGAGGTACCTACGCCCTAGGTACATAGTATACCATATACTAGGGGCTTATAAGGCACTCCAGAATCCAATTAGATATGTACCTAATGTACATGCAAACCATTTTACAGAGAAAGCAGATAGACTGGGGCCCTGAATAGCAGTGGGGGCAACCATATAGTCAGATTCCACCGTCCTACATAACCCCCCCTCCCCAAATGAAAGGAGATAAGGCTAACCTTGGCCAGTTGAGCCTTTGTTGACTAAGTGGCCATATAAGGAAGCACCTGCACTAGCATAGTTGCCCCCTGTCTTATGGTCCACTAAGCTATTCCTCACCCTAAGGGCATTAGAGGATCTCCACCATGGGGAATTACTACCTGTGGTGTGTTTTGGTAAAGTAGAAGGAAGGTGAGGTGTCTGAGTAGAGAGGTGAGGCCCTAATAAAGTTGGCCTCAGCTTCCTCAGATCACTTGTCACCATGGATGCCTTACTTTCCATGAGTGAGTTTTACTTTGCTCTAAGGGTCAACCTCTGGCTGCCTACAGCTGGAGGCTGGGTCCCTTTGGGTGGAACACTGGAAGGGCTGGGCAGGTGTGGAACCTTTGGGTCCCATGTTTGCCCTTGCCCAACAGAGTTCTGCTGGGGGAGGTCCCTACACAATGGTAATGGGAATCCCTCAGTGTATTGAGAAATTCCACCTGGCTAGAGCTACTAGACTGGGTGCCCCATATCTGCTGATGTGGGGGTTCCTCTGGACAGGGGGCCCTGTGGGGTCCACTGACCTTCCTGACATCTGCAGCCCTGAGCTGACTGAGGCAGGGTAGAGAGGGGCAGGTTACCTGCTTCAGACTGGGTACCACCTTGGAAGGTTCCACTGCCATCAGGGGTGTTGCCAGGCCAGGCCTGACTACCTCTGGGGCAGATCCTTCACAAGGGGTAGGATCAGTTCCCTGAGGAGGCTGACCCTTACCTACTGTCTGGGGGGAAGAAGATTTATCTTCAACCCTTGTGATCTCTTGTGGAGGAGAGTGGGCCATTATTTCAGGCTCCATCACATCAAATATTTTCTGGGTTTGGGCTGTGGCCATCACAGCCCCACTAACTCTTTCAGGGATGCCCAGCATTCTTAGATGAGTTTGGTGTTCAACTTCAGCCCAGGCTGAAATTTCCAGATCATTGTCCATCAGGCAATCTACAGGCAAGTTTGGGGACACTGCCACTCTTTTTGGGCCTGTGACCCCTCCCCAGCTGAGATTGACTATGGCCATGGGGTGATCTGTTCTGACACCATCAATGTTGGTCACCTGGTATTTAAACTCAGGTAAAAGCTGCTGAGGGGGGACTAGTTTCCCTGTCACCATGGTAACACTAGCCCCTGTGTCCCTGAAGGCCACAGCCTTCTGACCATTAATCAGTGGCTCCCATCTGTACTTTCCCAATGCATTGGGACCTATGGTAAAAGTGGCAAATCCCATGCCACCATCAGAGTCAGAGGAGTCAGGTGAGGAGGCCCTTCCTAAATTGGGGTCTACCTCTGTTCCACTTGCAAAAGCACCTACCTTTTTGGGTGCACTACTCCCAACTGGGGGATTACTACTGGTAATACCAGGAGGGGTGGTAATGTTAGTTGGTGGAACATTTTCTTTATTGTCAATCCTGGGGCAACTGGGATCAGTTTTCCAGTGCCCAGGCTTTTTACAGACATGGCAATATAGTTTCTTTTCAGGAGAGGAAGGAGTTTGGGACACATCCCTAGAAGAGGACTTTTGGGGCCCTGTAGTGGACTTATCCTTAGATTTATCCCCACCTTTCTCTTGGGGCTTGGTAGAATCTTTCTTCTGGTCACCCCCCTTTTTCTTAGGCCTTACCCTGGTTCTGACCCATTTGTCTGCCTTCTTTCCCAATTCTTGGGGAGAGGTCAGATCAGAGTCCACCAGGTGCTGGTGTAAAAGCTGGTTTTGACAATTACCAAGGATCTGCTCCCTCATAATCAGATTGTACAATCCTTTGAAGTCACACACTTTACTGCCATGTATCCAACCTTCCAGAGCCTCAGTAGCACAATCAACAAAGCCTACCCAGTCTTGAGTCTGAGCTTTTTGGGTGTTTCTGAACATTAACCTGTATTGTTCAGTGGTTAGGCCAAACCCATATATCAGAGCACTCTTCAAGACCTTGTAATCATCAGCATCCTCTTCTCTTACAGTGAGGAGCTTGTCTCTACCTTTGTCTGCAAAGGAGAGCCATAAGATTGCTGCCCACTGACCTTGAGGGACCTTCTGTACTTTACAGGCCCTCTCCAAGGCAGTTATCAATGTGTGGATGTCATCCCCACTCTGGTAGGGAGGGACAATCTTACATAGGATTCTATGGTCATAAGACCTCTCCCTATCTCTAGGGAAACTGCTGCTGATGCAGCGCGGAATACTAAATCCCTCTTTACGTCACAGACCATAGATCTCTACAACCACATTCATCTACTCATTCACTGGTGGGGCCCATAACACCAACATTCATTCAGTCGAGACCTACGGTGCCTTTGAGAGGTGATTCGTTCTACTCCATACGCTGCAATGAGAGGAAATACACAAATTCCTAATGAGCACTAGATTGACCTAACTTTCCCTACCTCACCAGGAACTAATCATTAACTCAGTAAATCCTCCCATGGATAGGCCATGGACCAGCAGGTTGCTGGGTAGAGTAACGTTTACCTATCTAGACAATAAACCATCAATACATTTTACAAATAGTAATAACCCGACACAATTCTGTAATTAATATCAATGTTTATCTAAAATAAAGCATAAAGGAAATCATAAACATTCAGCAATTTGGTTCGCATATTTACCTAGTCTGGCTAAATGTCGCCCTCTAAGTCAGGTTCAAGTCTTTGTCTTTATGCCCATAAGAAATCAAATAGTTTGTAAAGCAATGGGGCATCAATCAGTACATCAGAGTCTCGGGCAGACCACTGTCCAGCAGAGTCACCGTCCTCTCCGTCAGCATAACGTCAGGAAGTCAAGAAGATGTCAAATGATGGCGTTTTTTACCCTCTCTAGTCTACACCTTTTATAGGAAAATTTGCATTAACATGTAACAATATATGATTTTCAACCATTCCCATTGGCTGGGACAGGATCTCCTTTCCTGTTTCTCAGGCGCAAAATGTTTCATTCAAAAGTAATTAAAATTGTATTATTAACTCGCAACATGTTTCACGTTCACTCGGGTCCTTTTGGTTCCCACTCGAGTTGGTGTTTGTGATGTCATCAATTCTCACAATTTTGCTCACGGATTGTCCTTTGTTCAATTGGTCGGCTAGACACACTAGCATAGTTCATGAATGCAAAATGTTTCAATTTTGTTGTAACACAATTTTCTTCAGATTATTGGAGCATCTGGCAGGCAGCCCAGAAACTTCTGTGTGGACTACAGTTGAGTCGAGGTCGCTCAGAGTTCAATGTTGCTAGCAGCAACGCATGCGCACTTCACTTAAGGGTTTTCGAGCGTCTCTGTCAGTCAGAAAGGAATGGCAGCCATTTTGTGGCCACTCCGGAAAGGTCAACTTAAGCAAGAAAACACAAAAAAGTAATTAATACATAGAAATGATTATTAAAATGTTTTTCCCCTGCTAAACCCTTTATGTGTGTGTATTTATCTAGCAGTAAGCAACACGCTTTGCAGATTATACTAACATTTAAAGCACAAATCACAATTTACATTACGCAAGCAACACATAACATACAGATTCTAAATATCCATCATTAGTATGCGTACGGAAATTAATTTACGTATTAATTAGGCCATGCAAATGCAGTTACCACGTGTATTTTATATTAGTAATGTTGGTTAATGTCAAACCTGGGATGTTCTCTCTCTCCTCTCCTGGGAGGTTTCCCTCCCTCTGTGAGAAGGAACAGAGGTTCCTATAGAGGAGTTAGACTGGATAGATCCCCTTGACTGACTATCTATCCCTTCTAGCCCTACTTTCAACTCTGCCTGAAGGAATAAAGGAGGGAGCATTGTTACCCCTAGGCCCACCCTCACCTGCTGCCCCACCCAAACTGTCTACCTTATCAGGCCCACTAGGCCCTGTGATATCATCCAGCTTAAGTTTCTTTATGAGATCCTGGGTGGTTGGGCTTTTGCCTCTCTTCAGCTTCAAAATGGAACATAAGGCCCTAAGCTGAGCAAAGGAGAGATCCTCATATTTATTGGGAAGGAGCTCAGTGGTTCCTGGTAGGGACCCACTGGTTCCTGGCAGGTTAGACATTACTAATGTGGTGTGGTGTATTGCACTACCTACACTAGTGTGGCCTACTAAACTCTCTTGAGTTGTAGAAAGGGTGTGCTATCCCTTCACAGACAACTCTAAGTTCAGTAGAACTTACTTTAGCTAAACTTGATATTATATTTACCTCAGGTACCTTTAGTGGTTTTCAGTTGATCAATTCAAATGAGATTATCTGGTAAAACAATAGCAAGCTGGAATCCCACACGCTGCACACCAATGTGAGAAGGTAGCCTGATATATGCTGTCCACTAGTTCTAGTGGGCACCTTGTATCAGTCCAAACAACCCCTTATGGTGATAGGTTAAAGGCAACCTTTATTGAAAGCGATCCTAGTGGTAGCTATGGAGAGCAGCCTTCAGGCTAAGTCTTGAAGGAATGTAAAGCAGCTTTGTTTTTGTGATGCCAGGGTTCAGGAAAGTCCTACCAGGTTTGACCAGTGTGAACATGTCTCTCCCTCTAGAAGGGTGGAATGCTACCCCCGCCACCAGAACTGGTGGGGGGGAGGTAGTATTCCAAAGCGTTTGACACCAAACACGACATGTTTTGATGCAGCCATCCCAAAGTTAGTATTTACCGCGAGGTTATAATGCACTTAAGAGTATATGGTAAGGCTGTATTACAGAACAGCCATAAGGAAGTATTTCCGAAAGCTGCAGAGGGGCTCAGCTCATGCTTGGGCACCCTCTCACTCAAAACCAAGCACTAGGAGTGGCTTATAGGTTTATATGTGTCTGTATATGGTAGTGATATAGGTAGCCTATACCACTGTAAGGGGTGCCAGTAAACCCTTACCCAGGCTGCAGTAGCAGACCTGTGGTGTCCTTTTGGAGGGCTTTCCAGGGGTGGCATAATACATGCTTCAGCCCCGTGTAGGCCTCTGAGGTACCTATGCCCTAGGTACATAGTATACCATATACTGGGGGCTTATAAGGCACTCCAGAATCCAATTAGATATGTACATAATGTACATGCAAACCATTTTAGAGAGGAAGCAGCTAGGCTGTGGTCCTGATTAGCAGGGCCACAGGCAGACTAAGGTCGAAAAACAGTGAAACACCAACAAAAAGTGGAGGTACCCATGTGAAAAAGATCCTACTCTCCTCCAGGGCAGCAGCTGAGGGAGGGCGTAGGGGTGGAAACTCCCCTGACCCTACCCCTAATGCTGACCAGACTGATGACAATGATCAGAATCTGGTGAACCCAGCTCTCCTGGATGAGGATGAGGAGGATGACAACAATGCTCCCTCCTTTATTCCCCCAGGAAGAGTTTAAATAGGGGTAGAAGAGATAGGTCTCTCTCAAGGGGACCTGTCCAGTCTAACTCCTCTATAGGGACCTCTTTCTCTTCTCACAGAGGGAGGGAAACCTCCCAGGAGAGGAGAGAGAGACTGCTGAAGTATGAGCAAGACAAGTTCAACCTCAGAAAGCAGCAGATGGCCTTAGATAGGGAAGCTCTAGAGCTCTACAGAGCTAGTAAAAAGGAGGGACTAGAGTCCCTTGGTGGCAGCAATTTCCCTAGAGATAGGGAGAGGTCTTATGACCATAGAAACCTAAGTAAGATTGTCCCTCCCTACCAGAGTGGGGATGACATCCACAAATGGATAACTGCCTTGGAGAGGGCCTGTAAAGTACAGAAGGTCCCTCAAGGTCAGAGGGCAGCAATCTTATGGCTCTCCTTTGCAGACAAAGGTAGAGTCAAGCTCCTCACTGTAAGAGAAGAGGATGCTGATGATTACCAGGGCTTGAAAAGTGCGATGATAGATGGGTTTGGCCTAACCACTGAACAATACAGGTTAAAGTTCAGAGATACCCAAAAAGCACAAAATCAAGACTGGGTTGACTTTGTTGACTGTGCTGCTAAGGCTCTGAAAGGTTGGTTATTGGGCAGTAAAGTGTGTGACTTCATAGGATTGTACAATCTGATAATGAGGGAGCAGATTCTTAATAACTGCCAAAATCAGCTGTTGTACCAATACCTGGTAGGCTCTGACCTGACCTCTCCCCAAGAATTGGGAAAGAAGGCAGACAAATGGGTCAGAACCAGGCTGATGCAGAAGGTACAGAACCAAGGTGGTAACCCAATGAAGCAGGATTCTAAGAACTCTGACAAGGGTGGGGACAAGGGTAAAGACTAGAAGTATCCTCAAGGGCCCCAAAAATCTTCTTCTAATGGGGAGTCACAGTCTAACAGGGGAAAAGGCCAAATGAAACCTTGGTGCAAAATCTGTGAACAGAAAACTCACTGGACCAGTGACTGCACCAAGTCCAAAGAATCTACTCCAGCCACCATTGCCCCTAAGGCAACTGTTCCCCCTAGTACAGCTACAATAGGTGGTGGCAATGTTCAGAATAAGTGTGTAGTAGGGTTGACCCTGGGTTCTGAGATGGACTCTGGCCTAGTCAGAGTTCCAACTCAGGCTGTGCTTGTCTGTGATGGGGGCATGGATATGTCCCCTTGTGTGAGTTCCAGTAGTCTGGGCAAATACAGACAACAGCCTTTCATAAATGGAGTAGAGGCTTGGGCATTCAGGGACACAGGAGCAAGTGTCACAATGGTGATAAAAGATCTTGTGGATCCTGGGTAGATCATACTTGGTGAAATGTCCCAAGTGACCAATGCTAGCAATGTCAGAACAGACCATTCTCTGGTAGTTGTTAACTTCTCCTGGGGAGGGGTAACTGGCCTTAAGAAGGTTGTGGTAAGTGCAGAGCTACCAGTACAGTGCTTGCTTGGCAAAGATCTAGAGACTTCAGCTTGGGCTGAAGTGGAGCTCAGGACACATGCAGAAATGTTAGGGATCCCTGCTCATGTCTTTGCTGTGACCAGGTCACAGGCAAAAATGCCTAAAGCTGGACAGGCCCTGGATTCTGGAATAATGGACCAGGTGCCTCACAAGAGGAGGAGCAGTAGGGTTAAGGCAGAGCCTTCCCACCTGACTCAGAATGCTGATCAGTCTCCTCAGGGAGATGATCTTTAGCCTGAAGAAGGAACTGTCCCAGATGAGCTTCAACCTGACCAGGTTGCGTTCTTGGGGACAGGGGGCCCTTCCAGGTCTGATCTGAGCCAGGTGCAGAAAACCTGCCCCTCTCTTGAACCCCTCAGAAAGCAAGCTGCTGATGAGGCTGCTGGGAATGCTAGTGGCACCCATAAAATTTATTGGAAGGATGGACTCCTTTACTCAGAGAGTAGAGACCCCAAGCCTGGTGCATCCAGGAGGTTGGTTATACCTCTGAGGTTGAGGGGTTTCCTATTGACACTAGCCCATGATATTCCCCTAGCAGGACACCTGGGCCAGAACAAGACTTTGGACAGAATTGTCCCTCACGTTCACTGGCCCCACATGTCTGAAGACACAAAGGAGTCTTGTCGCTCCTGTGTAATCTGCCAAGCCAGTGGCAAAGCAGGTGGCACTACAAAGGCCCCCCTGATACCACTACCTGTGGTGGGGGTGCCTTTTGAAAGGGTAGGGATTGACATTGTTGGTCCCATGGATCCCCAAACAGCATCTGGGCACAGATTTATACTGGTGGTGGTGGATCATGCCACCAGGTACCCAGAGGCAATTCCCCTAAGGACCTCTACAGCACCTGTGGTGGCAAGTGCTCTCTTGAGTGTATTCTCAATAGTAGGCTTTCCTAAGGAGGAAGTATTTGACAGAGATGCAAACTTCATGTCTAGTAACTTGACTGCTATGTGGAAGGAGTGTGGAGTGAACTACAAGTTCACCGCACCGTATCACCCACAATGCAATGGTTTAGTTGAGAGGTTCAACAAAGCCTTCAAGGGCATGATTAAAAGACTCCCAGAGAAGCTTAGGCGAAAATGGGACCTACTCTTACCCTGCCTTTTATTTGCATACAGGAAGGTGTCTCAAAAGGGGGTTGGTTACAGCCCATTTGAACTTTTGTTTGGTCACCCTGTCAGGGGTTCATTGTGTTTGGTGAAGGAAGGATGGGAGTTACCTCTCAAGCCCCCAAAGCAAGACATAGTGGACTATGTACTTGGTCTCCGCTCCAGGATGGCTGAATACATGAAAAAGGCAAACAAAAACCTTGAGGCTAGCCAGGAACTGCAAAAAGCCTGGCATGACCAAAAGGCTGTACTGACTGGTTAACAGCCAGGACAGAAAGTGTGGGTGTTGGAGCCTGTGGACCCAGCAGCCCTCCAGGACAAATGGAGTGTCCCCCATATAATTGTTGAACAGAAAGGGGAGGTTACCTACTTGGTAGACCTGGGAACCCCGAGGAGTCCCCACAGGGTACTTCATGTCAACAAACTAAAACCATATGTTGACAGGGCAGACATGGGCTTGCTCATGGCTACTGATGAAGGGCAGGAGGAAGAGAGTGACCCACTCCCTGACCTGCTCGCTCATAACCCTGATGATGGCTCAGTTGATGGTGTAGCCTTGGCAGGCAGCCTCACTGACCAGCAGCAAACTAACTGCAGAAACCTTCTCAGCCAGTTTAGACATATGTTTTCTCTGACTCCAAGTCAGACCACCTGGTGCACTCATGAAGTGGACACTGGGGACAGTCTACCTGTGAAGAATAAGATCTACAGGCAACCTGGCCATGTCAGGGACTGTATAAGGACAGAAGTCCGAAAGATGTTGGGTTTGGGAGTTTTTAAATCCTCAGATAGCCCTTGGGCTAGTCCAGTAGCCCTGGTATCTAAACCTCACACCACAGATGGCAAGAGAGAAATGATGTTTTGTGTAGACTACAGGGGTCTCAATGCAGTCACTAGGACTGATGCCCATCCCATTCCCAGGGCAGATGAGCTGATAGATACTTTTGCCTCAGCCAAGTTTCAAAGCACATTTGACCTGACAGCTGGCTAATGGCAGATCAGACTATCTGATGATGCAAAGCCAAAGACGGCATTTTCTACCCCTAGTGGGCACTATCAGTTTGTGGTAATGCCCTTTGGTTTGAAGAATGTACCTGCCACTTTCCAAAGCGTGGTGAATCAAGTCCTTACAGGCATGGAAGACTTTAGTGCAGCATATCTAGATGATATTACTGTCTTTAGCTCCACCTGGGGGGATCACCTGATCCCCCTGAGGTATGTTTTGGAGGCCCTGCAAAAAGCAGGCCTAACTATCAAGGCTACCAAGTGCCAGATAGGGCAAAGTCAGGTTGTGTACCTGGGCCACCTTGTTGGTGGAGGCCAGGTTCAACCATTACAGAGCAAAATCCAGACCATAATGGACTGGGTTGCTCCAACTACCCAGATTCAGGTGAGAGCCTCCTTAGGCCTGACTGGGTACTATAGGAGATTTGTCAAGGGGTATGTGTAGGAGAGGAGGATCTGCACTTATGTTGTCCCCACTTTTTTTTCTGATTTTTACACTGGTTTCTGGCTATAGTCTGGCTGGGTCCCTGCCAATCAGGGCCCCAGCCTCTCTATTCTCTCTAAACGACTTGGAGTGCACTAGTGATTGGATACTGTGGTACCTTATGAGCCCCTAGTATATGGTATCTTAGGTACCAAGGGCATAGGTACTTCACAGGCCTATCAGGGGCTGAAGCATGTATTATGCCACCTGTGAGAATTTGGCCTGGCATATGCTGTCCACTAATTATAGGGGACACCTTGCACCAGTCCAATTCGACTCTTAAGGTGATAGACAACCTTTAAAGAAAGCTATCCTAGTGGTAGCTGTGGAGAGCAGCCTTCAGGCTAAGTCTTGAAGGAGTGTTAAGCTTATTGTTTTACCATGGATAACCTCTTGAATGACCAAATGAAAGAGTAGTCTACACAGGTATATATTCAAAATATATGTATTTATTCTAAGAACAAATCCCACTAGTCTCTTGTGAGGCTGGAGGTAAAGATACAATTCAATAAAGCATTTATAATCACAATAAATAGCACTGGAATCATAGGTCCCCGGGGGGGACCAAACCATATATCAAAAAAGTGGTATAAGAACCACGACAGTTCTGAAGACAGTGCCTAGGGCACTTAGGATCGCTGGCCCCTTACAAAACCACCCAAGGTAGTGAGGAAGGGGACCCACGGGAAGCGGGTGCAGTGTTTAAACTACAGTCGGGATCCCTATTAAACCCTATGGGAAATGTCGCAGTTGGAAAATGCAAGAATCTATACACTTCTAGCATAAGTTCGAGTTCAGGAGTTTTAAGTTAAGCTCTTGGAGGGCCCACACCCACGACAGTACCGAGGTACCACTGTTACCTGCCCCAGGGAAGCCGGGTACATAGGTCGTTTTCGATGTCGGGTCACGATCTCGTTTTCAATGGAAAAAGGTGAAGAACTGCTGCTGGCGTGAAGCGTTGTGGATGTCGTGCAGATTTTGAAGATGTAGATCTTGAAGGAAAGGACCTGAAAGCAGAGGGGACAGAGTCTGGGTCACTAGCCAGTGACCAGGAGGCTCAGGAGAAAGAGCCCTTCAATGTCGGGTGCTTCCAGGTTGAAGACGGGTAGCTTGGATCAGCAGCCACGGAGTCCAGGAGGCTTCAAGGAAGGCCAGCTGCCTGATGGAGACTGTCCCACAAAGGATGAAGGCCGCTGCGGTGTTAGTGTCCGGATGGATCCACTAAGCCTTGGCAACCGCAACCCATGCAAGGATCAAGAAACAGCTACGGTGCAGACCCACGGGGTCTGAGTGAGGTCTCCAGCAAGGAGACTGTAGAACAGGCCTGGAGCAACCAGGGGAGCTCTTGGAAGTGAAGATTGACCTCGGCTATGGCCCACCAGTCAAGAGACAAGGGACCACGGGAGGCAGCAGTTTGGAGTGCGTAAAGATGCGCCCACGGGTCGCCGGAGCGGGCTAGGGTATCGATCTTTGGCACAAGTGATGCTGAGAGGTTGGCTCAATGATGGGCCAAAGCACAACTTCCCCACTTGTCGGGGTCGTGTGCTATGCAAGAGGTGGCTGGTGTCCTGGGATATTGGGTAACTTGGCACCCACGGGGTCCACGGTACTCAGCCTTGCTGTGCACACTCACTGGCCTCTGGGATTCATGGGAACCCACCTCAGGTTTGGCAGAAGTCTTTGATGTCCATAGGAGCAGCGGAGTTCCAACCGGGTCACTTGCAGTGTTCAGGTGCCTGCCAAGCAGGGGGGTAACTCCTTGATCCCAAGGGAGATTTCTTCAGTCTTCTAGTCAGGATAGAACGTCAAAGGTCCAGGATATATGTTGCAGAGTTTCGTCCAGGGTAATCTAAAGGTGCAAGGACTGGGTTCCCATACTTATACTAAGTTTGGGGGATGGACATACTCTAGGGACCCACCTATGGGAGGGTTTGTCCAGTTTTGGTAATCTATTCTCCAAGGGACTGGATTCCTATACTTATAGTAAGTTTAGAGGATGGACTAACTCTAAGGCCCCACCTATGGGTGGGCTTGGAACGAGGGGTGGTTACACCCATTTCCTTTGTCCAGTTTCGCGCCAGAGGCAGGCACCAAAGAAGCAACTGTCTGGTCTGCAATTCCGAAGCTCCCGTTGGACGCCGAAGTCTCTGCACCACCAGAAGTGGATTTCCTGACTTCCCCGAGGCTACCCTGAGTCCACAGCAAAGCTGAGGCCCGTGGCTATTGTGGGTGACGAGGAACCGTGACTCCTGGGCACCGCGTACTGTTGCTGGTACATCGACTTCCTGTTTATCCTTGAAGTTCTGCTTTGGGCTCCGAGTAGCCCCAGCCATGAGCACTGACTGCACTGAAGATCTCTGGCCTTCACCCCACGAGTGACCCGTGGGTTGGGTTCCGGTGCGACCACTCGAGGCTCCTTCGCGATCGCTAGCACCTTAGCTAGTGGGTCCCTACGAAGGCTACTCCGTTTCTCCTTGGGCTTTCCTGGTAGCTCCAGATGTGTCCCGACTTACCCTTGCTGGGTGAGTCCCTCAGACTGCACTGACATCCTTCTTCTCTTTCCACAAGACTTCTGGACCTCGTGGCTGAAGAGTCAAGACACCCGTCAACTCACCTGAAGCACCCGACATCTGTGGGTATTGGTCCATCCTGCCCTCGGTCACTGGCAAGTGACCCAGATTCTGTCCCCTCTGCTTTCAGGTTCCTTCCATCCTAGATCCAGGCTTGGATCTCTTTGGACACTTCTCCTCTTCATGGCAGCAGCACTTCTTCGCCAGCTGCCATTGAAATCGACGACGCGACCCGACACCAAAAGACACCTATGCACCCGGCTTCCCTGGGTGAGGTAAAATGAGTACTCCGGTGCTCCCAAGGGTGCTAGCCCTAGAACTTCTTAATTCCAAACGGGTTTGGTCCTAACTTGATTCTAAGTGACCCTAATCTTTAAATTTCCAACCGTGACATTGCCCACAGAAGCTAATGGGAACCCGCGGTTGTGTTTACACACTGCACACGGCCCCCGTGGGTCCCCTGTGTCACTACGTTGGGTGGTTCCTTGGGGTCCCAGCGAATCTACAGGCTCTAGGCCTTGTGTCTAGTTCAGTCGTGGTTCTTATACCACTTTTTTGATATGTGGTTTGATACGCCCCTAGGGCCCAAACGTGTATTTGTGCTAGTACTGCTGATTGCTAACTTGTAAATTAAGTACTTCGAACTCCAGTCTCATAAAGAGACTAAAGGGGTGTGTTTTATCCTAAATACATATATTTTAAATATATACCTGGTGTGGTTGTCCTTTCATTTCATCATTCAAGAGATTATAGACTGGTAAAACAAGCTGCTTTACATTTCTTCAAGACTTAGCCGAAAAGCTGTTCTCCATAGCTACCACTAGGATAGCTTTCAATAAAGGTTGTCTTTAACCTATTCACCATAATTGGTTGTTTGGACTGATACAGGGTGCCCACTAGAAGTAGTGGACAGCATATATCAGGCCAACTTCTCTCAAAGCATGCGTGGTAAATGCATGCAGAGTAAAGTCACAAATTGGGACAGAGGAATTCCTACACCTGATCATGAGTCAATCAGAAAATGGCCTCAGGGAGACAGCTTGTCAACACCATTGCAGTGGCCAAACATGCCAATGAGATTCATATGGCCATCTTTGCTGTGTGTTTGGGGAACATGCCATTGATATGTTTGGCTCAAAGATAAGCACTGCCACTTCTTTGAAGATGGTATGCAGCATACCTACAAATTCACAGTGCCGAGCTGTGTCTGCGAACTTACGCACTGAAAAGCACTGCCTCCTTGTGTTTCATCGGGCACACTTGCACAGTCATCTCAGTCAAGGATGTACATGCATTCCATGTCATCTGATAGTCATCAGCAACCCCACTTACATGTCTCCTCTCCTATCAGTGCACTCTGCAATCCACAGGCATGTGCTGTGGTGACGTAACCGATAGACCTAGGGGCATATTGACAAGGAAGTGGCAGAGACAGAGGTTAGCCTTTTTGGATTAACTCCTCTCTCCACCACTTTGGAAATGCAAGGCTGCACCATATTATCAAGGATATGGTGCAGACTTGCGTTTCTCCCTGCGATGGTCCCTGGATAAAGCTCCACGGGTGAACCGAACATAAGCCGCAGCAAGCGCAAACCGCGTCTCATCCCCACGCTTCCCCAGGCGACTGTCCATCCCCAAGCGTCGGCAGTCTAAGTCAAGTGGCATCCCTGCTCCTGTCCGCAGATGCCACGGGTGGAGATCAGCTCTGTGTCCGTCCTCACACCCCCTCAAGATGGAGTCGGCGGTGACCCACGACAAGCAAGAGAGGAGTTGCACACCACACGTGGCAGGCCGCCACGGCAACGGACACTCCTACAGCACAGCGACACGTGACCGGACGTCACAGCGCACAGCAAGTAAGGAGCCCTTCACGCAGAGTGAACAGTCCAGACGAGCACACCGGAAAACCGGAAGGAGCAGTCGCCAAAACGGCGCAAGCAGGAAGCCTCAAGAGAAGGAGAAGACGCCACTCTGCAAAGGAGGCAGAATAGTGTCATGATGACACAGGGCAGACAAACACCACAGGCACGCAAGATGGAACAGAGAAGGGCAACAAGACCAAGGACTCGCACCAGCACAGAGGAAGGTTCTCATCCACACAAGCCAGCCACCGGGGTGCAGGGACGTCACTGGAGACAGCTTCGCGGGAGGACCTACCGTAAGCCGCGAGCAAGCGCAATCTGCGTCCTGGCCCCACGCTTCGCAGTTCAACCGTCCTCTCACCTGTCGCCGACTGCTTGGTATCGATAGCACCCCACCTCGCAATGCACCTGCCTGAAGTCAACGGAGAGGTGCCACAAAGTCCATCAAGTCCTTCTCACTCCCTAAGGTCACCCAGACCGAAAATCACCGCCTGTCTGCCCACTGAAGAAAACTAACAACCTGTTACCACCTCCCAGGTGCATCATCAACAAGGAGCATCGCACCACCCGTGTGAATCCACACACGCCCCAAGCAACCGGAGCGCAACGAGGCGAATCATCCAGGAACAGTCTGTGCACCCCAGTCAACCTACAGCCTGCCGAAGTCGAGCACACCCGGTCATTGGAAGATCCGCCCTTGTGGACTACACAAGACCTGGCCGTGGCCCTGTTGGGAGTTCTGCAGCGACCCCTAAGTGTGGCCTACGCAACGGCCCGCACAGCCCACGCGGTCACGTGGCAGTCCAGGGGACAAGGGCCTCGACGGAGTTCCCGTGCGAAGGGAGTCCGAGTAGGAGAGATGTGTCGGCCACAGCTCCACGTCAGGTGCAGGAAACACGAAGGTCACGGCTGAAGACTGGTCACCCACAAGATCGCCAGAGGAGGGCGCAGGACCCTCGTCCAGACTGCGAGGATGCCCAGACAACGACACCACCCTCGGAGGCTACATGAGCAACTTGGCTGTGAATCCGTCGGCAGTTCCTCAGCGACGCCTTTGCGCGGCTCACACAAAGCCCCGCACGGTCCACACGGTCCCATGACAGCCAGCAAGAAAAGCCATCCAAGAGGCTCCAGTGGCAGAGGAGTCCAGGCGAGGGAGGCAAGTCGAGCGTCGCTCAGCAGTCAGGAGTAAGGAGGGTCACCGAGCACGTAATCCCCACAGGAAGGCCTCACTCCCCGAGATAGTCTCCGACACCAAAGTGGATTTCACCACAGCTCCAGATGCAATCACACTGAACACTTATATATAGACTTCAACACCGCGAGACCAGGCCGGTCTAAAGAACACCACCAAAGCGACTGATGGCATCCCGACCGTGCGGTCTGAGGCTCAAGCGCTGACTGGCTGACGGCCTGTATTTTCTCACTTGGTGTTTTTGTGTTATTTCTGTGTTTTACTACAGGTTGGACTCCTGTTTGGTTTTTCATTAAAGTTTGGGAGGGATGTTGCATCCTGCTAGATGCATTCTAGTGTTCCACTGCTGATGTAAGACACTGTACACCCACCCACCACAGGCGTCACCAGTCAGGTGACCCTGTTAATAAAAGGGGCCGGGCGCACGTGCCCTGGGCCAGTGTTAGTACCAGACTAGTGTGTCCCTGTGGTCCTTGTCCGAGCATGTGGGCCTAGGGCCCGTGACGTAACACACATAACACAAAGTAGACCGGAACAGCTGAAACGGTGCAAATATATTATGATCTGCACAGCTATGTAGTGCTACAAACTATTCCTAAGATTAATAAAAATTAAAGGACCAATCCGAAAGTGCAGAGACATGTGTAGTCTCACGATATCACAAAGGCAAGCAGAGAGAAAAGAAAAAAGCAAAAGCAAAGACAAAACACAGGTATAGAAAGTGAACCAAGATGTAAAGATACTTAAAAATATCAATTAGTAAAACATCTGCTCATGAGTAATAATGTCAAAACATATCGCAATACAATATAAAAAAATTGCACTATAATAGAAAACAGACATTAGTATCTCTTCAGATAGAGGAGCAGCATGACTGATCGGACTGGAATGAAGGAGGTGAAATGCGATACGAGTTAAAAAAGATAAATAATATGGCGCAACATGTCACCCACACCTGTACAGAGATACTCTTGTTAAGTGTTAAAAACATTGTAGTGGTCTTATCAGAAGATATGATTATACAGTTCCAAGTGCACAATACTATTGGTTCTGACATACTTTGAAGGCATAACAATACACAAACAAGTACATTAGATTCCCACATCAATTCACATGCTACAAAGCAGGCCACAATACACGGATTCAAGGTACATATTCCAACATATGGTGGCAAGCAACAAGAAATATAAATACCACAGTCAAAATATGAGTGCAACTGTAGACCTATATAAGATGATCAATCGGCAGTATTGTAATAAATTGTATTCTAGTATATTGAAAATGTCTAAAAACAGATGGTATAATTAGAAATAATGGTCAGTATAGATATTCACAGCATATATCCCTCATTGGACAGGCTGGAAAAGAGAAGTATCTGATCAATGTTCATAGGTGACACACAAATCGATCCATATGGCAACCAATGTTCAAACAATTAGTAATGCCAAAAAATATACTAGAGTAAGATACCACATATACGACCAGTGTACAGGGTACCTAGTCCCCCCAAAAATATTGCATCTCTGAATCACAGTTAAGACCATGTTCAACTGCGTGTAAGCGCATGATCCAAATTGCTTCCGTTCTCCTTAGAAGCAATTCTCTGTTACCACCCTGTGGGCTAGGGTCTATACGTTCAATTCCAAAGAAACAAAATTCCTTACGCGGTCCTTGCGCTGTACATACAGTTGCATTGGTGGCTACCGGATACCTCACATCTTGCTGATGGAGTGCCCTAACATGCTCACCGATTCTCTCTTCTAAAGGTCGTATGGTGCTACCCACATATTGCTTGCCACATTGACATTCAATTACATAAATAACAAACCTAGTCATACAATTGATATTGGATTTAATCTCATAGGTTTTGGTGTTATAACCATTTGACCTTATGATTAGCCCACCTGCACACACCACAGGATCCACATTTGTGGAAACCAGTGGTATGAGTGGTGAGCCAAGTCTCTGTTGGACCAGTCTTAGGTACCGTCGGGCTCAGCCTGGTACGCAGTGTCCTGCCCCTTCTGAAATACACCCACACACCAAACCGGGCTTCCAAGAAGTATTGCTGTAAGTTGCAACATGGATGATCAACAGCTGGGGGGTTCTATACGCAGAGGAGACATGAGTCCTCGTCCTCGTAAGCAACCCATCAGCATGTGACAGCACCTGGTGGGCCAACACCTTCGGCAGGCCCCCCCAAATCTAGGTACCTAGGCACCGTATTTGACTCCTCCCTCTCCATGAACCAACAGGTCTACGCAGTGCCCTGCAGCTGCTTCAGCTGTCTCTGCGTCCTCCATGCGACCTTCACATGGATACCCCATTGTCAGGCAGGGCAGTCACCCACACAGTCATTGCCATCAGGCTGGACTACGGAAACACACTATATGCCCACATGGGCAGGTGTGCGTTCAGCTTACTCTTGACTGTCCAGCACAACACCGACACACTGGGCCTTGTGTACGTACTTTCCTCCGTCACAATTACTTCGTTCCCACCTCTCCCGCATTTGCAAATGAGTGGCGGAGGGGCTAGGCCTTTGGGGATGGTATGTCTACATAGCCAGCCCCAGTTCCACAGGTACTTGTGTTGTTGGGGCTGGTAAGTAGGCATGTTGATTGCCATGTTGTATGTGAGATTGTAACATGTACATTCTCACAATTGTTAGTTGCATGTATGTGGAATTGAGGCATGTCTGGTGTTAAGTTAGTATGTGCCATCCTGGAAATTCTGGTTTATGATGGATTTTAGGAAGATGTAGGAATCATGCACACTCCCTGGAAACTTGGCTATGACATTAGTGAACAGTCACCGGTGGTCCACTATTGCCTGCACATTCATAGAATGGGTGTGCTTTCTGTAGCGGTATATTTGTGCGCTGTCCGCAGGGGGAACAAATAGGACATGTGTGCAGTCAATTGACCCCAACACCTGCGGAAATCCGGCTATGGCGGGAAAGCCTTGCTTGGTCTCAATCTGTTCCTGCACTGCGTTGGGGAAGTGAAGGTGCAGGGGTATCAGGCTGAGTATGCCATCCAAGACAGTCGGGGGGGGGGAGATTGAAAAGGATGCCTGTGAAACTCTGCCGACTCTGGCCGTTGTAGGTTGAAAGGTCCCAGAGGCCAAGATGTGCAGCACAGCCAGCAGCTTTGTCTGCGGAGGGATGCTGGTTCTCTGCTGTGTTGGTGGCGTCAGCCTGTGGGCTGTCAGGTTCAGGATGTGTTAGATGGATATCCTTTTGAGCCTGTAGTGGGCAATGACATCCTCTGGCATTAGGTCTGCGAGGCTGAGACGTCTGGCAGGGCCCGCTGTCTTCCTTGGCGCTGTCTCGGTGGTGGTCCTTGGGGAGGTGGCAGTGGCGGTGGCCTTTGTGTGGCTCCAGGCTGAATGATTAGTACCTCCATGGCGTCAGTCGGTCTTCAGATGGGGCTCTGCGCTAGTCTCCCTTATATACCTCCCTTTATCACCATTTTTGGACCAGCTTTTTTCTGCTCTTAAGTTCCTGCAGCTACAGGGCCTTAGCGTGACTTTTTGTATCGATTTGCTGGTCCGGCCCATTATTACTAATAGTGTGATGTGGTGTTAGCGATATTTTTCGAACGCCTACTTTGCATGTCATTAGCGATAACTATCGCTGGCATGCAAGGAGATCAAAAAAACGGCTGCTATCGCTGGCACTATTCATCAGTAGGTCACACACTTGTAACTAATATTTTTTAAATCAATGTACAGAAATATTTGCATATTGCGAGAGCATAATTTAAAACTGTCTGTAACAATCATAGAATCGTGCATGTATATCAAAAGACTTGAACAGACAAGTTCCTCAAAAGTTATTTTGGAGGAGTTGTGATGACAAAATCTGAAGCAATTCAGGAAACTCGGGGGCTGACATCACAGTTTTACAGGTGCTAACATAGAGCAAGGCGAGAGAATGGCAGATGAACAGCAGACTGGAGGCCGCGACAAACATTAGTTTGAAATATGTGCGTGCACGGTGGACAGGAATAGGAGTCATGGGAAACCTTGAAACGGGTCTCCTTGTAAAGTCATTTCATCTTCATGCCTCTCTGGAGGAGGCCCTTCAGGACTGGTGGCAAAGGGATCAGCACAGCAGTGTCTTCCTCTAAAGAAGAGCAAAAGTCAATGTTGCTTGTTTCAGGGAACAAAGTGCATCCAAAGGACATACAAGTTTAAAAGCAATTGGGCTAAAAAATGTTTGCAAAAGGCCCTGGTCCACTCTCCATACAACACATTCCTTTGAAGAACCAGTGCTAAGATGGAAGCGATTCTACGTCTTCTGTAACTGAAGGAGGAATCACAGTTTGTCTTTCTCAGAAAGTTTTCAGTTGATAGATTGAGGTGCAATGTCCTCATTACATACCAGAAAAAAGATGGACAACCCAATCAACCCTTGTAAAATAAAATATTAACAGCTGAAAGTGCCTATAAGGGATTCACTTAGGCGCACTCAGTCAAACTATTCATGCAATAATATATCAAGGTTCCAGCCTATAACCTGACCTTCACTCGCACGCCGCTGGACTGTGGTGTTCCTTCCCTCGCCGGAGTCGTGACTCCTGTGCCCCCCAGCCCCTCCTTGAGCCGTGACCAGACTGTTTAGACGCCCCCGCCTTGGGAAGAGCCTCGCTCGATCTGAGCCGCTCCCCCGACGCCGTGCTGGGCTGCCTCGTCACCTCGCTCGCCGGAGGCTCGCTGCGCACTCTCACCCCTCCCGCCGTAATCAGCGTTGTGAGCATCCTCAAGCCTCGGACGGCCCGGACGCAGGCTGCGTGCCCGGCTGCCCCGCTTTGTTCACCCGCCACCTGCAACACCCCGCTCTTGCCGTGAGTCCGAAGGACCAGACCCCCATCGTGAAGTGTGGGAGCCCCGGACGCCGCCTCGCCCTTCTGACAAAGAGCCGCTGAAATCCCGCACCCGCCTTCGCGTCAAGAAACAAGGTACTGTACTTACAAACTCAACCGCGAGCTCGCATCGGATCCAGGGTCCGCAACGTTCTGATTTCCCTGTCGTCTGCCGCGTGCTTCCCGGTTGCCGCCTCAGTGCGAAGTGCGCTGAGGCCCACAGTCACCTTTGTGCCCGCCTAAGAACTTTCCGTAACAAAGAGAACTTTACCGTATTTATAGAAATTGTGGCCCCACTGTTTCACCGTTACTGGGCCTTGTACTGAATCTTCTGAAACTATATAAAAGCCTTATTTTTATATACAACCTGATTGGTGTCCGTTTGTGGTGCATGCAAGGGGTTTACTGTATGTGTAATTGCAATTGCTTAACCGTGTACGCCTGAGACTTAGCCTAGACTGCTCGCGCCACGCACCTAGAGGGTGAGCAGGGGTTATTCTGAGGAGTCATCCTTCGCCCTGACTAGAAGTAAAGGGTCCCTGCTTGTCGCTGGTACTTACCTGCGCCAACCAGAGCCCCCTCATTTCTAACAACAGGGCTAATAAGAAATAGCGGTGGAATAACACGTGCCCACTGCCTCTACTGGGGATCTCCTCCACAGACGAGCTCAGCCAGCAAAGAAGGCCCCACAGAGATTTCTTAGTAGTGCAGCATCTCTGACAAGCTGGCAGGGCTGGGGCAAGTACTTGGTATTGTTTCTTATACATTTTTAACACGACCACTCGACATTATAACTTTAAAACAAGTATGATGACTTCGTAAAACATTTGTGCTTTTTAAACAAGTTCAAAATGGGTACGAAAAAGACCTTGTTTTCAGTAATCCTATTGAGTGTGTGCTTGTTTAAACGTTACTGGCTGCTAAAGAAGGAGTAAGGGGTGATTACCAAGCATCAACAAACAATAACATGGCTCAGCCATTTATACTGCGCGTGGTGAGTGGACCCACGTGCTATCGCGATCCACGCAGTGGTGGCGCTTTAAACAAGATGGACGCAACCCAAAAAAGTTAAACCAGAAGACTGGACCCGCTCACACACTCGACAGGAAAACGAAAACAACAAACTCCTTTAGAATACTTCACTAACGGTGTATGTGCTCCAGGAAATCAAATAACTAGATTTCAAAAGCTAGCAGACACCATCAAAGTGTGCGCCTTTTAATGGATGCCCTGTCTCCCCTTCAGAGGGTGGCACGTTCTGGTGAGTTATACTCTGAAGCCAACCTTGGTTTGCAGGCGTTGGCACCATGACTGGCAGACACTGCGTGCTGCATGTGTTCAGGAACCAACACTGCCTGCACAACAGCAACCCCTCCTCATCCCAGCCCCGATGGGGACCTGTCGGGCTGCAGCTATCCAAGGCCAGCCCCCTGGAGGCTTCTGTGCCCAATAAACACCACCAATTATGCCTTTATTTTTCCACCCAACTAGCGGATGGTGGGGCTCAAATTTCCTTTCTTGGACCAGCGGCCCAGTCTCCCTTGCTTCTCCACTGGATACCGACACTCGGTCACCTGCAGACGCTTGAAGGCAAGGGAGGCGATGGACATACCAGACAGATGTCTATAGGTGTCCCCTCATTGATGCCAGGAGCGCATGATTACCACCCCCCCCCTCCAATCCCCGTCCTATTCCGTACTTGTGGAGATGATCACCTCCCTGACAGGAAAAAGAACAGAAGAATGCTCGGACCCCTTACCACACCCCCTCCCCCTGGGTGTACATAACCAGGACCCGCCCAGCGTTCTACCTGTTATACTATACGATCCATGCTGTTACACTATACGGTGCGCGCTGTTACACTATAAGGTGCGCGCTGTTACACTATAAGGTGTGCGTTGTTTCAATATACAGTGCACACTGTTACACTATATGGTGCGCGCTGTTACACTATACGGTGCGCGCTGTTACACTATATGGTGCGTGCTGTTACACTATAAGGTGCGCGTTGTTTCAATATACAGTGCACACAGTTACACTATACGGTGCGCGCTGTTACACTATAAGGTGCGCGTTGTATCAATATACAGTGCACACTGTTACACTATACGGTGCGCGCTGTTACACTATACGGTGCGCGCTGTTACACTATAAGGTGCGCGTTGTTTCAATATACAGTGCACACTGTTACACTATACTGTGCGCGCTGTTACACTATAAGGTGCGCGTTGTTTCAATATACAGTGCACACTGTTACAATATACGGTGTGCGCTGCTACACTAAAAGGTGCGCGTTGTTTCAATATACAGTGCACACTGTTACAATATACGGTGCGTGCTGTTACACTATAAGGTGCGCGTTGTTACACTATAAGGTGCGCGTTGTTACACTATAAGGAGCGCATTGTTTCAATATACAGTGCACACTGTTACACTATACAGTGCGCGCTGTTACACTATACGGTGCACGCTGTTACACTATAAGGTGCGCGTTGTTTCAATATACAGTGCACACTGTTACACTATACGGTGCGCGCTGCTACACTATAAGGTGCGCGTTGTTTCAATATACAGTGCACACTGTTACAATATACGGTGCGTGCTGTTACACTATAAGGTGCGCGTTGTTTCAATATACAGTGCACACTGTTACACTATACGGTGCGTGCTGTTACACTATAAGGTGCACGTTGTTTCAATATACAGTGCACACTGTTACAATATACAGTGCGCGCTGTTACACTATAAGGTGCGCATTGTATCAATATACAGTGCACACTGTTACAATATACGGTGCGTGCCGTTACACTATAAGGTGTGCATTGTATCAATATACAGTGCACACGGTTACACTATACGGTGCGCGCTGTTACACTATAAGGTGCGCGTTGTTTCAATATACAGTGCACACTGTTACAATATACGGTGCGCGCTGTTACACTATAAGGTGCGCGTTATTTCAATATACAGTGCACACTGTTACAATATACGATCCATGCTGTTACACTATACGGTGCGTGCTGTTACACTATAAGGTGCGCGTTGTTTCAATATACAGTGCACACTGTTACACTATACGGTGCACGCTGTTACACTATGAGGTGCGCGTTGTTTCAATATACAGTGCACCCTGTTACACTATACGGTGCGCGCTGCTACACTATAAGATGCGCGTTGTTTCAATATACAGTGCACACTGTTACACTATACGGTGCGCGCTGCTACAATATAAGGTGCGCGTTGTTTCACTATACAGTGCACACTGTTACAATATACGGTGCGTGCTGTTACACTATAAGGTGCGCGTTGTTTCAATATACAGTGCACACTGTTACACTATACGGTGCGCGCTGTTACACTATAAGGTGCGCGTTGTTTCAATATACAGTGCACACTGTTACAATATACGGTGCGTGCTGTTACACTATAAGGTGCGCTTTGTATCAATATACAGTGCACACGGTTACACTATACAGTGCATGTTAAAATATATACGCTGTGTGCTGTTAATCTATATGGTGCATGTCGTTACACTATACGTTCCATGCTGTTTCACTACACACTACACACTGTTACACTATATGGTGCGCCCTGTTAGACTATAAGGTGCGCGTAATTTCAATATACAGTGCACACTGTTACACTATACGGTGCACATTGTTTCACTATACACTACAGACTGTTACACTATACGGTGCGTGCTGTTACACTATATAGTGCGCGCTGTTACACTATACGGTGCGCGTTGTTACAATATACACTGCATGTTCTTACAACATACGCTGTGTGCTGTTACTCTATATGGTGCATGTTGTTACATTATACGGTCCATGCTTTTTCACTACACAGTCCATGCTGTTTCACTATATAGTCCATGCGTTTTCACTATACAGTCCATGCTGTTTCACTATACAGTCCTTGCGTTTTCACTATACAGACCATGCTGTTTCACTATACAGTCCATACGTTTTCACTATATGGTCCATGCTGGTAGACTATACGGTATATGTTTTGTTACACTATACAGTCCATGCTGTTACACAATACAGTACCCGCTCTTACACTAACGGTGCATGTTGTTTCACTATATGGTACATGTAATTTCACTATACGGTCCATGCGGAGCTTGCCTCCTGTTGGAAGTCTCCCAACCATCAAAGACTTAAAGTTCATCTGCTTACAGCACTGGAAACTGTGTGTTTTGTGCTGCAGCGGAAGAAAAACCACTAGGATGTCGTAAACAATGTCTCTGGCGGCTCTGTGACTCCAAGGCACGGTATAGAGCATTGCCCCGCAACCCTGGTCTCACTGCAGTCGCCGGTCACCGTCGTCACCGAGCCGTGTCTTGCACGTGACCGCACTTCATATCACCGCCCTGGTATCACTGATGTCACTGCCTGCACTGTGACCTGTGGATACCGCTTGAGAGGAACACGAATCATCAGCCCGCTTTACACTGCAGCCCTAGTCTAACCAACAACACCACTCCATGTAACATCGACACCGCTGCTTGTGCCGCGGCCTGTGGACACCGCTCGTGAGGTACACAAACATTGCCACATCCCACACTTCAGCCCTGGTCCACAGACGCCCACACAATTAACTTCAGTCTCATCAATAGACACTGCCGCTTGCACCGCGGCCTGTGAACACCGCACGAAGCATCGCTCCACTTTGCATTGCTGCCTTGGGCTGAGTCCAGGTGGCCCACTGATCCAGAGACTTCTCCCCGGCAATCCTGACCCGGGATCCAGCATTGGATGACCTCTCCTGAACTTCCCCACCACGCCTGCATCTTGAAGGGCCCCCCAACTGAGACCAGGTCCGGTGAGAAACTAGGCCCTGCCAGACACCCCAGCACCCGCATCCCCCAAACCTCGGTGTGCCGACCAACAGTGTCCTAGCATCCTCCCACTATCCAACCTACCTCCCCTGTTGGATTCCTTCAGCCAGTCTGCCAGAATGAGCCTGCAGCCTTTTTCTCCCACTGAGGTTCTGCACTGATTTCTAGACGTCACTCGACGCCTCCTTTGCACTCTGCAGCCGGCCGCCGTAGTGCCGCTGGTGGTGCAGTCTTAGGTGCCGATTAGGATCCTGGAAAAAATTTCCCCAACCCAATTGAATCTGGACTTTTTTCCGTACAAATGGTAAAAGCGCCGTACAAACTGCCAAGTACGATTCGTATGGGAAAAAGTCCATACGAATCGCATTGGGAAAATTCCCCCACACGTCCTCGGGTCGGGAAAAGTCTCCGACACGTCCCCGGACATTTTTACGTACAAATGGGAAAACTGAAGTCCCAATTCGCAATTACGATCCGTCCCATCCGTCCGATTGTACAACTGCATGGAAAAAAGACCGTCCGGAGCGAACTCCCATAGCATCCATGGAGATGTCCAAACAAGTGCCCGGTACGCGCCGTACCCCCCCCCAGCCCCCTGTATGTACGGAGCATACCCCCGTACCCCCCAGCCCCCCGTATGTACGGGGCGTACCCCCGTACCCCCCAGCCCCCCGTATGTACGGAGCGTACCCCCCAGCCCCCCGTATGTACGGGGCATACCCCTGTACCCCCCAGCCCCCCGTATGTACGGAGCGTACCCCCTGGGGGTCCGCACTGTACATACAGGGGTGGGGGTACGCTCCGTACATACGGGGGGCTGGGGGGTACGCTCCGTACATACGGGGGTTCGGGGGTTACGGGGGTATGCCCCGTACATACGGGGGGCGGGGGGAGGTACGGCACGTACCGGGCCCCCTAATCAGCTCGCATCGCCGCGTACTTAGCTTTTCCGGCACTTTTTGGGTGCTGTAAAAATATTCCCATCCGGACTGCAGTCGGTGCGAATCGTAATTGCTGGTACGTAAAAACATGCCTAACTCCGTCCGGACGTCACGTCCGCGGTGTCCCGGATCACATTTGTATGTATTTTTCTGTCGGTTGGTCTTTTTTCCGATTCGTACGGAAATGGTGTTTCCGTACGAATCGTAATTGCCTATTTGTAAAGTTTTACAACCCGGTACGAGTCTGACGGAGAAAACGCTCCAACCCACGGTTTGTACCGGGTTTTTCCAGGATCGTAATCGGCCCCTTAGTGTTACTTGGTGGCCCCTGCAGTGCTGACCTCAAAACCCATGGCCTGTGTCCCTGAACAGCGGGTGCTTACCTGCAGCCGGTGCCTCCCCGAGGTGCCCCCAGATCCTATAGGCTAACAGTGGGCCCAGTGACCTCTGCACCCGGCCGCCCAAGTGCAAAAGGTGGTGCAGTAACTACCTTGTTCCGACCCTTACCCAGTGTTAGTCAGAAACCTTGGAGACTGACCTTGTAAGTCGAATGTTTACCTAAAAATTACTTACCTGTCTTTCCTCCTGTCGGATTGCATTGGTTTCTCTGAATTTTGATACTTTAGAGTATATTTTTAGCCCCTTTTTTCTCAATAGTTAGACTGTATTACATAATTCCCATATTAGCATATAGAGCCATTGTGCTACAATGGGGAAAAACGAAACTGGCAGATTTTCCCTCACCAGGGCATATACAACATCTTTTATAAATCCTCCGAATATAGTTACAAGGCACACTACCCCGGGGGTGTCTAGGGGAGCCTTTTGGAGTAACTTGTATGTAAAAATAAGGTTGTTTGAGACTTTAGAGGCACCTTTAATTCCAAAGTCAAATTTGCATGTAACTTTTTTTTAATAGGAGCCTGCAGGGCAGTGCTGGCTTATAAAATGACAACAGGCACCACAGTAGTGCCCACTCCAGTGCAGGAAATCTACTGGGCCTTTAGACCCAAATGATCTACCATATGCTAGATCTTGGGTACTCGCAAACATTTCACCAGGGGCTTCAAAGTATGGTCTGTGGTGTGCCCGAGGGCCACATTGATGTCAGCATGGTGGGAGCGGGTCTTTGTGGGGAACAGGGTTTTGAATTGGTAATGCCCCTCTGGTGTGGAGCATGCTGACCTCTCGTTCGCTCCTTCAGGGAGGGCTATTTGCAAGTAACCTGAGGTCGTTTTATCACCCATCATGTTTTGTATAAGTCGGACATCTACAGATTGTAAATTCAGACAGTCCTCAGACCCCAACTCTGTAACTGTTCTCCCGGGTGTAATGTTTAATTAAACAAACTGTTCTTCTTTTGACAAACACCTCTTGCCTTCTGTTATTAAAGGGATTTCAAATGCAAGCAAAACGCCAAATGTAAGTTAGAGAGGGTATAAAGATAGAATATCGACGGGAAAATATCGACTAGCATTAATATCGTGGTAAGAATATCGACTGTGAAAAATATCGTAATAGAAAATATCTTTGTAAAAAATATCGTTTCGTGAGAATGACAAAAATATCGTCATAAAAAAATATCGATGAACAGAATATCGTTGATCAAAATGTCGTTTTATATAATATCGACAGAAAAATATAAGTTGTTATAAAATTTATAAAAAAATATGTATTATATTTTAAAAAAACTTACAAAACTCCTACTAGTAATAATATGTGTTAAAAAATATTTTCTACAAAAGAATTGTTAAAATTTTAGTAGCGGGTTATTGGTATTATAGGGGATAAGGGTGGGTAGTAATTTAAAATTTGGTTTTTAAAAAATTTATAAAATATAAACAAATTAGGAAATATTTAAGAAATCCAAATTTTAATTAGTAATTTAAAAATGTAGTGTTTAAAAATTGTATAAAATATTAATAAATTAGAAATGTATAATGAAATCAAATTTTAACATCGAAATTTAACATTTTACACGAAATGTATTTTTTTATATTAATACAAAATATTACATTAATATTGAAGAAGCGTTATTTTGGTATTATAGGGGAATAGGGTCTAAAAAATATTTAGATAGAAAAATTTATATTGTTTACTAACCTGCACATTTCCTGACTTATGTTGGATTGGAGTTAGAATAGTAAATTATTATAAAATATAAACAAATTAGAAAATAATTAAGAAATTTAAAATTTAATTTTAAATTTCTAATTGTTTACGAATTTAAATTTGTAATTAAGTTTAAAAATTTCAAATAAAAATTTTAGGAGCGGGTTTTTGGTATTATAGGGGATTAGGGTGGGTAGTAATTTAAAAATGTAGTCTTTAAAAATTGTATAAAATATTAATAAATTTGAAATTTATCATGAAATCAAAATTTAACATCGAAATTAAAATTTTTACACGAAATTTATTTTTTAATATTAATAAAAAATATTAAATTAATATTGAAGAAGCGTTATTTTGGTATTATAGGGGAATAGGGTCTAAAAAATAATTTAGATAGAAAAATTTATATTGTTTACTAACCTGCACATTTCCTGACTTATGTTGGATTGGAGTTAGAATAGTAATTTATTATAGTTTACTATCCAGCACTTTCCCTGAGTTATGTTATGTTTGGAGTTAGAAAAGTAATTTATTATGGTTTACTATCCAGCACTTTCCCTGACTTATGTTGGATAGGAGTTAGAATAGTAATTTATTATGGTTTACTATCCAGCACTTTCCCTGACTTATGTTGGATTGGAGTTAGAATAGTAATTTATTATGGTTTACTATCCAGCACTTTCCCTGACTTATGTTGGATTGGAGTTAGAATAGTAATTTATTATGGTTTACTATCCAGCAGTTTCCCTGAGTTATGTTATGTTTGGAGTTAGAATAGTAATTTATTATGGTTTACTATCCAGCACTTTCCCTGACTTATGTTGGATTGGAGTTAGAATAGTAATTTGTTATGGTTTACTATCCAGCACTTTCCCTGAGTTATGTTATGTTTGGAGTTAGAATAGTAATTTATTATGGTTTACTATCCAGCAGTTTCCATGACTTATGTTGGATTGGAGTTAGAATAGTCATTTATTATGGTTTACTATCCAGCACTCTCCCTGACTTATGTTATGGTTTACTATCCAGCACTTTCCCTGACTTATGTTATGTTTGCAGTTAGAATAGTAATTTATTATGGTTTACTATCCAGCACTTTCCCTGACTTATGTTGGATTGGAGTTAGAATAGTAATTTGTTATGGTTTACTATCCAGCACTTTCCCTGAGTTATGTTATGTTTGGAGTTAGAATAGTAATTTATTATGGTTTACTATCCAGCACTTTCCCTGACTTATGTTGGATTGGAGTTAGAATAGTAATTTATTATGGTTTACTATCCAGCACTTTCCCTGACTTATGTTGGATTGGAGTTAGAATAGTAATTTATTATGGTTTACTATCCAGCACTTTCCCTGAGTTATGTTATGTTTGGAGTTAGAATAGTAATTTATTATGGTTTACTATCCAGAACTTTCCCTGCCTTATGTTGGATTGGAGTTAGAATAGTAATTTATTATGGTTTACTATCCAGCACTTTCCCTGAGTTATGTTATGTTTGGAGTTAGAATAGTAATTTATTATGGTTTACTATCCAGCACTTTCCCTGACTTATGTTGGATTGGAGTTAGAATAGTAATTTATTATGGTTTACTATCCAGAACTTTCCCTGAGTTTACAATTTATTTTTGATCAAAAGGGTATTTAGTCTTCTGGAACGCGTAGACCCTCGGTTTGAGTCGTCACATACTGTAACTACATATTCTGTGGGAAAGTTATGTCAATCCTGGCTGCGACATTCCACCTTAGCATCTGTCAAAGTTCATTTATCGAAGTTACATGACAAAATAGATTTGAATTATTTTGTTAAAGGTCCTGTGGGTGGCAGAACCAAAAGGTGGGCGTATGCTATTTACAACGAAGTGTGGAAATTTTCGCAAATTGAGGCGGCTTCAAGATTGAGAGCTATTGACCAAGCAAACATGGAAAAGGTTTTAGCTGTTATAGATAACAGCATTAGCACTCTCTCTTTCAGAATTTATACATTAGATAATATTGTTTCGTCAGTTGTTGATATTGTGCATGATGATATGTCTGTGTTATATAATGGTCAAAACCAGTTGCGTTCTGTTATGCAGTTTGCATGGACATTGCAGACGTTAAAGGCAGGGAGGGTCCCTTGGGACTATTTGAGCACTACATCGTTATTCATTCCTTTTAACCTTACTGATAAGCAGCGATTTATGTCCATGAAAGATGCTACATATTCATTATTACATATTGAAAAATTAGAACCGTTACCTTTCTCTGTGGCGGAAATCTATTCAGTCACGTGGCTTATACACGGGTTGATAACTCTACCGTTCGCACTTCTTAAGTTTACGTCTTGTATGAAACATTATGCTCTGGGTAGATATGAACAGCTGGGCACCGCTTTCATACATGAGGTTTGGTCCCTCCCCTTTACGTATAGATGTACTAGGGACGGAACTGAGGTTTATCTGAAGGGTGAGGAATGTACCACGACACCAGATCATTCCTTGGTATGTAGGCACATTCAATTACACGGTGCATGCAATGTACAAGCCCCGATTTTGGCCTGCGTCCTACGAGGTGTCCCAGTGCCTGTGATTACGCCTTCTTTGACGTTGCTTGCAAACAGTAGTTATTTAATTTTGAATAATGAAGCTTGCTGCGGGATGTTAGTGGGAATCCCATATATAGTAACTGTATCGCAGAGGGTTGTCTGCTGCAATAATGTTCTCTTTTCACCCCCGCACGGGCGGCTGGATGTTTCCATCTGGCCTTCGATTCCAACCTTGAAAGCAGAGTTCAACAAGTTGAGCAGAATAAGAGCTGTATTGTCCCAAAAAGAGGTGCCATTGACTTCCTCTCGTGAAACATTTGTCCTTCACGTTGCTAATACGCGCACTGAGGTACAGGCGGTTTTGAATACTGACCTCCCCCTACATTTTGGAGCTTTGATCCAAACTATTTTCAATGCCTCGTCCACGACCGGCCTGGCTCATTTTTTTAAACTTGTAGGCTCAGGCCTCGTGACCTCTTTCCAAACTATTTTTGGTGTGATTCCGGCATTTTTTCATTCGATTTTCTCGAGCATCTTTGGAGGTGTTCCGCTGCTTCTGGCGCTGGTGGCAGCTGTGCTGCTTTTACTTTTCATACTACGGAATGGCTGCTGTTTCTGTGCCACACGAGCACCTGTCCCGTCTGCATCTTCTTCGTGATAGGATGCTTGACTTTTATGGTACTCTGCCATTGGCGACTTTAAGCCTGGCATATGGATTATCCTTCAGGTATTCCTACTTCACCTGCGTGCAACCTGTATTTCACTGCCTGGATTGTCCCTTTGAATGGCCTCTGGATTTGTGCTTGACCAACACGGTGTCTCCGGTGCCGGATTTCGATCGACTGATGAGGCCCTTAGTGTCTCACAAGTTGGCCTGTTCTGGTGTCCGGATTATGGCTTGTGGTGCGGCGCATGGTATCCTGGGTAATTGGGACATATCAACGGCTGCCTACGACTTCTTGGCTATGAGCTATTTAGAGGAACATTCCGGTTGCCCTCTGATTGTGCTAGAGGCTCCGATGGTTGAAGAACACGTATGTTCCTTTTCTTTAATTAATTGGATGGCTGAGACTTTTAGTGGCCCTGCAAACGATTTTTTGTTGGAAGCAGTTGCCACGTATGCTGCCTATACATTCATGGATTAACTGAACTATCGTCCTTTGCGCCTGTGCTACTGGACAGCAACCTAGCGCAGCATTCATTTTTTTTTCTAATCATTGTGTTACTTATAGTATTTGGATGATAGTAGTTGTTAATATATGAAGTAAATTGTACATTTACTTAGCAAGTTTAAATAATTTTTATCAGCTATCTAAGTAGACATGGATAAGGTAGTTAATAAATGTTTTTACATGTAAGTTTCTGGTCGTTGTTGATAAGTTCAACATGTTCTTTTTTCACTCTAAAGAAGAACACTTTTTAATTTAGGGAGTTTATCTACTTTATGCTAAGTTCGAATGAAAAAAGCAATGGGATTTTACTTACTTCAAGTGTAGTATGACGTTTTGTAGTTGTAGTCGTAGGTTTGTATTCTCTTCTCTCAGCAAGGTAACCGTTTTTCTCCAAGTTAGGCCCAAAAATGGTAAATTACGTTAAGTGTATAATTGTTTTTATATTAGTGAGTTAATTAATGGTAGCTTTTGATTGGTTCAATTAGTGAAATTTCAAAATCATTGGTCGAGAACGTTATTTTGAATTAGAAAACCGTTAAATAATTATATGTGTGAATAGTTTTGTAAAGTAAAATAGTTAAAAAAAGTGTGCAAAATAAAAGCATAGTGCATATCGCGTTGGTAATAAAAAGACGATATTTTTTGTATATTTCTATAAGCAGATAGGTCGTCGATGTTAGTGTAGTCGATATATATGTCTAAGGTCATGTTATTTAAAATAAAGTCGATCATGTAGTAGTCGATATTTATGTTGTCGATATTAGTGTGAACGATATTAGGGTTGTCGATAAAAAAAAATCGATATTTGTGTGATTCCTTGTTTAAGTATAGGATGACGATATTAATGTAAGCGATATTTTAGTGACGATATTTATTTCTGACGATATTTATGTTAACGATATTCCATCATGGAACCTTAGAGAGACAGTATAAGGGCCTCTGGCCAAATGACTATCTGAAAGGTGAGGGTAGGCAGACACTGGGATCCCGTTCCAGACTGCTTGTTTATGTAACATTTTGTGACCGTGTTGTCCGTTCTTAGCAAAACAACCTGAGTGCGAAGTAAATGAGAGAAGTGAAGCACAGCTAGATATACTGCTCGCAGCTGTCTCCAATTCAAGGAATGAGTCTTTTCTTACGGCGACCACTTCTCCTGAAGTGAGAGATGGCCTAAGGTTGCACTCCACCCTACTTTGCTTACATCTGCAGTCAGGACCTGCGGAGTGGGGAGGGACAAAGGGTGCAGCCACTGCATCATGTGTCAAATGTCGGTGGAAACAGGCACCATGTGTTCCAGGGGCTAAGATCCCAGCTTCAAATGCCTCAGAGAAAGCAATAGGCTCCTTAAAGCACCAGGGACTGTGGGAGACTGACGAATCCTCGATCTGTGTGTAAATGAGCATGGATGAACTGTAGATCCTGAATGGGCTCAAGGTGAGGCTTTCCCAATTTATGAGAAGAGCAAAGTGCTTCAAAACCAGGCAAACAAGATGTATTTGAGTCTGAACAATGGCTGTGATGGGTTATAGAGAAGCCAGTCGTCCAGGGAAGGGTGGATCACTATGCCAAGCTTGTGGAGATGTGCCACAGCTGGAGCCGTTTCTTTGGTGAAGGACCTTAGTGCAGTTGAGAGACGAGTAAGTACCTTGAACTGCCAATGACAACCCTCCACACAGAAACAGAGATACTGCTGATAAATAAATTGGAATGTGAAGGTAGGCATCCCTCAAATCCAAGGAAGCAATCCATTCTCCCGGTCGAAGAGTGTCCATCTGAAACCAAGTCTTGTTTAGAAACATGCTCAGATTGCTAATCAACGTAAAAAATGTATCCGCCTTCTGGACCAGAACCACAGTGGAATAGAAGACTTCCCCCTTTAGGTTTTCTGGAACTGGTGTGATAGCATTTTTATGAATCATCTCTGCAATTTCCTGTGCAAAGATAGAATCTCTGGATGTATGCCCTGGGAATGAAAGAGTGGCCTGGACCTAACTGAGTAGGTAAGTTTGCAAAACACAATGTGCACTGTCTTTCAATGATGCTCAAGACCCAGGATTTGAAACATCTTTGTCGTCTCTGAAGCAAAAAGGAAAGAGGTCTTCCCTTTGGGAGGTCGGCATAGTGAGGAGCGCTTCCCTGACTTCACAGGAGCGGGAAGTTGAGGCTTGGAATCTGTCTATTGGGAAAGGATTAAGGCTGCCTGTCCCTTCCTTCAAGCCGGAAGGGAAGTCCTCGCTGACGTTTCTTCCTGGAAGTTTTATGACACAGACCTGTTTTTGGCTGAAACCTGAAGAGCTGGGCATGCTTCTAACGTTTGAAAGCTTTGTGAAGCATATCTTCCAAGTAGTCACCAAATAATTTACCACCAGTAAAGCAATCCAGATTTTTGAGCACCATCAACCTTCCAGTCTCTTAAGTATATATGGCGTCAAGCAGAAATGGAGGAAGCAATAGAAGAGGCTGATGCCTTCAAGATATTGCAAGAGACATCTGCGAGAAATTTAAGCCCGAGAACTCAAGCCACTCCACTCCACTTAGAGCCAAATTCAACCCTGAGAAGCCTCCACCTTACGATCGACACAATCTGTCATGGGAGCTTCCTCAGTCATAACGGACTGCTAAATTAGCCAGCATAAGTGTAGGAGTGTAGGATCTGCTTCTTATGGTTACCCCCACTTTTTGCTGATGTTTCACTGTTTTTCGACTTTAGTCTGGCTGGGGTCCTGCTATTCAGGACCCCAGCCTAGCTTCTGCCTCTCTAAATTGATTCCTAGTACCTTAGGTACACCACAGATTGGATTCTGGGGTGCCCTTATAAGTCCCTAGCATATGGTATACTATGTACCCAGGGCATAGGTACCCCAGAGGTCTACCAGGGGCTGAAGCATGTATTATGCCACCCCTGGGAAGCCCTCCAAAATGACACCACAGGTCTGCTACTGCAGCCTGGGTAAGGTGGTGCATGCACCCCTTACTGAGATATAGGTTCACTATATCTCACCCTATCACTGCACATATAAACCTATCAGTCACCCCTATGGCAGGCCTTATCAATCCTGAAGGCAGGGTGCTTGTTTTTGTGTGAGAGGGTGCCCATGCATGAGCTGAGCCCCTATGCAGCCTTCGGAATCTCTTCTCCGGGGTTGTCTGTATTGCAGCCTGACCATATACCCTTAAGTGCATTATATCCAAACAGTAAATGCTAACGTTAGACTGGCTGCATGGAAACATGTCATGTTTGGTGTCAAACACCTTGAAATCATACCCCCACACCAGTAACTGGTGTGGGAGTATGATCCCACCCTTCTAGAGGGAGAGACATGACAGCACCGGTATACCCGGTACCAGCTTAAAAGAGCCCTGACATCAAAAAATGGATGCTGCCGCCACAGATATGAGTCTGGCCTCCTGCTGCTGACTGAAACTCTGGACAATAGGTTTCCTGTCACAGGGAGGTGTTATCACCTCCCAGACAGGCTTTAGTGGATTGGGGCTGGGTGGGTGCACTCTCAGAGTGCTTTGAAGTCCTGCACTGGGGGCACATTTGGTGTCCCTGTGCATAGTCCAGCTCAATCCGGTTGCAGGGGCTACCAGCCCCTGCTCTGGCGCGAAACTGGACAAAGGAAATGGGTGTAGCCACCCCTCTTTCCAAACCCTCCCATAGGTGGGTCCCCTGAGTTAGTCCAACCCCTTCCTTGGGTATAAAGAAGGAACCTCTGTAACCAGACCTTTAGTTATCCCTGGACAAAACTCTGAAACTGAATCCTGGACCTTCATCGATCTGTTCAACACCAGATGACTGAAGAATCTCTTGTGTGGTAAAGGAGCTACTCCCCTGCTTGGCAGGCACCAAAGATGCATCTGTTGGGTCTGCATCTCCGAAGTTCCAGCCAGACGCCGAAGACTTTGCAACACCAGAGGTGGATTTCCAGGCTTCCCAGAGGCCGAACCGAGTCCCCAGCAAAGCTGAGACCAGTAGCCCTCGTGGGTACAGTGGAACCGGAACCCCTGGACACCGTGCACATTTGCTAGTGCAATAGCTTCTCGATGTCCCTTGAGCCTGTGCATTGAGTTACTTGTAGCCCAGACCCGAGCAGTGAAACCTTCGAAGAATGCTGGCCTACCCACTCCGAGTGACCCGTGGGCTGCCATTTTGTGATTTCTCTTGAGGTCCCTTTGCGATCCCTTGTCCGTCAACTTGTGGGTCCCTGAGAAGGGTAACTTTACTTTGATTGGGCTTCCATGGTCGCTCCAGATGTGCCCTGACTCTCCATTGCTTGGGGAGTCCCTAGTACCTTGCTAGTCCCCATCAAAGCATCTTTCTACTTTCTGCTGTTGCCAAGGCTTGTTGTATCCAATCCAGGCACCGATGCTGCAGCACTCGACATCCTTTGAGATTCTGCTCAAATCCAGCTCCTGGTTGTCCTCGACGCCTCCTGGTCCTCGTGGCTGAAGAGTGAAGCTTCACCTCTTTCACCTGAAACACCCGACATCGGTGGCCATTCGGCTGTCGTGCCCCTGGTCACTGGCAAGTGACCCAGACTCTGTCCCCTCTGCTTTCAGTTTCTTCACATCTCTGATCCAGCCTTGGATCTCTTCGGACACTTCGCATCTTCCAAGCAGCAGCACTTCTTCGCCAGCTCCCATTGAAAACGACGATGCGACCCAACACCATTTGACACCTATGCACCCGGCTTCCCTGGGTGAGGTAACTCGAGTACTCCAGTGCTCCCGTGGGTGTTGACCCTCGAACTGTCTAAGTCCAAGAGGGTTTGGTCCTAGTCTATACCCCCAGCCCACCTAGCCTTCCTACCTAGAGCTAAATCCTCTGTGAACAGGAGCAAAGAGGGACCCCCGTCAACTGCATGCTCATTAACTGCAGATCAGCCTCTAAACATGCAACCGAACTAGCAGAGGCCATCCTCTCCCATAATATAGACATAGCATTCATAATGGAGACCTGGCTCAATAATCTCTCCTACCCCGGCAGGGACATGGTGGTGCCTCCTGGATTCACAATGATCAACAAAGACAGGCAGATGAAAAGAGGTGGGGGAATAGCAATCATCCACAAAAACAACATCTCCATCACGGAAACTTCCTCCTGTCTGTATAGCTCCTTCGAATGTCTCTCAGTCACCATCAGAATTCGGGGTTCACCTTTCCGACCTGATTGCCCATTGCGCACTCGGCAACTCTAACAGCATAATTCTGGGCAATCTCAATCTTAGATGAAATGAAACAAAAAAACGCTCATTCAAACCCTAAACACCCTACTACTAGAAAACAATCTGACCCAACACTGCTCAGAAGAAACTCATCATAGAGGTGCAATCCTCGATGCAATTATAGCCGGAAGCAATGCAATCTCCATCGACCACATCCTCCCCGTTGACTGGCCCGATCACCACATAGTTCTTTTTCACATCAACCACACGTTCTTGTCCAAGCAAATCCCCACGCAAGACCCCCCCAAATGGGCCAGGAACACAGCCCAGATCCCTCGTGCTGACCTAGAAGAAAGAATTAGCGCGCTTCTCCCAAACACCGCGGACCTCCTCTCAACTACTGAACTCACCTCTCTCTACAACTCCAATATGACGCGCACCCTGTATCCCCTTGCCCCCTTGAAACTAAAAAAATCCAGGATCATTTCCTCCAGATCATGGTTCTCCTCCGACAAAAATGATGAAAGAAGACAGCTAAGAACAGCTGAAAGAATTTGGAGGAATAATCCCTCCGGCATCCATCGTGATCAACTCCAAGTTGCACGCAGGAAGTACAAAAAGCACATTAAGAACAACAATACAGCTTTCTTCTGCTCTGCTCTAGATACCGCCAAAAACCGTCCCAAAGAGCTTTTCAATATCATCAGGAATCAAACCTCTAAACCTATACCCTCCTCAACACCGGCATCCAAAGGACGATGCGACAACTTCGCCATCTTTTTCAATGACAAAATCGCTAAGATAGATCTCTCACTCAGCTCAAATCTCATCCCCTCCACCGAGATCATTTCGAACAAAACTCTTGTCGGCTCCTCCGTGAACCCCCCTAAACACTGGTCCTTCTTCATTCCGATCCAGGAAGCAGAGATAATCAAACTAATCTCCAATGCTACACCCTCATCCCACGCCCTGGATCTGCTACCTCCTCACATGACCAAAGACATGAAGCTCGTCCTAGCCCCGCCATGGTGCAGGATCATTAACAGCTCACTGAGCTCTGGAATCGTACCTGACTGCCTCAAAGTAGGCCAAGTCACGCAACTGCTGAAAAAACCAGGGCTAGACACTGAGGATCTGAATAACTTCAGACCTGTATCGAACCTGCCTCTTTTGTCCAAGATCTTCGAAAGATGTGTACTCCCCCAGTTGACTCAACACTTGAAAGACATCAATCTCCTTGATCCCCATCAATCGGGCTTTAGAAAAGGCTGCAGTACCGAATCCGCAATCCTCAATGTCATAGACGATCTACTCAAATCCCTTGACACGTATCAATGCTGCCTTCTCATCCTCCTAGATCTATCGGCCGCATTTGACACAGTTGACCACAAACTGCTTATCAAGGCTCTTCAAGAAAGGGCCAGTCTTCAGGAGACGGTTCTCCACTGGTTCACTTCCTTTCTCCACCACCGCTCACAAAGAATTAAAATTAAAAACTTCGAGTCCGACCTCCACCCCGTCATCAGGGGAGTTCCTCAGGAGTCAGTGCTTTCCCCGCAGCTTTTCAACATTTACATTGAACCCCTCACCACTCTACTCAGGAAATCCAACATCCCCTTTCACTTATATGCAGACGACACGCAGCTTTATTTGGAAACCACTTCAATTGACGACATCCAAAGACTTAACACCACGCTCATGGAGGTTCAACACTGGCTCACAAGTAATCACCTGAAACTCAACCAAGAGAAAACGGAAATACTCCTCATCTCCAACAAAGACGAAATCCCCAAATCGAAGAATGGCTCAAAGCAATTGACACCCTCAATGGTAACCTCTCCTTAGCGGATTCGGTAAAATCCCTAGGGTTCACCCTTGACCCGAAACTGGACATGAAGAAACACATTTCAAGAACCGCTAATAGTGCCTTTCTCAACCTGAAACTACTATACACAATAAAACCCTTCCTCCCACCCAAGGACCTTCAACAAGCCACACAAGAGCTAGTGCTCTCCAGAATAGACCATGGGATTGCGACCCTGACAGGGACAGCAAAATCTCTCCTCACCCTCCTGAAGACAACCTTCAATGCAGCTGCCAGAATGGTTACGGGTACTAAGAAATTCAAACACATCTCTCCCGCTCTCCAAGAACTTAAATGGCTCCCAGTTGAGTTGCAAGCCAGCTTTAGAACAGCCTGCATCACGCACAAAGCTCTACACACAGGCAAACCGGAATACCTGGCCGCCAAACTTAAAAGGGCCGGCCAGTCCAGAAACCTCAGGAGCTCCAACTCTTTACTACTCATCCCGCCAAAAACTCGTAAGCAGAAAACCGCAGCCAAATCATTTGCTGGAAACGCACCTAAAATATGGAACTCCATCCCCCCACATCAGAACAACCCCCTTGTTTCCAAAATTCAAGACACTACTCAAAGCCCTCTTCCTCGACTGCTCTCGAACGAACCGATAGAGCATAGGATGTTCCTCAGCCAACCCCCCACCGTACCTTAATGTGGGACCAATGTCACTGTCTCGGATCAAGAAAACTTTCTTTGTACAAACCAATTGAACAATGAATACGCTAGGATGATCGTCTGGTTTGTATTGCATCCCCCTTCCCTTTGCTTATGTACCTGTTCCCCACCCTGCGCGATCCCTCTTGCTCTACCTATTACCTGTACCGTCTATTCGCTCATAATTGTATATGCTGTAAAGCGCTCTGATACCCCCGGCTCCAGCCAGCGCTATATAAAACTCCTAAATAAATAAATACATTTCTAAGTGTTCTTTAACTCTAAAAATCTAACAAAGACTTTCCCCATAGAAGCTAACGGGAGCTCGCGGCTGTGTTCTCACACTGCGCACGGCCCCCGTGGGTCCCCTGCGTCACTACCATGGGTGGATCCTTGGGGTCCCAGCGATTCTCCAGGCTCTAGGCCTTGTGTCTAGTTAAATCGGGGTTCTTATACCAGTTTCTTAGTATCTGGTTTGGCTTGCCCCTAGGGCCTAACGTGAATTTGTGCTACTTTACTGTAATATTTGAAGTGTAACTTATGTGCCTTTGCCTCTAGCCTCATAAAGAGACTAGTGGGGTTTGTTTAGTAATAAATACATATATTTTAAATGTATATACCTGGTATGGTTTCCTTTCATTAAGCCACTCAAGAGATTATAGACTGGTAAAACATGCTGCTTTACATTCCTTCAAGATTTAGCCTGAAGGCTGCTCTCCATAGCTGCCACTAGGATAGCTTTCAATATAGGTTGTCTTTAACCTATAACCAATAAGGGGTTGTTAGGACTGGTGCAAGGTGCCCACTATAAGTAGTGGACAGCATATACCAGGCCAACTTCTCACTATAGGATCTATCTTAAAAGTTGATAGAATTGCCACATCACTTTCCGCCAAAGGATAAATATGTGATAGGAATTTGGGGAGGTCTGCTTTTTCTAGATTCTTCTATTCCCTCAGTAGAATATCTAAGATCTTCTTGTTCACTGCCAAACATGTAGGAGGCTGAAAAAGACCCAAACCAGTGCTGGGCAACTCATCCTCCATGGGAATATTCAGATTGTCCCCCAGATATCTGAAGAGAGCTAAAATAAAGGGAATAAGGAGAACTAGCGTTATCCCTTGATTAATGAATAGTTTCTGACAAGGAGGCAATGAAGAGCTGAATCTGATCCTCAGACAGTCCAAAACCCTCAATAACAGCCACTGGACTATCCACATCCTCGTATGCGTCTTCCCATCAACATGGTTGCGGCTGGTACAATGATGCCTCTCAGCTGATCGCTTCTTGTGCTCCAGAGCAAACGACTGGTGAAATGGAAAAGCATACTCAGTTATGTAGCATATAAGGACCCCATGTCTGTCTGACAAAGAGCCAAAGAAGAAAAGCTCCCAAAATGTGCAATTATTTAGAGAGACAGCTGCCATGCCTACTTAGATAACAGAAGTTGTATTCTCCAACTGTTCATAACTTGTAGAAGCATTAACTGACAGATCTGTCCTTCTGTGCCAACGTTCCAGCACAGAACGTACTACGGTGACAATGGGGATGGAGGAAATATAGGAGACGAATCAAAAGGCACATGCTAACCATACAAATACATTAATCATTATGTAAATACAAACATACATGTACAGGAATGGTATAAGTTATATCTTACACTACAACCATTACAACACATCTCCTTCCCATAATCGATTATTTGAAAACATAGTCCCGGTGCCACCCGGGTGGTCGGTGTACACGGGACCTATGGATCCTCTCTGACTGATCCTGGTTGAGGAATCACCCGAATCAGAATCCCTCTCATGTAAGGGTTATTACACTTGGAACTTCTGTCCATGCTCCGAACTCTTCCATCCTCGAGCCTCACTGCTTGGTACTGACCTTAGTCACTCTCACTGGTTTGGAAAACCTGTTGATTCCGCCCTTAATGGTATCCGGTGTTCTGACCACAATCCAATCACCCACTTTCTATTTTCCACCAACTACTCCATGTTTACTGTCATATCTTCTTTTATAATGATTTTGATGACTTCTGATACATTCATCCACAATTTCTTGGTGAACCCATCTATCTTCCCCTCTTCCCATCCAACTAGTAAACAATTTAGTAACAAGTAGTCTACCTTTAACCATCAAAAAAGGAGAAACTCCTGTAACACAATTAGGGGCGGTGTGATAAGACCTCAGCAACTTATCTATAGCACTGTGTGCAGGAACCCCTGTGACCTGTGCTGACTGAATACATTCCTTTACCCTCTTGTCAGTCACAATGGAACTAGGCATCCCTTCCATCATGAAAGTATCAGATAGGAAATCCATCCTGTCCTGTGTAGTGATGCAACTAACCACTTCCACAATGATCCAGTGCGAGTAATAGTCCACCAGTACGATAATGAACTTTCCAGCCCACATGAGACTGTTGAGAGGACCCACTATTTCTACCCCTAGTTTGTCCTGCGGTTTGGTGGGTAAAGTTACTGGAGACAAAGGCGCTTTTCTGATCTGTTTACTTGCGTCACTCATGGAACACACAAGGCATTCTTTGACCTTTTCTTCCACTAGACTATCCAGACCAGGGAACCAATAAGTTGGTAACCATGAGAGTCTGACTCTGAGCTCCTGTTTCCTTGAACAAAGTCCATGTTAAAATGATAGCCCTTTAAACCCAACATCCACTTTGCTATACAAGGAGTAGTGTGTTCCCTCCCATTGATGGTAAAAATGTATGTTAGGGGTTTATGGTCTGTTCTTATTGTAAAGGGTAGACCCCACAAAAATAATTTAAAATGAGCAATCCCACCAAAGCAGGCTAGCGCTTCCCTTTCAACCTCAGCAACCTCAAAACCCCTAGAGGACCTGCCTGTCTTCCTTGTCTCCCATGAACACCAGATTTGTTCATCTGCGACCTTTAGCCTTGGCCGGAAATCAATCAATCAATCAATGTACTTATAAAGCGCACTACCTACCCATGAGGGTCTCAAGGCGCTGAGGGGAAAGGTGTGCCACTACTGGTCGAAGAGCCAGGCCTTGAGGAGTCTTCTGAAGGTGAGTAGGTCTTGGGTCTGCCGTAGGTTGGTAGGGAGGGTGTTCCAGGTCTTGGCCGCGAAGAAGGAGAAGGATCTGCCACCGGAGGTAGTTCGTTGGATGCGGGGGACCATGGCGAGGGCGAGGCTGGCGGAGTGGAGCTGGCGGGTGGGGGTGTAGAGGCTGAGTCGGCCGTTCAGGTAGGCTGGTCCGGTGTTGTGGAGTGCTTTGTGTACGTGGGTGAGTAGCTTGAAGGTGATCCTCTTTCCGACGGGAAGCCAGTGTAGGTCTCTCAGGTGAGGGGTGATCTGGCTGTGGCAAGGGACGTTGAGGATCAGTCGGGCGGAGGCGTTTTGAATGTGTTGCAGTCGTCGTAGGTGCTTGGCCGGGATGCCTGCGTAGAGTGCGTTGCCGTAGTCCAGTCTGCTGCTGACGAGTGCCTGGGTCACCGTTCTTCTTGTTTCAGTGGGGATCTACTTGTAGATCCTGCGAAGCATGAGGAGGGTGTTGTAGCAGGAGGAGGAGATGGCGTTGACCTGCTTCGACATGGAGAGGGAGGAGTCGAGGATGAATCCCAGGTTGCGTGAGTGGTCGGTGGGTGTCGGTGCTGTTCTCAGTGTGGTCGGCCACCAGGAGTCGTCCCAGGTTGAGGGGGTGGTGCCGAGGATGAGGACCTCCGTCTTGTCCGAGTTCAGCTTCAGGCGGCTGTTCTTCATCCATTCGGCGACGGTCTTCATTCCCTCGTGGAGGTTGATTTTGGCGGTGTGCTGGTCTTTGGTGAGGAAGATGATCAGCTGGGTGTTGTCGGCGTGGGAGATGATGTTGAGGTCATGCTGGCGGGCGACGTGTGCGAGGGGGGCCATGTAGATGTTGAACAGCGTCGGGCTGAGGGATGATCCCTGTGGTACACAGCAGATGATGTCGGTGGCTTTGGAGCGGAAGGGGGGAAGGCGGATGCTCTGGGTTCTGCCGAAGAGGAAGGATGTGGTCCAGTCCAGGGCCTTCTCTTGGATTCAGGCTTCTTGGAGGCATGCCATTAGTGTGCGGTGGCCGAGCGTTAGTCCGCACCACTCTGCACCCGCCATCCACGGCCCGAGCTCGAGTGGGCACACCCCACGAGGAGGTCACCCGGTGTTCCTGACCCATGATCCAGTGACCCCTGGCCTGCCTCCAGCCGACGCTTGCTACCTAAATCCAGAAGTTTCCCCCAACTGCAACCAGGAGCTGACCCCAGTTAGCACCCCTGCACCTGATGCCCCTCGGCCTTGTGTGCCCAAACCAACGGTGCCTAACCAGCCCCTAACCTCCCAACTTACCTCTCAAAGTGGTGGTCTCACCCAGAAGTCCTTCGTCTCCCTGCCTGCAGTGCCTTTGCAAACCAGAGGTTCCCTATTGAAAACAACAGGGCGACCAATGTCGAAACAGCACCCTTCACCCTGCCACCCTAGTGCATCTGAGGGTGCAGCTTTGGTGCTACTTTGTTTCCCCATTTGCCCTGAGCTAAGGTCCAGGAGCTTTAATCCCACAACCGTGTGGCATGCTCGTCAGCAGCCACCAACCGGAGGCCCCCTATCCCCCTTTGGATAACATTGGCCCTCAACACTCTGCACCCGGCTGCCCTAGTGCTGATGAGGGTGTAAAAAGAGTGCATCCTTGACCCTGGGGGGCCCCTGAGTCTACCCCCAGAACCTCAATTCCCGCTACCAAATACTTACCTCAAAACTGATAACAATATTTTCCTCCATAGGATAACATTGACTGTTTTTCTGTGAAAAGTTTCTACGTGTGGAGTTTGAGAAACTAAAGAAATTCTTTAAAATTGTACTATTCAACCAAAACGATTTTACTTACCTGTTTTCAGGAAATGTCCCAGAGTAGTATGTAGGTATACTACTCTGTGTAAGCCTAGTAATCTCAAAAGTTACTTTCCTGCTATTTTACTAAAAAGCCTATTCAAGTCTATGTACTGCATTTACTAAGTATTGCATTTCTCTGCATCCATACTGTAAATCAAACCAAAGAGCATATACAATTATAATTGAAACTGTATTCCAATTGCATTACTACTGTAAAGTATGTATTGCTTACCGGTGCCAGGCTTGCTTGGTTCTAGAAAACAAAATAACTAAAAGAATATTTTTATACAAAAACAATTGGTCTGAAGTTCAGTGTGTGAGTGTGTGAATTCATTTGCTGATTGAGTGTGTACAACAAATGCTTAACACTACCCTCTGATACTGCCTTACTGCTCGACCACACTACCACAAATAGAGAGTGAGGTGCTATCTAACTTCACCTCTGCCAGCTTTGGGGTGCCACTGGACTCTGTGCACACGATATCTCACTTTGGTATAGTATATACAGCGCCAGCTTCCTACAGGGGTGCTTTAATTTTTAGAGCTGCAAAGGACCACAACTACCAGCAATCACAGGTAAAGCAACACCCTTTCTGCCAGTCAGTCAATGTGATGGAGTACTGAAGAAGCCATAGACTGTCTTCAGACTTAGAACCACAACACCAAGAAACCCTGGGGCATATTCTCAAGGATCTATCGCCGAGTTATCGTCACTTTATCTCAGCCAAAGTCATGATAAATTAATCGCCAAATTCATTGCCCCATTCACAAGCTGATGCAAACAGCCGATACCACCAGTTTACCTGCGATAGCAGCCGCAAAAAAACATTGCCACGGATGGCCCCGGCAACTATCGCTAATGAGATATAGAGTAGGCGTTCCCGAGCATAAAGCCGTGACAACACCACACCTCAACATTCTCAACGACCAGTCAGATCTGCGATAAGAACACAAAACATGTGATAAGGCGCAATAGCAGCAGGAAATTAACACCTGCTCTGACCTGGTGCAAAGGTGGACTTCAACCTGCACCATAAAAGGGAGCCCAGCCCAGAGCCACACCTGAAGAACAACAGATGCCATGGAGCCAACGATCATGCAGCTGAGAGCCCAAGCAGGGCACAACACCCACCGCCACCCTCCCCTGGACCACCTCTCCCCCCCAGGGCCCCACCCCGGGCCCCACCCACCTCCCCCGGACCAAGAGACTGCACATCAACATCACAAAATCATGAACAAAATCAATTGCCTGATGCCGCAGAGTCACAACAACTAACAGTCATGTGAGTACAGAAAAAGCAGAATGAATCATTCACCATTGAAAGTCCAAACAAAATATCACAATCAAATTTCTCTCCAAACAACTATTTAGAAGAGTCATGGCAGGTCATCTCTGGAAAATCTGTAAGTGACAGCCTGTAAGGCAATATGCAAGATAAGAAGGTGTGTCAGGCACTCCTCAAAGGAGAGAGAAAGAGAGAGAGAGAGAGAGAGAGAGAGAGAGAGAGAGAGAGAGAGAGAGAGAGAGAGAGAGAGAGAGAGAGAGAGAGAGACTGAACAAGGAGCGCAAGGACAATCAGGCCCTTGGTTCATACATGCCAACTGTTGCGTGTGTTTCACAATTGATGCACCCTAAATCTAAGGCCTGGCATCAATTTCAGCGCAAAGGCAACATCACATTTCAGAAATGCAAGCAGTAATCAGACTAAAATTAGGCCTGAAAGCTCCTTTGTCTCAATACACAAGGCGGAAGAACATCCGAACATCTGACCTTGGTCTCCATTGCGCCCAGCACCCCCTGAGTGAGATACCATACCAGACTCCTACGACTCCCACACCACAAACTGTGCTAATGTAAGAGCAACATGTCCACACCCCACACACACTTGTCCCTGCTTGAGGTACACCTGCATGGCATGCCCCCAACACATTGCTAAAAAACAACCCATACGTCCAAACATTGAACACACATACGACTCATTGCTCCGAGCTGTGGCATATCGTCCACAGAACTGCTGCCGGGCTGGGAAGTGCCGGTGGTACGAGACCATTAAACGCAATGGCAGGCAATCCCGGGCACATGCACAACCCCTGCCACGTCCCGTGCATGAATGCTGCATCTAGTGGGAGCTCTGCCAATGGCAGTTTTGTGAATCAGTTACCGTCTGAGTTTCCAGCATGCGTACGTCACATGCGTCCAGCCCTGGTTCCACTATTGATCATGCACATTTAAGTGACCCATGGAAGTCTGCCTATGCAACACAATGGTAGCCGAACTAGATTATGACTTGTGTGTGCGCCCCCTGTTGGCCCACGAACAGGAGTGCAACCGGGATAGCCGTGCATGGGATGCCCTGGTCTGTGGCATAGGTGCTGGCAGTAGTGGATGGGAGATTGCACAAGTCATCGTGTGCAGTGACCACATCGAGGCGCTCCCCTATTGGGCTGTGTTGTGGATTGGTTAAACTGAGTGGTAGGAGCACAACTGTCCGGACCAGTTAATGGATTGGATCTCCCTTGTGTTCCTTAAATTCGAGAACGACGTACTTCTGGGACTGATTGCCTATGAAGCAGCACTCGCATTCATGGTCGAGTAATTACCTTCCTGCAGCAACAACTGATTCACACTCAGAGCACAGGTCCCAATACCGTGTTGCATCATGGAGGAATGGTCCCATAAGCCAGAACAACAGTGGACATGTCTGCATTCGCTCAGACTCAGAATGCATGTGCGTGCACCTTCGCGTGTTGTCATACACCTGTGCAAGGTGTTGCAGCCCCATGGGCGGAGCTGCACAGCGTCATTTGGCAAAGTTCCTAAATCTGACATACTGCTGGAGGGAGACTACACACATGGGAATGTAGCATGACATGTTACCTTGTTGGTCCCTTTCACCTGCTCACTGTCTGCATAGCACACATTCGGCGCAGTCCATGGTACAGCTCCATGCAGATCCCATGGGCTATGAGTCGTTTCCCCTGACATGGGGCTATGAGCAGACGCCAAACAACACATGACTCGGCCAGCAAGGCAAGGTGGGCTGAAACCGTTGCCAACCGTAAGGATATGTGTTCATTTTTGTCTCCCCATTTCTTGCACCTCAACACGTTCCCATTCTGCCTGTAAGCGTCTTAAGCATTTGTCTGCCTGTTGTGGCCCATTACTTACCCGTACTGACACGCACATGCTAATAGAGTCTATGCAACTTCACCAGTGCACACCTGTGATGAGTGTTGATTATATTGACAAATTGTGTGCCTCAATGAGCATTGTACGTACACAGGGACGGACAGACTGCCTCTGGTACATAGGTGGTGAATCCCTATTTGCAGCTCCACCTCTGTGAGCCAGACATTGTGTTTGGGATAGTTGCTGGTAGACCTGTGCTCTTACGTGTCTTCAGCAATGTGAGTATGGTGTCCAACTTCTTGCCATGTGGATCAATATGATCCATTAAAACAGACTGTGTCCACACTGATGTGTGTGAGTACGTCATGTGAACAGATGTTCTGTAGCCACATGCGATGGGGACACTACTTCAGTTGGGCTACCGATTCTGAAATTTACACACACAGCCCTATATAATACATGGATGTGGGGCTACGTTGGGGGATGTGAGATTATTGTTCATGTGCAATGAGGCCACAGCTAGTTCACACCTTCACATTCATCTAATTGGCCATGTGAGTCAGGGTCAAACATGCGCATTGATGACCTTTACCAGGGTGTTCCTTTTTTGTGCAACCAATGTCCCCACATTCATCCATACTTGTATACGTGAGTGAACATAGACATCACACATCTGTGTGATTTGGAATGTTTTATTCACATTGTGGGGAGTGTCGGAGCTGGAGGGGTACATGGCCAGTTCAAGCCCACATTACGTGGTTGCCCAGTGGTGGGACAACCAGAGTCCTTGGGGGAATGCAAAGTTAATCTGAAGAGGAAGAGTTCAGTCCGCAGCCGGGTTGCTTTGTCATTGGTACCAGAGCACATATGGCAGTTCATGTCGGGGTCCAGGTGAATGTCGCAGAGTGTTCCTGGGGACAGTGGGAGGTGTTGTTCCATGGCATGATGCATAGAGCTGAACCAGACAGGGACTGGCCATGTGGCGGGTACGGTTGCTATTGCCTCCTTCCTCACACAGACATTACCCTCCACATCTTACTCCTCTGAGACGTCTTCTGTGTCCGGTGTGTCAGGTGTGTGTGGTGGTGTTATGGCTGCATCACTGTGGAGCACTGACACATCAGGGTGCGAAGGTGCTAGGGTTGCATCACTGTGTGCCAATTACACATCAGGTGGTGGAGATGTGTGTGTCGAAGTTCTAGCAGCATTTATCTGGGACAGGCTCTGTGGCAGCAATGGCAAGATGAGGATCTGCAATGCCTGGAAGATCCCAGCTACATCTCGCTGGTGTTCAGCCATGGCAGCCCTACTTCCAGCCTGCATCTTCTCCATGGTCTCCATTGTCCTCCGCATCTGCGCCAACTCTGTGCTTTTATCGCTGGAGCCTGTCTGACTTAACAGTTCTTGTATCTGAGTAATGGCCCCAGCGAGGTCAGCCAAGGATTGTCGGTGAGCAGGGTGCGGACAGTGGGTGTCCATTAGGGACTGTGAGGGGTCCCTGATGGGACTCAGACACCCATGTATGGCATCGGGTTTGGCTGCCACGAGGTCAAAACCCACCCGCAGCTGATCAGCCATCTCCTCCTGGCATGCTAACACATGGTGTTGGAATTCCGTGTGTTGGTCGTGGGGGTCCTGTGAGCCAGCTGTGGTGGTGTGTGCTTCCTGCTGTGTGGTCTGTGCAGGGTGTGGGGTCACCATGATGCAGCTGGGTCTGCCCTGCTCCTGAGGATGGGGTGCGGAGGCTGTCCACGAGCCGTTGGAGGGTGTCAGGGCAAATGTGCAGGGTGTTCTCTTCATCATCACTGTAGAGATGTGTGGTCTGCTCTGCAGGAGGTGTTGATAGTCCCTCTGCAATGTAACGGGGAGTTGCAGGTTAACAGTGTGTTCCATGTATGTTCACACTTTGTACATGCTTACATACAGACTGCATGACAATGTACATTGTGACTGTTTTGGAGGAGCTGGCTATTTGATGGGAGACAGTGGACATTTCAACTACATGACGGATGTGAGGTTGTACTCATACAATATCATCTCACAGTTTCCTGCAATGCCAGATGTGATTAGCCAGTTTCTACGCACGGGCGGCACTAGTTGTGTCCTCTCTCCTGTGGTGTATGGGTTGCACTTTGTACCCTATTGTCGTCCACGTTGATGTGCTATGACTGCTATGTGTGTGTGCTGCATTGTTGGCGAGTCGGCCCTGCAGCTCTGACTTGGTAGCCCCTTATCCCTGTGATTCGGTGTGCCTTTGACGTGTGTGCTTTTCGGTTGCTGGGATGTTTGTGACATGGGTCATTGGTGCAGTTGGACATATTTTTGTACTCTTGTGCATTGTTTGTCTGCAGATGTGTTTTTGACGTCACGGGTTGTAGGTGCATGTGAATGTGTCAGAGTGTGACCTGCTCCTTTACGGATGTGATCCACACTCAGCCACCTCAAAGTTGTCTTGTGCACCATGTCATGTATTGTGACTGCAGCCATTCTATCGGTCATGCAGTGTCACTTGCATAGTCCGTGTGGCTCACAGAGCCGCTGCTTTTCTGGATTCAGCACATGTGCGCTTTAAAATATTTTATGGGGTTAAGGCGTCTGCCACAGAGCTGGCCAGTAAATCTCAGGGAATATTAATAATGGTGAGCTATCTCTGGAGGTTAAAGCATTTTGTTGGAGAGATCTGTGTTTTATAACAGCGTAAAAGGTTCTACATGTTCTACCATTTGTCGTGCAGAAGGACTTGAACACCAAAATTCCTTCAACAGTCACTCGACAGTTTACATTACAGCATCTTATTTATTATTAGGGTATTTTTATTATGAACATATTTCTAGACTAAACAGCATGCAGGCGCTCAGGAAAATAAAAACTGAATCAATACATTGATGGACTCAACCAAGTGAAACTGCATAAACAGTTGTGTTTTGTGACGTGCATGAGCACCGAACCAACTGGTCCAGGAATAATATTGTATGTGGAGAGCTATGCACTGGTGATTGGGGCTCATCCAGCTCCTCCTGTGGCGCAGGAGTCCCACGTCCACTGATGATTGGAGCTCATCCAGCTGCTCCTGTGGCGCAGGAGTCCCACCTCCACTGATGATTGGAGCTCATCCAGCTCCTCCTGTTGCGCAGGAGTCCCACCTCCACTGATGATTGGAGCTCATCCGGCTCCTCCTGTGGTGCAGGAGTCCCACGTCCACTGATGGCTGGAGCTCATCCAGCTCCTCCTGTGGTGCAGGAGTCCCACGTCCACTGATGATTGGAGCTCATCCAGCTGCTCCTGTGGCGCAGGAGTCCCACCTCCACTGATGATTGGAGCTCATCCAGCTCCTCCTGTGGCGCAGGAGTCCCACGTCCACTGATGATTGGAGCTCACGGAGTCTCCACAATGAAGTGGTGATGAGGAAGAAGACTACAGGTTTCAAAGTCAGTGGCCTAATGATAGATGTGTGCTGTGGCTTCCATCAAAAAGCTCCACACAAGCTCACACATTTAAACTGAGGCGTCACAAAAGGTAAAGTGAGAAACATTCATCAAAACCCTTAAGAAAACAGAACAATTCTGCCTGGGCAGTCAGATGACCGTAATGCTTCAAACCGAGCACAGGTTAACCTATAGACCTTCCTGCTATATTGGTTCTATGTGCTTCAAATAGAAGCCTACAAAAGGGGCCCAACAAAACCTGCCTCCACTTACTTAGTTGATGAGTGCTCTGCTGTGAGAATGACATACATGAGCTTAGAGGGACATCTAATGAATCAAACCCCTGTATATAAGTAAGTCCCATGCACTCGCTTACAGAAAGCACGCCTCTCTTAAGTACCTGTGTGCCCTTGTTTCCCCTCCGTGGCATTTACATTTAAATGAGGTTCCAGGCCGCACCAAGTCAGGATACGTCATCAAAAGGAGCCGCCTAATGACCCCTTAACTTGGCCTTTATCTTCACGGCTGGAAGTGACTATAAAAATGCCCTCCTTGCAGCCTGCACATTGTTTGTGAGAACGCAATGCAGGAACTGCCCTGCACGAGTGGCTCGGCTCTGCTTGCAGGAAGCAGGACAGCTGAAGTTTTCTGCCGCCCAGCCCCGATTTCACGGGCGCTTTTGTAACAAGCATTGGCAGAGCCAATAGGTGTCGCTTTTGGGACCTTACAAGTATTTAGTTATGCAGCACAATATCCCTGGTGCAACAACGTCAACTGTTGCATGGCTAAACACTTATAAGGGCCCAAAGGCGAGACCTATTGGCTATGCCAATGCTTGTTTTTCATTAGAGATGTGCGGCTCCGAAATGACAGGGTTTTAGTTGCAGCGTTGTAGGTAACACAAAACAGGCGATCTACGGTAGGACAGGAACTGCAGAGCTACGTTTCATATTCAGAGACTCGGTGGAGTGAGTGTAGTAGGCAGGCGGATAGTAAAGCATGCACTGAACATCAAGAAATTATAACACTACCACGCCTTTGGTTTGACAGCACTGTCCTGAAATAGCCATACACAGAAAACAGACTACAGGCGACCTTTTACCCGGCTGGAGCACGAGTGCAACCTCTTCATGAGAGTGCAGAGAGGTGCGCGAGTACAGCGTTAGACTGTACTGCTGTTTTATAGCGCTTTATAGCTATGGTAGGCACTGGTTCTGAAACAAGTCAGGCAACTTCTGAGCAGCAGTTGCTATGAGCCAATACAGCCCTGTCACAATAGAGACGGCTGTTATCGGACTCCTATTGTGAAGCGCTCCGACACCTTCGGGTAAAGTCCGCGCTATATAAAAACGCATAAAATAAATAAATAAAAACACCAAACTAGGGGGCATATCAACAAGGGCTTTATCTCTGCTTTTTTGGCTTTAAAAGCAAAAAAAGCAGAGATAAAACTAGCACCCTATCAACATAACTACATTTATCTACATGGGGAAATGCTCGAAATCTGGCATGGATCCGGCCCTCCAGGACCGACTTTGGAGAACGCTGATGTACGATACCAACACTTACAGTGGGCTTTCAGTCAGCCCCTTGCTTATCATTGGTTGGCTAGCTTGTCAATCTCATTTGCTTCCTTCTTATTCAATGGCTTTCCTTCCTCTTCTTTTGTCAGTCCCTCCCCTGGAGCACAGCTTCTTCACCATCCTATTGATTGCACGGCTTGTAACCTTCCACTGCTTACATTCAAGGAAGTATTTTTCTTTTGCTTTCAGAACTCCGTGTGTTTTCTATCTCTCTCCATTTGATTGTCTCCCGCAGATCCTTGTCATACTGCACGCTACATGCAATGCTCCCACACACCTGCACACCCCTTGAACTCTGTTGAAACCGGTACTTTCTGCACGGCTGATTCATGACCCCAGCCAGGCAGAACCTCCTGCTCCCTGTGCTCACCCTTGGGTAGCTTAGCACTGAGCAGTCAGCCTTAATTCAGAGGCAATGTGTAAAGCAAAGGCACAGCAGCCACACATCATCAACATGCAGAGTGCCACAAAAGAGACTTCGCACAGGATGAACGCAAAGCGTTTCTATTTTATACACACATTCAATCATTTGAAAATGAACAACAGGTACCTTTTGGCATAAAACACATTTGGAATTATTACTATCAATACTAGCATGCACAATACGGACAATTTCTAATCACCCCGCACCCCAGAGAGAGATAGAGCACCCTCAAAGATTGCAAAACGCTCGCACACAGTTTTAGGGGACACTTGGGTCACAAAGATATCAAAGATTTGTACATGCATGAAACAACTTTTTAACAGCACTGCATGCCAAAGCCAGACGGGTAAATCCAATGTCAAATGTATTAAGCGTTTCACATGAAATCAATGTGTAACGCGGCACCGCCGGCCAATGTAATGAATCACAGGCAGTCTGCAGACAATCACTTCCACTCACACAGTACTCGCCCAGCGCCGCTGCACGGTGTGACCGGAACCAGCCCAGTCCATACAGAACTCTCTTTCACACATATGCACTCAGCACCCTAATGATGTGCTACTGGGACATAGCAGGTCAAATGGATAAGACCCTGGCCCCAGTCTCCCTCCACTCTCTCGGCCACCCCGATGGTCCTATACCCCCACATGGAAGACAACCAGCCCCTCCTCCGTGACAAGAGGCCACACGTGTCTGAAGTCACACTTAGTCTGGGTCCTTGGGCAGCAGGTGGGATGTGTAGCAAGCTTTAATTAGGGGGTAGACTTAAACAAGGAGAGTTTAGCTGCCACTTTGGAAGATCACCCACAGGTCACAAAACACATTTGAGCCATGCATACTTTGACCCGCTTCCAACAGTCGCGGAAGTGTTCCTTCAATCCAGTGAATCTCTATTCGCACCAAGAGGTCTTAGGGAGGGGCCAGGTGTAGAAAGGGTAGTTGGTCCACTGCAATGAGAGTCAAAAGGGAATAACTGATGAATGAGGAGTAACATGAGGGAGCCTCTCGGTAGGATGAAGCACCCCGACAGGTACACAATGATCGCGGTCAGGCCCAGGCAATCTGGGCACAGCATCTGGTGTGCATTGGTATGCGTCGCACCAGCCACTACAAATCTGATATACGAAGAGTTGCAACTCTGCACCTCCCTGGAAAGGAGGCACGATGACCGGTGCACATTGATATGGGTTGCACCAGGCAATTCCGGTCACACACACAAAGAGTTGCAGATTCTGTCCCTTCCTAGAAATAAGGCAAAATGTCAGTTGCATGATGGTTCAGGGTACAGCCGACCAGTCCTGTCAAACACACAGGTGTGAGGTCAGCAGAGCCACATGAAGTAGAATGAGGCTCTACCAGGGGTACACATCCTTCTCCGAGTGTAGCACCCTGTGAATAGGACATGGTACGCAATGAGTATGCAGTCTGCATGTCGCACAATAGAGATGCGGCATGATTGACGAAGTGAGCCATATGGGTCCCGCAATTGCTGAATCTGATTACCGCCACAAGACGCTTATGAGTGGCAGGGTCCCTGCAGTTCAGGTACCACACGCCTTAGATGCACTAGACAATCCGGTCTCCAGGCACATGTCTTAGTTCCACGCTCACACCACGCTACCCAATGAAATTCAGCAGCCGTTGTGTTACTTGAGAGGGCACCACTCTCCAGATGTCAGGTCGATGGTGTAGGTCCCTTGTGGGAGATCTTTGATGTCCCTGAGATCTCAGAGAGAACAGGAGGCCCTCAGATGGACCCTTGGTGAACAAATACTTCAGGGTGCCACACTTCAGCAGGTCCTCAGCCAAGCCAACCACTATGGGCAGTAATCCTCCATGAGCGTGACAGAGTCCACTGGCAGTGCACCATGCTGTCCCAGGTCTCCGGTTCATGGTCCCGACAAGTGAATGTCTCCATGAGCAAAGGAACTTCTACATCTCTTGTCTCAGAATGAGCACTGCCCCAACTGAAGGATGGCACCAGTAGTTACACTGACCTGTGCCTTTGAAGTTGGGGGGTGGCTTAAGGGGTTTCCATTTGAACCACATATGTCTCCCCTAAATTGTAGGCCTGTCTGCCATGGGGCCGTGGATTGTAGCTCCTAATCTTTAGTGGGGCCATTATCTGGCCCCAAGAGGCCAAGTGTCAAATCCTCCGCTCCCCATCTTTTCCATCCGACCATCAAATGGCAGAGGTCTGTCATTTCAATTGTATGTCCATGGTCGCTGGGGAATGCACAGATGTGCTCCCCGACCCCTGGCATCCACTGGAGTCAGGCAACACAGTACACAAGGCTCTTAGAGCATAGAAATGCCCATTTCCATAAGTGGCATTTCGAAGCGAATTATGCCAAGACCACCTTTACCACTGGAAAGGGTCATGTGCACTAGTACGCACACAGCCCAGCAATGGCAGGTCAGTCACATAGTCCATAGCATCAGAGGTGCAATTGCGCCCGCCCATGTCTGCAATGGTAGACTGGACATGGGTTAACTAATACGGTTGTCAATGCATACGCACAGGCCTAACGCAGGCTGCACACACACTCAGGGGCACCATTGTCACGGGTGCACACACACAGTGGCCTGCGATGTCAGGCTGCTCATGAGTTTAATCATGATTAAAGGCTCCCGGTTTTATGGTATTTATTTTCTTAACATTTCCGTCTGTATTTATTTATATTTATTTTTCGGTCATTTTATCTGCATTTATCCACATTTATTTATGTCGCAAGCAAAAAAAAGACGCCTCAGCTAGAAATTTTTCCCAAGTATTTAAATAGACAATGAGCACTTGGTTTGTATAGGTTTAGATAGACGTATGTGGATGGGTAAGTGGGTAAATGCTTTTCAACAAAGAGATCCTTTGGTTACCTGCAGTTCATGAATTGTTATCCTTCTAATATAGCACCGTGAGCTATGATGGACATGTGTTTCCTACACCTTGTAACCCTCACTGTCTTATGTAACACATCCTACACATTGATTTACACACAGATTATTTATTGTCAATGTATAATGTGTAAGTGTGATGCAAAGCGCTCTGACACTGCATTGGGATGAGTAGCGCTATAAAAGAAATAAAACATAATAGAGGTATTTAAATTGCTATTTGTGTAAATACTGGGACACACCATTACATCTAACATTCCTACAGTGCATGCATATCTCTTATACACAGGGACTGATGAAAGTCAAACATATGCCTCTCGTAAGTACCTGAGAAGTGATAAGCTGTGTGCATTTGTTTTCCCTCTAATGCTCTTAGTTGTGAGTCTCCTACCCACCCCCCTAGTTTTAATCGAGGATACTACTACAAAAGGGGGGCTGATGGCTCCTTACCATCTCGGACACTACAACAAAAGGAGTCCGGATGGCCCCTTACCGTCTAGGACACTACAACAAAATGAGGGCTGATAGCCTCTTACCATCTAGGACACTACAACAAAAGGTGCATGATGTTTCATTATATGAAGCATGCTGTTATACTATATGCCCCATTCTGTTTCACTATGTGGCCCATGCTGTTTCACTTGCGGCCCATGCTGTATCACTTTACGGTCCATGCTGTTTCACTATATGGTGCACGCTGTTTCACTGTACGGTCCATGTTGTTGCACTATACGGCCCATTCTGCTTCACTATACAGCCCATGTTGTTTCACTTTACGGTCCATGCTGTTTCACTATATGGTGCATGCTGTTATACTAAACGGCCCATGCTGTTTCACTATACGGTTCATGCTGTTTCACTAAATGGAGCATGCTGTGACAGTATATGGTGCTTGCTGTTACTCTATACGGTGCATACTGGTACACTATACGATCAATTCTGTTACACTATACGGGCCATGCTGTTTCACTATACATTACATGCTGTTTTACTAAATGGAGCATGCTGTTTCACTGTACGGTCCATGCTGTTTTACTCTACGGCGCATACTGTTACACTGTACCGTGCATGCTGTTACACTATACGGTCGATGTTGTAACACTATGCAGTGCATACTGTTACACTATATGTTCCATGCTGTTTCACTATACGGTCCATGCAGTTTCACTATATGGTGCATGGTGTTTCACTGTATCGTCCATGCTGTTACACTATACGGCCCATGCTGTCCCACTATTCAGCCCATGCTGTTTCACTATACGGTCCATGCTGTTTCACTATACGGTGCATGCTGTTACACTATATGGCCCATGCTGTTTCACTATACGGTTCATGCTGTTTCACTAAAAGGAGCATGCTGTTACAGTATATGGTGCAAGCTGTTACTCTATACAGTGCATACAGGTACACTATACGGTCCATTCTGTTACACTATACGGGCCATGCTGTTTCACTATACGGTTCATACTGTTTTACTAAATGGAGCATACTATTTCACTGTACGGTGCATGCTGTTTCACTCTACGGTGCAGGCTCTTACACTATACGGTGCATACTGTTACACTATGCGGTCGATGCTGTTACACTATGCAGTGCATACTGTTACACTATATGTTCCATGCAGTTTCAGTACACGGTCCATGCAGTTTCACTATGCGATACATACTGTTTCATTTTATGATGCATGCTGATTCACCGTACGGTTCATGCTGTTTCAATGTACGGTCCATGCTGTTTCAGTATACGGTGCATGCTGTTTCACTATAAGGTGCATGCTGTTTCACTATACGGTGCATGCTGTTTCACTGTATGGTCCATGCTGTTTCAGTATACGGTCCATGCTGTTTCACTATACGGTCCATGCTGTTACACTATACAGTGCATACTGTTACACTATACGTTGCATGCTGTTTCACTATACAGTGCATGCTGTTTCATTGTACAGTGCATGCTGTTACACTATACGGTGCATGCTGTTTCACTATATGGTCCATGCTGTTTCACTATTCGGTGCATGCTGTTTCACTATACGGTGCATGTTGTTTCACTGTACGTGCATGCTGTTTCACTGTACAACCCGAGCTGTTTCACTATACGGTGCATGCTGTTTCACTATACGGTGCATGCTGTTACACTAAACGGTGCACTCATTTTCACTATATGGTCCATGCTGTTTCACTATTCGGTGCATGCTGTTACACTATACGGTGCATGCTGTTTCACTGTACGTGCATGCTGTTTCACTGTACAACTCGAGCTGTTTCACTATACGGTGCATGCTGTTTCACTATACGGTGCATGCTGTTACACTAAACGGTGCACTCATTTTCACTATATTGTCCATGCTGTTTCAGTATATGGTCCACGCTGTTTCACTATAGGGTGCATTCTGTTAAACTATACGGTGCATTCTGTTACACTATAAGATGCACACGGTTTCACTAAATGGTGCATGCTGTTACACAATGCGGTGCATGCTGTTACACTATAATGTGCACGCTATTACACTATACGGTGCATGCTATTTCACTATACAGTGCATGCTGTTTCACTATACAGTGCATGCTGTTTCTCTACAGGGTGCACGCTGTTACACTAATCGGTGCATGCTGTTTCACTATTTGGTCCATGCTGTTTCACTGTACGGTGCATTCTGTTTCACTATACGATGCACACTGTTTCACTATATGGTGCATGCTGTTACACTATACGGTGCCTGCAGTATCACTATACGGTGCATGCTATTTCACTATACGGTGCATGTTGTTTCACTGTAGGCAAACACTCTTGGGGAGCCTATTCCAGCGGAGAAACATACCTCATCTTTCACTGCAAAGTCTTTTGCCCATTCCCGCCTCCCGCCGCCGCAGCTCCATCCATCGCGGCCGCGGAGAGGAGGTGGGGACTACCTCTCCCAGGCTCCATAGTGGCAGGAAAGCCGCCAACGCTGTTTCCGTGCCCGGAGGCGCATAAAAGAGAAGCCCAGGCCCGGCAGAGCGGGCGCTAGGCAAACACTCTTGGGGAGCCTATTCCAGCGGAGAAACATACCTCATCTTTCACTGCAAAGTCTTTTGCCCGTTCCCGCCTCCCGCCGCCGCAGCTCCATCCATCGCGGCCGTGGAGAGGAGTTGGGGACTACCTCTCCCAGGCTCCATAGCGGCAGGAAAGCCGCCAACGCTGTTTCCGCGCCCGGAGGCGCATAAAAGAGAAGCCCAGCCCCCGCGTCGCGGGATTGCGCGCGGGTAGCGCCGGGCTAAGCCCGGGCAAAGGGCGGGCCGTCTGTGGCCATCAGGGGCAGACAGAGGCCAGGCCGGGCTACCCCCCAAAGTCCCTCCTGAAAGACATTGAGAAGCAGAGGTCACACTCCAGAGCCTTAGGCCTGCGCAGATATTATTCTTTCACGGACTGGCTGTCACCATCTTTTCGAAAAGGACATAAGGTTGTTAACTGATTAAAGTGGTACTTTGTAGTAATTATCCAACATAACTCTTCCCTTAAATATGGAAAAACGTAAATGTGCGGCGGGCACTTTAGATGCCTATTTACTGAGAGCCGAATCGTAAATAGATCAGGAAATATTATCTACCGAGAGGAGGCTCTCGCTAGACCTATCTAGCAGGGCACACAGAGTTTCTGATACCATCAGTCCCTCCCTACTAAATAAAACACCTACTTTGATATTTTCACCTGATCCCCTGGTTCCCACTCCTCAAAAATCTCCTGAGATTATAGAAGAACCCCCAAAAACTACTCCCCCACAAATTAAAGGACCCTTAACCCGGGGGAAAAATAAACAAAAATTGAACGGAGGAAGGGGGGCAAACAAAAAAAAGGGCGCTCCCAAAAAAAAGAGGGGAAGATTTCATCCCATCCAGTCCTTTGTAATACAGGAACGCAGACAGAGGAGAACCACCAAAACCACCAAAATCCCTCTGCCTATTTAGAAACCCTCGCTGCAATGACAGAGATGATCTCCAAACAATGTGAAAAATCACTACAAATATTAGTGAACCAAGCACTGGAAGAGAAATTAGGCGAAACAATTTCCAATCTTTCCGAAATTTTCGAAGACAAATTTGTTCGATTAGAAAAATTAGTACTCGACAGTCAAACACGACCTAACTTACACAGAGTCCAGGTTGACAATAACCAACCAATCCCTCAAGAGTTATACCCTCTACCACCTGAAAAGGAACGCCCCAATAATCCTACAATAAACACCCACATTTTCCCCCCTATAGTTTCACTAGATAAAAATCAGGGAACAAAAGGAGACACTAGACCAAATGGAACAGTGGAACAACTTATAAGACCCTATGAAGGACCTCAATAAGACAAAACGATTTCACCAAAATCTTTCCCAAACCCAAATCAAGAACTCTTAAATTTGCCACCTGCTGCCTGCCCCTACGCCCTAGTTTTAACCGGTGTCCCACCTTTAAACAAAGGATCAACTGAAACATGGATCTCACTCAGAAACAAGGTCACGGACTGGCTTATCAAATATACATTTTTTCACCCAAATCATATTAATCAGATCTTGATGGTTGGGAGAGTAGGCTGGATCGGTCATTCCCAAAAAAGCATTACAGGAGACTGTATAGTAGTAAACTTTAAATCACCAAGTCTAGTGCGTTCCTTACTCATGGCCAATAGGGGAAAAACAAATCCAAAAACAGCAATTAACTTGGCATCACTCAACTCTTTCTACTACACAGAACCAATCCCTGACAACAGACGGAATGGCTGTATCCTACTACAAAATAGGTTCGAACAACTCACAACATTAGAGGAGGTGGACTGACAATCAACACCGTCAGATAACGCCATTTTCCAAAATGCAATTCAGACAGACAGTGGAGTTAAAAACACCCCCGATCAAATCGACAGTCAAGGTAAAAGTACGGCATATTCTATTTCTCTGATCTACTGGAACTTCAACTGATTCCTTACCCCATCCTAGGCAATCCTATGCATGAGTAGAATCTTGAGAATCAGACGGCCCATAGTCAGACATTTGATATTGGTTCCTTCTGTCAAAAGTGTTAAACCCATCCTGCCCACGTATATTAGCATCAAACCTAGAATGATCACCTGTGCTTCCTCTAGGCCCTGAATATCCTGGTCGATTCCTCATTTGTCCCCGACCACGTGTATACTGCGGAGCACGTAGTGCTGGACAATCCAAAGCCCAGTGGCCAAATTTCCTACATTACGCACACTGGTCAGCAGACAAATTCGAACGAGTATAAGAAGGGAAAGACGAACCATAAGACCCACGTCCACCTCTATCACTACCTCTAGAAGGCGGACCATAAACCTGAGCCAACATAACCTTCATTTTTAGTTCTTTAGTCTTCTTATCCTCATTACCCTTTGCTTCTAATTCCTGGCGTTCATAATACTGAGCCATAGTCAAGAGAGAAACCGGAGAAGAGGTAATCCATGAACTCTCGCTGGCTTTTAGGCGACTAGCTAATCCTGGCAACAGGTTTGCGACATATTTATCGACAAACAGATGTCTGCCCGTGTCATCTGTCAAGGACTGGCCACTGAAATCGTGGAATGCTTCTTCAAAGCGTGTAAGGAAATCCGAGACGATTCATCTGCCTTTTGCTTACAAGACGCTAAAACAGTCCAATCTATCTTTTTAGGGGGAATAATCATTCTTAACTTAACTAATATAGCTGCGGGAAGATCTAAAATTAACTGACATGGCTTCTGTGCGGGTTCCCTTTCTTCATCCATTTGTTCTAAGTCTTTCCATAACGCCCCAAAAGCTGCACGATCATCAATTTTACGAACAGTTCTCCACATATCAGGCGGTAATATCAATCCGAAAAATAAATCAATATCAGGCAAAGTCATAGTACAAGAGCTAATAGCACCCTCAACTTCCTCATAAAAAGCGACTGGATTTTTCCGCGGATCAGGCAATGCAGTTTTAAGTGCCATGATATCCGTCCTATTCCAAGGAGTGTAAACCCAATTATAGATAAAATAACCCTTAGCATCGATAGAAGCCTTATCATCACTTGTACTCTGTCCTTTAGGAGGAACATACAAAGGCGCGGCCTCACGCATAGGTTTCGCATGAACTATCATAGTCTTATCTGTTCCGGAGATAGAAGCTTGTGCCATGCCGGTCTGAGATGTCTGTGCAGCTACGTCTGCAGCCTTTTTCTCCTCTCGCAAACGGACTGCATCGACACGCAGTTTCACCAAACGCCTAATTGTATCATTCACCTGGGGGAAAACAAAAGAACCATCACGCATTTGCTGATAATCAGCTGCTACATCATTGGGCTCTAACTCCTCAGAATATTTCCTAAACAGCTCAAGGAGCTCTGCAGCAAAGATCTCAGTAAAATACAGCTGCTCCCTTTCCTGCCACCCTTTCATACTATCTCTAAGTTCAGAGGCAGGGACAGTACTACAAACTGCTTTTCGAGCATCAGATCTAAGCTGGGACGAACGCGCAGCGGAGAACATAGAACGAGTTTCTCGTGTCTTGTGTTCCTCCGAACCGGAGTCCTCATCTAACTCATGAGGGGCGGAAGGAACAATATACGGAGGTGGAGGACGATCTAATAATAAGAAATCGTCTTGTGGTTTATTAAGTATAGGATAAAGGGGCCGCCGAACAGCATATTGGCCAGTTACCTGTAAATTGAGCTCCCTATCTTCTCTCTCTTTTAACTCTTTTATTTCTTTGTTCTTCAGCTCTAATGCTTTCACATAAATGTTCTTTCGCTGTTCTTTTTCAATCAAAGCTTGCTCACGCTTCATTCGTTCACGCACTTCTTTCTCCCACATTCGTACACAATCAAACATATCTTGCCTAGTCTTTCGCTTACACAGACATTGTTCCACATACTCAATCTTTCATAAATCAAATGACCCATACATAGGCCAACGCAACTCAGGATCCTGAAGTACCGGGGATTTTAGGACCCCAGCGGTGCCAGGGGTAGCACCCTATGACTTCGTTTTGTTGTTGGCGTAGTATTATAAAATTCCACTCTCATGGTAATATAATAAAGAACTTGGCAAAGAAGCTGAAATATGAAAAGACATCTTTATTAAACTCAAATGAGTGAGACTACGTCGCACAGAAGCCTTAGCAACTGAATGAGGCAGTCTCTAGAACAAAAACCAGTCTTCTCTTTTATACAGAATATTACGCTTTGGGCAACACCGCCCCTGTTTCACAAGTGGTCATTCACATATTTTGGCTTCAAAGAAAAGGCAGAGTCATGATGACAATCCCACATTCCAGTTCGTTCAGCCCTCAATCATTTAACCCAGCAAGACTCAGAACCCTCATCAGATATCAGCAGACCCCAATAAAACGGGCACCTCCTGCTCGTAAAACAAGCCATAAAGTAGGAAACAGAGTCAGATGTGAAAGAGATTAGCCGGAGGCTTGTGTGGGATGAAAAGGCTTTATGGTGTGTCAAACCCTGATGCTAATCACAGGTGGCCGTAGGACGGGGAGCTCGTGAGACCGGACTGACCTGGGGCAGCGGAGCCAAGCTGTACAGGTCAAAGAGAAGTCAAACAGAAAGTACATGTGTTCTAAAGGCCCGTACTTGTTTGTAATGTGTAGCCTATGTGAGGGCAACCATAAGATGGCCACCGCTCTAAGATGGAACCCATGAAGTCAATGTATAATATCGTATACATAGTGCATTTATCGATGAAATGTAATGAAAAGCACTTGTACATAACGCATTGGCCATTCGCGGTTCACTAATACCCGAATAGACAGGGGTAGGGCCCTGCCTCCTACGCGGTCCCAAATTTCAAAGTACCACAATCCTTCCGAGTGTATTTATTCCATAATGTGCTGTACATTATAGAAGAAAGACCATGCTTAATATACATATCCCTATTAAGGGTCCCCTCCGGGGGGGCCGGTTGTGCTTCATCAAGTCTCAAATTAGTAACACTACAAGAGCAACACATCCTTCGAAGTGTGCTAAAAACAGGCATGCCAAAAATAGTGCAGAATATGCAGTATTATAATCAAAGTAGCACTTAAGGTACCTTTAGTACGATGTGCCGTTCAAATCAATTCAGATAGAGAAAATTCTCCTCATTACCTGCCTATATAAGTTGCAACTTATATATACATATCATAACAAACCAAGTTGGCCAACCCAAAATGCGCAATCCAAAAGCCACAGTAAGTGTTACTAAACTACCGTACCAATCCCAGGCATCAAAACCAACAGCAAGAGCCGCAGAAGGACACTTACCAATCACTTGGTGTCCAGGTTTCAACTGCCAAGTTCTAAATTCGACCAAATGGTCACTGCACGGCGAAGCAACAGAAGAGATCTCAGTCGAGGACCGGCGCCACCTGGATGGTCAGATCAGAAAGAAAGGAAAAACGCAGTGGTGCCAAGACTCGGGTCTCATCAGGCAGCGATCGCGTCCAGGGCGAGATTCTAATCCTTCGTTGCGACCAATCCTTTGGGCATCCGAGTCGCCGATGAGCCCCACTGATTGGGCGCCAATTTGTGGTAATGGACCTCAGCTAGGCCTACCAGTGCAAGGGGTTCGCCCTTCTCTGCACAGAGTCCTCAGACCAATAGGAAGAAGTTGGCACAGAAACTGGAATAGAAAATACAAAGTTTATTAAACCTCATGAGGTGGAACTACATTCAAACAGCACCCTTCGGTATTGAGTGAAGTAGCAAACTGAACAGAAGGGCCATGGTCCTTTTATACCCACAGAGGGGCTGAAAGAAGGCGGTACGAGCACACATAAGAAGAGTTTATGCACATAGATGGTCATACAGAAACTGCATAGTCGACAAGTAGGAGGAGTTAACAGTTTGCCAATGCTAGTAAACACACCCTGACAGTTACATACTACTAAGAGCTGCAATCTCAACTGGGCATGTGCAAAAGTAGCAAATACTAAATATAGTTTGTTTCTAGGCAGATTACAAGAGCAGTTAACACTAAAGGAGGACAAGGCACATGGTGAGCACATGGCAAACAAAATGGCTGCCAGAAATACAAAATGGATTCCACAAAATGGACAAGATAGTCTCTAAATACCAGATGAATTCCGTTAATGCTAATCCAATCGCAGCCAATTTACGACAAAGCTAGCTCTGAACACAAGCAGTTCTGGAAAGGCTCCGGGCCCCGATGGGGTCCCTATGGACCTCTATAAATCGAACATCGACCTTTGGGCCCCCTTACTACTTAAGGTCCTAGAAGCAATGGGAAAGGTGGGACTACCCGACTCCTGGTCTAATTCTATCTTAGTCCCTATCTTTAAAAAGGGCAACAGAAACAGCCCAACGTGCTATCGACCCATATCCCTATTGGATTCGCTAGGAAAAATAGTAGGAAGAATCCTCCTGGCACGCCTACAAGACTGGGCGGAAACAAACAACATAATATCCGATCTGCAGTACGGCTTCAGGGAGGGAAAAGGCACCATCGAACAGGTCCTAAACCTTACACTGCTGAGAGGAAAGTATGTCCAGGCAAAGGGTGGCAGCCTTTGCATGGCATATGTAGACCTCTCCGCAGCCTTTGACTGCGTGGCGCATAATAAGCTGTAGAGCATACTGATTGACATGGGAGCTGACACAAAACTGGTTAACTACATTAGGGAAATCTACTCTAACGCAATTGCAAAAGTAAGATATGGTTCAGGGGGGCAGCTAACGTCACCGTTTGGGGTTGAGCGGGGAGTCAGGCAAGGGTGCGTCCTCGCTCCCTTCCTTTTTACCCTATATACAAACGGCCTAGAAGCAGCTCTGCTGAAGGGATGCCAGGATCAACCACAAATCCAAAAGCGCCCGATCCCCGCTCTCCTTTATGCGGATGACGCAGTTATAATTGCTCATACTCCTCTTGAACTACAACGCTCTTTAGGTAGATACAAAAACTTCATGAACCAACTGGACTTAAATATTAATGTTAAAAAGACATTTATAATGACATCAGGGAAACAAATCCGTAAAGATAAAGGTATCTACCTAAATAAAACAAGAGTAGATAACACAAACACCTATCCATACCTGGGAGTCATAATAGACAATAAAGGTACTTGGACTAGAAAACTTCAATTCCAAAACACAACTATGGCACTGGTAGCGTTCGCACGGAGACTCGGCAAGAGACCACCAAAAGAACTGCTTGACATCTATCACTCAAGATGCCTCAGTACGGCTATTTACGAGGCAGGGATCTGGGGAAACGCACAAGTGGACTCGATTCAAAAAGCAGAGAACACTTTCCTGAAATTTCTACTGGCTGTCCCGTCGTCTACCTCAACATATAGCATCCACATTGAATTGGGTCTTCCATACATTACAGATGTGATCCGGATGCACCCAACTCTTCTCTGGCACCGCTTCTGGACCACAACAGAACTAAAACTTACACAGGCACTTATTACCGATTGTATGAAATTAGATCATGGGCTCCAAATCACTTGGCTATCTTATGTAAAAAAAAAAATTCTGACCTGGGACACGACCACTTTTATTTTAAGCCACAGGAATTAAACTCAATCCCCAGAAAGAAATTACGAGACAAGTGTTTAAGCCATCTTGCCGATTTACGCCTGGTTTTAGAAACAAATAAACTTCTGTGCAGCATTCTCTCCTTATTCAAACAACAGACAAGATTGAGCCTTATTTATTTATTTATTTATTTATTTATGGTTTTTATAGAGCGCAACACTCATCCCATGGGATATCACGGCGCTATATACCAAAGAAACTACCACTGGCATGTGCTGAGATCATTGAGGGTTGGGGAAGAGATAGGTCTTTAATTTTCTTCGAAACTGGAGGTAGTTCGTGGTATGTCTTAGGTCAGAAGGTAGTTCGTTCCAGCTTTTTGCCGCCAGATATGAAAAGGAACGACCACCTGTTCTGGCCTTGTAGATACGTTTCGTTTTTGCCAGGGCCAATTGGCAGGAGCGTAGGTTCCTGTTGGGTACGTAGAATTCAATTTTTCCATGAAGAATTGAGGGGCCAATCTTGTGTAGGGTCCGATAGGCATGGTTAAGCAGTTTAAAAGCAGCCCGCTGACGCATCGGAAGCCAATGAAGTTTGGTTAGGCATTCCGATGCTGAGTCACGATAGCCTTTATTGCAGATGAGTTTAGCCGCCAGATTTTGCAGAACCTGTAGACGGGAGAATAGGTATTCATTCATCCCTACGAACAGTGCATTGCCATAGTCCAGACGACTAACCAATAGGGCCTGTGTCACTGAACGTCTGCAATCTAGGGGTATCCAGGGAAATATCCTAGCAAGGAGTTTTAGTATGGCAAAGCCCTTGCCAAAAAGGGATCGAACGTGGTCTTTCATGGATAGTGTGTCGTCCATGATAATACCTAGGTTCCTAGCGTGTTGTTTAGGAATAGGGGCCGATCCCAATGAGGGTGGCCACCAGGTATCATCCCACATACGTTTGGCGCCTCCGAACAAAAGAATCTCTGTTTTGCCTGCATTCAGCTTTAAACAGTGATCGTGCATCCATCGTGCCATTTCAGAGAGACAGTCGTGTAATTTGCTTTTGCAGGTTTCTGGTCTCTCATCCATCGTCATCATCAACTGCGTATCATCCGCATAAGAGCAGATTCCAATACCCCACTTCCTTCCGATGTCCGCAAGAGATGATATATAGACATTGAAAAGGGTGGGGCTCAGTGAGGCGCCCTGAGGAACCCCGCAGTCGATGGGATTGGGCCTTGAGTGGAATTGGCCCATGTGTACTGCCTGGGTGCGGTTGCTCAGGAAAGAGTGTATCCAGTTCAACGCTGTGGATTGGACTCCTTTATCCTGGAGTATGTTCATCAGACACTCGTGGGATACCGTGTCAAACGCCGCTGACAGATCCAGCAGTATCAGTGCTACTGCTCCACCTTGATCGGTGAAGGATCTGATACTGTCGGATACTGCCAGCAGCGTTGTCTCGGTGCTGTTATTGGCTCTAAAGCCGGTCTGGGAGATATCTAAAAGGGAATTGTCTTCCAGGTATTTAGTCAGTTGCTTATTTACCAATTTCTCCAAGGCCTTGGAGAGGTATGGGAGCTGGGAAATTGGTCTGTAGTTTTCAGGATTGGAAATATCAGACCCAGCTTTTTTCAATAGTGGGGTCACGGAGGCGTGCTTCCAGGCAGCGGGAAAAGTGGCAGTGGTAAGTGATTTTTTAAAGAGTCGAGTGATCACAGGGCAAAGTGTAGACGCGATTTCTGCGAACACAAAGTGAGGACAGGGATCTGAGGGTGAACCTGATTAAACCGTGTTTAAGACTGCTCGAACCTCAGCTTCTGAGAATGGTGCGAAACTGGTTAGCCGAGGTGTGTTTCCTGGCTCTGGTAAGACTATAGATGTTTCTGGAGACATCATGATTTTGGGTAAGTTATCTGAATTGTTATGGGTATCTTGGGAGGTGAAGGAAGAGTATATTTTCTTAATTTTTTCAGAAAAGAAAATATTGATACGCTCACAAACCTCAGTCGAGGGAGTGAGTGTTTGTGAAGTGCTAGGTGGTTTACTAAGCTCCTTCACTATCCTGGACAACTCTTTCGCTGAGTTGTTATTTTCTTGGATGCGCTTGGTAAAGTAATCCTTTTTTGTGTTTTTAATTGCAAGAATATACTGTTTTCGTTTGTGAACGTAGGTTAGTCTTGTTTCATTATCTTTAGATTGTCTCCATAAGTGTTCCGGTTTTTGGCATTCCTTTTTGAGACCTTTTTGACCTTGTCCTTTTTTACCTTAAATTTAAGCACCTACGATAAATACTTACTAACAAGATTACGATTCAATATTTTTCACCGATTAATTACCTTTCCAGTGACAAATGATTGGTCAAATCAACTGACCCTCTGTCCGTGCGACAATCTCTCTGCTCAGTCTACCCTGCACGTAATCATGTTCTGTAAATTTTACACTGAACCAAGAAAGTCATACTTGATTCCCTTGCTGAAACTGATAGGTCTAAAACAATGTCGACCTGCCCTTATGGCTCTCCAAATGCTAGAAACAGAATTGTTGGTGATAAATATGGCCAAGTTTAAAAAAATGTGTGTACGGCATAGAACAAATCTCTAAACCGTAATTTGTCTTTCGAAAAGTATTTTAATCACGTCAAAAACTGTAATACAAAATCTAAATGACTACAAGACAGTTTTTGTTAAAAAATAATCCACCCTACGATGAACTGGGAACACCCCCCCAATGCATCCTAATTTTGCTGCTGGGGGGTCTGTTTTTTCCGTCTTTTAATCTCATAGTCTATATAATTTATGTAAAGATAAAACGATAATTAACTGAATATCTATGCACTTATGATTGCTATTTTGCACAGATTTTTACCTTGCTGGCATAAAAGCCTTCTTTTAAAAAAAATCATGTGTTTTACTCATTGTAATGTACAGAAACGATGTTAAATGTAAAATGTAAAATGTAAATGTAAATACCGAATAAAGCTTTTTCTGATTCTCTGATTCTCTCTGTACGGTGCATTCTGTTTCACTATACGATGCACACTGTTTCACTATATGGTGCATGCTGGTACACTATACGGTGCCTGCTGTATCACTATACGGTGCATGCTATTTCACTATACGGTGCATGTTGTTTCACTGTACAGTGCATGCTGTTACACTATACAGTGCACGCTGTTTCACTATATGGTGCACGCTGTTACAATAATCGGTGCATGCTGTTTCACTATTCGGTCCATGCTGTTTCACTGTAGGGTGCATTCTATTTCACTATACGATGCATGCTGTTTCACTATACGATGCAGGCTGTTTTACTATATGATGCATGCTGTTTCACTACATGGTGCACGCTGTTACACTATACGGTGAATGTTGTTGCACTATACGGTGCATGCTGTTTCACTATAAGATGCATGTTGTTTCACTGTACGGTGCATGCTGTTTCACTATACGTTGCATGCTGTTTCACTATACGATGCATGCTGTTTCACTATACGGTGCATGTTGTTTCACTATACAGTGCATGCTGTTACACTATACGGTGCACGCTGTTTAACTATACGGTGTATACTGTTTCACTATACGGTGTATGGTGTTTCACTATACGGTGCATGTTGTTTCACTATATAGTGCATGCTGTTTCACTATATGGTGCATGCTGTTTCACTGTACGGTGCACACTGTTTTACTGTACGGTACACACTGTTTCACTGTACGGTGCATGCTGTTTGACTATATGGTGCTTGCTGTTTCGCTATTCAGTGCATGCTGTTTCACTATACGGTGCATGTCTTTTCACTATTCAGTGCATGCTGTTTCACTATTTGTTGCAAGCTGTTTCACTATTCGGTGCATGCTGTTACACTATATGGTGCATGCTGTTTCACTATACAGTGCACGCTGTTTCACTATACGGTGCACGCTGTTTCACTATATGGTGCATGTTATTTCACTATATGGTGCATGCTGTTTCACTATACAGTGCATGTTGTTTCACTATTCGGTGCAAGCTGTTTCACTATTCGGTGCATGCTGTTTCACTACACGGTGCATGCTGTTTCACTATACGGTGCATGTTGTTTCACTATTCGGTGCATGCTGTTTCAGTATACAGTGCATGCTGTAACACCATACGGTACATGCTGTTTCACTATACGGTGCATGCTGTTTCACTATTCGGTGCATTCTGTTTCACTATACGGTGCATGTCATTTCACTATTCGGTGCATGCTGTTTCACTATTCAGTGCATGCTTTTTCACTATTCGGCGCATGCTGTTACACTATATGGTGCATGCTGTTTCACTATACAGTGCATGTTGTTTCACTATGCGGTGCAAGCTGTTTCACTATTCGGTGCATGCTGTTTCACTATACGGTGCATGCTGTTTCCCTATACGGTGCATGTTGTTTCACTATTCGGTGTATGCTGTTTCAGTATACAGTGCATGCTGTAACACCATACGGTGCATGCTGTTTCACTATACAGCGCATGCTGTTTCACTATTCGGTGCATTCTGTTTCACTATACGGTGCATGTCATTTCACTATTCGGTGCATGCTGTTTCACTATTCAGTGCATGCTGTTTCACTATTCGGTGCATGCTGTTGCACTATATGGTGCATGCTGTTTCACTATTCAGTGCATATTGTTTCACTATACAGTGCATGTTGTTTCATTATTATTCGGTGCATCCTGTTTCACTATATGGTGCATCCTGTTTCACTGTACGGTCCATGCTGTTTCACTATACGGTGCAACCTGTTTCAGTATATGGCGCACACTGTTACACTATAGTGTGCATGCTGTTTCACTATATGGTGCACACTGTTACACTATAGGGTGCATGCTGTTTCACTATATTGTGCACACTGTTACACTATATGGTGCATGCTGTTTCACTATATGGTCTACACTGTTTCACGTATGGTGCATGCTGTTTCAGTATATGGTGCACACCGTTTCACTGTATAGTCCATGCTGTTTCACTATACGGTGCATGCTGTTTCACTATATGGTCCATGCTGTTTCACTATACAGTGCATGCTGTGAAGCCGCAGGTCTCACATTTCAGGGAAGGAAGCGCGGTAGGCATTCAATCCTTCACATTAACTACTCTCTCTAGCCTGCCACTTGTTCATTTATATCATGTCTTGTTCTCTTGTACATCCTCCCTGTCACCTCTAATAATGTGCCTGATGTGCGGCGCCACTGCTCATGCCTCACACTTCACTTGTCCTGGCGCTGAAATGCTGCACACAGATGTCGCGCAAGTCGATGTAGTGACGACAGGCACGTGCACCCTCTGCACTCTGACCCGAGGGTCACATTTAGATGTCTGCAGCAGGCGCTGTACCCGCTGAGTGGTGCTCTGTGCTAGGATGTCTCTTCATCAATGAGCCTCCGTGACACCCCCTTTCTCCTCCCCTCGCCCCCCCTTCAAGTCTTCTGCCCTGCCCTCCCTCCTATGCACTGCCCAGCCTTTCCTCTACCGTTCTTTCGTTACTTTCCCTCCCCGGGGCTAGCTTGGGCTGGAAGATGGGGGGGTCGGGTGAATTTCAGGTTTACCATCGGCCAACCTAGCATGTGTATTATAATACATTATAGGGCACCGTACAGGCCTCGAGCATGGGCGAGCTGGGCGCAGGCCCAGGGCGCCATTTGTCTGAGGGGCGCATGGAGCTGGGCATGAAGATTATTTGAACAGCAGCAGCGCCCTTCTCGTCTTGCTCCAGCCTTGTCCCTGTCCCTTCGTTTCTGTTTGAAGTGCCAATTAAAGTGGTTTTAGTCCTTCGTTATCACACGGGGCGATGTTTTTAACACCCCTCAGCCCCCCAACCCCCCTCTGACCCCTGCTGGAGCACGTCAACCATCAGCAGCTGGGTGATGTGGGTGGGCTGACTGAGCCCCGGTCTGTCTGTGGTTAGGGGCAGTCCCTGCTCAACTCGTACTGACCAGTGAGCACAGAAGAGACCCCTGCTGCCTCCTTTAATTCACTACCAACAGCGAGGGTGCCACATTTCTATCCGCCCAGGGCGCTATCTTAGCACAGGCCGGCTCTGATAGGACAAGCAGGGTGCAGGAAGAGGGTTTAAGGGGTGGCAGGAAGGAAGAGGTAGGCGGGTTGGTAAGGATCGTAAGTGAGAGAAAACACACTTTGTGAAATAAGCAACATTTGTGGAGTCTTTCCAAAGAGAGAGAAAGAGTGTGTGCTCGTTTGTGACCGTGTGTGTTAATAATCCTGGTGAAATCCAACACACTCGGCCGAAAACACCTCGCCTAACTGTTCATCCCAAAATACGTTTACTAGGGGGGTGTAATACCTCAAACGACCCCCCTGAAGCCACGCCTCTGCTCCTCCCCCATATAAACTGTACTGACCCCACTCCCCCTTCAGAAGCAGACAGGGGGTGTGGCCTAACTGCCGGAGCTGCCAACTTTTGGTTTGGAAGTGAGCAACCAGTTTAAGTCTCGGCGACGGCTCAGCATCCTGTGATTCTGGGCAAATCATTCAATTTCCCTGCCTTAAAATAAATACCTAAAAATAACTCCGGCCTTGTGCAACATAAGCTGATGGTCGTGTAGAGCGCTCCAAAGCCCAGGGCCGAGTTCACGCTATAAAACCGGAAAAAAGTAGATTCGAAAGTGAAACAAGTTCCGGCCAATGAGCTCAGACTGGGTAGGGCTCTGAGGTTCCCCAAAGTATTTAAAGCTCCGTCGTTTCCCCCAAACCCTCCGAGCTGCCGAGAGAACAAGGCAGAAGAGAGAGCAGAGCGCAGTGCAGGCGTGAGAACACCCCCAGCATCACCGCCCCAATTAAAGCACAAGGGGGGCACAGGTGAGCGGAGACACTATCACTACGGATGGGGGTGCAGGTGAGCGGGCTCACTATCACTACGGGGGCGCAGGTGAGCGGAGACACTATCACTACGGCTGGTGGGTGCAGGTAAGCGGGTCACTATCACTACTGATGGGGGTGCACAGGTGAGTGGGGTCCCTATCACTACGGGGGGCGCAGGTGAGCGGGGTCACTATCACTACGGGGGGCACAAGTGAGTGAGGTCACTATCACTACGGGGGCACAGGTGAGCTAGTTTCACTATCACTACAGATGGGGGGCACAGGTGAGCGAAGTCACTATCAGTACGGGGGCACAGGTGAGCTAGTTTCGCTATCACTACGTATAGGGGTGCACAGGTGAGCTGGGCCTCTATCACTACAGCTGCGGGGGCGCAGGTAAACAGGGTCCCTACCAGGCGCGCAACACCCATTGGACTCAAAGGGCTTCAGCCCCCCCTCCCCCCTCCCCCCGTCGTGTGTGGCAGCCCGGGATGAGACAGCCTCGCGGCGCACACACAGCCGCACCCGAGCACTTCACAGGTCTTTAAAAGACCATTTGCATGTTAATAGGGCCTCCCTGTTGTTTCACCCCTTCTAAGAGCCCCTGCAGCTCCACTCTGCCTATTGCTTAAAGTTCCCGCCCCCCCCCGAAATTTTTTCTTAGCCACCCCCCCCTCCGAAATTTGGCTCTAGTTGCGCCTCTGGTCAATACCACTACAGATGGGGGTGCACAGGTGAGCGGGGTCACTATCAGTACGGCTGGGGGCAAAGGTGAGTGGGGTCAATATCACTACGGGGGCACAGGTGTGCTGGTTTCACTATCACTACAGATGGAGGTGCACCGGTGAGCGGGGAGGCATAGGTGAGCGGGGTCACTATGACTACAGTGGGGCACAGGTGAGCGGAGTCACTATCACTACGAGGGGTGCAGGTGAGCGGAGACACTATCACTACGGCTGGGGGGCACCGGTGAGCAAAGTCACTATCACTACGTGGGGCACAGGTGGGCGGGGTCACTATTACTACGGCTGGGGGGCGCAGGTGTGCGTGGTCAGTACTACTACGGCTGGGGGCACAGGTGAGCGCAGTCACTATCACTACGTGGGGCACAGGTGAGTGGGGTCACTATTACTACATCTGGGGTGCAGGTGAGCAGAGACACTATCACTATGGCTGGGGGGCGCAGGTGAGCTAGTTTCACTATCACTACTGATGGGGGTGCACAGGTGAGCGAAGTCACTATCACTACGGATGATACAGAAGTGACCTGGTTTCACTATCACTAAGGGGGGCACGGGTGAGCGGGGTCACTATCACTACGGGGGGCACATGTGACCTAGTTTCACTATCACTACGGAGTACGGATATGGGTGCACAGGTGAGCTGGGTCACTATCACTACAGCTGGGGGCGCAGGTGATCGGGGTCACTATCAATCACTACGAATGGGGGTGCACAGCTGAGCTAGTTTCACTATCACTAAGGGGGAGCAGAGGTGAGCGGGGTCAGTATCACTATGGGGGGCACAGGTGAGTGAAGTCACTATCACTGCGGGTGGTACAGATGTGAGCTGGTTTCACTATCACTAAGGGGGGGGCACAGGTGAGCTGGTTTCACTATCACTAAGGGGGGGCACAGGTGAGCTGGCTTCACGATCACTATGGGGGGCACAGGTGAGCGAAGTCACTTTCACTATGGATGGTATAGAAGTGATCTGGCTTCACTATCACTAAGGGGGGGTCACAGGTGACGCTAAAGCAGAGTCTGTCACACATCACTCTCTCCCTGACCCGGGAGACACTGAGTCACACGGCAGGTTCATCTACCTCCGAAAGGCTGTCAGCAGGGCTGCCGGCCGGGGTCAGTCGCACAGTAACCTCGCCCGCTCCTTCAAAAGGGGCTGTAGCTCCGTCAGTCACAGTTGCATCTCGGGTGTCCCCGTGGGGCTGGTAGCATCAGAGAAGTCAGTCACATGACAAAGGTACTGATGGTGACTGACCCTTTCCCAGCCGCAGTTGCCCCCTGGGGCAGGAGGACTGGCTGGCGATGCTTCAGTGTGGGAGCTTCGGTGTCCTTCGCGCTCTGCTCCTAAAGAAGAGGCCTCGCAGCGCTAGCATACCCCATAGGGTCAGTCAGATGAAGGAATAAATGCCTGCCTCAGGGGTGTTCCTCTCTTGCGTGACTCTCTCCCGATGCAATCCGAGTGGTGAGGATACAAGGTGGGCGCTCACGCGGAACCCGCTGCACAAGTCCGGGATGTACCACCAGCATCATGAGGGGCGGGGGGTGGGGGGGGGGGGCCTGGCTCAGATCGGTTGACACGGGGGCGCCAAAATAGCTCTATGGGCTTGATTAGCACTTCTCAGCCTTCGCTAAGCATATAGCGTCTAGAAATGCAATTGGGGAGCACGCTGCTCTTAAATTCATATGTTTTAAATGCATTTGTTTAAAGACGCGCTAACCATATTTAGACTCAACATGCCTCAGTAAACAGAGCCATGGTGACGCACCGGGGTGGGGGTGCTGGTATGCGTGTATGAGGTGCCCCTCCCACAGCCTACAGCTGATAACGAAAGTGTATTGTGCTGGTGACTGACGCATTACTAGTTTACTTCCTTGTGGCACCGCTGCCAGCAGCCTGTGCCCATCCCCACAGCTGAGGCCTGTCACCCCGCATGGGCAGGCTCGGGACTTGTAAGTGGCCCGGGCCCCTCCGGCTCGCGGCCATGAGGGAGGCGGGGAAAGATTTCTGTTTTTTTTTTTTTTTTTTGTTGCTTATTTATATAGCGCGAACTCGACCCGAAGGTATTGGAGCGCTTTACATAGCACCGTATTTACATTACACATTCAGGCTCGGGGAGATTAACAGGCCCATGCATCAAGCACAAAACCGGTCGCAAACGGGCAGATTCTCAGAATCCGCCCCTTTGCGACCGGTATTTTTGCATTTGGGATGCATCATCCCAAATGCACAAATCGCTATTTAAGGAATCTCAAAATAGCGATTCCTTAAATAGCGATTGCATTTAAGGAATCCCTAATTGAGATTCCTTAAATGCAATGCATCACAGTTTTAAAAATAGCGATTTCGCTATTAGCGTGAGCAAATTACCATGAGGCAGGACTTCATGGTAATTTGCGAAAACTTAGAAAAATGCACTTATTTGCATTTTTCTAAATTTCATGTTGCACACACACATGCCCTTAGAGCATGTGTGTATGCAACATATGTGCAGAGTTAACATACATGGGTGCAATGGGGTGTCATTTTGACACCCTTGCACCATCGAAATTGCGGGAGCAATTTGCGAGTACCTATTGGTACTCGCAAATTGCTCCCGCAATCTCCAATTCAAACCTATGGGCCTGGAGGCCCATAGGAATGAATGGGAAGACATTCCTTAATTGCGACTCGCAATTTGCTAGTCGCAATTAAGGAATTTGTGGGAATCGCTATTTCTTTAGCGATTCCTACATGCTTAGGGTTTTGCTATTCCTTAATTGCGATTCCTTAATTATCGCAATTAAGGAATCGCAAAACCCTATGATGATGCATGTGCCTGTAAGTGATTTGCCCAGAATCACAGGATGTGGACGCGACCCCGAGGCTCGAATCCTGGTTTCCTGCACCAGAGGCGGCAGCGCAGCCGACGGACCACAAGATGGCCGAGCAAGTTAACAAATATCGACCTAGCCAATGGAATTTTAAGAAGCGCCGCGACTGATACACTCAATAGCTTTTGCTGCCCAACCTCATAAGGATGAGAGTCCAGTCAACAGGGCTAATAATAAATAGCGGTGGAATAACTCGTGCCCACTGCCTCTTCTGGGGATCTCCTCCACAGACGAGCTCAGCTAGCAAAGAAGGCACCACAGAGATGTCTTAGTAGTACAGCATCTCTGACAAGCTGTTTCTTATACATTTTTAACACGACCACTCGACATTATTACTTTAAAACAAGTATGATCACTTCGTAAAACATTTGTGCTTTTTAAACTAGTTCAAAATGGGTACGAAAAAGACCTTGTTTTCAGTAATCCTATTGAGTGTGTGCTTGTTTAAACGTTACTGGCTGCTAAAGAAGGAGTGAGGGGGCCATTACCGAGCATCAACAAACAATAACATGGCTCAGCCACTTACACTGCGTGTGGTGAGTGGACCCACGTGCTATCGCGATCCACGCAGTGGTGGCGCTTTAAACAAGATAGACGCAACCAAAAAAAGTTAAATCAAAAGACTGGACACGCTCACACACTCGACAGGAAAACTAAAACAACAAACTCTTTTAGAATACTTCATTAAGGTGTATGTGCTCCAGGAAATTAAATAAGTAGATTTCAAAAGCTAGCAGACACCATCAAAGTGTGCGCCTTTTAATGGATGCCCTGTCTCCCCTTCAGAGGGTGGCACGTTCTGGTGAGTTATACTCTGAAGCCAACCTTGGTTTGCAGGCGTTGGCACCATGACTGGCAGACACTGCGTGCTGCATGTGTTCAGGAACCAACACTGCCTGCACAACAGCAACCCCTCCTCATCCCAGCCCCGATGGGGACCTGTCGGGCTGCAGCTATCCAAGGCCAGCCCCCTGGAGGCTTCTGTGCCCAATCAACACCACCAATTATGCCTTTATTTTTCCACCCAACTAGCGGACGGTGGGGCTCAAATTTCCTTTCTTGAACCAGCGGCCCAGTCTCCCTTGCTTCTCCACTGGATACCGACACTCGGTCACCTGCAGACGCTTGAAGGCAAGGGAGGCGATGGACATACCAGACAGATGTCTATAGGTGTCCCCTCATTGATGCCAGGAGCGCATGATTACACCCCCCCCCCCCCTCCAATCCCCGTCCTATTCCGTACTTGTGGAGATGATCACCTCCCTGACAGGAAAAAGAACAGAAGAATGCTCGGACCCCTTACCACACCCCCTCCCCCTGGGTGTACATAACCAGGACCCGCCCAGCGTTCTACCTGTTATACTATACGATCCATGCTGTTACACTATACGGTGCGCGCTGTTACACTATAAGGTGCGCGCTGTTACACTATAAGGTGCGTGTTCTTTCAATATATAGTGCACACAGTTACACTATACGGTGCGCACTGGTACACTATACGGTGCGCGCTGTAACACTATACGGTGCGCGCTGTAACACTATACGGTGCACGCTGTAACACTATACGGTGCACACAGTAACACTATACGGTGCGCACTGTTACACTATAAGGTGTGCGCTGCTACACTATAAGGTGCGCGTTGTTTCAATATACAGTGCACACTGTTACACTATACGGTGCCCGCTGTTACACTATACGGTGCGTGCTGTTACACTATAAGGTACGTGTTGTTTCAATATATAGTGCACACAGTTACACTATACGGTGCGCGCTGTTACACTATACGGTGCGCACTGGTACACTATACGGTGCGCGCTGTTACACTATACGGTGCACGCTGTAAGACTATACGGTGCACACTGTAACACTATACGGTGCACACTGTAACACTATACGGTGCGCACTGTTACACTATAAGGTGTGCGCTGTTACACTATAAGGTGCGCGTTGTTTCAATATACAATGCACACTGTTACACTATACGGTGCGCGCTGTTACACCATACGGTGCACGCTGTTACACCATATGGTGCGTGCTGTTACACTATACGGTGCGCACTGTTACACTATACGGTGCACGCTGTTACACTACACGCTGTTACACTATACGGTGTGCGCTGTTACACTATACGGTGCGCGCTGTTTCGCTGTACACTACACACAGTTACACTATATGGTGCACGCTGTTTCACTGTACACTACACACGGTTACACTATACGGTGCATGTTACAATATACGCTGTGTGCTGTTACTCTATATGCTGCATGTTGTTACATTATATGCTCCATGCGGTTCCAGCATACAGTGCACGCTGCTACACTAAACGGTCCATGCTGTTTCATTATATGGTCCATGAGGTTTCAGTATACGGTCCATGCTTTTTCACTATACAGTCCATGCTGTTTCATTATACAGTCCATGCGTTTTCACTGTACAGTGCATGCTGTTTTATTATACAGTCCATGCATTTTCACTATATGGTCCATGCTGGTAGACTATACGGTATATGTTTTGTTACACTATACGGTCCATGCTGTTACACAATACAGTACCCGCTGTTACACTAACGGTGCATGTTGTTTCACTATATGGTACATGTAGTTTCACTATATGGTCCATGCTGGTACACTATACGGTAAATGTTGTTACACTATACAGTACATATAGTTTAACTATACAGTCCATGCTGTTACACTATACGGTGCATGCTGTTACACTAAACGGTCCATGTAGTTTCACTATACGGTTCATGCGGTTTCACTATATGGTCCATGCTGGTACACTATAGGGTACATGTTGTTACACTATACACTACACACTCTTACTCTATACGGTGCACGATGTTAAACTATACGGTGCACGCTGTTACACTATACGGTGCACGCTGTTACACTATACACTACATACTCTATATGGTGCGCGCTGTTACAGTATACGGTGCACGCTGTTACACTATACACTAGAAACTCTTACTCTATATGGTGCGCGCTGTTACACTATACGGTGCACGCTGTTACACTATACACTACACACTCTTACTCTATACGATGCGCGCTGTTACACTATAAACTGCATGTTGTTAAAATATATGCTGTGTGCTGTTACTCTATATGGTGCATGTTGTTACACTATACGTTCCATGCTGTTTCACTATACACTACACGCTGTTACACTATATGGTGTGCGCTGTTATACTATACAGTGCACGCTGTTACACTATACGGTGCGCATTGTTTCACTATACACTACAGACTGTTACACTATACGGTCCATGCTGTTTCACTATACACTACACACTGTTACACTATACGGTCCATGCTGTTTCACTATACACTAAACACTGTTACACTATACGGTGCGCGCTGTTACACTATACAGTGCACGTTGTTTCACTATACACCACACACTGTTACTCTATATGGACCATGTTGTTACATTATACGGTCCATGCGGTTCCAGCATACAGTGCACGCTGTTACACTATACGTTCCATGCTGTTTCACTATACACTACACGCTGTTACACTTTACGGTGCGCGCTTTTACACTATATGGTGCACGTTGTTTCACTATACAGTGCACACTGTTACACTATACGGTGCACACTGTTATACTATACAGTACATGTTGTTACAATATACGCTGTGTGCTGTTACTCTATATGGTGCATGTTACATTATACGGTCCATGCAGTTCCAGCATACAGTGCACGCTGTTACACTATACATTCCATGCAGTTTCTCTACATGGTCCATGAGGTTTCAGTATACGGTCCATGCGTTTTCCCTATATGGTCCATGCTGGTACACTATACGGTAAATGTTGTTACACTATACAGTACATATAGTTTAACTATACAGTCCATGCTGTTACACTATACGGTGCATGCTGTTACACTAAACGGTCCATGTAGTTTCACTATACGGTTCATGCGGTTTCACTATATGGTCCATGCTGGTACACTATAGGGTACATGTTGTTACACTATACACTACACACTCTTACTCTATACGGTGCACGATGTTACACTATACGGTGCACGCTGTTACACTATACACTACATACTCTATATGGTGCGCGCTGTTACAGTATACGGTGCACGCTGTTACACTATACACTAGAAACTCTTACTCTATATGGTGCGCGCTGTTGCACTATACGGAGCACGCTGTTACACTATACACTATACACTACACACTCTTACTCTATACGATGCGCGCTGTTACACTATAAACTGCATGTTGTTAAAATATATGCTGTGTGCTGTTACTCTATATGGTGCATGTTGTTACACTATACGTTCCATGCTGTTTCACTATACACTACACGCTGTTACACTATATGGTGTGCGCTGTTATACTATACAGTGCACGCTGTTACACTATACGGTGCGCATTGTTTCACTATACACTACAGACTGTTACACTATACGGTCCATGCTGTTTCACTATACACTACACACTGTTACACTATACGGTCCATGCTGTTTCACTATACACTAAACACTGTTACACTATACGGTGCGCGCTGTTACACTATACAGTGCACGTTGTTTCACTATACACCACACACTGTTACTCTATATGGTCCATGTTGTTACATTATACGGTCCATGCGGTTCCAGCATACAGTGCACGCTGTTACACTATACGTTCCATGCTGTTTCACTATACACTACACGCTGTTACACTTTACGGTGCGCGCTTTTACACTATATGGTGCACGTTGTTTCACTATACGGTGCACACTGTTACACTATACGGTGCACACTGTTATACTATACAGTACATGTTGTTACAATATACGCTGTGTGCTGTTACTCTATATGGTGCATGTTACATTATACGGTCCATGCAGTTCCAGCATACAGTGCACGCTGTTACACTATACATTCCATGCAGTTTCTCTACATGGTCCATGAGGTTTCAGTATACGGTCCATGCGTTTTCACATTTTTTTTTTTTTTTTTGCAAAAACATTTTTTATTGCATATTTTCAATTACAAATACCTTTCGTTAATTTCTCCTGCCGAAGGACATATCCGACTTCCGGAGATCAATGTGGTATACGATCCTATTCACTGTCATCCAGATAGTCTGTACCCATCAGCACTCCTATATGCGTAATCTCCACCCCCCCCCCCCCTCATGTCAGTGTGCCAAAATACAAGGTATAAGGATGATTCTCTCTTTTTAAACCGCTGTGTCATTGGTTGCGGGCTACTCCCCCCCCCCCCCCCTTCAATGGTCAGGCTCAGTTCTGTAAGTAAAAGTGGTGTACTCGCTCCATCGCTTGTCCATGTGTTTTCACTATACAGTCCATGCTGTTTCACTATACAGTCCATGCATTTTCACTATATGGTCCATGCTGGTAGACTATACGGTATATGTTTTGTTACACTATATGGTCCATGCTGTTACACAATACAGTACCCGCTGTTACACTAACGGTGCATGTTGTTTCACTATATGGTACATGTAATTTCACTATACGGTCCATGCGGAGCTTGCCTCCTGTTGGAAGTCTCCCAACCATCAAAGACTTAAAGTTCATCTGCTCACAGCACTGGAAACTGTGTGTTTTGTGCTGCAGCAGAAGAAAAATTACTAGGATGCCGTCAACAATGTCTCTGGCGGTTTCTGTGACTCGAAGGCACGGCGCAGAGCATTTCCCCTCAACGTTGGTCTCCTCGCCGTCGCCGCCCGCCGTCATCACTGAGCTGTGTCTTGCATGGAACCGCACTTCGCATCACCGCCCTGGTATCACTGATGTCACTGCCTGCACTGTGACCTGTGGATACCACATGAGAAGAACACGAATAATCACCCCGCTTTACACTGCACCACTTCATGCAACATCGTCACCGCTGCTAGTACCGTGGCCTGTGGACACCGCTCGTGGGGTACACAAAGCATTGCCACATCCCACACTGCAGCCCTGGTCCACAGACGTCCACGCAATTAAGTTCAGGCTCATCAATTTGCACCGCGGCCTGTGAACACCGCACGAAGTATCGCTCCACTTTGCATTACTGCCTTGGGCTTACCTGTGTAATTACTTGCCTGTCTTTCCTCACGTCGGATTGCATTGGTTTCTCTGAATGTTGATACTTTGGAGTATATTTTTAGCCCCTTTTTTCTCAATAGTTCGACTGTATTACATAATTCCCATGTTAGCATATAGAGCCATTGTGCTACAATGGGGAAAAACTAAACTGGCAGATTTTCCCTCAGCAGGGCATATAAAACATCTTTTATAAATCCTCTGAATATAGTTACAAGGCACACTACCCCGGGCTTTTGGAGTGACTTGTATGTAAAAATAAGGTCGTTTGAGACTTTAGCGGCACCTTTAATTCCAAAGTCGAATTTACATATAACTTTTTTTTAATAGGAGCCTGCAGGGCAGTGCTGGCTTATAAAATCACAGCAGGCACCACAGTAGTGCCCACTCCAGTGCAGGAAATCTACTGGGCCTTTAGACCCAAATGATCTACCATATGCTAGATCTTGGGTACTCGCAAACATTTCCCCAGGGGCTTCAAAGTATGGTCTGTGGTGTGCCCGAGGGCCACATTGATGTCAGCATGGTGGGAGCGAGTCTTTGTGAGGAACAGGGTCATGTGGGCATAGGGGAAGCGAAGCATGTACATTGTGTGGTCAGTAAGCCATAGTTATTTTGGGGGTTTCATTCCATGCTGCCCTCTAAATTAACCCCTTGTACGCTCATGACGAGCCCAGATCGTCATGAGGCACAGTGGAGCTGTGCTCATGACAAGCTGGGCTCGTCATAACGGTTGCGCCACTCCCACGCGTAATTTATTCGCCGCATGTGCGGGAGAATCAATTAGTGGGCGGAGTCGTGACGAGCCAAGCTCGTCATGAGCACAGCTCCACTGTGCCTCATGACGAGCTGGGCTCGTCACGAGCACAGCGCCGCCACCCCGCCACCCCCCCCACCCGCGCCCCGGGGCAATTACCCCCGCGGCGAAGGGGTTACGCCCCTAGTCTCTAGAAGAGTCACAGATTTGACCATACTGTATTAGTAGTATCTGAATCGCTGTCCCTCTACCGCATCTTGGGGTAAGCCTCCTCTGTTTGCTATCGTTACCTTGGGAGAGTTAAAAAGAAGCAACTTGATTACTGAATTGGAATGACAGAATTGCACAATGTGAAACCACAAAACCTGGGATCAATCTCGGCTTTCCAAGTTGACTACATTGTGTGATTGTATTTATTTATTTTCGGCATTTATAAAGCGCACTGTCACCATTGCAGGCATCCTGGCGCTGACTGGATCAAGAGTGATGTAAAATGAGGCAAAAAAAACAAAAAAACCCGAAAGTTATCAGACAGATGATTTGGGGAATAACCAGGTTTTGATCCTTCTCCTAAATGGGAGAAGTTCAGAAATATGCCTAATATCAGCAGGGAGCGAGTTCCAAAACTTGGCAGCAGTTACCTCGAAGGATCTGCCTCCAGATCTAACTCTCTTGAATCTGGGAACCACTATCAGTTTGGCCTCAGAGGAGCGAAGCTGCCTGGCTGGAGTGTACCACGTAAATTTCAATTGTAGGGAGGCAGGGCCAGTTCCATGGAGCGCCCTAAATGCTATACAAAGGGCTTTGAATTGTACTCTCTGCCTCACCGGTAACCAGTGTAGTTTACTCAGAGAGGACGACCCGTGTGCTCTTCTCGGATGCCCCAAGGCCAGTTTAGCAGCTGCTGATTGAACCCTTTGGAGCCTGTCCAGCAGGAATCCAGGGGATCCCAGCAGAAGGGCATTGCAATAATCCAATCTGCTGAGGATGGTGCATCTTACCACTTGAACACGAGCATGTGGGGGAAGGAGAGGAAGGACATTCCTTATGGAACGGAGGATGGCAAAGCAGCAAGCAGTAGTCTTATGGATATGCGTCTCCAAACTGAACTTGTAATTTAGCATGACCCCTAGGTTACGCACTGATTTCACCGGCCGGACAGTGGTCCCCGTTTCAGGGGGCCAGAAATTATCAAGGAAGGGTCGGGGAATCTTAGTTCCAGCGCAGAAGAGCACCTCCGTTTTCCCTGCGTTAAACTGAAGGGAGTTGTCCCTAAGCCAACGGGAGGTGGCACGCAAGCAGTTGTGAAAGATCTCAACCGAAGAAGAGTCCTCACCCTCCAGCGAGAGGATCATTTGCGTGTCGTCGGCGTAGTTGACAATTTTAATATCAAAACTTTTAATTAGCGTAATCAGGGGTCTAAGATAAAGGTTAAAAAGGATTGGGCTAATTGCAGAGCCCTGAGGGACCCCGTGTGAGATCAAAGTAAAGGCTGACTGAAAAGGAGGGATAGACACCGCCTGCTTCCTATCCTGTAAAAATGAGTGGAACCACTGCACTGCCGACCCTCGTACTCCCGCCTCAGACAGCCGCTTCAACAAAATCTTATGGTTCACCGTGTCGAAGGCGGCAGACATGTCAAGCAGGATCAAAAACGTCGGCTGCTTTCTATCTGCACGCCTTTGGAGTTCGTCCATAGCGGTGATAAGGGCGGTCTCGGTACCGTGAGCGGGCCGGAAGCCGAATTGATCAGCATCTAATAGTTGAAGACGTTCCAAATGATTGGAGAGGGTGTTGCTAACCCATCTCTCGACAATCTTAGCTGGAAATGGTAGCAGAGAGATGGGACGATAGTTTTTTGAGCAGTCCGGGTCTAGAGAGGGCTTTTTTAGTAAAGGAGATACTAGCGCCCGCTTCCATTGAGCTGGAACAGTCCCAGTCGCAAGAGATTGATTGCAAATAAGATGGAGGGATGGGAAAAGTTCCTTCTCAAATTCCTTCCAAATATTTTGTGGAACAGGGTCTAAGGGAGACCCCAAGGAAATCTCCCTGGCTAATTTACCGAAAGCTTCATACGTAAGAGGAGGAAACTCGAGTAAAAGATCATTAGAAGCCAGCGTTGGACCTACAAAAGGGTCCACTAAGGATCCCAATCTCAGATCAGGGGGAGGGATAAAGTCTAGCGAGGGGATGATGGAATTTTTGGTGACACTATTCATAATATTAAAGATGTTTCTGGGGCTGTTGGTGGAATTACAGATCGTGGAGGAATAATAATCCGCTTTTGATTTATTAATCAGGTTCTTATATTCACCAACTTTATTTTTCCACAGCTCCTTAAAAGTTTCTGAATAGTCACGTCTCCATCTTCTCTCGGCTTGTTTGCAACATTGCTTCAGATCTTTTAAGGATTCATTGAACCAAGGAGCGGAGTCATTGCCCTTACAGCTGCGAGATTTTAAAGGGGCATGGACATCAAGGATAGTTGTGATACCTGTGCAAAGTGAGTAGTTTTCATCTACCTGTTTTTTCTCATCAAAGAGTTGCTCCAACTGGAACACTACCCCCGAAGAGTGCAGATGAGTAAGAGCTTTCCAGTCTCTACAGTTAATTTTTCTGGTCAACCCAGGAGCCTTATGATGGCCATCGTTCACGTGTATAAAAAATTTAATAAGTGAGTGGTCCGTCCAGTCCATAGGTAGGGTTTCCCCCATCACAACTAACTGGGGATCTGCGAACAATAAATCTAAAAGATGTCCGCCTTTATGGGTTGCTCCGGTGACCAACTGAGAGAGGCCAAAGCTAGCGCAAGAGTGAAAAAGGTTATTGAGACCCGAATCGAGAGCGCCATTGCGCCAGAGATTAAAATCCCCAAGAATGAGCAGTTTGTGATGGGAAAGTGCGATATTAGTCAGGGTGACCAAGAGCGCTTGTTGATGCTGGAGGCTAAACGCCCCAGGTGGGCGATAACATACTATCCCCGTGACAGTAGTACCAGGGTGGGCCTGAATTGATAAACCCAACAATTCAATGCCAACGGTCGGGTCTAGGGCGAGAGTTTTAATGCTACAAGATGCCTTAAAAATGACACCTACCCCCCCCTCCTCTCCCACTAGCCCTAGGGGTGTGTAGAAATTTATACCCAGGAGGACATGTAAAGCCGGGATCAACCAGGCAATCGGGGCGAGTCCATGTTTCAGTCATGAAAAGAGCATCTAGTTCATGAGTTTCAATAAGTAGCTGGATCTCAATACTATGCCTAGGCAGGGACCTTACATTCAGAAGGCCACATTTTACCAGATTGTTGCCCAGAAAATCGGCTCGCGGAAAGGCTGCATGTAATAAGGTGACAGTGCCTTTGTTTGCATGTAGCTTACCCAGTTGCAAGAGCGCCTCTCTGGAGTAGGGAGGGCCAGCTGGAGGCATGCTGAAGTCTGTTGGGCTAAAACAGGCAGCGTAGCTGGCGCAAGGCGCTACCTTAGCGCGGACGGGCACAGACGGGCTTGCCTTAAGCGTGCCTTCGGCGCGCAAACGGCGCGCCCGCTGCGCTCGTCCGCTGCGCGTACGGAAATGGCACATGATTTATGGAGGAGGAGAATAGGGGAGGGGGGGTGTGGCCTCGAAGGGGCGTGGCCGCAGTGAACGCCGGTGATGGCGGCAAAAGTGAACACTGTGCAGCTTCCGCGACAGCGCTGAAACTGCTGCGCGGCCTGGTTAGGAGCACACAAGTTGCTTGAAAGGTGAAGAAGGGAGCGAGGGGTGAGTAAAAACACAATAATTAGTGACACTCAAAGTTTTTTTAAAAGCAAATCATGCTCCCGGCTTTCCGCCTCCAGGAGATAAAGTCAATCTAAGCAGCGTATGTATTCCACGCCTTTAAAGGCTCAGAGGGGGCGTGGCCTCAAAAAGGGGCGTGGCCGCAGCGAACGCCGGTGATTGCGGCAAGAGTGAACCCTGTGCAGCTTCCGCGACAGCGCTGAAACTGCTGCGCGGCCTGGTTAGGAGCACATAAGTTGCTTGAAAGGTGAAGAAGGGAGCGAGGGGTGAGTTAAAACACAATAATTAGTGACACTCAAAGTTTTTTTAAAAGCAAATCACGCTCCCGGCTTCCGCCTCCAGGAGATCAAGTCAATCCTAAGCAATTGTTTTACTTCACTTTGCCTCCTTTTTCTTTATTATCATATACAAAAGCGCCTTGAAACACTCGGGTTCTGGTTGCTTTTCATTCCACTGATATAATCTGATGTAGTAAGGCGAAACGCCTCTGCATAGTAATAAACTACCCTTTTGCATCGTGTATTGGGCATGTTTAATGCTAGACATTTTAAAAGGAAATGTGTTGATTTAGTTAGTGGTGCAGGACACCTTATATGGTTCCTTTCTTGTACGTAATTTAGGTTTAGGCTTAACTGTTTATTTAACAACTTTCTGTATGTTAGTGCTCTCTCGAGAAATTACAGCTGGCCGCATCCGAACGTCAGGAGCGACGCAAGCAGCCCGCGGGCTGCACTTTGGGTATTACTGACCTAGGGGCTGACAGGTTGGTTGTCACCCAATTACCATATACCTTTTAAAGTCATCTATTCTTTATTGTTCGAGTAATAATCCTTGCAATTGAGATGAGTGACATATATAAAACCCAATTCATGAGTCATTTTAAAGGATTAAATATGTCGATTAGCTAGAACCATTAGCAATTCCATCAAACGCTTCATTGGTTACATATCGTACTAGGACATTGATACCACATATACACATCGCTATCACAGCCGCTTATTGATCATAATAAAAGTAACATATAATGATGAACTAGCACTATAAAACTAACTGAGTAGGTAAGTTTGCAAAACACAATGTGCACTGTCTTTCAATGATGCTCAAGACCCAGGCATTGAAACATCTCTTTGTCGTCTCTGAAGAAAAAAGGAAAGAGGTCTTCCCTTTGGGAGGTCGGCATTGTCAGGAGCGCTTCCCTGACTTCACAGGAGCGGGAAGTTGAGGCTTGGAATCTGTCTATTGGGAAAGGATTGAGGCTGCCTGTTTCTTCCTTCAAGCCGGAAGGGAAGTCCTCGCTGACGTTTCTTCCTGGAAGTTTTATGACACAGACCTGTTTTTGGCTGAAACCTGAAGAGCTGGGCATGCTTCTAACGTTTGAAAGCTTTGTGAAGCATATCTTCCAAGTAGTCACCAAATAATTTACCACCAGTAAAGCAATCCAGATTTTTGAGCACCATCAACCTTCCAGTCTCTTAAGTATATATGGCGTCAAGCAGAAATGGAGGAAGCAATAGAAGAGGCGGATGCCTTCAAGATATTGCAAGAGACATCTACGAGAAATTTAAGCCCGAGAACTCAAGCCACTCCACTCCACTTAGAGCCAAATTCAACCCTGAGAAGCCTCCACCTTACGATCGACACAATCTGTCATGGGAGCTTCCTCAGTCATTACGGACTGCTAAATTAGCCAGCATAAGTGTAGGAGTGTAGGATCTGCTTCTTATGGTTACCCCCACTTTTTGCTGATGTTTCACTGTTTTTCGACTTTAGTCTGGCTGGGGTCCTGCTATTCAGGACCCCAGCCTAGCTGCTTCCTCTCTAAATTGATTCCTAGTACTTTAGGTACACCACAGATTTGATTCTGAGGTGCCCTTATAAGTCCCTAGCATATGGTATACTATGTACCCAGGGCATAGGTACCCCAGAGGTCTACCAGGGGCTGAAGCATGTATTATGCCACCCCTGGGAAGCCCTCCAAAATGACACCACAGGTCTGCTACTGCAGCCTGGGTAAGGTGGTGCATGCACCCCTTACTGAGATATAGGTTCACTATATCTCACCCTATCACTGCACATATAAACCTATCAGTCACCCCTATGGCAGGCCTTATCAATCCTGAAGGCACGGTGCTTGTTTTTGTGTGAGAGGGTGCCCATGCATGAGCAGAGCCCCTATGCAGCCTTCGGAATGTCTTCTCCGGGGTTGTCTGTATTGCAGCCTGACCACATACCCTTAAGTGCATTATAACCAAACAGTAAATGCTAACTTTAGACTGGCTGCACGGAAACATGTCGTGTTTAGTGTAAAAAACCTTGTAATCATACCCCCACACCAGTAACTGGTGTGGGAGTATGATCCCACCCTTCTAGAGGGAGAGACATGACCGCACCGGTATACCCGGTACCAGCTTAAAAGAGCCCTGACATAAAAAAATGGATGCTGCAGCCACAGATATGAGTCTGGCCTCCTGCTGCTGACTGAAACTCCAGCAGGGGAGGCCTGGACAATAGGTTTTCTGTCACAGGGAGGTGTTACCACCTCCCAAACAGGCTTTAGTGGATTGGGGCTGGGTGGGTGCACTCTCAGAGTGCTTTGAAGTCCTGCACTGGGGGCACATTTGGTGTCCCTGTGCATAGTCCAGCTCAATCCGGTTGCAGGGGCTACCAGCCCCTGCTCTGGCATGAAACTGGACAAAGGAAATGGGTCTAGCCACCCCTCTTTCCAAACCCTCCCATAGGTGAGTCCCCTGAGTTAGTCTAACCCCTTCCTTGGGTATAAAGAAGGAACCTCTGTAACCAGACCTTTAGTTATCCCTGGACAAAACTCTGAAACTGAATCCTGGACCTTCATCGATCTGTTCAACACCAGATGACTGAAGAAACTCTTGTGGGGTAAAGGAGTTACTCCCCTGCTTGGCAGGCACCAAAGACGCATCTGTCGGGTCTGCATCTCCGAAGCTCCAGCCAGACACCGAAGACTTTGCAACACCAGAGGTGGATTTCCAGGCTTCCCAGAGGCCAAACCGAGTCCCCAGCAAAGCTGAGACCAGTAGCACCTCGTGGGTACCGTGGAACCAAAACCCCTGGACACCGTGCACATTTGCTAGTTCAATAGCTTCTCTATGTCCCTTGAGCCTGTGCATTGGGTTACTTGTAGCCCAGACCCGAGCAGTGAAACCTTCGAAGATTGCTGGCCTACCCACTCCGAGTGACCCGTGGGCTGCCATTTTGTGATTTCTCTTGAGGTCCCTTTGCGATCCCTTGTCCGTCAGCTTGTGGGTCCCTGAGAAGGGTAACTTTACTTTGATTGGGCTTCCATGGTTGCTCCAGATGTGCCCTGACTCTCCATTACTTGGGGAGTCCCTAGTACCTTGCTGGTCCCCATCAAATCACTTTCTCCTTTCTGCTGTTGCCAAGGCTTGTTGTATCCAGTCCAGGCACCGATGCTGCAGCACTTGACATCCTTTGAGATTCTGCTCAAATCCAGCTCCTGGTTGTCCTCGACGCCTCCTGGTCCTCGTGGCTGAAGAGTCCAGCTTCACCTCTTTCACCTGAAACACCCGACATCGGTGGGCATTCGGCTGTCGTGCCCCTGGTCACTGGCAAGTGACCCAGACTCTGACCCCTCTGCTTTCAGTTTCTTCACATCTCTGATCCAGCCTTGAATCTCTTCGGACACTTCGCATCTTCCAAGCAGCAGCACTTCTTCGCCAGCTCCCATTGAAAACGACGATGCAACCCGACACCATTTTGACACGTATGCACCCGGCTTCCCTGGGTGAGGTAACTCGAGTACTCCAGTGCTCCCGTGAGTGTTGACCCTTGAACTGTCTAAGTCCAAGAGGGTTTGGTCCTAGTCTATACGCCCAGCCCACCTAGCCTTCCTACCTAGAGCTAAATCCTCTGTGAACAGGAGCAAAGAAGGACCTCCATCAACTGCATGCTCATTAACTGCAGATCAGCCTCTAAACATGCAACCGAACTAGCAGAGGCCATCCTCTCCCATAATATAGACATAGCATTCATAACGGAGACCTGGCTCAATAATCTCTCCTACCCCAGCAGGGACATGCTGGTGCCTCCTGGATTCACAATGATCAACAAAGACAGGCAGATGAAAAGAGGTGGGGGCATAGCAATCATCCACGAAAACATCTCCATCACGGAAACTTCCTCCTGTCTGTATAGCTCCTTCGAATGTCTCTCAGTCACCATCAAAACACACGACACCAAGCCCACACTTTGCCATCTTCTTTACCACCCCCCAGGCAACTCCTCAGAATTCGGGGTTCACCTTTCCGACCTGATTGCCCATTGCGCACTCGGCAACAGCATAATTCTGAGCGACCTCAATCTTAGTTGAAATGAAACAAAAAACCGCTCATTCAAACCCTAAACATCCTACTACTAGAAAACAATCTGAGCCAACACTGCTCAGAAGAAACTCATCATAGAGGTGCAATCCTCGATGCAATTATACCCGGAAGCATTATACCCGGAAGCAATGCAATCTCCATCGACCACATCCTCCCCGTTGACTGGTCCGATCACCACGTAGTTCTTTTTCACATCAACCACACGTTCTTGTCCAAGCAAATCCCCACGCAAGACCCCCCAAATGGGTCAGGAACACAGCCAAGATCTCTCGTGCTGACCTAGAAGAAAGAATTAGCACGCTCCTCCCAAACACTGTGGACCTCCTCTCAACTACCGAACTCACCTCTCTCTACAACTCCAATATGACGCGCACCCTGTATCACCTTGCCCCCTTGAAACTAAAAAAATCCAGGATCATTCCCTCCAGATCATGGTTCTCCTCCGACAAAAATGATGAAAGACGACAGCTAAGAACAGCTGAAAGAATTTGGAGCAATAATCCCTCTGCCCTCCATCATGATCAACTCCAAGTAGCACGCAGGAAGTACAAAAAGCACATTAAGGACAAAAAGACAGCTTTCTTCTGCTCTGCTCTAGATACCGCTAAAAACCGTACCAAAGAGCTTTTCAATATCATCAGGAATCAAACCTCTAAACCTATACCCTCCTCAACACCGGCATCCAAAGAACGATGCGACAACTTCGCCATCTTTTTCAATGACAAAATCGCTAAGATAGATCTCTCACTCAGCTCAAATCTCATCCCTCCACCGAGATCAATTCGAACAAAACTCTTGTCGGCTGCTCCGTGAACCCCCCTAAGCACTGGTCCTTCTTCATTCCCATCCAGGAAGCAGAGCTAATCAAACTAATCTCCAATGCTAAACCCTCATCCCACGCCCTGGATCTGCTACCTCCTCACCTGACCAAAGACATGAAGCTCGTCCTAGCCCCGCTATGGTGCAGGATCATTAACAGCTCACTGAGCTCTGGAATCGTACCTGACTGCCTCAAAGTAGGCCAAGTCACGCCACTGCTGAAAAAACCAGGGCTAGACACTGAGGATCTGAATAACTTCAGACCTGTATCGAACCTACCTCTTTTGTCCAAGATCTTCGAAAGATGTGTACTCCCCCAGTTGACCCAACACTTGGATGACATCAATCTCCTTGATTCCCATCAATCGGGATTTAGAAAAGGCTGCAGTACCGAATCCCCAATCCTCAATGTCATAGACGATCTACTCAAATTCCTTGACTCGAATCAATGCTGCCTTCTCATCCTCCTAGATCTATCGGCCGCATTTGACACAGTTGACCACAAACTGCTTATCAAGGCTCTTCAAGAAAGGGCCGGTCTTCAGGAGACGGTCCTCCACTGGTTCACTTCCTTTCTCCACCACCGCTCACAAAGAATTAAAATTAAAAACTTCGAGTCCGACCTCCACCCCGTCATCAGGGGAGATCCTCAGGGGTCAGTGCTTTCCCCGCAGCTTTCAACATTTACATTAAACCCCTCACCACTCTACTCAGGAAATCCAATGTCCCCTTTCACTTATATGCAGACGACACGCAGCTTTATCTGGAAACCACTTCAATTGACGACATCCAAAGACTTAACACCACGCTCATGGAGGTTCAACACTGGCTCACAAGTAATCGGATCTCTGACATATTATCGAAAGAAACCTTATCGAACTACAAAAATTTCGCAACAAAAATATCGACATCAAAAATATCGATATTGTATACTTAATTAAAAAACTACACTAATATCGACACAACAATATCGTAATACAACTATATCGATCACAGAAAAATCGCACACACCAATATCGTAATACAAAATATCGACATAAATAAATATACCACATGTAAAAAATATCGATAACCAAAATATAGACATCAATAATATCGTTTTTTACATATATCGAAAATTCACGTAAAACCAATACTTTAAACAACATAAATACAGTATTTTCCTAAAACATACATTTTCCAATTATATTCAACTTAAACATAAATATAACTATAAATATTTAACAACATAATAAACACAAACAAAAATAATTATCAAATAGGCATTTCAAACATATTCTAAAAAATTAATACACATTATAAACAATGATTTTCTATATAATTATTAAAAACTCTCCTCCTTTAAAAGAAATTATACTCTTAGTTAGCATTTTCCATAAAAGGAAACCAATTAAGTAAAAAAAATTCAAAACATCCAATAGAAAGGCCACACACAGAAATAAACCAATCACCTTCAAGAAACAATTTTAAATCCACTATATAACCAATAAAAACAAGTCTTCTACTGTGCCTTAAACCAAAGCATTAAAAGAAGAAGAAACTCTGCTAAACAGAAGAAGCCTAAATCCTACTACACTTCTAAAAACGTAAGTAAATTACCTTTTCTAACTAAACCGCCAAATTAAACTAAAACACTAATTTCTCTTTACTCAAAAAACTAACTTATATATTTCATCTCTTTATATTTCCACTACAGATATTACTCTAAACAGCTAAAGAAAAGATTGAACATTGCCAGGAAAGACTCACAAAAAAGTAAGTATACTATCAAAATTCTTTCTAAAATATTAGTTAAATCCTACTCAAACCCCAAAACATACTAAACCCCAAAACAAATCCATGTTCTCTTTTTTAAGTTTTTAATAACCTGTATAAATTAAAACCTATAGTCTATACCAAACAGCAATACCACCCCACTTAAAATATTAAAACAGCCAAAACAATATATTTTCACAGACTACATCAACTAAACAGCATTTTGTCTACAAAGAACATCTTCATTCAAATACAACAAAAACACTTGGTAAGTATATATAAAAAAATTATTTTTTGCTATTTTCATTTAAATATATAAAGTACTATTTCATATATTTTCATATACATTTTTTCCAGATTTCTAACACATCACAATGACAGAAGGAGCCCAATTTATATCATCACAGAAAGGAAAATTCCTATTGTTACATGGGTTACACATACACCCAAGAAAAGCAGACTGACTAAAAGTGAACTGGAAGTGTTAAAAATATTATTCAAACAAATGCTATGGTCGCGCAACAACAAGAGAAACAACTGTACTATATACTAGAGAGCATAATCATCCACCCAATATCTCTGAAATAGAAGTAAGATCAACACTTGAAAATATAAAAGAATTAAGCACTGGTTCACAAACTGCTACAAGTGTAATCCTAAAAGAACTATTACCTAAAGTGCCCGAAGAAGCAAGAGGCCAATTACCATCAATTGCTTCTATGAAAAGAACAATTGCTAGGACCAAAAAATCAACCACAACAACAAAACCATCACCTAAAACTTTTCAAGATATCATCATTCCACCAGAATTAACTATCACCCACCATAAAGAACCTTTTATTTTTTTTTATAACAAAAGTACAGAAAAAAGAATTATAATGTTTGCTACTGCAAACAATATAACTAAACTCCAACAATGCCAAACATGGATGATGGATGGCACCTTTACAATATGCCCAAAACCTTTCTACCAGCTTTACACAATACACGGTCAATATCACAACACTTGCATACCTTTCATCTATGCACTATTACCTAACAAACAAAATACAACATTTAATGAAATGCTAGGAAAAATAAAACCAGAATCAAACGATTTTTCCCCTCAAAGAATTATCATAGACTTTGAGCAAGCCATGATAAATTCCATTCTAAAACTGTACCCCCACACATCTATCCAAGGATGTTACTTCCATCTAAACCAATGTCTATGGAGACATTTACAAAAATCTTCACTAAGTGTAGAATATGCCACAAACATAACTTTTGCACATCAAATAAAACTTCTAACAGCCCTAGCTTATGTACCAACCACAGATGTTGCAGAACATTACAATATTTTATTAGAAGGTCAATTCTACCAGCAAAATGAACAAAAGTTATCTCCCCTCTTAGATTATTTTGAGGATACCTGGGTGGGGAGACTACACAGATCAGGCCATAGACGTCAGCCAAAGTTCCAAATACCTTGGTGGAATGTATATCTAACTACACTCAACCAAGAATCCAAAACTAACAACGCAGTCGAGGGCTGGCATAATGCATTTCTAACTTCCACTGGAAGAACAACTCCAACACTAGAAAAACTACTAATTTCCATACAAAAAGAATAAAGTTTCCAAGAATTAAGAATGAAACAATCTGTCCTACAATTAAAACCAAAACAATCTAGACAAACTACTCAAATGTATAGTTACCTACAACAACAAGTACAGGTATACCCTTCCACAAGAGGACTTGAGTACTTAAATATAATAGCTAAAACTCTCCTCTAAACCATTTCAACAAATTAACCCACAATTCTACTAAAACAACTATCACAACATAAAGAAACCACTTTATTATATCCAAAAATTAATTAGTTTGTCTAAAATATATAAATAATTTATATATACATTTAGACAACATAATTAAACAAAACAAGTACACAACAACAATCATAAAAATACAATATTTTCCCACCCACAATTAAAATATTTAAAACAACTTACCTGTCTCGTTGCTCCAATACGATAATTAAATTTCTTCCAAATAAATCCAGGTAGTTCAAAATCCATAGATATCAAAAATAAACCCAAATAAAATGGAAAAATACAATTGTTTTTCGAAAAAATCATCTAGGCAAAAAAATGACAATCCAATAACCATAAAAATCCCGAAAAATATTAAAAAGATAAATAACCGCTCCTGGAAACCCGAACAATAAAGGAAGTGTAAAATAAATATTAGTAAACACAACTAACACACTCTTCCTTTAAAAAAAAACGGAATTTGAAAGAAACGAAATATCTTCTCCGTAAAACCTACAAAAGAGAAACAAACATTCCCACCCACACACAAACACACATAATGCACCTAAAAACATCACTACAAACATTATTCAAACACTATAAAACTTTAACACACATAAATAACAAAACACTAACTAGGCGGCAAACACGGAACACAACGTAAATTATAAAATCGTATACAAACTATTACTAACACCCTAACTTCTAAAACATCACTCCACACACACACTTATTACAACATTACTAGTTCCAGAAAACACTTAAAACTATTTAATAATAAAGAAAATAACTCTTACCTTCTCAAACGCGAAACAGCTCCCAACCGCGACCTGGATTCTACCAAAAAAAAAAAAAAACAGCGAGCGGTTACAAAATAAAAGACCCAAACAAACATAACAACTAAAAAAAAAACAAATAAATATCCAAACTATTTATTTAACATTACACATTACTTTAAAAATTAGTAAAACATTTTAATAACATACTAAAAAAGAATACCTATTTATTTTATATACGTGAACATTCTTTAAAATTATTTAACTTATAATAATAAATATAATAAATTAATTATATTTACTACTATAACAATAAAAATGTATATATTAAAAAAAATGTATGAACATGATACAATATATATCTAGAACATACCAGAACTTAAAATAAACAACTGTTATAACATATAAAAATTATCAATATTAATTATCTAATATTGATAATTAAAATATATTAATCCTATATTTCAAAACATACAATTTCTTATAATTTCAAACAAAGTGTACAAATGTTTACAGTACACAATATAAATAAAAAAATGTTAAACAGCTGTAAAAATCTGGAAAAAAAATGGTTTAATTTTTTTTCTGTTAATATATTAATGTATAAAATATACATTACAAAAATTGATATCCATTATAATATATTTCTTACAATAATACAAATGTAAAATCCGAATTATTTTATTACATGTTTATTTCAATGTTAAAATATGCCTACTAATAAACAATATTTTCTCTGTAATCAATATACCTTCCAACAACTATAAAAATAATTAATATTTTTCTTTGCACTGTTTAATACAAAAAATTTCAATTTGCATTCTGATGTGACTTCTATGTTTTATCCAATAAAAACTAAAATCTACAGAATTATTTTAAATTAAAACAAACTAATTTAACTGTTCCTATTCAACTCTATATTTAATAATAATAACTGCTGTTTAAAAAACTTAATTAATTTACTACTCCCACTAGACACTTAACTTAATTAATTTACTATTCTCACTCCAGTTTATATTTAATTAGGAAAACTGCTGGACACTGAAGTTAATTAATTTACTATTCCCACTCCAGTCTACATTTAATTAAAATAAGTGCTGGACACTGAAGTTAATTAATTTACTATTCCCACTCCAATATATATTTAAATAGGGAAACTGCTGGACACTAAAATTAATTAATTTACTATTCCCACTCCAACCAATATTTAATTAGGGTAGGTGCTGAACACTGAACTTAATTAATGTACTATTCTCACTCCAATCTATATTTAATTAGGGTAGGTGCTGGACACTGAACTTAAATAATATACTATTCTCACTCCATTCTATATTTAATTGCTGTAGGTGCTGGACACTAAACTTAATTAATTTACTATTCCCACTCCAGTCTATATTTAATTAAGATAAGTGCTGGACACTGAACTTAATTAATTTACTATTCTCACTCCAAAATATATTTAATTAGGGTAGGTGCTGGACACTGAACTTAATTAATTTACTATTCTCACTCCAGTCTATATTTAATTGGTGTAGGTGCTGGACACTAAACTTAATTAATGCACTATTCTCACTCCAGTCTATATTTAATTAAGATAAGTGCTGGACACTGAACTTAATTAATTTACTATTCCCACTCCAATATATATTTAATTATGGTAGGTGCTGGACACTAACCTTAATTAATTTACTATTCTCACTCCAAAATATATTTAATTAGGGTAGGTGCTGGACACTGAACTTAATTAATTTACTATTCCCACTCCAAAATATATTTAATTAGGGTAGGTGCTGGACACTGAACTTAATTAATTTACTATTCTCACTCCAGTCTATATTTAATTGGTGTAGGTGCTGGACACTAAACTTAATTAATGTACTATTCTCACTCCAGTCTATATTTAATTAAGATAAGTGCTGGACACTGAACGTAATTAATTTACTATTCTCACTCCAATCTATATTCAATTAAGATTAATGCTGGACACTGAACTTAATTAATTTACTATTCCCACTCCAATATATATTTAATTATGGTAGGTGCTGGACACTAACCTTAATTAATTTACTATTCTCACTCCAATCTATATTTAATTAGGGTAGGTGCTGAACACTGAACTTAATTAATTTACTTTTCCCACTCCAAAATATATTTAATTACTGTAGGTACTGGGCACTGAACTTAATTAATTTACTACTCTCACTTCACTCTATACTTAATTATGGTAAGTGCTGGACACTAAACTTAATTAATATACTATTTCCACTCCAATCTATATTTAATTAGACTAGATCATGTACACTGACCTTAATTAATTTACTATTCCCACTCTAATATGTATTTAATTAGGGTAGGTGCAATATAAATATATACAAAAATCTTTTTTTTTTTTTTAAATCATTATTTCAAATTTGTAATAAAACACTCCCCCCTTATCCTCTACAAATCCAACTCCCCAATCCTAAAATTATAAAAATATTTAAAATTTGAATATATTATTATAACTAAAAAATTACTCTATTACAAATTTTCAAAACTTTTTTAAAACACTCCCCACCCTTATCCCCTATAACCCAACATCTCACTCCTAAAAATAAATATAAAATTCTTAATTTAATTAAATATTTCTAATTACATGTCATAAAATATTAAAAAATAACATTTTTTTTAAACACTCCCCACCCTTATCCCCTATAACCCAACATCCACCTCATAAAATTAAATATTAAAATCTAAATTTATAAAATTAAATATAAAAATCAAAATTCATTTCAATTTTTTAAATAAATCTTATAAAATATTACAACAAAAAAAAATCTTTAAACACACCCCACCCTTATCCGCTATAACCCAACATCCCACTCCTAAAAATAAATATTAAAATCGAAATTTAATTCAATATTTCTAAATAAATTTTATAAAATATTCCAAAATGTATAAACATTTTTAAACAACCCTCCCCACACTTATCCCCTATAACCCAACATCCCGCTCCTAAAATTAAATATAAAATTCAAAATTTCTAATTAAATTTTACAAAATAAATAAACATTTTTAAAACACTCCCCACCCTTATCCCCTATAACCCAACATCCCGCCCCTAAAACAATATAAATATTTTTAATATTGTATACATTTCAACAATTTATACAAACAACTTAAAAATATTAACTAAACATACAATAACGATATTTTGACATGTCGATATTCTTACTAACGATATCACTTACATCGACAAATAATGAAAAAACGATATTTTTAATTTCGATATTTTTTACATTTGATCTTTTTTACTCGATTTAGGTCCATCGATATTCAAAAGTCGATATTTAGACTACTCACCCCAATAATCACCTGAAACTCAATCAAGAGAAAACGTGCGTATTGGATCAATTGAATGTTTTGGACTACAGTGTAGTCACAAAGCAAGTTATAACACTGGTGATGGATAAGTATTGAGCACTGTATCAGCACCCATTACTAGTTTGTTTGTTTGTTACAAGCCAATTTGTACGATATATGTACATGTGGTGATGTGCAGATCAATTTAGCATATCCATCTCTTGGTTTATGGACTCACATCTGAAATCCCGTTCTGGTTGTGTCTCCCTATGATGATCTGTTCTGACACTGGCGTACTCATCATAACACAGGTTGTGGGACTGTGTGATTGATGTGATGGGTGAGTGTAAGTCTTGGTTGGACTGTAGTAGTCAATTTGATGTTTGTAGACATGTATTGCTCTGTCAACAATTTGTGCATTGGGACAAATGAGGTGTGAGATAGTAAAAAAGCTAGGACTAGGTTATACACCTGATTGGTTGGATGTTTTGTCTTGCTACTTGGTAGATCAGTTATTGGTTTTGACTACACTTTCCTGTGTGATTTATACATGTTGTATTTTCTTTAGCAGCTATCCAGAGTAAACTGTGTACTTCCTCTAAGGTGTTTGTAAAATGGTAAAGTAATATGGATGAATGATGTCACTTCCTGCAATGTGACTTCCTATGACATGAAATGTAGTGGTCTTTATATGGATATCAGATCTTAGGATTTAGTCCATATCACTGGTGAATAGAGGTGTGGGCATAGTGCCAGTGAATATGTCTTGGTGGACATACTTTGGTGAGTACATTGGGGTTCTGTTGCCCTGTGAAGTTTTGCTGTGTGTTATGGTGGACTAATGCATTCACTTTGTGATACGTACACAAATGTGACTATGGGCATTCCTGTTCCACCATCAAATACATTTACATTGAACCCCTCACCACTCTACTCAGGAAATCCAACATCCCCTTTCACTTATATGCAGACGACACGCAGCTCTATCTGGAAACCACTTCAATTGACGACATCCAGAGACTTAACACCACGCTCATGGAGGTTCAACACTGGCTCAACCAAGAGAAAACGGAAATACCCCTCATCTCCAACAAAGACGAAAACCCCCAAGTCGAAGAATGGCTCAAAGCAATTGACGCCCTCAATGGTAACCTCACCTTAGCGGATTCGGTAAAATCCCTAGGGTACACCCTTGACCCGAAACTGGACATGAAGAAACACATTTCAAGAACCGCTAATAGTGCCTTTCTCAACCTGAAACTACTATACACAATAAAACCCTTCCTCCCACCCAAGGACCTTCAACAAGCCACACAAGCGCTAGTGCTCTCCAGAATAGACCATGGGATTGCGACCCTGACAGGGACAGCAAAATCTCTCCTCACCCCCCTGAAGACAACCTTCAATGCAGCTGCCAGAATCGTTATGGGTACTAAGAAATTCGAACACATCTCTCCCGCTCTCAGAGAACTTAAATGGCTCCCAGTTGAGTTGCGAGCCAGCTTTAGAACAGCCTGCATCACGCACAAAGCTCTGCACACAGGAAAACCGGAATACCTGGCTGCCAAACTTAAAAGGGCCGGCCAGTCCAGAAACCTCAGGAGCTCCAACTCTCTACTACTCATCCCGCCAAACTCGCAAGCAGAAAACCGCAGCCAAATCATTTGTTGAAACGCACCTAAAATCTGGAAATCCACCCCCCCCCCACCTACATCAGGACAACCCACTCGTTTCCAAAATTCAAGACACTACTCAAAGCCCTCTTCCTTGACCGCTCTCGAAGAAACCGATAGAGCATAGGATGTTCCTCAGCCAACGCCCCACCGTACCTTAATGTGGGACCGATGTCACTGTCTCGGATCAGGAAAACTTTCTTTGTACGAACCAATTGAACAATGAGTACGCTAGGATGATTGTCTGGTTTGTATTGCATCCCCCTTCCCTTTGCTTATGTACCTGTTCCCCACCCTGCGCGATCCCTCTTGCTCTACCTATTACCTGTACCGTCTATTCGCTCATAATTGTATATGCTGTAAAGCGCTCTGATATCTACGGGTCCAGCCAGCGCTATATAAAACTCCTAAATAAATACATTTCTAAGTGTTCTTTAACTCAAAATCTAACCATGACTTTCCCCATAGAAGCTAACGGGAGCTCGCGGCTGTGTTCTCACACTGCACACGGCCCCCGTGGGTCCCCTGCGTCACTACCTTGGGTGGATCCTTGGGGTCCCAGCGATTCTCCAGGCTCTAGGCCTTGTGTTAAGTTAAATCGGGGTTCTTATACCAGTTTCTTAGTATCTGGTTTGGCTTGCCCCTAGGGCCTAACGTGTATTTGTGCTACTTTACTGTAATATTTGAAGTGTAACTTATGTGCCTTTGCCTCTAGCCTCATAAAGAGACTAGTGGGGTTTGTTTAGTAATAAATACATATATTTTAAATATATATACCTGGTATGGTTTCCTTTCATTAAGCCACTCAAGAGATTATAGACTGGTAAAACATGCTGCTTTACATTCCTTCAAGATTTAGCCTAAAGGCTGCTCTCCATAGCTACCACTAGGATAGCTTTCAATATAGGTTGTCTTTAACCTATAACCAATAAGGGGTGATAGGACTGGTGCAAGGTGCCCACTATAAGTAGTGGACAGTATATACTAGGCCAACTTCTCACAATAGGATCTATCTTAAAAGTTGATAGAATCTCCACATCACTTTCCGCCAAAGGATAAATATGTGATAGGAATTTGGGCAAGTCTGCTTTTTCTAGATTCTTCTATTCCAACTACATCGCACCCCACGCCATTACCTTAACAAACTACATACTCATTAGAGAACTGAACTTCCACCTCGACAACCCCAGCAACCCCACCTCCACTATCCTTCATAACAACCTCGTCAGCATTGGGACTTAAACAACTCATCAACACACTGACCTACAGAGCAGGACACACCCTCGCCATTGCCCACAAGAGCACCCTCTGCCTCACCACCTCCAGCGAATCCTTCCCCTCCACCAAACACCTGCACTTCCAGATCCAGACCACCCCCAAATCCACACTCCGAGGAACCCCAGCAACAGACCCCCAGGCCGCCAAAAACCCTTCGCCACCGCCAACTACATCGCACCCCACGCCATCGCCTTAACAAACTACATACTCATTAGAGAACTGAACTTCCACCTCGACAACCCCAGCAACCCCACCTCCGCTATCCTTCGTAATAACCTCATCCGCATCAGACTTAAACAACTCGTCAACACACCGGCCCACAGAGCAGGACACACCCTCGACCCATCTTCGCGGCAGGAAACATCATCCAATTTAGCCACACAACGCAGCCGCCATAGACCAACCACCATTGCATACACTTTGTCATCAACAAGCCCAAGGCACCCAATCCAACCCCACGCCCACCACAAAGGAACTGGAGCAAGGTTACCGATGACCAACTTAATTCCACCCTCACCCAAGACAACCACACCTGGACACCCGACGCAAACGACGCAGCCAGAGAACTCCATGCCTGGATCTCCGACTGCGCAGACGAGCTCGCCCCGCTACGCAACCCCGACAGACAATGTCCCAGGAAAGCCGCCTGGTTCACCACCACTCTCCAAGAAGCCAGACACACCTGCAGACGACTGGAGAAGAACTGGAGAAACACCAAGACAACCGAAAACCACACCCCCTACAAGGATGCCATGATGAACTACCACAACCAGATCAGAGCCACCAAGAGGAACTTCATCCACAACAAAGTCCTGGCCAACTCCACCAACTCCAAGGAACTTCTCATTCAAGAATCCATCAACCCACGCAGCAAAGCCACAGATATCACCCCATCCCAAGACCTCTGCGACAAGCTTGGAACCTATTTCCACCTCAAGATCAAAAACCTCTATGACAACTTCATCGACCATCCACCAGGCGCCACAGACGACCCCCGCCCCCAGAAACATCAGCCAGTCCACCATATCCAATTGGACACCGATCACGGCCAAAGACACCACCTCGACTATCAAAAGCATCCACTCGGGGGGCTCCCACCGACCCCTGCCTCCCTCAAATCTACCACAGAGCCGGAGATGCCATCGCATTCGAACTACAATGCACCATCAACACCACCTTGAAAACAGGCACCTTCCCAGACGACTGGAAGCGCTCAGAAGTCAGACCTCTGCTCAAGAAGCCCACAGCTGGCCCCAACATCCTCAAGAACTATCGGCCCAGCTCGCTCCTCCCCTTTGGAGCCAAAGTTGCAGAGAAAACAGTCAACAGGAAACTGACATGATTCATTGAAGAGAACGCTGTCCTCGACCCGTCCCAATCCGGAATCCAAAGCAACTAAAGCACAGAGACCGCCACTCGCTGCCACAGATGACATCCGCACCCTCCTGGACCAAGGCTACTTAGACACCATCTCCCACCGCACACTAGTCGCCAGAATGCACAGCGCAGGTGATAGAGATCAGGGTATCCAAAATATGCCCACTACCACGGATAGAGTAATCTCACAGTTACACGCACATACATTCATCATACGCTAGGGCCCATTTCACTAACATACGCTCAAATACTCTACCAGCAATAAACCTGTGGGAAGAAAACTCCTAAACCACCCTGCATCTATATCGAGGACGATAGGACCTAATTATAGTGATTGTCCTTAAACATACTCTATATAATCTATACAACATATACAATAATGATCAAAAATATAAACCCAATAATTGACAAGAAAGAAAATTCAACACCATGTTTAAAAGTTATATTGCTTTATCTAAAAAGTAGTCAAAGAAAATCAATCAGAATAAATCATTTCTCATAGTTACCTATTCTAACTAAGTGTCAGAACGGGTCAGGACAAGTCTCTCGGTAAAGTCTCTCAAGACGAAGTCCCTCAGCATCGATCCTCAGCAACGCAAGTTCACGCGGCAAAGGTAAAATGGCAAGTGGGGAGAGCCCTCCCTAAGCTAACATTCTTATAGTGCAAATTACAATGGAAACACACATAAAGTTATTCAGCATCCGCTGAATCACTAAGCAAAGCGAGAAGGAAGGAATGTATCATTGCTACATCTGAAAATCTTCGCTCAGGAAAGTTCACAAAATATAAAACTACGGAACAGGAACCAAAAACTACAATGTATTTAAACAGTTCCGTCTCTCCTCGGCAATCGAGCCACAGTTCACAAGTTTTCTCCAAGGCTCCTTTGTCTCTCAGAGATTACCAAGGACGTTCCATTTCTTTTGGAGATCCTCCAAACTGCTGATGTCCTCATGGAAATTTTCACAACGAGGACTATGGTCAGTTGTCTTCAACCTTTTTCCAGCAGGGGTCTCCCTTGCCACATCACAGAATATGCCACAGCCAGGCTTCGAAATTCAGTTAACTCGGTTAAGGCCTTCATAGGCCACAATAGACCATCTTAATTAAAGAGACAAAATAAACGTTACTACAGCATAATGATTAAACAGTGTTAACCCCACTAATACCCTTATGTGTATGTATTTATCTAGCTTTTGCAACATAAAAAAGCATTAATTCAGACAGCGTTTTGGTGCTCAAAATAAACAGCACATAGCAACGTTTAAACATGAAAACTTGCACGTTTATTATTAAAACAGAAACAGCACAAATAAGCTAACCCTCGTGTAACTTTCTCTTATGTTAGAACAAACGGATTGATTAGTAAAATCACACTTGCACAAGACAAATAATTAATTGTTAATTATTAATAAATTAGTAAAACGCATAGACATGCCAGAGCTTCAAAAGCCCTTGAATTTTCTAAAAGAAAACTCTGCTCCAGCAATCCCCCCTTTGGTGATTTTATCACCAAATAAACCCAAAAAAAAAAATTAGTGAAAATTTAGTCCCATTTTAGGAGAAATCAGAAATGTCTTTCTCCTTACACAACATTACACACCAGTCACTCTTTCATCATCTCTCTTTGTCTCTAAATAAACACTCTCCCTCAATTCTTCTAATTCAATCTCTTGTGGTTCTCTTTTCAAAATTTTTGAATTCTTATTTTTCTTTTCTTTATTCAATTTCTCTTTCCCTCTCCTTTTTTTACAACACACACACACTAATCTTAGTATCAGTAAAGCAACAATCATACAAGACAAAGGAAACAATATTCTACCTATAATAGTACTACCTATTTTTGCAATAAAATCCTTAACAGCTATCATCTTATTAGCTATTTTAGTCCAGAAACTCCCAGTTTCAAGTGGTACTAATTCTTCATGCAAATCAGTAATATTTTTGATATAGACCTTCAGGTCTTTACTTTCGTCAGGAATGTAAGTGCAACAATGTTGAACTTTCAATATTCCACAAACTCCACCCTCCTTGGCCAATAAAATATCAAGGGCAAGTCGATTTTGCATTGACATGGCACGTACGGCACTTAATTCCGTATTCACCAAAAGAAACCCTCCTGCGGTATTCGTCGATAAGCGATCAACCACTGTGGACAGTTTCCGAATTCCATAAGCATTTAAAGAAATTCCCACTGCTGGAATCAAAACCCCAAAAATGTCACCCACAATTTCAGACCAAGTTTCTCTCTTAAAACGTGTTAATAAGTTAATATCTTCTACATCTCTTATTTTATCTGTATGAAAAATCTTAGGAAAAACCAGGCCCACATAACATGTGCCATACCAATGGTCAGGCAACTTGTAATAAGCCTTGTTCCCACAAACATAGTACACTCCTGGAAAAATTGTATCTTCTCCCCCTCTGAAACCCCAACCTGTCGCAACGAAGTATGTATCATGGCACTCACTAGTCCCCACGAAATATGTATCATATTGGGATTTCCTTCTAGTACTGCATAGTTTACCCTTCTGCGGTGCATCTAGAGCTAAAGTCGGACTAACCCCATTTTTCAACTCTTTTCCCATCTCAATGTCCCAAATTGTCTCACCCACTTCATATTTTCCCGCTTTCTCATGCATGTTCACTCTCCTTTCCTCTACCATATCCAGGAAAGCTTTCTCCTCTTCTTTCAGACTGCAAGTTAAATTATTCTTAAAAATGTAATCTAATGTTAATCCTTTTTCTTCAATAAAAATCTCACCAAAAGTGTTAGCTTCTTTAGCTGGATTCAGCTCTTTGTTCATTGGCAAGTGCCCAAAAATACTATCTCTGTTAGACATCTTAAAATCTATTTTCCCTAACAAATAAAAAACACTACTTAAAATACTACAAGAAATACCATATGTAGCTGGTAAATGGTGATAAGTAACACCCTCTGAAACGGATGCAGGTAACTGCATGCAGACATAGCAATCCCTTACTTCCATTGTCTTCACATATTCATACAATAGTTTAGAAAAAACATTACTGGAAAAATTATTAATTGACCTATCTTTGTGTATGTAACTACTACTTCTAATTGGAATTACTTTTTGTGAATTCTTCTCTATATTAGTCATATTTTCTGTGTCCATCCCAAATTCAACCTTAAAAGTTACTAATAAAACTAAAACACCCCATAGAAGCATTAATAATCCAGTACAGCAGCAGCACATCCTACACCACCTTTTAAAGAAGGCACATCTATTTTGATTATTCTCTATGTTAGCCATTTTACTATTTTGCTTTAACCTCTACTACTCCACTACTGAAATTAGAACTTTTCAAATTTTCAACGTTTGTTCCAAACTCTTCAGCTTCTTCAAAAGATCTTTCCGTTCACTCAGTCCAAGTGAATCTTTCTTTTACTCAGTTTGGATACTTATCATTTTTCACTCCAATTTCTTCAACATCAAATTGTATCAGATCTCCAACACTCAAATCCAAATCCTCAGTATCTGACTCTTCTCCAATGTCAGTCAAGAGTACTTTCAGGATTTCACCAGTGTCTTCCTCAACCACTCCTCGTACGGTCTCCTCTCGATTTCCTTGACTTTCCACCTCTTCACCTTCAGGCAGTGTCACATACATCCATTCCGGCGACCTATACTTCTGGTTAGGTTTTCTCACTCTTTTGACTTCTTCTGGTTCTTTCGATTCTTTTGATTCTTTCCCTTCAGCCTTTGAACTTTGACTCGATATTTCATTCACTTGTTCAGCTTTTGATGAATTACTCTGTATCTCACCCTTTTCACTCGGTTGTTAGGCCAACGATCTCCTTTCACAACCTTTTTCGGTTTCACTTCTTTATCATTCCTTTCTCCAATCCAAGTTCTCTTTCTCAGAACTCGACCCTCTGTTTGTTCATTTTCATCATCCGATTCTGTTTCAATTGCCTTTTGCTTTCGTTTCTTAGCAGTTTTCTTTTCTTTCACAGATTCTTTCACCACTATTTGAGACTTCCCTACTTCTGTCCCTCCTCGGGTCTCCGACACGCAATCTTCTTGCTGTCTACTTGTCCCTTCACCTAGCTCCTCATCAATGTTCCCTACACCTCCTCGGGGGTCTTCCGCAATCTGTCCCTCTCTATCTCCTTCTGACCCTGCTTCTTCAAGAATAATCTCAAGTGGTTCTTCAATCTCCTCCTCTTCTGATTCAGGAGTAGTCTCTGTATGATTTCTCTTTTCTTTTCTTTTTCCTCCACTGCTACTTGAAATTTCAGACTCTTTAACAGAATCTGATCTTCTCTCTGATACTCGCAGTGATTCTCTTGAAGCTCTCTCTGCTTCTTTTCTCACTGATTCCGTATCTTCAGTATCTTCACCATCACTGGAATCTGACTCTTCAAAATACTCTTTACCAGTCCCTTCTTTTGGATTTGGAACTCTCAGAGTATGACTTGCATGTACCCAGTGCTTCACTCCAGCACACTTTACTGCAGTCGTCGTAGTCAGAATAACTTGTCTCGGCCTTCCCCACCTTGGAATCAAGCAATTTCTTCTTCTGTGCACCTTAATCCTCACCCAGTCTCCTGGACTTAGATCATGGGCTTGCTTCTTCTCAAGTGTGGTAGCTTCTTCTCCAACCTGGTGAAACACAGAATGAACTGCGTCAGCCAGGCCTTTACAGTAATCCAAAATCATGTCATCAGTTATTGTCACCAATCTATTTACAGGCACGAATGCATGGCGCATTGCACGTCCCATAATTATCTCATGCGGGCTCAAACCTGTAGTTCTATCTGGAGTAGATCTCATAGTCATCAGAACTAGAGGTAAAACGTCTGGCCATTTCATGCCAGTGGCTAAGCACATCTTTCCAATTCTATTCTTGATTGTGCCATTGATCTGCTCAACCACACCAGAAGCCTCTGGTCGGTATGCACAATGTAGCTTCTGCTGTATTTTCAATGCTTCACAAATCAAACCTATGAGTTCATTTTGAAAGTGTCTACCTCTATCAGATTCAACTGTAACTGGAAACCTGTACCTAGGAATCAACTCTCTCAACAGTAATTTTGCCACTGTTAATCCATCATTTCTTCTAGTCGGGTAAGCTTCCACCCACCTTGAAAACAAACAGACTACCACTAAAACATACCTCAGTCTGTTCACTTGGGGCATTTCAATGAAATCAATTTGCATTCTTGTAAAAGGACCTCCTTCTCTGCCAAGAGTCCCTAGACTCACCACTGTCTTTTTCCCAGTGTTAAACTGCTGACAAATCAAACACCTTTGACAGATGCTCTCTGCAATTGTCCTGAACTTTGCATTGTACCAGGTTTGTTTGAACGACCTGACCATCGCATCCCTCCCCAGATGTCCCTGGCCATGATACATCCTTGCCATTGACGACAAGATTGAGTTTGGCATTACTGGTCTGCCATCTCTGTAGACCCAAACATGGTCTGTTTCTCTTGGAGCACATCCTGCCTTAATCCAATCTTGTTTCTCTTCTTCTCCTGCCTCATCTTGTAACTGCTTCACTTCATCCCACGTTTCTAGGACATTAGTAAACATCACAGAAAGGAAAGACATTTCTCCCTCTCTTTCCCTATTAATCGATTGATTCGTCTTGGCACAATATTGTGCCACATCATTTGCATAACGGTTTCCAACCGTTATAAAATCATCCCCTGGACCATGGGCAGCACATTTTACAACCGCTAACTCCTTAGGCAGCTGTATCGCCTCAAGAAATTTTCCAATCAATTCAGCATTCTTTATCGGAGTTCCACCCGATGTCAAGAAACCTCTTTGTAGCCAAAGCTGGCCAAAGTCATGCACCACTCCAAATCCGTACTGACTATCAGTCAACACAGTTGTCCTCAAATCTTTCCCAATCTCACAAGCTTTCGTCAATGCCACCAATTCAGCAACTTGCGCAGATTTCACTCCTTTCAATGGTGATGCTTCCATGACCTCTGAAACTTTGCACACTGCATATGCTGCACATAGCACACCATTATCATTCCTCAGGCATGATCCATCCACAAACAACACATGGTCATTCTCAGGTAAGGGAATATCCCTTATGTCTGGTCTCGGTTTTGTACAGTACTCAAGCACATCCAAACAATCATGATCATCTTCCATCTTTATACCCACATTTTCAATATCCGGCAATAGTGTCTCTGGATTCACATTCACACATCTCTCAAGAGTCACATTTGATGCTCCCAGAATCACCTTTTCGTACTTAGTCAACCGACTATGTGACATGTACTGAGTTCTGCTTCTTGTCAAAAGAATTGCCACATTGTGAGGTACGAATACCCTTACAGGATACCCCATTATGATTCCCTCACTCTGTTCCAGGCTTCTGCATGTTGCAGCCACAGATTTTAGACAACCTGGTAAACCCACAGCTACAGGGTCAAGTGTCGATGAGAAGTACGCAATAGGCCTTCTCAATTGTCCATGTTTCTGGATTAACACTGAAAGTGCACATCCATTTCTCTCACTGCAGTACAACTCAAACTCCTTTTCGTAGTCAGGCATACCCAAAGCTGGAGCTTCACACATTTTACTTTTGAGCTCTTCAAATGCTGCCAATTGTTCTGCATCCAGATCCAATGGATCTGTCATTTCACTTTTTGTCAATTTAATCAATGGCTTTGCTATCAGGGAAAAATTAATTATCCACTGACGACAATATCCCACCATACCCAGGAACATTCTCACTTCTCTCTGGGTTTTTGGAGCTTTCATTTCTCTGATTATTCTAATCCTGTCAGTAGTCACTTTTCTCAGACCTTTTTCAATATTGTGCCCAAGATAATGCACCTCTTTCTTGCAAAATTGCAATTTGGCTGGAGATACCTTTAACCCTCCATCTGCCAGATGATTCAGTAAAGCTATGGTATCCACTTCACAAGCTTCACGTGTCTTTGATGCCACAAGTAGGTCATCAATATACTGCACTAACACTGAATTCTCAGGCATGATCAGACTTTCCAACGATCTTTTCAATAACTGATTGAATATCGAAGGACTCTCCGTATACCCCTGTGGGATACGACACCATGCTAAAATACGCTGGCCAAACCTAAATGCAAAAATCGGCTGGCTATCATGATGCAATGGAATTGAAAAGAACGCATGACACAAATCAATCACTGTATACCACTCAGCATCATGTGGAATTTGATACAGAATCACTGATGGATTTGGCACAATGGGAAAACATGCCACCACAATTTGATTAACTTTTCTCAGATCTTGCACGATCCTAAATTTGCCATTGGGCTTTTTCAGTCCCATTATCGGTGAATAACATGGACTACTCAATAGTTCTATCAGAACTCCTTGCTGAATCATTTTCTCAATTATAGGAGTTATCCCTTCAATTATTTCTGGTGTCATTTTGTACTGAGGAATGTTAGGATATGTAATTCCCTCTTTCACTGCAATTTTCACTGGATCTACATTATTCATCAATCCCACATCCTCTCCTGTAAAATCCCAAACTGCTCTTTTCACTGTGTCTCTCAGCACTTGAGGCAAATCCTCCGGATTGAACACAGCAAATGCACCAATTAACTCACTTTCTCTATTTTCTAGAGTCATTCGGTACAAAACATCATCATCTGGTGTCTCAAAAGCTATTCCATCTGGTGTACAAAAAATTGTGCAGTTCATTTTACACAATAGGTCCCTACCTAACAGGTTCACTGGACTCGTGTCACAGACAATAAATCTGTGCATGTCTGAAAATTTCCCTATCTGTACTCTTACTGGTTCAGTAAGACGTGTTCTGATTTGTGTATTGGCTACACCAACTACTTGGATTGCTTCATCCGAGAGAGGAAGATTTCTAACATCTGTTGACCTGACAGTTGACCTTGTCGCACCTGTGTCTACCAAAAAAGTAACACTATTTCTAGAGTTGCACCAAGTATGCACTCTTCCTCCTCTCTTCGGCACCGTCAATAATCACCCTCAGACTCACTCCCTTCACTCTTTAACAAGTACTGTTGTACTTTGTTAAAACGTCTTTGTTTGTTTACCTGCTCATCATTGAAGAATCCCGAGTCCTGATTGTACTTTTGTACCCCTCTATTCTGCGGCAAGGGCGGTTTTGGCTCTTGACTCTGCTGTCTCACAACTTTCTGTTGCTGTTGCTGCTGGTTATTTCCTTCATTCTGCACCTGTTGATTTAAGGATTTACCCTCATTATTCACTAATGGTGGATTAGGACATTCTGATCTCCAATGTCCCAGTTGGCCACAGTTGTGACACGGGAACTTTTTCTTTGCTTCCTCAAGACTTCCCTTTCCTTTTCCTGCATACCTAGGTCTATTCCCCGCATTATTTCCTGGATTATTTGCCTGTTCTACCAACTGTGCTTCCTGTCTTTCTGCAACTTTCACTTGTGCCCACATCGCTTTCTCTTTCAGCTTTCTTTGTTTTGCTTCAATTTCATCACTGAAGTATTTTGCATGTCTCAGAATCTCATCTACCTTCTTACTCTGCCAATCCACTGTGTGTTCACGAATTCTCTCACCAATTTCAGGTCTTAGACCATATACAAATCTGTATACAAAATGCCTCAAATCCTTGTCACCCAGGTGTTCATCTCCACTGAATTGTTTAAAAGCCAGTATCAGCCTTTCGTAAAAAGCATGAACTGATTCTTTTGCTTCCTGTTGTGTTCGATCTATTTTAACCCAGTCTGTCTCTTTTGGAGGAACTTTACTCTTCAGGTATACCATCACCTGATCATACTTCCTCATTACTTCTGGATCTGGTGCCCCTGTTCTTGGATCTCTTGGATACTCCTCAGTAGGCCAACTCACAACTATTTTACACTCAGTCCACAAGTCTGCTGGAACAATTATATCAAACAGACTATTCAGGTCAACCCACAGCACTTTTGACAATTTCACAAACCTGTCTACCTGCCTATACCACTCGACGGGCTTTTCTCTCAATCGAGGGAAATCATTCGTAAATGATAAAATATCCTGTCTGGTCCATGGAACATGTACATATCCTCCTCCAGGTATTTCTCTCATGGGATAATGCTCCACTGGTTTCTCCTTTTCTCTCACTGGAAATGCTGAATACGTTGTTCTATCTTCAGATTCCTCTCTTTTCTTATACCACCTATCCTTCCACTTTTCTACATCACCCCATCTTCGCAATAATGCCACCATTTCTTTAATCTGTCCTGTTCTACCAGAAGTATTCAAATTTTCTATGTCTTTTTCTGTGAAATCCATCCTGTAGGTTTTCTGCAAAGCCTTTACTTTATCAATGTCAACTCCTTGCTCATTTGCTATCGCTCTTAGTCTATCATGTGTATTTCTTGCTCTCCATGTTATGCTTTTACACATAAACATCAATTCACCATCATGATGACTCTTCAGGATTTCTGTTGGAACTGTTCCTGTCACAAGCTCTTCTAATTCTATACGCAACTTAACCACATCAATAACTTGTGAATCCTTATCTTTTTTCTGAAGAACTTTCATCCAATCATTCAAATCATCAACTGTTATTTCAGCAGTTTTTCTCACTGGAACCACTCTTTTCTGCGGTTCTAAAATTGGCATCCCTGAACAACTAGGTTCACTAGTATCCAGTAGTTCACTACATGTGTCATGTCTGGTTTGTCTCAGGTCACTTCTCCCTGTTCTTTTACCTGAATCTCCTGAAGGACCAACCGAATTTGTCAAATCATTCGCAACATATGGAACTACCAGTCCATTTTCACCTGTCCTCTGTTTATCAAACACAGGAATAACCGGACCTATAGTTACAGGCACCGTAACAGCTTCCAGATTTTTCGTTAACTCCCTAATTTTCTCAGTCAGTTCTGTTGTCGTCTTTGCTAATTGTCTGGCATTGTCCTCACTACCTCGATTCCCTTTCTCCCTGAAAGAACTACTACCTCTTAATTCAGGTGTCACTTTTTCTTTTTCAATAATACAGACTGTATCTCTTATCGGAGAAACAACTGGTGTACTCTCATCTGGTTCTGGTCTATATGGAGGTGGTCTCTTGTAAATCATGTCATTTAAGACCTCATCATCATATTCATTAACTCCAACTGCTTCTTCTTCAACTGTTCTCATAGGATATAATCCCTCTGACATACTAGCATCTCGCCATCTTTTCATTCGATCATGATGTGTTTCACGATCATGTCTCCTCCCAAACATGTACCTGTAGTACCCTCCAGATCTTTGCTTTTCTCGGTCATGAACTTCCTCTTCCCATTCCACTAAAGCCTCGAACTGTGTAGGTCTTGGCTTCGGATCTAAGCATAACATCTTTTCCCGTAAATTTCTCAACACGGCCAATTAAATGAACCATGTTCTGGAAATGCTAAAACACCATCTTCTTTAGTATACCTAACCCAATTCTGCAACCATATACAGGTATGTAATCCATATTTCGCAGCCATAAAGGATGCAGGTGTTTTCGCTGGAGGTAGCAACTCACCCTCTCTCGTCTTAACCTCTTTATCCTTACTAAACCACTTTTTAACCTTTCCAAAGAATGTTTTTTTCTTTTTATCTTCTTGGTAATACATTTTAGCGCTTACCAAAACTCTCTACTCTTTCCGTATTATAAATATACAATACGAGGTTAGGTTGAAAAGCTCAATTCCTGCTAACGCACCAATACTGGAGCGTCTACGTCACTAAACAGCTCTTCCAATCCCTGCGCGACTCACACTAACGCACCAATCCTAGCGCGAACCCTATTCTGATTCACTATCCAATCAGAGCGCGGACTTTCTGACGTCAACAGTCGCTGCAGTCTCTGTCTCCTGTCTCTGTCACTCGTCTACCCCTCCTTTACAAAAACTCTCAGTAGATTTCGTGTCAAAATTTCTACAAAATCTATTAGTTACAACATAAAAACATCTCCATTGTCTGCTTCGCTAACCACAGAATAGTAAAAAGAGAGTCTATTTCTCAAGAGTCAACAAACTTTCATACATCTCATAACTGTTTCCTCTAGGACTTATCCAAAGAGTCTTACAATCAATTAATGTAAACACATTCACGCACATTCATACGAGAAAAATATAGTACATGCACACAGAATCCTGCTTCCCGAGAACAGCGCACAATCTGTCCCACTACAGAATTATAACTCACATTAACTAAGCAGCTTACCTCTGCCCAGTTCCTCAAACAAGCTCAGAGAATACCTATTACTCCTCCCGCAATAAGCTTTAACGGAAATCCTTACGGATCCCTGGGACTTAAGACCAGAGTTTCAAAGATAACCTTCACTACGATACACACTCCTTATATACCAGAAATATATTCTAATAGTAACATACAATAATGTCACTGATTCCGAACCCAGACAATGTGAACGCGCAACTTCAATTGTCACACGTTATTCCTTACAATCCCGTCTTTCCCGAGAGCAGCATATACCTTCCTCTGCCCTACTACGGAACTACTACCAGCTTCCAAATTCCAGAAGCACTACATATAACTCAACATGACGAGTCCAACATATAGTATTAGTACATATACCAATATCATCAAACTAAAATCAATAATCAATAAGCTAATATACAAGCAATCTTATCTTATCAGATCAAGACAACCATCTATAACCATCCTCTGCTACCAGAGAAATTGATAGAGATCAGGGTATCCAAAATATGCCCACTACCATGGATAGAGTAATCTCACAGTTACACGCACATACATTCATCATACGCTAGGGCCCATTTCACTAACATACGCTCAAATACTCTACCAGCAATAAACCTGTGGGAAGAAAACTCCTAAACCACCCTGCATCTATATCGAGGACGATAGGACCTAATTATAGTGATTGTCCTTAAACATACTCTATATAATCTATACAACATATACAATAATGATCAAAAATATAAACCCAATAATTGACAAGAAAGAAAATTCAACACCATGTTTAAAAGTTATATTGCTTTATCTAAAAATTAGTCAAAGAAAATCAATCAGAATAAATCATTTCTCATAGTTACCTATTCTAACTAAGTGTCAGAACGGGTCAGGACAAGTCTCTCGGTAAAGTCTCTCAAGACGAAGTCCCTCAGCATCGATCCTCAGCAACGCAAGTTCACGCGGCAAAGGTAAAATGGCAAGTGGGGAGAGCCCTCCCTAAGCTAACATTCTTATAGTGCAAATTACAATGGAAACACACATAAAGTTATTCAGCATCCGCTGAATCACTAAGCAAAGCGAGAAGGAAGGAATGTATCATTGCTACATCTGAAAATCTTCGCTCAGGAAAGTTCACAAAATATAAAACTACGGAACAGGAACCAAAAACTACAATGTATTTAAACAGTTCCGTCTCTCCTCGGCAATCGAGCCACAGTTCACAAGTTTTCTCCAAGGCTCCTTTGTCTCTCAGAGATTACCAAGGACGTTCCATTTCTTTTGGAGATCCTCCAAACTGCTGATGTCCTCATGGAAATTTTCACAACGAGGACTATGGTCAGTTGTCTTCAACCTTTTTCCAGCAGGGGTCTCCCTTGCCACATCACAGAATATGCCACAGCCAGGCTTCGAAATTCAGTTAACTCGGTTAAGGCCTTCATAGGCCACAATAGACCATCTTAATTAAAGAGACAAAATAAACGTTACTACAGCATAATGATTAAACAGTGTTAACCCCACTAATACCCTTATGTGTATGTATTTATCTAGCTTTTGCAACATAAAAAAGCATTAATTCAGACAGCGTTTTGGTGCTCAAAATAAACAGCACATAGCAACGTTTAAACATGAAAACTTGCACGTTTAATATTAAAACAGAAACAGCACAAATAAGCTAACCCTCGTGTAACTTTCTCTTATGTTAGAACAAACGGATTGATTAGTAAAATCACACTTGCACAAGACAAATAATTAATTGTTAATTATTAATAAATTAATAAAACGCATAGACATGCCAGAGCTTCAAAAGCCCTTGAATTTTCTAAAGGAAAACTCTGCTCCAGCACAGGCATACAAGGAACAGCCCTGGACTGGATCCGATCATTCCTCACCGGAAGAAGCCAAAGGATCAGACTCCCACCCTTCCTCTCTGACCCCACAAAAATCACCTGCGGAGTCCCACAAGGTTCATCACTGATCCCCACCCTCTTCAACAGCTACATGGCCCCCCTGGCAGCCATCGTCCGACAACACGGCCTCAACATCATATCCTACACCGATGACACCCAGCTCATCCTCTCCCTCACCAAAGACCCCACCACAGCCAAACTCATCTTCCAGAAAGGAATGCAAGACGACGCAGTCTGGATGACCAACAGCTGCCTGAAGCTCAATGCCGAGAAGACAGAAGTCCTCATCCTCGGTACCAGCCCTTCTGCATGGGACAGCACCTGGTGGCCGACCGCCCTCGGAAGTCCACCTACCCCCTCAGACCATGCCAAGACCCTCTGCATCGTACTCGACTCATCACTCACCATGAACCGACAGGTCAACGCCGTCACCTCCAGCTGCTTCAACACCCTCCGCATCCTCCGCAAGACCTTCAAGTGGATCACCCCTGAGTCAAGGAAGACAGTCACCCACACACTCATCACCAGCAGACTGGGCTATGGAAAAGCACTCTATTGCGGCAACAACAAGTCCCTACTCCACAAACTCCATACAATACAGAACACCGCCGTCAGACTCATACTCGGCATCCCTTGAGACAAACACATCAGTCAACACCTACGAAGTCTCCACTGGCTCCCTATGGAGAAAAGTTTCACTTTTAAAATCCTCACTCACGCCTACAAATGCCTGCACAACAACGGACCCAAATACCTCAACGACAGAATCAAATTCCACGTACCCAAAAGAAACCTCCTATCTTCCAACCTCGCACTTGCCGAAACCCCGCGTATCCACAGAGCCAGAGCAGGCAGAAGATCCTTCTCTCACATTGCAGCCAAGACCTTGAACGAGCTACCGGCAGACATCAGACGCCTTCAGGAAGACCCTCAAGACCTTGCTCTTCAGCTAAAAAGATCTGCGCCCTTCCCCTCAGCGCCTTGAGACCCTCACGGGCGAGTAGCGCGCTTACAATTCTCTGATTGATTTATTGATCTTTGCCAATCAGGTTCCCAGGGCCTTTGTTTTTTCCTAAAAAACTGTACCTTGTAACCCCAATTGGCCCCTCTCTGGCCACATGTCAGTCCCTTGTAAAAGGTACTATGGGTACCAAGGGCACCGTGGCTAGGGAAGGCCTCTAAGGCTGCAGCACTTATTGTGCCAGCCTTAGAGGCCCTGTACCTTTATATACACACACACACACACACACACACACACTGCCATTGCAGGCTGCGTGTTTTGGTGCAGAAAAAAGTGAAGAGTTGACATGGCACACATCCCTGTGTCCCATGCCAATAACCCAGTGCCCTGGCATAGGTCAGCCACCCCTCTAGATGGGTGCACTATACCAGTGGTGAGGGTACAGGTGCTTGAGCCCTGTACCCCTACCGAGTCTAAGCTAATTAGTAGACATTCTAAGTGCAGTACTGCCACTAAGAGTATATGGTTGTGGGAGTTTGTCATCAGGAACTCCACAGCACCATAATGGCTTTACTGAAAACTGGGAAATTTGGTATCAAACCTCTCAGCACATTAAACCCACTCTGATGCCAGTGTGGGGTTTAATGAAAAATGCACTCAGAGGGCATCTTAGAGATGCCCCCTGAAAAACGATCAGCCTCTGGTAGGTTCCTTGACTGGTACACACCAGCCTGACACCACATGTTTCTGGATCCCTGGGGTGTGAGCCTTCGCTCCCTGAGCCCAGAAACAAAGCCTTTCCTGGGCGGAGGTGTTCACACCTTCCCCAGGCCATGAAAAGCCATCTGTGGCAGGGAAGCTCCAAAGGCCTTGCAGCCTTTGTGATGCAACCCCCAGCCTCTCCTGCTGTCGGGAGCAGGCCCCCTTCCTGTCTCCCCTCCTTTTTGGTGGGAAGATAGGCTGAAAAAACTAGCCAGCCCAGAAGGTGTGCCCAACTCTGCCAACTCCACCCCTCAGGTGGGGGTGGCGAGGTGAAGCCCACTCTTCAGTGCCTGTCATCTTGCAGATAGCAGGCACTCCCCAATCAGGAATAGGGATTATGCTCACTCCCCCATGTGGGGTGAGCACACCAAGAGTGTAGTCAACATAAGGTCAGTAGCCCATTAGCTACTGACCCTGAGACCCCTTAAACAACCCCTAAATAGAGTATTTAGGGGGTAGCCCTGAACCAAGAAAGCGGATTCCTGCAACCTACGAAGAAGAAGGACAAAAGAAGATACCCGGCAGAGGAGACTGCAGAGAACAACTGACTTGGCCCTAGCCCTATCAGCCCGTCTGCAGTTTCCAGAGATCGTGCGCCAGAAGTCGACCTGCCCTGCAGTCAGCGACCTCCAGAATCCTGGGAGGACTGACTGCCTTCAACAAAGACCAGATCTCCTATGGACAGCAGCTCTGTACAAATGAAACATCCAAGAAAGACTCCAACCTGCTGAGGACAAAGAAACCCGATGCCTGGAATCACCACTGCACCCGTCGCCTACGGCCCGAGTTCTAGTGGCCCACCAGTCCAAGTGAGGTCCCCCAATGCTCCAGAGTCCGAGTCCACTGTGGGTTGACCCCTCCAGGACTCCCCGACGTCGCCTGCAGCCTCTGCACAGAGACCCCCTCAACAGCGAGTGGTGAAATCCGACCTCAAAGATACCCCGGCATCCAGCCACCCTGCGCCCTGGAGAAAAGAACCTGAGGGGCACCTATGTCCCTGAGCCCTCCAACTTACCTGCCCAGCTGTTGGTTCCTCCCGGAAGTCTTCCTGGACCGAGCATGCAGCTAAAACCCAAAATCACAAATCCCCATTGAAAACAACAGGGCACTCAACGCCAAAACAGCAACCTGCATCCAGCCGCCCCTGTGCCACTGTGGGTGCACCTTTTGTGCTAAACCGGATTCCCCTTTGCCCTGAGTCTAACACCAGGAGATTTGCTCCCACAACCTTGTGACCTGCTCGTGAGCAGCCACCAACCGAAGGCCCCCTTTCCCCTATTGGATAACATTGGGCCTCAGCACTCTGCACCCAGCCTCCCTAGTGCCGCTGAGGGTGTAACAAGAGTGCATGCTTGACCGTGGGGGAACCCTTGTTCTAACCCCAGAACCTCAACCCCAAAGACAGAGTATTTACCTGATAACCGATAACTTCATTTCTCTCCATAGGACTGCATTGACTGTTTTTCTCTGAAAAATGTTCCAAGTGTGGAGTTGATTTGTATGGAAACCTAAAAAACTACAACTGTGCAAAACTGATTTTACTTACCTTTTCTCTAGGAAATGTAACAGTGTGATATCTAGGCATATCACACTGAGTAGAAAAAGTAACTTAAAAAGTAATCTGAAAAGTAATCTGTACAGTAATTTCGATATTTTGACTTTCCTGTATTTCAATAAAACTGCATTTGAACCTGCATTCAATTGTAAACATTGCATAAAAACTTTGCAAAGCATTTATTTCACTTACCTGTGCCAGGCTTGGTCTGGTTCTAGAAATAAAATAACTAAATAATATTTTTATACAAACACAATTGGTCTGAGTTCAGTCTTTGAGTGTGTGACATGAATTGCTAACTGAGTTTGTACAACAAATGCTTAACACTACCCTCTGATACAGCCTTACTGCTCGACCACACTACTACAATAGAGAGTAAGGTGCTATCTTCTTTACCTCTGCCTACCTTTGGGGTTCTACTGGACTCTGTGCAAACTATACCTCACTTTGGTATAGTATAGACAGAGCCAGCTTCCTACACCATCTCGAAAATGGCTGCAGCGAATCCTATCATGTTTGGTATAAAAAATGTTGGGATCATATCCCCACACCATAAACGGTACGGGAGGTATGATTCCAACCCCTGGAAGAGCCCTCTGTTAGGCTCTCAGTGTTCCCGGTACGAGCCTTCTTGACCCGGACAGCACAAAATGGTTGCTGCCGACCAGAGACACATTTTTGCCCTCCTGCTGCTGAGTTAAGCTCGAGCAGAGGAAGGTGGAACAATAGGGATCCTGTCACAGGGAGGTGTGACCACCTCCCAGACAGGATTTAGTGTATTAGGGCTGGGTGGGTGCGTTTGCCAGTGCCTGAAAGTCTGCATGCGGGGCACATTTGGTGTCCCTGTGCATAGTCCAGTTCAATCCAGTCCTGGGAGCCGTTGGCTCCCCCTCTGGCGCGAAACTGGACAAAGGACATGGGAGTAACCTCCCCCCTGTCCAGACCCTCCCCTGGGAGGGACTCCTGAATCTTCCCAACACTTTCCCTAGGGTACTTAAGGGCTTACCTGGGTGTAGATCCCTAGATTCATCGTGGGATAAGATTCAGAACCGAAACCACTGCCCTGCTACAGTCTGGGCACTCTGGACTTCGTTTGGCCTGACTTAGTCTCCCTTCCAGTCTGCTGCATCGCCTGTGCATCAAACAGGAACTGTCCAAGGCCTGCGAAGCATCAAGGACAACCAAAGTTATCTCCCTTGGAGTGAAGGAGTCACTCCCCTGCATTCGCAGGCACTGCAACTAAGTCAACTGGTCTGCAGATCCCGAGCTCCTCCGGACTCCGTGGGCTCTGCGACATAGGTGGTGGTTTTCCTCAGCTCCCAAGGGCTGCTCTCCCCTCTTACCAAGTTTGAGGCCAGTAGTCCTTGTGGGGGTTGAAATAACCAAACCGCTGGGTACTGCATCCAACTTGCAGTTGCAAAGGCTTGTTGGTATCTTTACAAGAAGATCTTCAGGCTCCAAGTAGCCCCAACATTGAGCATCTCCAGTGACCAGAAGCTACCACCACACCACATCATGTGCATCGTGGCTTGCATCTTTTGGCAAACTGATTGAGGCCCTCTCGTGACTTCTGTGCCTCTGGCCTTTGGGTCAGTTTGAGGGTCACTTTTGTTGTCCTTGGGTTCTCCTGGTTGCTCGAGGCCTGCCCTGACTCCCCTGTTTGTGGTGAGTCTCCTGGACCTTGCTGGTCCCAACCATGCACCTTCTTGACTTCCTGCATGGGTTGCATTTGCCAAGGCTTGTTGGTTCTCCCGCCAAACACCGGCCCCTCAGCACTCGTCATCCTTCATGGGACAGCTCGTTTACGGCTCCGGGTCATCCTCAGCATTGCCTGGTCCCCGCAGCTGCAGAGTCAAGGTCATCGACATCTATCCTAAAGCACCTGACATCGGTGGGCATTCGTCTACCAAGCCCCTGGTCACTCTCAAGTGATCCAGTCTCCTCTGCTTTCAGGTACTCTCCATCAAGAATCCACATTTAGGTTCCTCCAGACATTTTCTCTTCTTCCAGCCGCAGCACTTTCCTGAAGTCCTCCATTGGTTTTGATGGCGGTTTCCGGCACCGCTTGACACCTATGCACCCGGCTACCCTGGTTTGGGGTAGGTGAGTACTATGGTGTCCATGGGTAGGGTGGCTCTCCAATCTTCTTTCTTCCATGGGGTTTCTTCAGGGTCCACTGGGAAGGGTCCTTAAGCTTTAAAAATCCACCTGCCACTTACACGTAGAGTTGTACTGCACGCGTCCTCAGTGGGGTTCCGAACTACTTACCTTGGGTGGTTCCTTGGGTCCCCAGTAATTCTACAACCTCTCAACGTTGTTCTGGCTTGAGTCGTGGTTCTTATGCCACTTTCTTAGTATATGGTATGGTCCCCCCTGGGGCCCACCGTGTATCAGTGCTATTTACTGTGATTTCTCTGCTAAAGTATTGTGTGCTTTGTGTCTATCTCCATGTGGGAGAAATTGTAACGTACTAGATGGTGTTATATAATAAATACATATTTAAAAAAAAAAAACTTTGTGTTTCCTTTTCATTCAATCTATAGTATGAGATTGTATTCTGGTAAAACAATCTGCTTTACATTCCTTCAAGACTAAGCCTGAAGGTTGCTCTTCACAGCTACTACTTGGATAGCTTTCTAAGGTTATCTGAGACCTCTTAAATCACCATAAGGGTTGTCTGGACTGGTGCAAGGTGCCCACTGACATTAGTGGACATCATATACCAGGCCAGCTTCTCACATCTATCATGAGTACATTTGAGCGCATTTCAAGTATACCAGCAAACCCACCCGATTTAGGCAGAAGATTCACACTTTTGTAAGCTACACATTAAACAATGTTGGCTTTTGTCAACATAAAGCTTCCTTTACCCAAGGATTGAAAAAACGAACTCTACTGCCAGCCTATTCAACCAGGCATAATATTCCATATGCAGCACATTTCCGTGTAGATGTGATTGCTTTAGCTGCCTGCGCCCTCCGGATGTGAGACTACTCTCCTACGCAAAGTATTCTTTCTCAGCCTTACCCACCTGCACTCATTTTAGAAGATTGAGGCATTTTTACCAACAGACCATGACCCAAAGCAAGAGAGAAATACAGAAAGGAGAGAGATAAGAATACAATGATGAAGGCAGAAAAGGGGATGGAAAAACAATGTGCAAGAATATGCAATTTTAGGGACGTGAAAGAAAGAGGTGATGGCAACCTTGGCATTCAGCAATAGGACCCTAAGAAAATGTTTGGGGCTCTGCATTTTATGCTCTTACAAATTACACACTGCCCCCCCCCACCCAAATGCCACCTCAATATTTAGCAGCAGACATCTCTCATGTTCTTATTGTTGCCATAACTATATCTAAACCACTCTCACATGTACCAGCTCACCCTGGACCAGTAACACCAGACTGCACGCAAAAAGAATGGACCACACATTTCAAAGTTAGTGGTATCAACGCCACATCAAAGTAAGTGTAAGTCGCACAGTATCCAAGGATGAGGAGATGGTGACAAGAAAAAGGCACATTTAATTCCAGTCCCAACTGGCACTTTATATAAAATATTGGCCTTTCTGAGGAAATATGTGTAAACTACCCAAGAGGAGAAATGTAGGAACAGTGATAGACACACCAAACTATCACCAGACTATGCTCGCTAATAAGACCGCTGCATATTCTAGACATGTTACACTGCCAACAGGGTGCACCCGAGGTGGCTTACTTACCTACTGGTTTACAGTATCACTGACTTGTGGGCTCACCTGTTCACTGTAACCTCATCCTGAAGGAGCCAGCACTAGGGAAGCACACACGATCGTTCATTTTATAGATAGCATAACTCTGAATTACATCAGTCTCCCAAACCTAAGAGCATCATAACAACAAAACTAAACTGTGTTGTTTTTTAATACAGTTTTTGCAAACTTGCAATATCGCTGCAGTAGGTAGGTGTGAGAATTGCATAAAAATAAACCACCCATACCTCGGCAGGGCAACAACTTGGCAAAATTTAATACAGCCATATCCAGGGCTCTCGAATATGCAGAGTTACAAAAATGCAACTTGTCTTCCTTTTAAGGAAAGCTCTTCACACTTGGTGATTGATACTGGAAAATAAAGCACAACATGTCAAATGTTTGGAAATGATATTGTTGTGGTGTGACAGATTTAGATACTTCTGCACAAAACTGAAATGTTTGGGTCATGGAGGAGCAAGCAGGTGTATGCAAGGCAGTCCTTGTTTGAAGTGAAAAGGGCACAGTTGCAGCATTTGTCTGCCACCCACGCTCTAACCTCACGTGCCAAGAATTGAAGACAAAGGATTCCCCTTTGATGTAAAACAGGAGAAATAGGAGGAATAAAGTTATGTCCATCTAATTGCTGAAATGAACGATGTGAAAGCAGAAAACCTGGGATTAATCCCGACTTCCCAATTCTGTGCTCCTAGAAAAATCTCTCTATTGTTTGATTTAATAGGCTGTAATGTTGGACCATGTATAATAAAAGTCTAGGATGTGGGGAAAGGAGGAACCAAATAGGTTCACGGCCAGGAAGAGACGTTTGATGAAAGTTTGACTGCAAGGTCCTCCTGAAGCTCTAAATAAGACTCTTCTTAAGAAATGCGAACATAGCGACCACATGGGTCCGTATGTTTGGCATGAATGGGAAGGGTGATCGGACATTCCACATTTGAATGCAAACAAATAGGATACTAACGGGGATCCTTGTGAAGTGCTGATGAAAGCCAACTAGCCCGGTGAGGCATTGGTGTGATGGGTGAAACATGCGGACCCAGGGTTACAGAGGGTACTAGTTTCCTTAGTGTATCCCCACCTATTTTTAACTCTATGAGAAAATCAAACTAACCCTCAGGACACTGTAGACTATTTTAACTCTAGGATCCTACCCAATAACCAAAGACCTTCCTTGGCAACCAAGGTTGAGTCCACCCAGATACATTAGCTATCTGGACGAGGCCTCTGTGATGGAGCACGTCACTTGGAATCCCAGTGGTTAAGAGCCCTTTTAATACCATAGGGTGATACTTTGGCCTGGTATGGAGAGAGGCTAAGGACGGTAGGGCTTTGTTCCTGTTTTTCTATGGTTCGGTGTTTGGGAAGGGGAGCAAACACTGTGTCCCTTCTCACTCACTCCTTCTTGGAATATAGTAAAAAGAATCCAAACCACATATGTAATACATGTGGCTTCTACCTGCCAGCCACACTCTAATCTCAGGCACCAACAGTTAAAGACAAAACATTGACCTTTGATCAAAATTGAAGAAATAAAGAGATGTCTATTAGCTGAATTGCCCATGACCTCCGTATGCCAGGTGTGGGCCATGGTGATGATTGACGGCTGTCGTCCATGTGCAATGCTCTCTCGAGGAAGGCCATCGCACTGTGCAATGCTGTGACCTGAGGGGCTGTTATCCTGTGTCTGCTGTCATAAAACCCTTATGCCAGGAGGGCGGCTGTGGTGAAGTGGGAGAGAGGTCGCCATGGAGCAGCAGCAGCTTTTGAAGGAGGAGCCAGAGTAAGAGCAATGATTCAACTATCCAAGAATCCATGAGGACCCCAGACCTGCCACCGGATTCAGGGAGGCTTACCTCATCGAGGAGCATGTGGACCCCTGCAGCCTCTACCGTAGCATCCAGTCTTTTGCTCGCCACCGGGCTGCAGACACGAGTCAGGGCACTCCAACCCCCCACGCCAGTGAAAGCGGGTAAGACTGAATATTGGGCCGCCAATACTGGGCTTGCTCTGACTGACACACGACAGTGCAGCGGCACTTTGACTTTCTCAAAGCCATTATGTGTCTTCTAAGACTTAAACTCACTAGCGGGGCCTTCATGGAAAGCCACCTCACATAAAAAAGGGAAAAACTTAAATTCTTTTACAGAGAATTGGAACTCGAGAGCTGATTTAAGGAAAGCTAGTGTGCCTGCCTTTAGAACACTGCGTATATTATTTGTACACAAAATACACGGGTAGATGTACGGGAATGCCAATGCACCACCAATGTAAAAATTATTGGATGTACGGTAACACAAGGTAGTGCAATGGGCTGTCTTGCGTATTTGTTATCCCGAAGAGCCACACAAAATCTATTCCATGAGGTTATCTCCACTTTGTATGTGTGCTGAAGAATGCATCTATGCAAAGAGGAAATAACAAGGAGAAATGGATATATTTCTCCTTGTTACACCAGCCTTGGTTAGACTCACTAGTTTGGTGCTAACCTATGTTTACAAGTCTTTGTAAATATCGGTTTGCACCAAAATATATGGGTGGATGCACAGGAATGCCCAAGGACCACCCCTGTAATGACTACCTGACGTAAGGTAACTCAAGGCAGGGCAATGTGCTGCCTTGTGGTGATTATTTTTTGTGTTTGATTTTTTTTTACACACCCACACAAACAGGATCTGTGTGGTACTGTAAAACCTAAAATAGATTTATGTTAGGGTTGTGCCAGAAAAGTTACTCAACCCTGACTCAAAATCTGGGCCTTAGTTTATACATTTGTTTTTAAGTCTGTCACAAAGATAGTGGCAACAAGGTGAAAACTAACAGTAAATCTGTTGTGCTTAATTGGTTGCAAAGACAGTATTTTAAAATATCTTTTGGAGTTAAGGCACCTGCTGCAGAGTTCTGTGTGTTCCCAGTAAACCTGAGTGAATAATAATGGTAAAATAGCTCTGGAGGTTAATGCACTTGCTGGGAAGATCTGTGTTTTGTCGAGCCTTTGTTTTGACTGAAAGTATCATAGAGGGTTCATATTTCTCCTGCAAAGCACATCATGTAACAGGCAAATTACAGATTTTATGTTATGTAGATAGGTGAGTGGGTTACTGTTTTGAACACAGAGATCCTTATGTTACTTGCAGTTGCATTGTGATCCTTCTAATATAGCACAGTGAGCTATGAAAGATGATGAGGCACTTCCACACCTTGCAAACCTCGCTGTTTTATGTAACACACCCTGTACATTGATTTACAAACTTATTATTTATTGCATATGTAATATGTAGGTGTGATGTAAAGTGCTCTGACACCCTGCACTAGTATGAGTTGCGCTATACAAGAAAAAATAGTGTTCTTAAAATTATTTCAAGTAAGTGCTATCTAAATGCAATTTATTTTGTGTAAATACTGGGAGAGACCACCACATCTGACATTCTCACAGCACAGGCATATCTCCTAAACAGGGACTGAAGAAAGTGAAAAGCTGCATCCCAAGTATGCGCGAAGGGCTAACAAGGTGGGAGCCTTTGTTTCCCCTCTGCTGCGTTTGCACCAGGTGTGAGGCTCCTGATTGCTCCCAGCCAGGAGACTGGGACAAAAGGAGGCCTGATGACCCCTCAGATGTAGCCTTTGTTATCGCCCAGCTGTGAAAGCAGACAACGTGCAGGCGCTCCTGAACGTGTCCGGTGTCTATACATTTTTCTGTGGGGCCCAACTTGTTGGCAGGGTAGACGGCGTCCACACTGCAAAAATACTGGGTGGATGCCGTCCACCCGTGTGTACCTCTGACTTGTGCCCCGGCTATGTGGCTGCCGTGCTGGGGACAACAGAAATGCTCGTGGCTGGAGACGTGACTGTATGAGGGCCACCGAGCTGGGCCCAAGTGTCCAGCAGCACAGATCATAGTCACACATTGTGATTGGTCTGAGTAAGGCATCAGCCCCGCCAAAAACTAAAAAATAAAGGGGCGAACGCTTACAGATCTCACACATAAGAAAGGTCCCACCTTTTATTAATAGAGAATAGAAGCGTTGGTGGCAGGGAGAAATTAACCCCTATACTCCTGATGCTATGCATACACAGCACCCTACGTACTAGGAGTAACAAGCATTGGCATAGCCAATAGGTCTCACTTTTGGGACCTTATAAGTATTTAGGTATGCAACTGTTGCATGGCTAAATACTTATAAGGTCCCAAATGCGAGACCTATTGGCTATGCCAATGCTTGTTAACCTTGTGACAAAACTCAAACCTGCATAAAAAAACAGAAGCCTGTATTTAGAAGGCTTCAAAAGAATAAACTGTTTGAAATATCACTAGCTGCTGTGAAGCCTTAGAAGAATTCTCCAACTTGTTGGCAGCTAGGGTTTATTGGCACTACAGTGCCAACCAGTGTTTAATGTGTAGAAAAAGCTTGTGAGACATAGGCTCTGTAAATTGGCAAAACTAAGAAGCTTTGGGCTTGCCAGTGTGTGCAGGGGTGCCAGTTCTTTATTAAACAACTCACTCTTTCCGTCAACAGAGGATTAAAAGGATGACCGAAACATCTTAAAGCGAAAAACAGATGGTCACAAAACCATAATGATTAGTATTAAACCGGGTACAAGAGGTATTCCATGTAAGAAGGAAGCGTGCGAGGGGCATCGTATGCAAAAACAGAAGTGGGGCATCAGTACATTTTTACAAAAATTCAGACAACAAAGATTTAGCAATATGACTAGTAGGAGAAGCCTCTACAGCCATTCTTTGACTAGACCATGCAATGCTGGAACTAATAGCTGCCGGTGCAAAAACGCAGGTTTCGACTAATGCAGCAGGACAGCTTTGTGAATGAGGGCACGTGGCTACTGCCAATCAGAAAGTGCCTTGTTGAGAATGGAGAAGCGACATTGAAATATTGAGCTCTTAGCTGAATGGCTGAGCTCTGTCCAGGAGAAAAGTCATGTAAAATCTGTTCACTTTTGAAAGAGAAGGGCTGAGGCACCAATGGGTAAGGGGGCTGCCACAAAGCCTCTTTCTGTGTGTTGTGTGCTGGCGTGACGTCTCACACTGACAATCTCTCATCGCGATCACTCTAAAAGCGAAAGTGATTGCGATGACGCACGCTAGGGATGCGCGCGCAGCAGCGGGGGGAGGGGTATGGTGCTGAAGACTGGTGAAGGAGATGGCTGGGCGAGAAGGGAGGGGGGAATGCGGGGAGCAGCTGTGCGCATGCACACCATCGTGCACTGTAGCTTGTCGCCAGCACAAAAGGGTGGGTAGCACTTTCTAAACCCACCTACTAAATGTCTCGCCAGACCAACGCATGCGCTGGGTCAGGCGAGACCTAAAAAGGGGAAGCCTGGAACCCCATACCCCGAGAGACCCAAAGCTTACCTAAAAAGGGCTTTATGGGATCCAAGGTCCATATTGAGGTGCTGATGAGCAGACCAAGAAAACAGGAAGTGTTTTGGGCTCCGATCCTCTTCATCACTACTATGGTGGGAGAAGTGCCTCTGGAAATGCAGCATTTGTCTCCACAATTATTAAAAAAAACAAGTCTTGGCATAGCCAATAGGTCTCGCCCTTGGGACTTTAAAAGTGTTTAGCCATGCAACAGTTGCATAACTAAACACTTATAAGGTCCCAAAAGCGAGACCTATTGGCTATGCCAATGCTTGTTTTAACTGCTGCAATCTATTGAAGCCTCACGGAGAACATGCGGCCGCAAAAGTGAAAGTAATCGCGGTAAAGCGCGATGCGCGTGCCCACGCACATGCACTGTAGTTCTAGGCTGGCCTGGTAGCACTTTTTGGAGCCCTCACAAAATGTCTCGCCAGACCAGCGCATGCGCTGGGTCAGGCGAGACCTAAAAAAGTAAGAGGGAGTTGTTCGGGTTTTTTTTTGTATCTTAAATGCAAAAAATAAAAAAAGGAAAGCTTACTTTTCACTTCAAAAGTAAATATTTATTTGCAACTAATTTATAAGTTAACATAGGAATACCTACAATCTATTTTTGTTCATTGTGCAAAACGTTTTAAAGGCAGTAATGACGGGCTAATTTGAAGGGTGGAAGAAGAAAGAGCGACATGAGGTGTGCGATACCGAGAACATTACAAGCACTCTTTCGGAGGAAGAACGCAGCTTCTGTCCAAACACATCCTGTATTCCTGAATACTAGCATGGGTGGAACCAAAGCGCCTTTCTTGGTGATTCTCACAGAATTGTCTGGCGACAGCTGTTTGCGCGGTGATAAAAGTCACAGGGTCATAGGAGGTTCTAAGATCAAGGTTGCAATGTACAAGACTGTTCTTCTGAGTCCTGAATCTCTAATTGTAGAATCATGTTAACTCTTTTTTCTCTTTTTTACAACAGGTTCATCTCCTGCCTCGCCATGGCTCAGTACACAATCCTTGCCTTCGTTGTGATTCTCTTCGCTTTATCTGGATACTATCTGGGAGGTGAGTGCAGCAAAGAGTCCGGTACGAATGAGTGGTCTGAATGTTGCATCCGCTATCTTGGATTGATGTGCAGACTGCACCCACAGACCCAGCTGGGCATGCACCAGCCCTACTGCGAATCCCTATGAGAGAAATCACAGGGAAAAACAAGCATTGTCAATGCAAATCAGTCTGGCTTTAAAGGAATGTTGTATGATAATGTGAGTATTATGAATAAATAGAATGGAAATTTAAATAGCATGGGAAGATGCATTTGTGTGGAATTAACAAACTGTAGGATAATATTGGTTTAGGTTAAAAGGTCAGGTGAGAGTTTCACTGTAAAGCCATGCCTAAACATCCATGTAGGTTAATGACTGCCCTCATTCAATCTGTGCTGCTGCCAGAGAAAAAACAAATCTGGCTGTCTAAGACACTTTAATAGCATTACAGTATCTGTGTGCCCCTGAAAGTTCATGCTCCAACAGCTGGACACATAAACAAAACGATCACAGCTGTGTGGAGGGCAAGCACCTTTTGTGGAGGCACAGAACTTCTGCCCAATCAGAACATGTACTCCTGGCTGCCAACATGTGGGCGGAGCCTAAGCCTCCCTCCTGGTGATTCTGCACTGTTAATATAGAGCACAAAAATTTGAATATTCTGTTCGGGGGGAAATGTATTAATAATACAAATCCTTTCTAGCTCAAAGACAAACTGAAGATCAAACACATTTCTAGTTAGCTCTTCCTATCAGCAATGAGAAATCAAGAGTTATTTCCGGGAACGTTCTTGAATGGTTCAAATCCTACCTAAAGAACAGATCAGAAAGATTTCTGGTGAATAAGAACCTGTCAACATCATACCCCATCCAGATAGGGGTTCCACAAGGATCAACCCTCTCCCCGTCACTATTCAACGTATACGTAGAACCAGTAACGGACATACTCCACCGTGCCAACATCCTTTTCCACATGTACGCCGATGACACTCAGATCTACATTAAGATATCCTCCTTAGAGGAGATCAGAACAATGAACAAGGCTCTACGAGCGACGATGCAATGGCTAACTATCATTCAGCTTAAACTAAACGCAAAATACCCAGAATTCCTCCTAATCTCCCCGCCAAAAGTCCGCCCATTATGAAGGAATGGACCAATTTGATCACTGCACTCAATTGCACCCTGATCACTGTAGATTTCACCAAATCTTGAGGAATAACGCTAGACCAAAGCCTAAACATGCAGTCACACATTAACACTCTGGCGAAAAATGCAAGATTTCACCTGAGCTACATTAAGAAATTGAAACCTTTCATCGAAACGGTGGACCTCAAAATGGCAGTTCAAGCATTAGTAATCTCGAGGATTGAATACGGATGCACAACACTTTCTGGACTCCCCAAAATTGCAACAGCACCCCTTAAAGCCTGCCTCAACGCAGCAACAAGGCTCATAACAGGTTCTAAAAAATTCGACCACATCTCTCCTCACCTGAAACCACTGAACTGGCTACCTTATGAAGCCAGGATTCAGCTCAAACGGGCGTGCAAAGCTCTATGCTTCAAGTCACCAAGATACCTAGCACAGAAACTGGTGATTTCTGGGGGAAACAGTCCATCAAGGAGCGCCAGAGACCTAGTGCTGAAACCACAGATTTTCCGCAAAAAAAAAGTACAACAGTGTTCTCAGGTGCCGCACCGAGAATATGGAATTCGCTACGCCAGACATCAGAAGGCTACTCAACCACGCAAGATTCATGAAAGAAACCAAGATCTTCTTAATGAGTAAATTCCTACCGTAAACATTACAGGGCATCCACACATGGCTCGCCCACATACTCTCGCTCAAGGACACAAGAGTTTTAGAGCTAATGTCGTTTGTCCATTACAGGGCTCTTGCGTCCCTTCGGGACATGGTCCCTCTAGTATTACAGCATGCGAACGTTCTATAACAGTTATCAAAAGAAATAGAGATGTCAACTTTAAACTGGATTGGAATATATTTAATGCTATACAGAACTTTTTACTGGATAATTTGCCTTGTCATGATCTATGAAGCGCTCTGATACCCTATGGGGTCAAGTTCGCGCTATACAAAACACTGAATAAATAAATAACTGTTTACAGTTTTATGTTCCATCACCATATCTAATTACGTGTGGATCTTTTTACCATATTGCTGACTCCAACTAAATAGTGTAAACGTCTTAGCCCAGACTATAGCTCATTCTTCTCCCACAAATGGTGCCAACATGGGTCTTCAGTTACTGAATGCTCCTGGTGTGTCCTCCCTCCAAGTAAATGAGTCAGATAGCACTGTGCCTAGTCCATGGTTAAAAGTGCTCATCATGAATATAAACTCTTAGCTGATGTTCATTTCAAGGACTGGCAAGGCAGGGAGAAATGGAGACGTTAATAAAACTGGAAATAGTTCAAAATAAAAAAAAAGAAGGTCCACGATATACTGACTAAAGCCCTTCAATTCTTACGTGGCCTCAAGAAAAAAAAGCACGGTCTAGAAGTTCAACCATCTTGACAGAAACGTATAAATTAGCCCCTAATAGAGAGCAAAACATAATTGTAGGAGAGAACCTCCTGAGTTCCAGATGTTTGATGAGCTCAAGGGGTAAAGCAGAGAGACTCCAACACCATGAACACACAGAAGGGTCGGCTGGAGGGGCTGTAACAGGGGAAGCTGCGAGTACGGCGCTCACAAACGCAACCCAGACCGTTCAGATAGGTTGTGGGACTTTGCGTAAAAATGAGTGTTCCTGTAAGAAACAATAGTGGAATAATAGCGCTAAGCAGCGCAGTCTTTTTTTATTAGTTTTATATAGCGCACTAAACCCGAAGGTATCAGAGCGCTTTACATGCCCGCCAGTTGTGTTACGGATGGACACATTCATTTTTGTTAGGCATAGGAAGATTAAGTGATTTGCCCAGAATCACAGGATGTTGAGCGTCCCTGCCAAGACACAAACCTGAGTTCCCTAGCTCCTAGGATGACTGCTTATGTCATTAGGCCACACCCTCTCCCCAGATAATAAGTAAATTACATAAGTAAATTAAAGAAAGCCAGAAATGCCCTACACAGCGGTTTAAAAATACACCCACGCACAACCTAAGCCAGACCCCCTAAAATGATTCACCTGAGAGCTCACCAACAAACACAATTCCTCAAGCTGCGGATTCAGAGCCCGCGTTTTAGGTCTTGCCTGGCGTTAGGAGCGCACATGCGCTGACCTCGCCATGCAAGAGCTTCTTGGAATCAATGGCATTTTAGAAGCTAGCTTTCTGCTCCACCCTTGTTTTCCATTGGTGCGCGTCATTTTGCGTCACTAATTATGCTAAATGGGGTGTTGTGATTGGCCAGGAGGCTTTTTAGGCCCTCCTGCTTTCCACCCTGTCCACTTTTTTCCCCGCCCACGTGCACTGGATCTTTTACTAGAGGCTTTACACGATGTCCTTTAAAAGACAGTAAGCACTCTTTTCTTTACATTGTCAGCGCCGCCCGCTTTGGCTGCGCTTGTTTTTATAGCAAGAGGCCGTCCAACACTACAGTGTGCTAGCATTTTCCATCCGTTTTTGAGCTTGTCTCAAACTGTAACGGACTCATTGCAGCCATGAACACGACAAAATAAATGAACAGTCTGGTGAAAGGAGAGGGGTCAAAAGCACCCGGCACAGCCGCTGACCTTTGCAAACATAGACTAGGGTGTAGAAATGCTTCTTTGAGAGGGTGGGTAATGCAGTGCGAAAATGGGGTGGCTACGGTGCAGGGCTATGCCAGAGGGAAGGTGGGGTGTTACGCATAAGATGCAGTGCGCCATCGGCGGTGCAATCCAACAATGGTGGCGGACTGCTGTTTTGGGGTTTCAGTGTTATGTTTTTCTACATTTATTCCGACGAAGGAGGGGTTGAATATAGGTTGGAGAGTCAGCTATCATGCAATAAACATATATAAAATATGCAAAAATGAGCACTGTTAAACGGGTCTTCTCTGTGGGGAGCAACCACGCCACGTGTGTGCGTAGCACTAAGTCTCTCCTGCTTTACTGCAGATATGTGTAATTAAACATGCCATATCTGCGTGCGGTGTGGTGTGGTCTACAAAGGGGCAGGGCTGAGGCTCACGGCAGGGTCGCCTTCTCCATTCTTGGCTGAAATAATTGCAAGTAGCTCTACTTTATCACAGGGAGGACTTAGAACCCATGGCAGGTCTGCAGCATTAACATTCTTTAAAGGTCCTGAAAAAAGTGTTTTGTGCATGCAGCACCTCTGCAGCTGCTGGTACTACTACACTACTGCATCTTTGTGGGATGCTCCTGCTGACAGACAGGCTGGCACAACAAATCCCGCGGTCCAGACAGATATAAAAGTGGAATTCCACAGCCAGCCAACAGGAAGGTGCGGGGGGAGGAACCGAGTGATTGACATGTTATTCGGAGTAGAAAGTAGTAAACCAGCTCTGCCGCTGCAGACAGCTTAGGGTTCCCAGAGCAGGGCTGCACCCCCATCAAAACAAAGAGCTACGGAGGGGGGGGGGGTGCCTGCCCAACTCGTCAAGAGCTTCTGGAATATCTCAATAACAATCCATAATCCACAGGAAAAAGGGATCAAACCGGGAGCCAAGTTGAACCCCTCTTTACAGCCATTCCGAGATTGAGGTGAACGAGAGGAGAAAATGCAGCATTTAGCCTAGCTAAATGGGAGCTTGTAAGGGTGTGAGGGGAAGGCAGAAGAAAAACCAGCACATTAGCTGCTGCCAACTTAAAAATAGAGGGACCGCCAACCCTACCAAATAAACCCGTTAAGGTTGTCACCGTTCTCAGGAAAGATTCAGGCCATGTGTTTACCTATTACTATTCTGGAAGGGCGAAGACCTGGTCAGTGGATAAAAATGTGTACATTTTAAAAAAATATTTGCAGCATGGCAGTTATCCCTTTTTTTTTTTTTTTTTTTTTTTGTTCAAATCATTTAAAATATTTACATAGCTCAAACATGCTTTTTTTTAGGTGATTTCAAAATTGGAAAATACCAGCTTTCACTGCTTTTGCCAATTCTGTTTTTGTACTTCCACGTACAAATAAATAGAGGCCACGCCAGTAAAACACTGACCAAGTAGCAATTCTACCCAATATAGATCTAGAGGGGCTGCACCATGGGTCAGGGGCTTAAATATCAATGGTGCAGCAGGTGCATTGCCACCCAGGTGACTGAAAAGCCACTGAACCCTGATTACTGATGCAAGTGACTGGCAAATCAGTGGTCAGAGAAACCCAATTTCCTTGCCTGCAAGAAAGCCAATGTCACTCTTGATTTTCAGCGCAATAACAGCCCCCAGCCTATAACTGGAAGAAGGAACGAACTCCGGCCCAAAGTACATAATCTAGGGCCTTATGGACATTACCAAACCCATCTCCATAATAGTCCCCAATACAGAACCACTTTTTATCCAACTTTAACACACAATCCCTCCCAAGTTAAACCTGACAGCGTTAAAATATCAAAAACACTTTACATCACACTTTTAACTATTTAAACACAAAAACCTGAATGTGTACGTTGCATAAGATGAAAGAAGTCATACAGCAGTAGAGACAAGTCAAATAACAACACGTGCTTGAAAGAGTTGGAACAAGCATTTGCAATGCATTAGGTCTCGCATTTGAGAGTTTGAGCTATTGTCATTGTAAATGACAATGCCCTGAATTTATGTTTTTTGAAACCTGCAAGTGGTGCACAAACACGCACTTTAAACTGATAGTCCTTGCTTAGGAGAAGCAAGGATGGTAGTAAATAGGTGCAGTTACTGCCAGCAATGCTTGTTGTAAGCAATGACTATGTACAAAGTGTGTGTTTATGCACCGCTTGCAGGTTTTCATAACACATAAATAAAAGGCACTGTCATTTACAGTGCTAAAAGCTCAAATTCTCGCAAATGCGAGACCTATTGCATTTCAAATGCTTGTTTTAGAAAGCGTTAGAAGTTACAGGCATACTTTAGAGGGATTTAATGCTACAGAGCATTATGAGGAATTTAGATTTGTTAACCTAGTGCGCACATGGTCCTCTGATCATGGGGTTTTAGCTTATAGAAAGGTTGTTACACGATGTGGGGCCTAATGATTTATTCTAACTGTGCTTCCAGGGGCAGGGCATTGACAGCCCGTCATTCACTGTGTTTTTGACCCTGTGCAATTTCTAGAAAACCTCTCTAGTCTTTTAAAGAGTAAGGTGAAATGCTGCCTATGGCCCCTTCAGAGTCACTACCCTCATTGTACAAGGTCATGAGAGTGGTATTTCCAGGTCTTTAAAGAGTGTACTGTACAGTAAAATTATTGGAAAGAAACAACGTTGGTTGCTCACCTTTAACAACGGGACGACCAACACTTGCCTGGCAGTCAGCATCATAGGGTTACTGTTGGATTGCAGCACCCCAGATGCTGTCATTATGTCTTGGAATGACAACATCGGTTCTTGGAAGTACTTTACAACCAGGGAGCGTGTGAAGAACAAGACCGTTAATGTTCAGCATGAAAATCACTATTACGGCATCTAGAATGTTGAGGGCTTTTTAGGAGCTAAGTACGTGTGCACCCATTGCTTCCGCATCTACTTTACTCAGGCATATCACCAGTGTGAAATTCACTTAAGATGTGTCAAAAGCACATGTGTGTCGTAGTCGCTGCCCAGTAGGTGCAGTGTCGCAACTGTAATCTGCTTTGTCACTCGCAAAACTGCTTGAGCATACACAACAGGTATGTCATGTGCATACTTAAAACAGATTGTGCGGGGTGTGGGCACTACATGGCAAAAGAACACAAATGCAAAGGCATGAAATGTCCCAGGTGTAAAGTGTCTTTTTAGACTGGAAACACAGGTGTTACATGGCTAAAGGGTGACCCCAGACCAAAACAGAAGACTACATAGTGTTTGATGTAGAGTGTACACAAGAGACAGCTATACACCAGCCTAACTATATTTACGCTCATCATCTAACTTCCGATGACAACTGAGAGTTTGAAAGTCATTCATGCGTGAACGATTTCCTCAACACTTTCATTCAGCCAAAATTCAAAGGCTATACCCTGTTGGCTTATTACTCAAAAGCATATGACTCTTTCTTTATTTTACTAAATATGATTCGCAAAAATATGGCTGCAGAACTTATCACACAGGGTTCCAAACTAATGCTGTTAATGGCTGGGCCGTTGCAAATAAGGTTCATAGATACCCTACATTTTTTCCCCATGAAATGGAGTACACTACCAAAAGCCTTTGGTTTGCCTGGGTGTAAAGGTTATATCCCAAACCTTTTTTAACACCTGGGATAATCAGAATTATGTGGGCCTCATGCTGCCACCCGACAGCTACGGTGTGGAGGATATGATGCCCGCTGAGAGAGGTTTATACAATGGTATGGTAAAAACAAAAATAAGTTTCACTTTCAAACAGAGCTGAAGGCTTATTGTCACACTGATGTAATGATCTTGCGAAAAGCCTGTAATCTTCAGAGATGTTGTGGAGGAGATGACTAAGCAGAAAAGGGTTTTGAAACCCAATACCCCCAAGATGACAAAATCCATAGACTGCATAGACCCTTTTCAAAACATCACGTTTGCTTCCGTGTGTATGTCTATCTATAAACACATGTTTTTAAGTACCTCTACAGCAGTAAACAAACGTTATTCAAACCCATCTACCCAATCGCTCATGTACGTCTCTGCCAAGGAAGACATCCATATTCAACATGCATTACAGGGTGGTGATTACCGCTTAGGTCTTTATCACCTAGATGGGTATGCAGTAATTAAGGGTGTTGCAACTGCTGTTGAATACAACGGGTGTTTTTACCATGGTTGTCCTCGTTGTTACAAACCCCACAAGTTTAACAGAGTGTTGGGTACCAAGTTTGAACATCTACACAGACGTACTCTGGTGAAGGCCCAAAATGTTGAAAACAGTGGCTTTGTTATAAGAGCCCTTTGGATTGAAAATTGCACCTCTCCAATGAACAATTCTTTGTTTCCCGTTATAAAACCGGACAACTCATATTGTCTAGTTTTAGATTAGATATTGAAACACTTGCACAAAGACATTTGCAGTCCAAAATGCACACAGTGCCACATTAATAAATAACACTGTGGGTAAAAAATATAAAACACTTGATATCTCAAATGGAATTTTACTGCCAACATATAGCACCTGAAAGCATGTATTTAACCCCATTCTCCTCTTTGGGCTCCCACGGCACTTTTGTCGACTCCCCCAGGGGTATAAGAACAGCCCAGGATTATTTTCAGCTGAGTAACTGAGTTACTACAAAATTTGGATGAACAAGCATTGTCCTATGTGGATTATATTTATCTAACGGATGATGATTTAAAGAAGCACTTGACAAGGGTGAGCACCATCAGTTTATAACTTTATAAAATCAACAATTGCCCATCTCAGTGTCCTATTTTTGGTATATGAGCTTTCAAGTGAAGGGAAAAGTCTGGCAGCTATTTTTTTTGTTGGTATCACAATACTGACTCAGTTATTTTTGTGAGTAAAGTAGAGGATGAAGACCCTTTGCGAAGTGATTATCTAGGCAATTTGTCCTGCGAACTTGATAAGGATGAGTATATTGTTGAATTCACCTCATCGGGGCCCAAGACCTATTCTTACAAAACGACACAACAAGTATTCTGAAAGTCAAAGGCATCACATTCAATTTTAACAACGCCTTCAAAATCAATTTTAACAGTCTGTTGGACCTGGTGCACAAATACTCTGCATAGGGCGACAGTGAAAATGATAAAAACAATAGTTTTATATTAGCTTGCAAAGTCATATAATAAAAAAGTGGCAAATTACAACACAGCCCTTACATAAAACCTTACGCGTAGTGTTTGATAAAAGGGTCCTGACAGAAGATTACAAAACCCTGCTGTACGGTTATCAAAAGACATTAGAGACATGGGCCCCCACACTATACGTTTTAGCCGGTCCCTCAAATTGAGGTAAAAGCTACTTTATAAAGAAGCTCTTAGAAAATGCTCCCAGGGTTTTATCGCAAACCCCTACCCATATTGTGTGGCTTTATTCTTGCTGGCAAGGTCTGTATACTGAACTATTCCTAAGGTTCCAACATATCATGTTTATAGAAGTTATACCTAATAATCTCAACAACGACGCATTGTTACCTACGAACCTTGTAAACATGGTGATAGTAGACGACCTTATGCATGAAGGTGAGGATCATCCTGAGCGAAAGAAAGCTTTTACCTAATATTCACACCATCACAATCTGAGCATATGCTACATCATGCAGAAGTTGTTTTACAAGGGTAGGAGCAGTCATTCTATAGCTCTCAATGCCTCATTACTTGTTTTATTTAAAACCCCCATGACAAACAGCAGATATCCATCATAGCTAAATAGATGTATCCGGGAAACACCCAGTATTTTATGGAAGCATTTAACAATGCTACAGAGAAAACCCCACGGCTACTTGCTGGTCAACTTAAAAAAATAACCCTCTATAAGACTACAGACTACGGTCTGGTATTTCCCCCATGATCTCCTGGTCACTAATGCACTTAAGTCCAAGGTCAGAGCCTATAAAGAGTCACTAAAGATTTTTTGTAACATTTACAATGTAGACATAATAATATAAGGTATTGTTCATGTCTGACTGTCTACTGTGTAGTTTAGACCTCCTAAAAATGCTGGTTACAGCTAGCCCCCACCAAAGAAAGGCCATCCTGTGAGTGCCTTTGGATGATTTAGTGGCTGCCATTGCATAAATAGCCCTAAACACCCTAAAATCTAAGTGTCACCTTATCAAGAAGCTCAGTGATAAAGTCTTCCTACATTTCCAAGAAGAAACTGGTAAAGCAATCGGGTGCCTAGAAAACAGTTGGAACAGCTGGGGCTGACAACAGACAATGTTTGGGATTTAAGGAAAAATGAAACGCTCCACCTGAATGCTGATATTAAAGACATTATGAACCAGGCTGATTTAAAGCCGTACAACAAAGCGGGTCTTTACTCCAACTCACGAAAAAACTTTTAAATCTATTATAAGCAATGGAATACCGAAAAAATAAGCTAACTCTATATGCCCCTGCCTCTCAACAGCCGCAACCAACCCCTGTAATGTCTCAACATCAACAACAACCGCCTCAGGCACCACCACCAGCCTCAGATATCTTTGTTGATGACCTGTTAAAAAGTCAATGGTACCGGGAGGGCAGCACAAATGTTGAGTACATTTGTAGCTTCTAAAGACCTGACCTTGTGGAATGAGAGGGATAAATCCCTCAAGAAAGGGCACCCGATTGGTGAGTCCCACATGTACGACCTAGTCAAAGGTCTCACACACCCCAAACCACTATTGCACAAGAATGCTACTTGAGGCTGGAATCCGATTCAGCGAGCCTCTGCAGAATTCCACATCCCTTTGATGCTCATGCGTGGTGGTGACCACAGATGCATGCTTGAAAGTTTGAAGTCAGCCTTCCCTCCTTAGCCAGCAGCCTCTAGCATTCTGCAGCTATCCCCTCTTGGAGCACCCCGGCTACGTCTGCTGGACCTAGAAAAAAGACATTGGTCAAACAGCACGCTTGGCTTACAAACTAATGTTTGATCACTTGTATACACGATCCAATGTTTGGGTGTATAGTTATGCAATGCCTAACGTACACGCCTGATTTTTTTCTTCTTATATTTCTGTAGTAAGTCTTTCAATGTAATACTTGTACTGAAACTAATTGAAATAAACACTTAACTTTTCAACCTGATTCTGTCTTCTTTTAAAGCATTTTAATTGTGGTTGTTGGTGTCAGAATAAAAATGAGGAGTCTGAATTCATGTTTTAAATGCCTTTATTTTAGACAGGGCCATCACACATGCATGTTTTTCAAGACCTTACAATTTTGAAAAACAGTGTATTCTGTTTTAATAGAGCACACCGTAGCCTTGGAGTTTTCTTTTAAATATTTCACAACTGTACTGTCATTGTCAACAAGGTCGTTCGAAATAGGTTTAAGAAAGTTCTAAATGTCATATACTCTGACGTTTTACTAATAAAATATATATACAGTTTTCCCCGCATGTAATGGCTAGCGAATCCTGGACCCTCATCTTGTTATACTCCACCCATGCTGCAGCTTTTTTCACATACTTGAATATGACTATTTTATCGTTGCTAAGCTGTTGAACTGTCAAACACAGTAACCTTGTCAATATCCATAAACATGGCCACCCAATGTGTTCCACCCTTGTAATGCAGATCTGTGATAAAGACAAGCGTGCAGGGTCTTTCTAAAACTATTTCCCCCGGTAGCCTGTTGCTTGGAAAAACACCTAAAAAGTATTTCTTAACATATTTATGACAGCTTAAAAACTCCCGTATCTGAACCGTGTCCAATTCACAATATTTGAAAGATAGTCAAACAAAATCTGCCGGGCGTGGTTGACCTGAATGATGCTGTTGAATGCAGAGAATACGACAATGTTCACATTCACAGGCAAGTGTTGACTAAACTGTATTTCAGCTTTTAGAGTTCTGTTATTGAGGAAATTAAAATGGTCCCCCTCTTCCATGTCAGGAGCCTGATCGAACAAGAACAGTGTGTAGCAGGACCCATATCCTTCTCTTGTCACCGTCCAGTTCCTTGTCTTCAAACTGCACATATGTATCCTTGTAGAAGAGACACCCGCTGAAAGCTGAGCATCAAGGCATCGCTACTTTAATTTACAATACTCTCTATTTAGGCATACATGTTATCACTCTGCGTGAGGAGTCGATCCCCGGGGGTGATGTCCACCTGATTAAACATGGTTGTGATGGTGTAAGCGATCGTTACCACGTTAGCGGCTGCTGCAATGTTGGAGCCGTCCACTTTTGTGATTTTACATACAAGATGCAGTAGAGTATTGTTGAGATCCATATACATATCCATGTACCCCGACACAAAAAGCTCTATTGGCACCAATAGCGTCAAAGCGGCTATAGGCTACACCTCCATTAAAACACTGCTTTCGATGCTGGTGTGGGTTTTAGAGAAAACAAGTTTAACTCTGACTTGGCACATTTACCGATGCTCAATGTACAAAGGCTATGTTTCAGGTTGACGGAATAGCAATTATTAGATCTTCTCCTCTGTCTATTCAATTATACACCTGAGGCACCAGGTGAGTCTGCCTTTATAATGAATTTAACATAAGGGTTCTAGTTTGACTTTCCCCAGGTAGATGAAGCTATACATGCCTTATCTCTCCCATACCACTGGTGTCTACTCTATGTTACCGGAAATTGTCGGAAATTATTTTCTGCTCATCTCCGTGATTTCTTCTCTGTTTCTTTCTCTTTATCTCAGACTCTACAAAACATACTGCTACTGAGGTTAATTCTGCCATTTTGAGGTTCAAATCCATTTTAATTACCTATCACTGCTACTGATCAGCTTTATATAGAAGATGTGAGATGTCCACACTCGTAGTATTTCCCTAAATTTTAAGCTGTTATTCACCAGGTCTCAACATCTCACCTTAAGTCTTTATAAATAGAGCATGGACTGCACAGAAGTAAACTACTTAGTTCCTAATAGGGTTATTGACCCTAACAGAGGTTTTTTTTAACTTAAATTACTATATTAACGGTCAATTCAATTTCACGTAGTGGTAGTGTCATTTTATTGTACAGATTTGTTTATTCCACATTGGTTTGGATACAGTGTTTTTCACGTCCTGACACTTTAGGATACTATGCTCTCCTCACCACACACTAAAATGGGAATATGTGTTTTGGGAATTAAGAATTTTATTTTTGTCCTAGTCTTGGGTATGTTATATAATTGTTTTCATTTTTGTTCCCATTTTGTGAGCTCTGTGGATGTCTTCTTTATATTCATCAGATATATGTATTTTCCATGTGGGGTTTTGTGATAGGAACCTGTGGATTGTCTGTTTATATTAATGAATTGTTTTAATGTTAGTTGATGTAGTATATGAATCTGTGGGCCGTCTGTTATTATTAATGTATATATATTTTTAATGTTTGTTGATGTATCCTTGATGTCATGTCTTGTCTATAACATTGCAGCCCTGACAAAGTTCCCTCTGGCAAAAATCGTTAACGAAACGTGTTAGCTTTGTACCAGTTTTAAAGATTGATGTGAATAAAAAGAAGTCATTTTGGAAAGATTTGTATCTGTGTGTATTGACTTCCATTCTTTCTTGTAAACTTGGCGATTTCCGACACCTCCGGACGGCGGGTGTGGGAAGTGATTGCACCACTTTCGAAAATATTGTACATGTGGACTGGATGTGCTTGACCTTGGTCTGCTGTTTGCCCTTTCTTTGTTAGTATGTTTCAGGTTACGGCGCTTTAAAAAATATTTACTTTAGAGGCTTTTCTCTTTTTCTCTGAAGCTCTCTTGCATCTTGGGGTTCTTTGTTATGTGAGTGCTTTTTAAAAAAACTCTTCCTTTCTCCACCTTCAAGACCGTTGCTTCCTTTTAATACTTCTTTGTGGCTTGTACACCAGTCCCGCTCCTTCTTGGGGTTGTTTGTTCATGTGCTCGGTGACAGCAGACGTCACAGAACCAACCACATCGAGGGCAATGTTCGTAGCCACTGCTTTAATGTGGGATTTTGCAATTTCGTAGCCGCTTCTCAAGAAAGGCATAGCTCTTCTAAACAAACTACGGAAGAATCTTCCGGAACCAGCCCTGTGCATAACGGGTTCCCCTTGAAAATACAGAGTCCCTCCATATCTGGCCTGGTTTCTTTAATAGTCCCTGTACATAGAGGGGTCACCATATGTTTTCACGATCACCATAATGCCTTCTTAATAGTCACTGACACGTCTCCGTCTTAAATTAAGCTTAACAATAACTTTCCCATATTTAAAGGAAACCAGCTCAGACTAGTCATTGAAGATCACTATTGAAATAGCGTCAAAATGGTTTTTAAAAATTGCTACGTAGTCAGCTTTATTAAACTGTATATTAACCACTGTATTTTTGCTCTTCACCTGAACCTATCTTAACAGCGGTGAATAACTATCACTGATCCTCTGCGCCTCTCAATATTGCTATAGTTGCAGAACGTATTGAAGTCTCATTGATATCGGGTCACACAGGATACGGATCGACCTGGCTTTTTATATGTTGCATGGTACCTAAAATCCTTCTTAATTTACTAGCACAGCTAAACACTGTATTGCAATTTGGAGCTTCAAGAAACAGCAGTTTCCATCTTGACACATGTGGTGAGACCGTCCCATACTCACATACCCTGCAAGGAGCTGACCAGCATTCAGCTGTTACATTTCTCAGGCCATCTCCACCATTTGATAAATGCAAGTCTGTTAGCCCCGCTACCTTTCCTTTTCTTAATCTTTTCAACCCTGTGCACCCTGTTCAGATCATCCGGTACCTTTCATAACTCCTCCTTGGAAAAGATGCCCAACATCGTTTCCCTATCGGAGTCGATTAACCTGTAAATATACACACCCTATTTAAGCTCCACACGTTCCACTTTAAATATCTCACCGCTAAAATCTGCTGTTATCCCTTCGTAAAGACCCTTTCAGTTTTAATATCCTAATATGATCCCCTTTTTTAAAAACAGGTTTCTTACCCTTGCAGCGAAACGGTTTCCGTACACCGCTCTCCAAACCAGTATAAAATTACCAGGCGTTACCTCTACAGGGGACGTTTTGATGGTTCTGCGAAAAAGAGTGGTATAAACATCTATAAAAGCCTGTAGAACATCGACGTATCTCCACATATAAGACTTTAAAGTTCTTTTAAAATGCTCTACAGCAGCTGCTTTTACCTCTGTCTTCATTACCGAAGATGGCTTTCAAAGCCTCTGACGCTAACCTCACTTTTATCGCATAGCACTTCTGCAAAGGCATACTTGGACAATACATCTATGAACGTTAATATATATCGAGCGCTGTTATTATGTTTGCTAAATCTTGTCCGCCTGCCATTGATAATCTATTTGTGTGATAACGATGGCCAGTCTTCTCTTAGAGCGCCTCCTGGCTCGTTTGTGGATTGAATGCGGTTCCTCCCTAGATAACCAAGTCATAGCCAGGGCTCTTTTTTTGGTTCAGTTTTAACTAAAGCCTTTCTAAACAATGCTTTGGCAGTTCCGACCTCTCTTGTATCAAAATAAAGCTTTCTTAACCTGCCCCCTGACATGTTATCATCCGCTGCAGCCCAAGATATGAAAGACGCATGTTAGTTTAATGACATTTTATTTAAAATAAAGAATATTAGCAAAAACATAATCAGGACATACTTTACATTTTCTTAGTACAGCTATGCACTCATTGACTCTAGAAGGACCTTCCAACACTGGCAAAAAATATATATCCAAGACGCAGCACATAGACATCTTGCCCAGTGACATTCTGGTGTTTGTTCTAAAAATGCGTAAGTATGTAATATTAAATAATAGCATAATTATTTTAAAACAGTCTTCGTGGGGCTAAAGACCTGATTCTTCTACTTTTAAAATAAATATTGCACATCTGCCTTTCAACGAGTCTTTCTATCAAAATATGTACACAACCCAGGCATACCATAGAGTTTTGAGCATAGTTTGCTGGAGTATCTGATCTCTTTGAGCGCCAATGATAAGATCTTAATCATATCAGTGTTGAAATATTTATTTTCCTCTGACAGCCCATACACCACCCTTCCCAGTTTATACACCTTGTATGGTTCTAACAAACTACGTATATGCCGGATTGTTCTTGATCTGTATGAGTCGCATAGACACTTGTGAGCCTCCTGCTGCAGATCCTTAATTTTATACCCGTAACAAATGCTGTAATAGTCACGTTTGATACATGCGAGTACAACTGCCGCCACAAAACCTTTAACAGGCAATATGGCATCGTAGGGGACGCCTGGAGTTTCCTTTTCAAAATGGGCGCTCTTAAAGGCACAAAAATATTTCTTATTAGACTCTGTTTTGGCTTGTAGAACTTTCAGTCTGTTTTGAACACTGTAAGCAGTATACATTTATGTTAACTTTTGATGGCTCCCCTCTGCCCTGTTTCTTTTTGGTGAGGCTTTCTATGGTTCAAAAGAAGAATGAGAGACAATCAATTAGTTAAAAATAAAATACCGCAATATACACGTTAAGTTTCTATAATGTTTCTACTAACCTCGTCATTTTCACGGCCCTTGATGACATCTCTGAAATCGTGAGAGTCACTTGGAAGCATCACATGTGTTGGAGCTTGTGCCCGGCTGTTGCACAACGACCTCTTCGGGAGCCAGTTCTTCTAAAAACCCTATACCTGAATAGGTGAGTTAGGAGGGACTATAGAAATTGTTACTAACATTTACGGCGTCACTCAAGGCCTCGCTGCTGCTGTCAACTTTAATCAGGGATGCCAGCTGAGGCCAGTCCTTGAGGCTGAGCACTTGCACCCAATGGAATCTTTAGGAGCTCCCTGTTGAGCATACCCGCCCAAGACCAAAGGTGTTAGGCTACAATAATATCTATCAATAATTGTCTGACCGCCCATAAATGAGGTCCTTTTGATGAGGGGGTTGTATCTCTTCATATGGACAAGGCACTCTCTTTCTGTAGGCCAACTCCTGGTAGCTGCACAGTTCACTTAAGAGCACCTTATATGTATTCTATGTACCCCAAAAAGAGGCGTACACCTCAACATCACATCATGGTCACAGGGTCCCCATGGGTTCTGGGTCGCTAAAGGCTCCTACACAACATCGACCTTACATGATCCCATCCCCCAGGGACACATGACCCTTATGTCAGTTCCAGTGTGGGATCCTCAAGGGACCGGAAGTCGCAGTCCATGATGATATCACTTCAGTGAGTGGGACAACTGTCACTTTTTGGATGATGAGCAAAAGTATCCCCTCCTTCTACGCCTCTGCTTTCCTTTTTCTCATTGTAGTTTTGCAATAAAGTTTTTTTGCTTAAAGATCTACGATAACACCACAGATTTGCTTAATCTTAACAGATAACTCAATCAAGCCGGGTTTGTAAAGCGCGGTTACTCACACATGAGGGTCTCAAGGCCCACTGGGTAGGGGTGCAGTGGGTCAGACACGGAGCTGAGTTCATTCAAAGATCCAGGTCTTGAGGTCCATCCTGAATTGCGAGGGTGATTTCCTGAGGTGGATAGGCAGGGTGTACCATTTCTTGGAGGCGAGGTAGGAGAACGACAGTCCTCCAGTTCTGGCTTTGTGGATTCGTGGGACGGTAGCCCGGGAAAGTTGGGCGAAGCGGATGTGTCTTTCACATAGAATGTGAGGCAGTGATTCAGGTATACGGGCTCGGCGTTGTGAAACGACTTGTATGTGTGGGTGAGGAGTTTGAAGGTTATTATTCTGTCGACTGGGAGACTGTGGAAGTTGCGGAGATGTTGAGTGATGTGGCTGAACCAGGGGTGTTAAGGATTAGTCTTGCTGAGGCATTCTGGACATTCTGGAGTCTTTGGAGGAGTTTTTGGGTGATGCTGACATAGTGTGTTGCCGTAGTAGAGTCTGCTGCTGAGGAGGGATCCATCTAAAGGTCTTTGGAAGCAGGCGAAGTGTGCTGAAGCAGGCCAAGGAGACGGTGTTTATCTGGCAGTCCATTGTGAGCGAGGAGTCCAGTACGATGCCGAGGTTTTATATGTAGTTTGTGGGGGTAGGGGGATTTTCTTGAGCAGAGGGCCACCAGGAGTCGTTCCAAACGGAGAGGGAGGCTCCCAGGATGAGGACTTTTGTCTTGTCCGAGTTGAGCTTCAAGCAGTTGTCCTTCATCCAGGCGGTGACTGCTTTCGTTCCTTCGTGTAAGTTGTTCCTGGCAACAGTGGGTTCTTTGGTGGGGGAGAGGATCAGCTGGGTGTCATCAGCGTTCAAGAAACGATGTTGAGCCTGTGGTTCATGACGATGGGTAAGAGGGGGGCTATGTAGATGTTCAAGAGGATGGGGCTGAGGGAGGAGGCCTGGGGTAGCTCCGCAGCTGATCTCTGTTGGTTTCGAGAGGTACGGTGGGAGTCCAACCTGTTGTGTTGTGCCTTCGAGGAAGGAGTGGATCCAGCTGAGGGCCTTGTCTCGTATACCAGCGTCGTGGAGTCTTGTGGCTAGGGTGCGGTGGGAGACAGTGTTGGAGGCCACCAAGGTTCTGTAGGACGAGTGCTGTAGTTTCGCCCTGGTCAAGGAGGGAACAGATGTTGTCGGTGGCAGCGAGGAGGGCGGTCTCGGTGCTATGATTGCTTCGGAATCTGCATTGGGAGATTTCCAGGACGTATTTGCTTTCGAAAAAGTTGGTGAGCTGGGTGGTGATGGCTTTTTCGTTGACTTTGGCTGGGAAGGGGAGCAGGAAGATGGGCCTGAAGTTCTTGAGGTCCGTCGGGTGAGGATTGAGTTCAGCGTGTTAAAAGACCTCAGGGAAGGTGGCTTTCTCGAGGGAGCAGTTGATAGTTCGGCATAACTCGGTACGATGGCGGAGGCGGCTCTTTGGAAGATGCTGCTCGGGCAGGGGTCCAAAGGTGCTCCAAACTGGAGTCTTTTCATGGTCTTTATGGTGTCGTCCATGGTGAGTGGGGATCAGCTGTGCAGAATCAGTTGGGGGGGGGTCATCGTCGGTTGTGGTGGTTGCTGGTGCAGTGGGCATGGGTGTCAAGTTGTCCATAGATAGTCTTTATCTTGTGGCAGAATAAGGTGCAGAGTCCGTTGCAGAAGTCTTGGGTGGGTGGGATGTCTGTGGCCTCACTGTTGAAATTGGGAAACTCCTTCATGATGCTGAAGAGTTCTTTGCTATTGTGTGCGTTGTTGGTGATTCTGTCTTGGAGTACCTACTTCCTTGTGGTTTTGATGAGGTGGTGGTGTACGGTGGTGGCTGCTTTGAAGGCGGCATTGACTTAATGGGTTTTGTTGCTCCTCCATGTCTTCTTGATCCATCTACAGGTGCGTCTGGACTCTTGAAGCATGAGGGTGAACCAGCTTGCTTTCTTGATTTGTTGTTTACCAGTGGCTTTCTTGATGGGGGCAAGGGTGTTGGCACAGTTTATGATTCATTGGTGGAGGTTGAGTGCTGTGGTGTTGACGTTTGAGGATATCGGTGGTGATGTGTCATTGAGGATGTTGGTGAGTTGATCTTCTGTGACTCTGTTCCAACTTCTGCGGGGTAAATGGTGGGCATGCTGGTATACCATGGATTTTGTTGAAAGAGAAGTGGATGCAGTGGTGGTCGGTCCAGAGGAGTTTGGTGGTGTGGCTGTAGGAGATGCTGTTTCCTGCGGCAAAAAGGGTAGAATGTGTCCTGCTGTGTGCATGGGAGAGGTGACTAGCTGTTTAAGTCCTACGTTGGCAATGTTCTCAAGGTGGGAGGAGATGTTGGGATCGTTTTGGTTGTCCTGTGGAAGTTGAGGTCTCAGAGTAGGATGCAGTCGGTGTATGCAAGGGCCTGGGGTGCGATGAGGTCGACGATGGCATCGGTGAAAGAGGTGTGGGGTCCAGGTGGTCCGTAGACAAGAATGCCACGGAGGGGGGGGGGGTTCGGGTTGGTCTGGATCTGGAAATGTTCCATGTGGGTCATTGGTTTGTCTGTGTGGGTGGTGAGGCAGAGGGAGCTTTTGTGGACGAAGGCAATGCCTCCTCCTGGTCAGACAGGATAGTCCTTGCAGATGAACTTTTAGCCCTCGGGGATGGCGGTGGCAATGTCTGGTGCTGAGCTGGATTTCATCCAGGTTTCCATCAGGTAAGTGATGTCAGGCGAGGCGGTGTCGAGGAGGTCCCAGATCTCTGTGGTGTGTTTGTGGAGGGATCGTATGCTGAGGAGGATGCACTTGAGAGGCTTGGGTTTGATGAGTGCCAGTAGGTTGGGCGAGGGAGCCAGAGTACAGATGTGGGTGAAGGCGAGGCGGCATTGAAGGCAGAAGTTTGCGGGCCATGGGTGTTGGTCAGTGTCAAGAGCTGACAGTTGTTGTTTCATCCGTGGTTGAGATTGCGGAGGGCCCCTGGCACTGGGCGCAATCTGGTCACGGATTGTCACGGATGGGCGCAGATGGGCTTGCCTTTGGCGCAACCATTGGTGCACCAGCAGCGCAGTCACCATTATGTAGTGTGAGGGGGGAGGGCTGGTCAGCTGGGAAGCGGGACGCAGGAAAAAATGGTGCACTGGAGGGGGACGGGCAAGAACCCCGGAGGTCAGCAGTGGTAGGGAAATGGGAAAGCACTGGAGGGCAAGAAAAAAGGCAACCAAAGTAAAGAGGCAAGAGGAAAAAACTGAGAAATAGAAAAGAAGAGAAAAAAGGCACAAAGGGTAGGAGGAAAGAAAAAGAGAGCAAAGAAAAGACAGAAGCAGCAGAAGAGCAGAATGCTCTCCAACTGGAAACCCAGAGATGAGGCGCAGGCAGGAGCCTGCAGGTAGAGGAGGGCCTTCGAACACCAGACCCAGAAGGGTCAGAGCGCACTCAGTGACACTGGCCAGGTCTGTGGGGTGCATCAAAGGGGGACAGGGTACAGCAAAACCGGTTCCTACTGAGGCCAAAACAGCAGGAATCAATAGTGGCTTTCAAACAGTGGCAGAAATATCAGGCAATAAATATAACAAAGCATCTATGTCAAGAAACCAAGGGGGGTGGCCAGGCCCAGCCTGTTCCAGCCGTGGATAGGTACAGACAGGATTGCCCTTGGAAGGAAAAAACCTGGCTCTTTATAGCACTAATGTGTTTACTGGGCAATGGAGTCCTGCCCATTAAGGCAGCTGGATCCCACTCTGCTCAGATCATCTCACTCAGTTCCTAACTTCCCATAAAATCCTGCACTCGTTGTCCTTCTTGATTGCCTCACAGGAAAGGATTGTGATGAGGTATTAAAAGCAAGTAGTATGGGATTAGCAGGCTGTGGCGATTAACGGGGTCCGCTTGCAAAGTCCGTTTACACAGCATAGCTCCGTGGACAGTCAGTTCATACGTTATACCATTCCACATGAAGGGGAGTTTGGGGGGTAGCTAACCAGAGGGAAGTCTGCGCCCCAGGCAGATTGGCAGGGTGGTGCAGTCCAACAACTCAAAACCAAAGGGGATGATGGACGGAGTGTTGAACATTGCAAGCACTCGCCCCCAGTCAACTGATCTGAGTTTAATCCATCATTCTTAACTCACTCCACCACCCCAGTTCAGACATGGCCATATGCAAATCAGTCTGACCCTGTGCCTCGTTGGAACAGTCCAGCCCGAACTGCCAAGCCATGTCTTCCCTGGACCGGAAACCAGCATCCTGGGACCGGTTTCTAGCTAATCCGCCGTCCTCATCCAGGCTAGCTTGAATCCAGTGGCAAAGTGAGCAAGGGCCCCACATCTGGGGGTCAGATCAGTTGACTGGGGGTGAGTGCTTGCAACGTTCAACACTCCATCCATCATCCCCTTTGGTTGTGCGCAGTCCAACAACTGCCATTTTGTGTTGGGCTATGTACTAGTCCAAAAAAAGCCCAACGTCTATTTAGGGGGTGAAGCTTGGACTACCAGCCACCATTTTAGATTCAGGTGACCTGGTGGCTGGCAGTCCTTGTCAGGGGTGTTCTTTGTCCCTCCCTTTCATCCCTTAAAATAGGGTTATCGGGGGAAGAATTTTTTTGGGTTGGTTATTTTGGGGCATGAGTTGAGACCGGTGTGCAGGAACATGTTTTGTGCGCGCTGTCGCTTGAAACAGGTGCTATGTTGGGCATGAGAAGTTTGAAAGAAGTTTGCAGAAGTTACTTGGCATTGCCAGTTGGGGATCCATGTAAAAGGGGAGGGTAGGCATGTAATTAAAGGTTCGCTTTAAGACATAGGTTCATATAGATACTCAAAGTGAGTAAACTTCAGTCACTCACTGAATGTAGTCGGTGCGTTAAAAAGTGAGTAAAGTCCAGTCACTCACAAACTTCTCCGTTTGATAACAGGCGCGTTTCCACATGCCTGGCTCTGTACAGCAAGAACCCTGATGCTGTACCACTATTCTTACTAATGAAGTTTGGGACTCGTTCTACTACAACACGAGCGCTTCTGTCTTTTTGACTTTCTACGCATCACAAGAAAACATACTTGAAAATTGGACAGACTGAACTTTACTCACTTTTTAACGTGCCGACTACATTTATAACTCTCGACATTGGAAAGGGTTTTGAAGTCTCAACTTGCAGCTAAAAAACGAAGTATCTGACTCATCAGTACTGCTGTGGTATATCCTGTACCATTGAGGGATCACAAGGATTCACGCTCTGATTCGTTCAACTATTTTATGAGCCTTGAAAAAGTCATGTACACGACGAAACACGTGTCGGCTGTCTGCATCAACAACATTTACTCCATGTCAACACAATCAAGAATATACATGTTTTATTGTGCTTCTGTACTTGGATGATTACTGTCTTTATTGTACACACTGAATGAGGCTTATGCTTAATAAAATAACTGACAACAAGGTCAGTTGTGAAACTCAATAGCGGTTGTGCTCTGTAATCAAATAATTGTTCTTCATTATTAACTTGCATTCAATACAATAATCACAGACCACCAACCTCAGTGTTTCATGTTTGTATCATCTAATTTATTTCAACAATACTCTCTCTTTCTCTCTCTCACTCTTTCTCGGTCTTCCTCGCTCTCTCGCTCTTTCTCTCCTCCGTTCTCTCACTCTGTCTGTCTCTTCTTCTCTCTCTCTTTCTCTCTCTCTCTTCCTCTCTCACACTGTTTCTCTCTTCTTTGTATCTCACTGTTGTGTGTAGATTTAGATTCCGTAAATAGGTTTCCCGATTTATGCCCTTATATAGGTACAATTCATATTGCCCTTATTTAGTCATAGAAAATCCAGCCCTTAGTTAGGCATTGTCCATGCTAACCAAATACAGGCACGGTCTCCTACATCTGTCAATCCACATCACGAGTTCTTGGAAAACCAGACTCTTAAGCCTTTAGGAATTTCCCTTGCTTGGATATTAATTTCTCCAAGAACTCATTATTATGCATGAACATCTATTCCTTAGGGGTGCATTCATGATGTTCTGATGACTGACTTTTACGTCAATACAAGCATTCCCAAACACCTTTAAGGTATAAATATACCTGCACTTGCCCTGGCAAACCACGGTTCCGGTATGGTCCAGTTCGACTGCCTACTTGCGGTCCGCCACGGCAAGTTCAGAAGGAGATCGAGTTCCAGCCTGATGCACTGACCAGATGCTGTCATCCTCCTCGCAGAGAATCCAGCTCTGGTGTTTCTGACTCTCCTTGCGGGGTGTTAGATATCGAGTCCAGGAAAGAGATTCCAACCTCGCACATTCTAAGGTATGGAGCAGACTAGAACTTAGAGAAACTTTTGGCAACTCTTGGCAAAACGAAATTATACCTAGCTATTCTTTAGAAAACAGCACCTACTTCTTACCTCGTACTACACTTGGGTTAGGTACACTGGGGTAGAACTATTTAGAAGCATCAGATGAGTATTCACATTTTAGCCTGTGTTATTTATGTATGTATTTTAATTAATATATGTCATAGCTACAAACCATGCTATTGCAATATTATTTTATCTTACTGCTAACTCTGTACATATTGTACTTCGCAGCCTGTCTTACGATTGTACCAGTTCATATCTGTTGCACGAGAAATAAGACTGTTCAATAAACCCTTATTATTATATTGGGGAGGAGCCAAGATGGCGACCGGGACGGCAGCGTAGACTCCCGGCTCCGTGAACCTCCGCATCCCGCACGGATATCCTGCCTGAGATCCTCAACCTGTGCTACGTGGTCGTGTTTCTGAAGGAGAGGGGCTCCCGACTGTGTGACTCCGAGGTTTCTAGCTGCGGTATCGCCGGAGAAAACTGCGTCTGACCTTTGCGGCCTGTGCGGCCCTGGAGCCGGGACATCGAGTGGACGTCGTGGCCGGGTGGCAGTGCGACAACAGCGGCCGGTGGTGACTGGGTGGAGTCGGCCCACCGGAGCGGTGCCAAACTCGGCCTACATTTCGGCGTGGTCACTTCTACTGCCCAGCGTGGCGGACCGAGTGCATGACCGGGGGTGCAAATCTTAGATCCTCCGGTGACTGCCCTTGCCTTGCTGGTGAGCTGCCCGGCCGCCGTCCGTATCCTGCCCCGATCATTGCGGGCCGCCCCCGGATTTCTACGGGAGCTGGTCCGTGGTGGGGACGACTGTTGCCCGTGACCACGGATAGTTTTTTGCCTGCCCCCGGAACCCGGTCACCCACGACGTGGACATCGCGACGCTTCTCCCGGGGTCCCGGCCCCGGTGAGGGTCGGGCATACTTGGCGGCCATCTTGGGGCGATGAAGCCTACCATCCTGTCCGCTGGGCCGCAGCGGGCCTGTGAGCGTACGACTTTTGGGAGTGTGGCGGCGAAATCACAGAGAGCTGAGCTGGGGTACGGCGACCTCCTCGAGACTCTTGGTACTCTTCACTCCTCCTTGGTTCATGGTTTCGTGATCTTGGGGAGTAAGCTCGATGGTGTGGCGTCGGAGTTGGGGCAGTGGCGGCCCGCCTGTCCGCACGAACGCAGAGACTACCCACACTGCGCGCAGGAGGACGCTGTGGCGGCCACCCCTGAGGTTAGTACACAACTGGACGCTCCGGCCAGTATGCTACAGTGTGTTCGACCTTCTGAGGGCCTGATCTGTCCCGGAGGCGTTGGACCTGAGTGGGATGTGGTGGCCTCATCCCGTACATGCCCTCCTGCGACCCAGGGACAACTCCAGCAACTAATGTCTGCTTTGACTGCTTCTGCCTTCCTGAACCTTGCGTGCAGTGCAGATCCTAGGGCAGCACTGGGAAGCCTGTTTCTTCACGCGGCGGACTGTGTTGATGCTCAGAGACTTCCACCCCACCTGTGTGCGTCGCTTCTCTGTCGTTGTTGGACATTTCTCTGCCTAGGAACATTGGGTATGGTGCTGGGTCGAGGGGTTGGCATGGGCAGAATTCCAAAGAGTGGTCAGGGATAAGGCTGGCCCCTCGGGGGTGGTCGCCTAGTGGACGGGCGGGCTTAGGGGTGGCGTGCTCTCCTGACATGGCTCCTGGCACAATAGGTGCATAATGCTCCCCATCGTGGTTTGAGAAGATTGTCTTTGTGCTGTTCCTTGTTCACTTTAGGGGAACCTTACCGTGCGGGAAGGAGAAGCCGGGGGTCTGTTATGAAGGCCCTCCTCCAGTTTATAAATTCTTTCCCTACCCCCCGTCTGGTGGGGGTCCTTTCCTACTTCTTTTTCCCTATTCTCCTATATTTCGGGTCTGGTTCCAGGGCGACAGGCACACTGCTGGGGGGGGGGGCCGTACTCATCTGCAGAGGTGCAGGGTGGGGGGTTGGGGGAGGGGATTCTGTATTCTTTCATCTCTTTTTCCACGGCCTCCTTTTTCTTCTCTGATTCTTTTTGTTTTTCTTTTTCTGGGATCAGCGTGATACACCTCCTTTTGCTATGCCTCGTTGCCGTTCCATGTGTTCACAACTTCCGGGGTGTTCTTGGGGAGTTCTGGCCGGGGACTGCGGGCGCAACTGTATTTTATGTTCTTCCCCATCCTGATGTTCTTGTGTTTGCGCCAGTGACCTAATAGATTGCTGTAAATCGCTAACGTTCATTACTCTGCATATCCGTGATCGTTGTTTTAAAATTGCTTGTCACCTGATCCTTCTCCCTTGTTTTATCATAAAATGAAAACCTCTTTCTCCTGGTGCCCTACTTACGCTGTTCACAGTATTAGCAGTGCGATTTTGCTCCCCGAAGTGCTGCCTGTGTTTATACTTGTCGTTATTGCTCTGATTGCTTAGCGGCCGGCCCTGGGGGGTTGTAGGCCCATACTTGTTCTTATTGAACTGTCAATAAAGGTTTTCAAAAAAAAATAAATAAATAAACCCTTATTATTGAAAACGCCCGTCTCTCTATTTCTATGCAACTCTGTAGAAACGAAGCATGCACGATTGACTGAGTGAAACTGTTATCTATTGTTTCCACGGTTCTGAGATTGTTCCGACTCTAAGGGAAACCAAGTTGTCATGTTTATGCGGTTGTCAGATACTAATCCCTTCTTGTTTATTTGAGAAGTTTCTAGTGACCTCTGAGTTAGCTGGCACATACAAGTAATTAAGTTTAATGTACTCGATAGAGACATACTGACCTCAGTCCTATGTCAAATCTATAGTGTATATTATTCCAATGCGCAGGCCCGATCAGGAATATAGGAACTACACTACATGGCACCCAACGGTTTGGTAAGGCACTAATTTAATGCTAGATACTGAAGTAACTCAGTCATGCTTTTCTCAGAGACCCCCTACTCATAATACTCCATAAGAGGTCTGGAGTGGGTAGGGAAAATATCCGCCATAGTTGAGTAGGACAAAAATCATATGTATTAGCTGTTTGGTTTGTTCAACGTTGAAGGATACAGTTATCCAAAATATTGTGCACCTTATCTTTGTTCCCTTGAAACTTGCTCTGCATTTTTCATTTCAACATGTCTGAAAGTGACACAAGCACCGTGACCGGTGGGGCTGTAGCCGACCTAGTCGCAGTAGCTTTTAATCGTACAGCTTTTCAAGAAACTGGCAGGGATGCTATAATCATCCCTCCAAATTTAAGAAGAGCCATCACTCTAAAACGTATAAAACCTGGCCTAACACCAAGATAGTATTCCCAGAATCAAATCCAGCAACTAAAACATTTCACTTCTACAAAGAAGATGAACCACCAGAGGAATATATTCCTTTCAAGGATATTGAAATTCCACTCACATACCAGGAGCATGAGCTCTGGTTTAAAGGCGCCCTAAAACATTACAATCACATTACCAGGCTCGGTCCACTGAGTAGACTAGGAGCAACATGGCCGATTTTAGCTGGCTACACACCTCATCCTGACATTGAAGAAAAGTCAGACGTAGAATTACTTGCTCAACTCAAGGAGTTGATCAAAATCTACAGACAATTAGTTCAATATGTCATGCAGACTTTCACAGTCCAACCACCATTAACCATTCAAAATCCAGCTCCTCATCAGGGGAATACACTAAAAATCACTCCATAGACTTTACACGCAGTCATGGCTAAAATGCCCACAAAACGTAAACAAATTCCATTCTGGACAGCTCAAAAAATTACTCAAATCGAAGCAGTATTTGCTAATACCAGCCCTTATGAGAAACACAGAATTCTAACAATCTGTTTACCAATGGAGATCACACCACATCTGGAAGACTACACCACTTGGGGCACAGTCTTTGCTGCAATCTACACAAAAACACATGGTGTTCCGTCTATGGCGGTAATACCTGACGTCATGAAACCGCTTCAAAACGAATACAGGGCAGAGCCTGCTCTGAATTTTGGTATGAAGTTACTTAAAAATTTCGACCAGGTCTCAACAATAATATTATCTAATAAAGGAGAAGCAGCATCAGTGGCGATCCGCCAGAAATTAAGGGAATTTGATGCAACAGAACAACCACAAGAACTAGCCAGGATAATTGAAAAATCCTGTGATGAATTAGGCCGAGACAGATTGGGAGGGAAAACAGTTAAACCACAACTGTCTGAAAGTCCTGATAAGGTGTTTCCTAAAAACACTCCTACCTCTTCTAAAAAGAAGTGGGAAAATAAAAAACCACATTCAAAAGAGAAAGATTCTCAATCCCGATGTAGGTCTCCTCAAAAGGAGCCCACCGAAAGGAGGTATAACCTCAGGAATAGGGATCATTTGAGAAAACCTGACAGGTATCAAGATACTGATACACGTTCCTCTCGTGCCTTTCAGACATCTTCACAGACATCCGAAAGAAGAGGATGGTCAGAGAACAAAGAAGAACGCGTAAAGTCCAAAGACGATCAACACTTTCAGAAAAACAAGACAAAACCGCAATTCTCCAAAATGAAGGTAGCAGGTCTGAAGATCAGACATGCCGAGGATTCTGAGAACACAACTCAAGAACGGAGAATGGGCTCAGACCATGCTGGAAAGTGCAGCAGAAGTTACAGTAGCTCGCCAGATCTGAAGGGGCTTCTGGAGACAGTGGACTTAAATGAGGACAGTCAATTTGAAATTGCAGACACCAGGGTTAGTTCTCCGCATAGGTTATATGAAATAACACTCTGGATGGAAGGAGACATTCCAAGAAAAGTGAAAGCACTCTTTTGGGAGCGACTTTCAAAGGGTTATGATATACTGCTAGCAGAACAAGACTGGCCACCAGAATTTGTCAGGGAGTGCCCACATGGCGAAAACATCATTATGCCAGCCTTCTCCAATGATGTTCTAGTACACTTAAAATATACTTATGCCAGGAAATGGGCAGTTGTCCAGGCCCCAGCATTATATAAGAATCATGTAGGATGGGATGAGGACTCACCTCACCACAAAATCCAGTAAAAAAAATCAACCAACTGCACAAAGGCAGTACCCAGTTAAGCAATAAGCTAAAAAACAAGTCAGGGAGATCTTAGATCAACTTGTATGCCAGGGGGTGATTGAAACATGCACCTCATCAATGAACAATCCTTTGTTTCCTGTCTCCAAACCAGACAATACATATCGTCTAGATTTGGAATACAGACACCTAAACTCTTGTTGTAAACTTTTGCAGTGCAAAATGCACACAGTACAGCATTAATGAATAACATTGTGTGTAAAAAGTACAAAACCACATTAGACATTTCAAATGGTTTCTTTTGTCAAAATATTGCACCTGAAAGTAGATATTTGACCGCTTTCTCAATAATGGGGACCCAGAATAAATGTCGCCTCCCACGGGGTTCAAAAACTGTCCGAGGTTATTCTCAGCAAAAGTAACAGAGTTACTACAAATTTATAATGACGAGGCATTATCATATGTCAGTTATATATATCTGACAGACGATGACCTGGACAGACACTTGAACAGGGTGAACACCATTTTCCTGGGCTTCACCTCTGAAGGTTATAAATTCAATTTTAAAAAATAAAGAATTACCCATCTCACCGTCTTTTTCCTAGGATATGAACTTTCAAGTGAAGGCAAAAGTCTGGCAGCCAACTTTTTAGAAAAATGTGTGCTGCTCCAACCTCAGAAAACGCAGAAAAACTTACAGTTGATTCTAGGATTCCTGAATTTTGGAAGAACATACATTCTAAACAACGCAGAGAGGGTTAAACCTCTCTACGAATTAATCAAACCTGATTTCACAGTCACAACTTGGACACAAGAACACACAGAAATTCTACGTTCACTTCAAACAGACATGTTAATAACAAAACACTTGCAAACACGCATAAATGTACGCAACTTAGTGATCCGAATCATTCTGGGTCAAAGCGGATTCACCTACTTAACTTTTAACGAAGGTGAAAAAGTACCAATTGCATACAAATCCCACTTGTATACACAAGCAGAAATGAAATTCACTTCTACAGAAAAGATTCTGACAAAAGTTCAAACCGCTGTAGCAAAAGAGAGGGCCCTAGCTCAGGGGAAACGCATAATGGTCGTGACTCCGGTACCAGCCTTGGAGGCAGTTACTAAAGCTAGTATTCCGAATTCAAAAGCTTTACATCCAAGATGGATACAATGGGTTTATTCTCTTGCTGCAACTGATGTTGAATATGTTTTTGATACTTATTTGAAAACGCAAGCATTCCTGCAGGACGAACACAAATGTCCTCTGCCTACTGAAATTCTCCCTCTTGATCAGTAAGAATTTATAATTTATACTGACAGATCTGCAAAACCCGCTATGGAAAGTAAACCAGCTTACAGTGCAGCATGCGCGATCGTTAAAGGTCGTATGTACGATGGTAAATTCAGACCAATGGTCTCAAAAACGCAATCTCTAGGAGATTGTACAGCTCAGCGAGCTGAACTACAAGCATTCAAGATGGCACTTGAAAACACGGATCGCGAATTCCCCACATTCATAGTGTGTGATTCTTTTTACTGTGTTCAATAATACAATGAATATTTACAGAATTGGCTTCAAAATGGTTTCAAAGATGCAAAAGGTGGCACAATCGAGCATAAAATGCTTTGGGAACAAGTAGTTCAGTTCCGAAACGGACTACAAAACACTCACGTGATACACACGCTGAGTCACCAACGTGATGGTGTTCACGATGCAGGGAATTCATTGGCTGATGAAGCCGCGAAGGGGGCTGTGCAAACGGCTTCCATAGCTGCAATCACTCGTTCAAAAACGAAAATTGGCAGTGAAATAATGCTGGCTGTCAATGCTTCAAGCAAAGGCAGCGGTTCAGCATTACCTAAAAGTTTCCACTCAAATACTCATATATAATTGATGCGAACAATGTTCTGTTTGCTCGAATCCCTGGAGTGGGGGATATGGTAATACCAAACATGCAACGAAGAGCAGCTTTGATTTACGAAGCACATCTGGGAGAGGGTCTGACACATCAAGGGATCTCTAAAACAATTTTAGAACTAAAAGAGATGTACTGGTCGCCAGGAATGAAAACATTGGTACCCATTTTTATCAATGATGCATAGACTCAATAGAGATCGTAGTACAGAACGCCACCAGGCACCTGTCTACAACGTAGCCAGCCCAGTACAGACACCATTGTTAGACAGCATTAGACTATCTACGTGCAGGCGTCCTTGGACAGATGCAATCCCATGAGCACTAAATCTAGGTTCCTATGGATATGGCCTCAGCGCTCGGCTGACGCTCGAACTGTTATAAAAGATTTGCGAGTCTTTATCGGCACATATGCAATTGGCACACTACATTCTGACCAGGGTCCTGCGTTTAGCTCTCGAGCTTACAAAGAAGCCATGGCCAGTTTGGGCGTTGCATTGCGGTATTCTTCTCCATTCCATCCTGAGGGAAATTCTGTTGTGGAAAGAAAAAAATGGGACATAAAGCAGTCTATAACAGCTAGGGTATTAGGTTCGGGTGATGGTTGGGTCAAACACCTTTATGGGGTTCAGTGCGCACTTAGTAACTTGCCAAGAAGTTCTCTAGGGGGTATCACTCCATATAAAGTTCTATTTGGAACTAGAATGTTGGTACCGGACCTTGATATGCAAGGCACAGTGATGGAAAATAAGCAATTTGATATCCAAGATTGTTTGGCTGTTTTACAGGACTTAAATGAACTAAGAACGAAACAAAGCAACGTGCTCCTGAAGCCAACCATCACTGGGGAAAAAACAGCCGTCCCAGCAAGGCCTGTCTGGATCCCAAAGCTTAGTGATCTAGTCAGAGAAAAAATCGTGGACAAGAAGGAATTTGGGCCTTCTTACAGACAACCAGTACCTGTCCTAGCAATCCACGGATCAAGAACAGTACTTTTGCGGCCCCTTGCTGGTAAAAAGGAGAAAAGATTTGTTTCCATCGACCTGATCAAACCACACTATGTGGCCGATACTAAGCAGTAGGCCAAGTGGACTCCGCCAATATAGCAGACACACTCCTCTAGCTACAATCCAAGAGGTTCAAATTGAGAGACTTATCATCTTTGAAGATTCTACAGTGAGAAATAAAGGACTAAGCAACAATGCCATGGAACTTACACCTCTTGAGACCCAAATAACAGTTCATACTGAGACGCATGTCTACAACGGAGTAACAAGTGATCAACTGGTTCCAGCGAATTCAACAAATCCTGATGCAATTCCAACCATTGACAGAACTGCCTCTGACTATTTCATGAATTTTGAAACGTTTTCTGAGGATCCCAGCAAACCTGAAACGATGCCAGCACAAAGAACTTTCAAAGAACAATCGACAGACTTTTTTCATCTCCTGAAAAAGACTTATCTAGTTTCACCATGGATTGATCTATGGATTGTTTTGGGAATATTCTTCTTTCTACTTTGGTTAGCTCTGGTAATAAATCTGGGTATGCTGATAAATGGACGATATATTCAAATGGACACAGCAAGTAAAAGAGTGAACTTACTTCTCCAACCACACAAACCATCCCATCGTGAAGCAAGATACTTGTCAGCAGTGAACATCACAGCCGTTTCTATATACATGATGGTATAGGTTGGGACCAAACTCAATATGACATTTTTGGCCCGTCTGAGCTTTTGAAGATTCCACACTTATTTAAGATTTCATTGAGCGATTTTATTACCTCTAATACCTTTTCTGAAGATTGGTACTTCAAGACTGTTAATAACATGATGTCTGATCTAGAGATGTCTACTGTATTCACAAATCATGAATATTTAGAGGGTTCATCGGACTATGAACAAATGTATTGTTATAACCACTATAGTCGTCATTTCTTGCATAACGCCTAGAAATGTATTTATGTATAACCAATTGGGAACATTGTCCTACACCTCCAAAGAGTAGCTCAAAAACTTTTGCAATGAAATTTCCATATTTTTCAGGGTTCAACTTGTCAAATCCAGAAATGTTTTATTTTAAGAATATGAATGAGAGGAACGAAAAATATTTTAACCAATATGAAACAGATTTATTCTGCAGCCTTTATTGCCCAACTATCTAGACAGTGTTTTGACTTTTGGAAAGACAACATTGAGACAAAAACTGTCTGGGGTACAAAAGATTGGCAAGTACAGGGGGTAGAAGCTTTGTTTAGAGCCTGTATCATCCCTGAGAAAATTATGTTTTTGAATGACACTGTCCAGCAAACGTCTTGCCTTGGGTTAGCCAAGATCAAAGACATGAAAACACCGGCAATACCTATACCTGCAAGTAAAAGCACTACATGGGGGGAGGTCGACGTACATAATATTTTGCATCACAACAGATCAGATCCATAATTGAAAAAATGGTTGCTCTGGCCCACAGACACAAACAACTGTCAAGATTGATTCCTGAACAAAACACAGGGTTTCACTATCAATAGGCCAGACCCACGCTATGTTTAGAGACAGCAAGCATCCAGGGGTAGTAATAACATACAGTGTAGGTAAACTTTGCCTTGATTGGCTCCAGAAAGCTACACTGCAGGATTAACAATACTTAACTTTACTTCAAGAAGGCGCAGACCTTAGGGAATTCATGCTAGGACCAAGAAAACCATGTCAAAAACGTTTCATATATGCCGGTATCTACGCTGCTTATAATGAAATATGGAAGGTTATCCAAGCAGAGACTGCAGAACGAATACGAGAAATTGATCGCATTAATTTAGAGAAAACTCTCTCTGTAGTAGACAATGGGTTAACTACTCCGTCGTCAAGAATATATTCATTGGACAGCATTGTGTCTTCTGTCATAGACATCATGGAACAAGACTTGGTCATGTTGCAACATGGTCAGTCTCAGCTACGTTTTATCATGCTATTGGGCTGGACGCTACAAAACTTGCCTGCAGGCTATGTGCCATGGCATTTAATCAACACTACGTCACTGTTTTCAGAATTCAATCTCACTGATAAACAGATCAGCCTGACACAAAGGGGAGCAGACTACACTGAGCTGAGCATTGAAAAACTGGAGAAATTACCATTCGCAGTGGCAGAAAAAACAGCTACTGAATGGCTCATACATGGTAAAATTACTCTGTCTGTTACAACTTTCCATTTTCAGTTTTGCCTAAAACATATACCAATTGGCAAATATGTAAGGTTGGGTAAAGGACACATCAAGACATCCTGGGAATAACCTTACACACATAGATGTTGGAGTGGGGAACGTGAAGTATTTTTTAGTGGTGAAAACTGTGAACACACAGTAAGCGGTTCTCTCCTTTGTCAGGGTATTAACTTACACGGGGCCTGTGATGATCCCACTACAAACTTATCCTGTCACCTGCAAAGTTCACCAGCTGCAGTGATTAATCCAATTTTTGGCCAACTTTCTAATGGGAGTTACATTATGTTGAATGATCACAGCTACTGTGGCATGTGTCCAGGTATTCCATATCTAATTACGGTTACATCCAGGGTCACTTGCTGTATGCAAGTCTTGTTTCCACAAATAGACACAGTCAGGGAGCCGCCTTTGTGGCCTTCACTGAACATCTCTTCTATACGAATTGATACTGTAAGCAGAATGAAAGCCATTCTTTTGCAAAAAACAGTGCCACTGACCTCGGCCAGAGAAACCTATGATCTCCAAGTCCTAAGGACTTCTGCAGAGATGCATACCCTTTTGTACACAAACTTCCCTGTACATTTCTCAGAAATGTTGGTTCGTATCTTAAACATATCTGATACGAGCGGTGTTATACATGTATTTAAGAACGTGTGTGCAGGACTGTTAGCACCTTTTCAAGCAGTCCTCTGAATTTTTCCAAACTTTGTGCACTCTGTGTTTGGCGGACTGCCGCTCATTTTAGCACTCATTGCAGGGATCCTGTTTTTGCTCCTACTGCTATGATATGGCAAGTCAACTCACCATCGACACCTAATTCACCATGGAGAGAGCTCTATTGGAGATGAAGTGTCATGAGCGCATCGTCCAAATTTTGGGTTTACCTCGTATACGAGAATTAAATACCACATGGTTTCTGTTATTCAGACCAATCTGGCAAGATTGCAGCTTACCTGTTGTACTCTGCCTGCAGTGAAGAATGCATGCTAGACATCTGTCTAACACTCCCATCAGTCATGCCTACGGATATCGATGCTCTGCTGGACCCGGTAATGGCCCATGCTCTGTGTTGTCCCCAGCAGCTACCAATCCTGCTGACGGCATTCATTGAGATCTCACAGACGCAAATTGCTACTGCTGAGGTACGAGAAGAAACATCAGGCTCGCAGGTAACATTCGATTCGAACATTGCTGATGCAACCAATGCTGAAGGCGATAGTTCACATCTATGTGCAGTTAATCTTCTAAACAAGGTATTCCAACTTTCACCTACAACGGTAGATTACTTTTTGTCTACAGGATTAGAAGATTTCATGTTTTCTCCAGGCCACACACTGACTTTTGATTCAGGCACACAGTGTTCCGATGAGACTCTGAATTTGGCCTTTATTCTTTTCAGACACAGGACTAACTTTGGAACTTTTTCCTATGATTAATTTTGTTTTGCCAAATTTGTATTTTTTCATTTTTTGGCAGAATAATCTGCTTATAGTAGAACTATTAATGGAGAACAGAATTCTTTGAATATCTTCCAGGGACATTATGCCACATTGTTACATCAACAATTGATTTGTGTTAACCTGATATGAAATGGTTTCGGCCCCTTTTCTTTTGTATTAAAGAGCCATTTCATCATGTGTATATATTTCTAGTATCATTCTTTTTAGCATTTCCACACATATGCTTAGAATGAAATATTGCTTTTAATATGTACAGCACCTTATGCATAGCAATGGGTTTGTAATGCATTTTTAGGACATATGTTTTTAGATATGCTTTAGCATGTTTTGGATTATCATGCGATACTCTCTTTTAGACATGTTTAGAATGTTTAGTATTTAGTAATGTCGTTCCTACGAAAATGGAGTGTGTGTTGTGTGTAGATTTAGATTCCGTATATAGGTTTTCCGATTTATGCCCTTGTATAGGTACAATTCATATTGCCCTTATTTAGGCACAGAAAATCCAGCCCTTATTTAGGCATTGTCCATGCTAACCAAATACAGGCATGGTCTCCTACATCTGTCAATCCACCTCACAACGAGTTCTTGGAAAACCAGACTCTTAAGCCTTGAGGAATTTTCCTTGCTTGGTTATTGATTTCTCCAAGAACTCATTATTATGCATGAACATCTATTCCTTAGGGGTTCATTCATGACGTTCCGATGCCCGACTTTTACGTCAATACAGGCATTCCTAAACACCTTCAAGGTATAAATATACCTGCACTTGCCCTGGCAAACCACGGTTCCGGTACAGTCCAGTTCGACTGCCTACTTGCGGTTCGCCACGGCAAGTTCAGAAGGAGATCGAGTTCCAGCCTGATGCACTGACCAGATGCTGTCATCCTCCTCGCAGAGAATCCAGCTCCGTTGTTTCTGACTCCCCTTGCAGGGAGTTAGATATCGAGTCCCGGAAAGTGATTCCAACCTCGCACATTCTAAGGTATGGAGCAGACTAGAACTTAGAGAAACTTTTGTCAACTCTTGGCAAAACTAAACTATAGCTATAGTTAGCTATACTTTCGAAAAAAGCACCTACTTCTTACCTCATACTACACTTAGGTTAGGTACGCTGGGGTAGAACTCTTTAGAAGCATCAGATGAGTATTCACATTTTAGCCTGTGTTATTTATGTATGTATTTTAATTAATATATGTCATAGCTACAAACCATGCTATTGCAGTATTATTTTTTCTTACTGCTAACTCTGTACATATTGTAGGTCGCAGCCTGTCTTACAATTGTAGCAGTTCATATCTGTTGCACGAGAAATAAGACTGTTCAATAAACCCTTTTTATTGAAAACACCCGTCTGTCTATTTCTATGCAACTCTGTAGAAACGAAGCATGCACGACTGACTGAGTGAAACTGTTATCTATTGTTTCCACGGTTCTGAGATTGTTCCGACTCTAAGGGAAACAAAGTTGTCATGTTTATGCGGTTGTCAGCTACTAATCCCTTCTTGTTTATTCAAGAAGTTTCTAGTGACCTCTGAGTTAGCTGGCACACACTAGTGATTAAGTTTAATGTACTCGATAGATACATACTGACCTCTGTCCTATGTCAAATCTATAGTGTATATTATTCCAATGCGCAGAGCCTATCAGGGATATAGGAACTACACTACAACACATCTTTTAAGAAATGGTGATAAATAAGGTTCTCGTGCAGGTCAAAAAAGTGCAGAAATTTAAAATGCAGACGCTCCTTTCAATGGAAAGTTTTGTATATTACGGTTGGGCTATGATCCAGTCATCTACACCATAAGAAAGTTGGGGCACTGACATTCCCTGTCTCCCAACTGCGTGTTTAGTAGTTTAAGTAGAGTTTTCTAAAGCGTTGACGTTTCGACTCCCTGTTTAACATATGTGACTGATAACATCAAAGGGGTTCTTCATCAGGAAAAAACGAAAAAACATTATGCAGTCCCCCAAAAGGTGGCCACGTGAGAACTCTGGAATTAATCAACCAAGATGTTTGTAGTCCGATAACAGCAAGGATGAGCCAAAGTATGTGTGTGCGTCCTTAATTGAATCGGATCACATGAGTGAAGGCTGGGTAGTTGCCTTGTGCAAGGCTCAAAGCATAATCATTACGTTCGGTGTTGGTGACGCTTGCACAACATCTTCTCACACTGTACCTGCTGTGTCTGGGAGGGGTTAGTCCTGCTCTGCCTGCTGCCAGATAGATTCTTGCCCTGCTGCTTGCACCAGTTGCACACCTGTTGCTAATGAGGAAGGATTGCACTGCTGCAGCTCACGCTGTACCTGTTGCTTGACAGCATCTTGCACTGTGATCGGCCTGTAATAAGACATAACATTGGTCGCCTCGGGGGGGAGTGTAGGCCTTCACTTCCTTGGCAAAATCTTTAAAAACTTCAATTAATTGGGTTCATATGAAATCCATCCAATGTATTTGTTATCGACATATCTCAAAGAAAAAACTAGTATATACGAGTACAAGTGAACGTGTATGAACACACTGCATCCCAACAGACATCCTATTACCATCACACAATCAGTAATGATCTGCTCACGAGGCTGCGGAGCTGTGAGCCAGATGCTGTGTGGTTACCAATCGTGTGTCGGCACCGATTGTTGCGCTACGGTTGCCTGACAGACTTTTCTCCTGCTGCCTGTGCTCTGCCTGTTTAGTATGGTGCTGCCTGTGCTCTGCCTGTTTAGTATGGTGCTGCCTGTGCTCTGCCTGTTTAGTATGGGGCTGCCTGTGCTCTGCCTGTTTAGTATGGTGCTGCCTGTGCTCTGCCTGTTTAGTATGGTGCTGCCTGTGCTCTGCCTGTTTAGTATGGTGCTGCCTGTGCTCTGCCTGTTTAGTATGGTGCTGCCTGTGCTCTGCCTGTTTAGTATGGTGCTGCCTGTGCTCTGCCTGTTTAGTATGGTGCTGCCTGTGCTCTGCCTGTTTAGTATGGTGCTGCCTGTGCTCTGCCTGTTTAGTATGGGGCTGCCTGTGCTCTGCCTGTTTAGTATGGTGCTGCCTGTGCTCTGCCTGTTTAGTATGGTGCTGCCTGTGCTCTGCCTGTTTAGTATGGGGCTGCCTGTGCTCTGCCTGTTTAGTATGGTGCTGCCTGTGCTCTGCCTGTTTAGTATGGTGCTGCCTGTGCTCTGCCTGTTTAGTATGGGGCTGCCTGTGCTCTGCCTGTTTAGTATGGTGCTGCCTGTGCTCTGCCTGTTTAGTATGGTGCTGCCTGTGCTCTGCCTGTTTAGTATGGTGCTGCCTGTGCTCTGCCTGTTTAGTATGGTGCTGCCTGTGCTCTGCCTGTTTAGTATGGTGCTGCCTGTGCTCTGCCTGTTTAGTATGGTGCTGCCTGTGCTCTGCCTGTTTAGTATGGGGCTGCCTGTGCTCTGCCTGTTTAGTATGGTGCTGCCTGTGCTCTGCCTGTTTAGTATGGGGCTGCCTGTGCTCTGCCTGTTTAGTATGGTGCTGCCTGTGCTCTGCCTGTTTAGTATGGTGCTGCCTGTGCTCTGCCTGTTTAGTATGGTGCTGCCTGTGCTCTGCCTGTTTAGTATGGGGCTGCCTGTGCTCTGCCTGTTTAGTATGGTGCTGCCTGTGCTCTGCCTGTTTAGTATGGGGCTGCCTGTGCTCTGCCTGTTTAGTATGGTGCTGCCTGTGCTCTGCCTGTTTAGTATGGGGCTGCCTGTGCTCTGCCTGTTTAGTATGGTGCTGCCTGTGCTCTGCCTGTTTAGTATGGTGCTGCCTGTGCTCTGCCTGTTTAGTATGGGGCTGCCTGTGCTCTGCCTGTTTAGTATGGTGCTGCCTGTGCTCTGCCTGTTTAGTATGGTGCTGCCTGTGCTCTGCCTGTTTAGTATGGGGCTGCCTGTGCTCTGCCTGTTTAGTATGGGGCTGCCTGTGCTCTGCCTGTTTAGTATGGTGCTGCCTGTGCTCTGCCTGTTTAGTATGGGGCTGCCTGTGCTCTGCCTGTTTAGTATGGTGCTGCCTGTGCTCTGCCTGTTTAGTATGGTGCTGCCTGTGCTCTGCCTGTTTAGTATGGTGCTGCCTGTGCTCTGCCTGTTTAGTATGGTGCTGCCTGTGCTCTGCCTGTTTAGTATGGGGCTGCCTGTGCTCTGCCTGTTTAGTATGGGGCTGCCTGTGCTCTGCCTGTTTAGTATGGGGCTGCCTGTGCTCTGCCTGTTTAGTATGGTGCTGCTCGCGCCGCTCCAGCCCTCCCTGAGCTCCTTCGCTCACACTGGATTCTCTCTCTTCTCCTCAGGCTGGTGGTTGGAGGAGAGCAAGGAGAGGGCACTGGCGTTGGCTCCGTCCACATCTCTGGCCAAACCCTCCGGCAGTGGGCATGTATTTCCGAGAGGTCACTCCAAGGACACTGGTGAGTGTGTAAGAGCTGCCCTTTGAGGGGCTCCTCTTTGAGCGTCCCATGTACTACCGAGGCGGCTGTCATTATTGGAAATGTCCCAGCCCTTGTTCTATGAGGAGTTGTGCTTGTGGAAGAAGGGAGGCGTGGGCGTCTCCAAAGGTGGATCTCAGCTTTGTGGCCTGCTTCAATAATCCTCATCACTTTCCCACTAAAAGAGAAAAAAAGGCTAAAGTTGGCCTGCGCCTGCCTCTCGTCATACATCACATTACACGTTGACGCTGTACTTGGTTGGATAGGTACATCTGTGTTTATTAGTACCTGATCAGAGATTTCTTCTCTTCCTATGCTACCGCCCAACTGAAATCTGTGCAATTCCAAGAATCGGATGAGGTGGGTTCACTCACGTCATCTGACATGCTTCATCATAGGCCACCTCACACCACTATGGCGGGATGAGGAGGCCGATGATGCAGTTGACCTCAAGTGGGACTATCTGGAGGGCATTCTTAGAAATTATTTATCTGAACAATTGTCTGGGATTCAGTTCTCCTAGCTAAGAATACCTTGGAGATAAACCACAAGAAATCCTTTTTAGGTGGAACTCTAGGTACAAATAAAAATACTTAGAATATGGTCTGTGACTGTTCTTGGCTACCATGGCCCTTATGTACCCCTGTGGTGCCAACATGTTTCTGCCCAAAGTTAGCCTAAACAGGTCTCAGGCATTCTTCACAACTTTAATTAGGATCCCTGTGTTAGTCTATATGACTGATACTCAAAGTATGGCACGGGGACCGCATGCGGCCCTCCTGACATTTACATGCATCCCCTGGTCAACATTACTCGACTCAGCACAAGCACCATAAAGATATCAAATAAACAGGCAAGCATTTATTTAAAAGTTAATTAAAGTTAAAGAATGAAAGTAACTAGGGTGTCCTGCACCTCTTAACTTTAGCAAAGCTCATTTTTAAACACATCTTGCAGCAACAGTGTAAACATTTGATGAAGTTTTTTCTAAATTCAAAAAGTATATTTCATTAACATGCAGAACACTTTCTTCTTAGTATATCAGATTATATCAGTGCGTTGAGAAGTATTTATTCGTTTAAAATGATAGCTTTAAAATATGAGTTTAAAAGCGTTAATTCTTCCCTCCACCCTGAGAACAATGCAAATACTGAACTAAGAGTTAAGCCAGTTGTTATGTCCATCCTCCCGAGGGGCCGGGGTTTCTATTGTACATGAACAACATTATAATTTATCAAATCAAGCACAGGAGAGGATTTTGTACAGCGCACATCATGAAGTTGTATTTCGAGGTCTTCCTTCAGGTGATAATGGAAAAAAGGAGGGAATGTGAAAACAATTGCCTTGGATAACACAATTTGGTCAAATGGGGAAGCTGGGATTGATCCCAGGCTTTCTGGTATCGCATTATGCAGTTCATCACTAGATACATATGCTTCACTTCCCCTATACCCACCGTAACACAGATACCGCCTGCAAACCATCCTGCCCCAACAACCACCCCACTGGCACCAACGCAGCCCTCGGCACATCACAGACCAAACATTTTGCTGCCTGGAAAATGTTTGCGAATACGCATGGTCTATATAGTGAATGTAAAGGAGAAGACATACCTCACCTTGTCATATCAATGGTTAACTTACCTGAGTACAGGTGAAGATAAATCAGAGTATTCAGGTAGACAATCAATATCTAACAAAACCACATGGAAATAAAAGTATGTAAAACTTAAATGTGCAATCATGGCACGTGAGACATCACACAAGTAAACACTGCATGCGCGGGCAAGTGAAAGCATGTGAGGATGAAACCCTGCTGTGTTGCCGTGTACCACCCTCTACGTTACCTAACCAGAGAGCCCCGTTTGTCATGGTCTGTTCAGAGGTGGGCGACTCCTATTGTCACACTCTATGAGAAATATATATTTACATGTGTGTCACAATGGAGTGATATCTATGGTTAAGGCTGATGTTGTTGAGGGGTTAGCATTGCTCTATATGCCTTAAAAGGTTATACGCCCTCCGTATTCCTACCCTGCCCCAAGTACCACTGTCTAGTAGACGGTTACAATGAAAAGGCATCAATTTTATACTGCAATGTGCTGCCCTTAATTGGATTTGTATCTTTCACCACGTTTATCAGTCTGTAAGTGATTACAAAGCATTTGCCGTCACCTGAGTGGGGCTGGGTCAGCGTGCTGCACTTGCCGCTATTGGTCCCGGGGTTGGATGGGGTAATGCATCCCCTGGGAGAAGGCATGGAAAGTGATGGTGTAGTGGACATACTAGGTAGTATAACCATACAGCGCGGGGACATACTAGGTAGTATAACCATGCGCTATATAAACTTCTATATTATTATTATATTAGTGGAGCATCAGATGCGTGGCATATGGACTGGAAATCGCAGAGACGCGGCGCAGCCTTTCGTTTGTGCCCAGCAGTGGGGGCAATCAGGAGGACTCTATGTCCCAGGAGCCTGTGAGAGCGAGCACCGGATAGCAAGCCCCTCCCCCTCACCACCGGGGCTACAACAACTCCTTGCGCCTCCCGCTCCGCGGGAGACGCGGCACAGCTTTTCGTTTGTGGCCAGCAGTGGGTCAATCAGGAGGACTCTGTGTCCCAGGAGCCTGTGGGAGCGAGCACCGGATAGCAAGCCCCTCCCCCTCACCACCGGGGCTACAACAACTCCTTGCGCGTGCCGCTTCGCGGGAGACGCGGTGCAGCCTTTCGTTTGTGGCCAGCAGTGGGGGCAATCAGGAGGACTCTGTGTCCCAGGAGCCTG